>NW_027457576.1:0-600000 GCF_050624435.1 Tenrec ecaudatus | reverse complement strand
CACACCAGCCTGTGTGATCGAGTGGTCCCAAAGGGATCAGTTACCAGGCATCAAAGAACAAAAAATCATATCATTGACTGCACACCTCCATGATAGGATCGCTGAAGACAAATGGGTGCATAAGCAAATGTGGTGAAGAAAGCTGATGGTGCCCGGCTATCAAAAGAGATAGTGTCTGGGGTCTTAAAGGCTTGAAGGTGAACAAGCGGCCATCTAGCTCAGAAGCAAATAAGCCCACATGGAAGAAGCACATCGGCCAGTGCGATCCCGAGGTGCCCAAGGGACCAGGTATAAGGCATCATGCAAAAAAAAAAAAAACATATAAGTGTGTGTATGTATGTGTATATATGTGTATATGTATATATGTATGTATATATGTATATATATATATCATAATAAATAAAGGGGGAAGTGCAGAGTGGAGACCCAAGGCCCAAGTCTCGGCCAATGGAGATCCCCTCATAGAGGCGTTTAGGAGAGGAGATGGGTTAATTAGGGTGCGAGGTAGTACCGATGAAGAACACAGCTTTCCCCCAGATCCTGGATGCTTCCCCCCCCCCCAACTACCATGATCCAAATTCTAACTTGCAGGCCTGGATAGGACAGAGGCTGTACACTGGTACATATGAGGGCTGGAGGTACAGGGAATCCAGGGTGGATGATACCTTCAGGACCAAGGGTGTGAGGGACGATGCTGGGAGAGTGGAGGGTGAGTGGATTGGAAAGGGGGAACTGATTACAAGGATGCACATATGACCTCTTCCCTGGGAGAGGGACAGCAGAGAAGGGGGGAAGGGAGACTCCGGATAGGGCAAGATATGACAAAATAACGATGTATAAATTACCAAGGGCACATGAGGGAGGGGAGAAAGGGGAGGGAGGGGGGAAAAAAAAGAAGACCTGATGCAAGGGGCTTAAGTGGAGAGCAAATGCCTTGAGAATGATTGGGGCAGGGAATGTATGGATGTGCTTTATACAATTGATGTATGTATATGTATGGATGGTGATAAGAGTTGTATGAGTCCCTAATAAAATGTAAAAAAAGAAAAGAGGAGAAAAAATGATTAGGGCAAAGACTGTACAGATGTGCTTTATACAATTGATTTATGTATATGTATGAACTGTGATAAGAATTGTATGAGCCCCTAATAAGTTGTTAAAATTAAAAAACAAAAAACGTGGCTTACACTCAAGCATATATGGTAATTGGTGTTTTCAGCTATCTCTTCTCCTTTTGAGTCATGTCCCATCAGTAAATGAAGGTCCTGAAGGCTTTACTCATGTAGGGTGTATTCCACCCACATCACAATAGACTCTACTTTGTGAAGGCAGTTCTCCTGGAGTCATACTGAGTGTCTTCTGGACTGAAGGCTCATCTTCTGGCACCATCTCTGACAATGTTGTTTCTACTCTTAAGGTTTTCTGTATCTGATTCACTCTGTTTGTCTCCCTGTGAGACATTCCTGTTGACAAGCCACTGGGAGCTACACTGATGGAGCCAGGGCCCTGGAGATGGAGGAGTCATATGGAGACCCATGACATCGCTCAGATGCTTCCACCACCACTGGATCCCGATTTTTCACCCACTGGCCTGTGATTTTCCTCATTCAACCTCATTGCATGTGTTGCTTGAGTCTGAAGAGGAATTTATAGACTGGTATTGGACATATGGACTAATATCAGACTTATGGACTTGATCTGGACTGGGCAGGGATGTTTTCTCAATATACAGTTGCTCTTTTATATAAAGTTCTTTTTTATACACGAGTGTCTCCCTGGATCTCTCTACCTGGACTAACACACACAACCACCACAGTAAACCTGAGTCATGAATATCCCCGGGAGAAGCAGCTAGATTATGGGCCCCAAATGAACTCTAGCTCCAGCCCAAGAATAGTCAGTTCTGAAAACATGGCCCTGCTCAATACTCACTCACATGAAAAGATCACTGAAGAGTGTCCTACGCATTGTGGTGAGAAAGCAGATGGTGCCTGGCTCTCAAGTGGAATCGTGTTTGTGGTTTTAAGGTGTGTATTCAAATAAAAAGCCATCTAAATAAGGAGTCCACTAAGCCAACATGGAAGAAAACCAGCTCGTATGAGTCAAAGATGACAATAAACTCAAATATGATGAAAGAAGTAATATCAGACCTAAAATTATGAACACCTAATTTAATTTGTGGAAGGCTATGGAGGACAGTGGGAGCCCAAAATCCATCTGCAGAATATCAAGACAAATTAAGCCACTGGCAGATCTCTAGTTACAGGCAAAGGTCTGAAATACTTACTACCAAACAAAAATCATTGTCAACCTGATTATGCTGGATCAAACTTGGGATTTGATCAGTTGACCTTCTAGATCCATCCTGAATTTGTTCTAGGTGTAAGGATCTCTTGCTTACTCCATGATAAAAACTTCTTCCCTGGCCTTTAAAATATTGATGGTGGTGGGTTAGGAAAAAAAAAAATGATGGTGGTGCTTTTTATTTGTCTTTATATATTATTGTCTTATCCATATCATTTTATTTTTTGTTATTATTTCTGTTGGATTTACCAGTTGAAGCACAGGAGTGGATAAATATAGTTAACTGATGAAAGGGTTTCTAGGAGATATAGGGGTGGGTGAGCAGGGATTGGGGAGGGTGAGGCTATTTCGGGAGTAAACAATGAAGGTGGGAGGGGGAGTGAGTACTAGGACTCAAGGTGATTACACAACTCAATTTAAAGATGATTTAACCATGGGAGTGGGGGGGTATAGAGAAAATATTCTGAAATTGTGGTAATGATTGTACAATTCTTCTTGATATGACTGAACTTTTGAATTGTGTGAATGTGGATTAAAGAGAATTTCAAAACTTAAAGTACAATGCTTTCTGTAATATGAAAATATCTATATACCTACAAGGAAGCCCAATTAGTATGACTATTATTCTAATTTAAGAATAAAGAAATTGAATTCTACCAACTTCAGTCTGAACTGATCACAAATATAATCAAGATGCATTATTGATAATTGGAATGAGAGCTGGAACAAAGAGGGACAATAGTTTGAAACTATGGCTTCAGAGAAACAAAAGTTGCAGATTGCATGATAGAATTTTCTGAGATGGACTTAAATGCAATACCTTTTTCAACAACATAATGTGTACTTGGATAGACAGCATACAGAATGTATAGATAGGTCTCATACTGACTACCTCCATGGGAAGAGATGACAGAGAAGCTCAGTAATAGCAGCCAAAAGGCTGACTGTGAAACAGAACATCAATTGCTCACATAAAAGTTCAGGTTGATGTTGAAAATTAAAACATGCCCACAAAAGCCCCAATATGACCTTGCATATATCCCACCTCAATTTTATAGACACATCAAGAACAGCATTAAATATTAACAACACTGATGACAACTGATATGCTGTGGGATGAAATAAATGACAAGGTTATATAATAAGAAAGCAATATGCCAATAAAAATAAAATAAAGCAGATATCAGAAGAGACCCTAAAACTTGCAGTTGATCATAGATCAACTGTAATAAATTTAAGAAATGAAGTTCACAGAAAATCACAAAGGGCAGATTAATGAGACAAAGTATCAAATATGCAGACTTGAAGTTAGAAAACCAAAAAGGAAGAACACACTCAACATATCTCATGCTGAAGGACTGAAAAAAAAAATCCAAGCATTGAGTTAAACATTAAGGATTCCTATGGGCAAAATATTGAACAAAGCAGGAAGTACCCAAAGATGATGGGAAGAACACTCACTGTACTGAAAAGTACATTCAGCTATTTTAAGAGGTAACTTCTGATCACAAACCAATGGTATTGAAGGAAGAAGTCCAAGCCCTATCAAAGGCATTCGCAAAAAATAAAGTTCCTGCAATTGGTCAATGGAAATGTTTCTTCAGCGAAGTAATATACAGGCTCGTCTATGCCTAAGAAATTTGGCACAAGGTTACAAGGCCAACTGAAAATCTGTGCCTACGTCAAAGAAAGGTGACACAACAGACTGCAGAAGTTATCAAACTTCTTATATTAATATCTGTTAAATCAACTTTTGCTGAAAAAAATTCATCAATGGTTACAATCAACAGAGTGCTGCCAGAAATTCAAGTCAGATTCAGGAGAGGATGTGGAACAAAGGATTTATCATTGATTATATGAGATGGATCTTGGATGAACAAAGATAACAACTGTTGCTACTTGCGTTGTAAAGGTAACAGGGTACATAGATCATAACTATTGATCACATTTGGAAAAATGGGAATTCCTCAACCCTTGATCATCCCTGTACAAACCAAGTAGTATTTGAGGCATTCATTGGAATAGAACAATATGGGGCTGTTTAAAAGCAGCTAATATTCATGTCAGAGCTGCTTTATTCCGCCATATTTAATCAAAATATATGGTGAAGTAATAATCTAAGAACATATGAAGACAGGCCCAGGATTGGAGAGAGTGTTTATTAACAACTTACAATATACAGATGACACCTCAACTGCTACAGGTGAGGACCTGAAACACTTGCTGATGAAGATCAAGGGTTGCAATCTTCAGTATGGAATACAACTCAATGCAAAGGAAACCAAAACCCTTATAATCAGTAGTCAACATTATGGTAAAGACTAATATTATCTAAAATGTCATTCTGCTTGGATTGACAAGCAATGCCCATGGAAGGAGCAGTCAAGAAAACAAACAGTATTGCACTGGACAAATCTGCTGCACAAGACATTTTAGTGTTGAAGAGCAAGGGAGTCACTTTGAGACTGAGACCTGTCTGACCCAAGAGAGTGTGGCATTTGGGCATTGAGACCAGAGAAGAATGGATACATTTGAATCATGGTATTGATGAAGAACAGTGAGAAGACCAGGGACAGGCAGAACAAGTATTCTAGAACAAATACAGCTAGAATGATCCTTAATGGTAAAGATGACAAGATTTCATTTCACATACTTTGAGCATATTGTCTCAAGATGTTGGACATCAGACTTGTTAAAATAGGGTAGTAAAAAAGATTCTCACAATGGACTGATAAAATGGTTACAAGTTCAAACCTAATTGTGAAGAGGCACAGGACGGTAGTATTTTGCTCTTTTGTACACTGGGTTGCTATGAGGAACCAACTAAATAGCACCTAAAAATGATCAGCTTAATGAGCTTTGTCTTCTCTTGATGAATGTTTCTTCTTGATTACATTTCATTGACTTACCTTCAATGCTACCTACTTCTGTAATCTTTTGGATTTTAATTTGCTGTGTTGGTATAATTTCTAATGTTTCATTTATTTTGTTATTGTAGTCGTCCCTGAATTTTCCCAAAGTTTTGTTTGCCTTGCAATATTCTCTATGTAAAATGCCCAATTATTAACTATTAGGAAGTTCCCATGACATTTCTTCCTTAGAAAGGGTTTCTAGATCTTTATTTTGGTGAATTGTTTCTTTGGGTGAAATGAAATTGAATTCTTCAGTGTACTGTAATGGTACTATTTGTACTTAATTGGTGATTATATGTTGTTAGGTGCTAAGCACCTGTCTCCTTATGGGTGTGACACAGAACGGGAATGACTATAATTCTCTGTTCACTGCGGAGTGCAGTTGAGAACAGATTTAGAAGATGTTGGCCACTATCATTAGTCAAAAAGTGGCCCCCACCTGTAGGTAGAACTCCTATGGTAAATGGGTGGGGGGAGGGGGAGGGCTGGGCACCTGGGCTGCCAGCTATTGATATGGGGCAGTTGTCAGCTCATTGTTCTGATCAAACCCTGTTCACAAAACTTCATAATGTTCAACAGCAATGGGTACAAGAAGAAAATCTTCCAATGTTGATTATAGTGATGATTTCACATTAAACACAAATTTCATAATGGATGTGTTGTAATGTCAGTTGAGAATTTACTAGTCTCGTGTCTTCATATTTAGATTTTATTCAGCTTCTTGTAGTCAGCATTCAAATAATCTCTCTATCCTCTCCTCTAAAACTGAGGGTCCCTGGATTTTCATTCGTGTTTTATTTGGTCTTTCACATATTTCTTGTACAGGATCTTGGTAGTGTGTCTGTTTGGGCCAGGTCCGGACCAGGCAGCCCCTTGCACCAGCCTCTCAAGAAGACAAATGACCTGCTGAACTTCAAAGCAGCTGCCTCCAGCATGTCACAAAGCTTACCCCCGGGCAGAACACAGACTCCCCCCCAGCGTGCCAGGAAGCAAGTTTGCTGAGAACAAGATGATTTATGGACAGGTCATCTCCTGCTCCGAAACTTGCAGCCGCAGTACAAAGAACCTCCCTTCCCCTTACCGGCCCATATGCCTTTAAGCTCATATAATATGTATATATCCTGCCACCCTAGCACCATGCGCGACTTCCTTAACCTATTCTTGTTGGGTTGCGGAATCCATCTGGGAGTTCTTTTCCCTCAATAAAATCTTTTTCTTTCACTCATTTTTGTCTGAACCCTGCCTCTGTTCTGTGACTCTGTCTCAATCTCTCGGTGTCTATTTAATCTTGGCAGAAGTCCTTCTTGATTATCTTTTAGTTCTATTTCCACATGACTTTTTGGAAAAGCTTTACTCACTTACTTAACATTTCATCATTTCATAATTTAAAATATAGTAGAGATGACCAAAACTACAGCCCCAACAAACACTTATGGGGTTGCTGAGTTGAAAATCTTAAACAGCACCCAACATGCACAGCAACAACAATCTAATACTAAGTTTTTATTTAATTAAAGAACACTTCATCATTGTACCTGTTTACAGAATTAGTTTCGCATTCAACAATTCTTAATTTGTTTCTTTTGTGACATTAGTTGTAATCCCTTAAACATCCTTTTTGGGTTCCCATTTCACCCTCTTCCTGCCTTCTGAACTTGGCTTTTAGCAACATTTCTTCTCATATGATTGTCAGTATACTTTGTTCTCATGAGTCCTCACAAGTGTTACTATTTTACAGGTCTGTCCAGTATGGCATAAAAATGATCTCTGGGAATAGGTTCATTTTCAGGTTTGACGGATGTTTAAGGGTTATAGTCTTAGGGGGAGAGGGGATTCTCTACCTGTCTTTATCAGACCAGTGAAGCTGGTCTTTTCTCTCCTACTCTGTTCAGGATCTTCGATTTTTACTAGAGTGGTAGCCAGGAACCTTCCAGTTCTCCTCGTCTTAAGGTTAGAGAGGTTGTGGGATACAGAAAGGTTTTCCCCAGGTTGTCACAACCTTATTATGACACATGGTAAATGACTGTACACTTGGAGGTCAGCTGCTTAGAGGGTATCTTGTCACAGGTGTATCCCCAGTGTTTCCCCCTTCCTATTGTGTGTGTATTCCTAGCTCGTCCCCTTCCTGTCACGCATAAACCTATTGTACAGCCCCTTCCTGTTACGCATATGGTTACCTGTCACTAGGGGGCTTGAATGTCCTCAAAATGTATATACAGCATGATTAGAAATATGATACATTTTCTCTCTGTGTGTGGACCTGGCTGTTGAGATCATGGCCGTCCTGAAGGTGAGCAATTGTATACTTTATTTTGTCTGTTGTCTCTTTAATTTTACCCCTCAATTACACAACTGGACCCGTTTGATTGTGGGAGTTGGTACCCCTCAGGAGGTAGGAGTTCATGTGGTCCAATAGTTCTTTAACCTAATTGTTTGGGTCTTTGATTTCAACTCTTTTCCAAATGGAAAGAGACTAACAGTTGGAACTTAACTGGTCACCACGCAAGCTTATAAGACTCCCTGTAACTGCTACTCATCCAAATAAAATGCAAAACATTCGGTTTAAAGACTGTTACACCAATTGCCCTAGACAGTCTCCAAACTATGGTCTTTACCCTTCCAGTCCAGTGCCTCAGAACTTGAAGGTGTTTTTGGATATGAATAAGTTTTCATAACTTTGTACCCTGTATGCTCTATCACATACGTGGACATATTGACATATTTACAGTACAAATAAGTATATCAAAATAGTCCCTGCCACACAGGTATACTCCCACAGACCACCGGTTCAACTCATAACTACCTATATATATACATACACTTATAAATTATTATTTGCTTTCACTGTTATTTCAAAATGGTGATTGGTATCTTTAAAAGGCATTTGAATCCAAAAACACAATTAAATAGATAATGAATGATTGACTACAAGCTAAGCAACTCTAAGAATTGCTGGCAGTTCCCAAAAGCTGAGAAAAACGATATACGGACCTCCCTTATTTCAGAGAGAGAACAAGGTGCTGTCAACACTTGCCTTCAGATTTCTGGCCTCCAGAACCGAGAATAAACTTCCCTTTGTTTTAAGCTACCTTGCTTATGGCATTTAGTTGTTGCTGATGCACAAGTTTATTGATAGTCATGTGCCAGGCTAGCCATTACTGTCTGCCTTCGCAAATCAGATGATAAACAATTGTGGTTACACATTAAATATAGCAAGAGGTCTTACACATCATCGTAACTTGCTTGTGTGAAACATTAATAAATATTCAAGAATCTTGGGCTTCTTGGCTTCACCAGGAATGCTACAGCATCCCTGCCGAATGTAAGACCCATGAGGGTCTGCCTTCTTCTTGTACAGCCAAATGCAACTGTGTTTGGGGGGAAAAGAGGAAAAAGACTCAAAGGTAATTAACAAACCACTAATATAAAATGTTATATATATGGATAGAGATTACTGCAAGGATGAGAATTCTTAGGATTCTAATAAATTCTTAGAAATGAGCACTAAAACTATGTAGTCAAGTAATTCTGGTTTTACATAAAGAATGCCTGTAATTTTAACAATTAAACAGTGGTGTCAGGTAGATGGAAAGATGTACAGATGTCTCCAAGAGCTGGACTCTGTCTAAATGTGAAGCTATGACAGCACATGTTCCAGAATTCCTTGTCTGATTAACTGTTCACACTTCCAACGAGGTAAAAAATGCTGAGGGAAAAAAGGGACACAGAAAAGAAATTATTGGAAAATAACCTCTTGGATTATATTTTACATCAATAAAAAACAAACTAATAGCTTATTTTAAAATTCCAACGGTGATAGATCATAATCAACTCAACAGCAACAAGTAGTTAATAAGGAATTAAGTTAAGTTTACTATATTTATTGCTTTATTCAAATTTTGTTAAAGCTATTGGTATTTTAATCAGAATTACTTAAATGAATTGTATAGTTTAAATTAAATTCAATAAGAAACTTGTAAACACAGAAGTGGTTTTTTGCCCAACTTTAATAAACACTGAATTTTCCAGGAGTGTAACTAGTATATATATTTTTTAAAAAAAAGAAGAACTTATGAATTAAGGACATCAGGTATAATGAATAACTATACAGACAACTTACAACAAAGATACAAGAGGTCTAGTAAAACTAGGTAATCTTGGAACCTTGAGCTTCAGAAGAAATTATAGAAAAGTGGACTGAAAACTAACTAGAAGATGAAGGGAAACAAAAGTGGTGCAAGAACAGACAGGTGAATTGTCAGCTAGCCTGACGCATTCCATCCAGACAGAAGCCTGGCACATTGGTAGCTGGCACTAAGAAAGGATCCTCACTTGTTTCCCACACCCTCCTGATATCACAATTGCCAGCCCCTACCTTCACCCATACACCAGACAGAGATATCCTTGTAAGTCCATTTCTGCTTGAAGACAAAGCTATGCCCTCATGGTTTAACATCCCCATGCCTAGAGATGGATTATCACCCCCATGCCCAGAAATGCTTGAGATTCTCCTCATAGCACTAGCAAAAAATACAATGCTGGATCCCTCGCTGCTCTTGGACACGTGGAAAGTTCCCCCATGATTAGCCATTCTGACCCAGCTGCTTCTCTACCAGAAAGATTCCCCTCAGCTATCACCTAAGCTGTAAAAACACCCTACTGGATCAGGTACGTGGACCACAGAAAACAGATAGGCCTGCCAAGCTCCATCTGGAATCAATATTCAACCCCCTAGAGGCTGTGACCTATACAAAAAGGTCCTCACCCCAAGTTTTCTCTTTGTTTTTCCTTTTCCTTCACTTCCTTTTATTTATTTTAATCACTTCTGCACTCTGCTTTCTTCTTTATTTCTGCTTCTACTTCTATTCTTTCCATTTTAATTTACTTTTCCAGTTCCCTTCCTTTCCTTTTTTATGTTTTGATTAGCTTCTCTTTTATTTTTCTCTACCTTGGTTTTTGACACACACACACACACACACACACACACACACACACACTTCTAGTTATTAAATTCCTTTCACTTGCTCTTGTTTGTCCGCTGTCTCTTGCTGGTTTCTTTTTCAAAAATTATTTCTTCGTTGGCAATTTTTTTTTGTCCCTTCCTGTTCTACCTGACAGTGGACAGCAATCGCAGGCCTAGCCACCTCTATGACTGTAGTCATACCTATACAGTGACAGACAATACATACTCCTGTACCACCTGATCATCTTTACGTAAGTGAGACCACCAAACAAACCATTGCTAACTGTGCTATAATAACAACAAACAGTACCACACACATTCTCAAATTATCCTTTACAACAACCACTAGATAGGTGGAGTGTCTGCAGTCTCAAATACTAAGATCAATTAAACACAAAAACACTAATACTACAACATCTCAGTGGCAAAGGCAATTTAAGTTTATATGAAGAAACAAGACAGAACAGCTGAAGCACATGACCAATATAGAGCTAGAAGACCTTTTTTCAGGAAGAAAAGGCATTGAAATTACCTGATAAACTATTAAAAATTATACTTTTATACTATCAATGAACCGGGAGAAAGGAAAGATTGCGAAGCTAAAGAAAAACTGAACACACACACACACACACACTTTAGAGTAATTCAGGAAAGCACTAAAATAACACATCAATTGAAACTAGAAACCGTATACCACAGCAAAGAGAAATTCAGAAGATTAATACTAAGATGAGAGAAACAGATAACGCATTAGAAGAGCAAAGGACTTTGCGAGTAGAAGGAGGCAGGGGAAGGGAGTGGTAAGCAAACAACGCCAAAGACAGGGGAACAACTAAGGAATTAAAATCAACAATGAGGAGGACATAGAGATCCTGGTGGTGTTGGGGTAACAGCAATTTAGCTGAGAAGAACTACTAAGGTGGAAGAAGGGTGAGTGTGATGGTGAGGTAGAAGAAAGGTAAAAAGAAACAGGAAAGATCTAGGAAGCAAAGCTATAGATAGAGGTATAAGCATAAGTGTGTACCTATGTAAATACATTAATTCATAAAAATAGAGGTATTGGTCTATGTACATCATATATGGCAAGACATTGATGTAGTAGATGGACGTTAGGTCTCTGCTCAGGGCCTGCCTTCAATACAAGAATACTTTGTTCTAAGAACCTGGCATGTTGTGATGCTCACCCTCCTGGCATGATCGGTGAAGACAAAATGGGTGCACAAGCAAATGTGGTAAAGAAAGCTGATGGATTGCCTGCAACAATGATGCAAAAATAGAGCGATACTGGGGATGGTTCAGGACTGGATGGGGTGTGCTCTCTTGTCTAGAGGGTCACTGTGAGGTGGAGCTGGTTCGACAGCACCCGACCACAACAACAACAGAAAACTAAGACTGGCTCTGACAAGTGTCAGATGCTGCTCACCCAGGCTTGGACATTAACTTTCCATCGCATTAAATGTAATCGCTTGGTGTCAGAGTTGGAGAAGCTGCTATTCATACTCTAGTGATCAAGTGTTATGTGAGAAAATTACTTGTACATTTACTAGTTTGCTATTCATACCTTATTTCAGTTTAGCTTAATAACCCATTCCCTTGTTTTCTTTATCTCTGGGGAAAATAAGTATCACTAATTGGAGCAGGATATGTGAAAGTACTGCAAAAATAAAACACACCATGCTAATATTAAAAAAAAAAGAAAGCTGATGGTACCTCTTCTATCAAAAGATATAGCATCTGGGATCTAAAAGGCTTGAGGTTAAACAAGCAGCTGTCTAGCTGATAAACAAACCCACATGGAAGAAGCACACCAGCCTGTGTGATCATGAGATGGGATCAGGTAACAGGCATCAGAAGACGCAAAACACACACACACACACCCCACACCCCCCCCCCCAAATCCATCTGTAGATAATGGAACATCTCCTTGCAAAAGGGTCACAAGGGATGAGTCAACTAGGATGCAGTATAACACCAATGAAATATACAATATTCCTCTGGTTCCTTGAGGTTCCTCACCCCCCACTACCATGACTCCAGTCCTGCCTTTCACTGAGGGCTAGACCAGAACATGTACACAGATACAGATAAGAGCTCGAGACACACACTGAATCAAGGAATAACAATGGAAGTAGTGATACCAGGAGGGCAGGAGAAAGGTGACTCCAATGATTGACACATAACCACACCCCCACCCCAGGGGGACGATCAACAGAAACCAAGGGTGACGGGAGAGAGTGGTTGGTTAAGATATGAAAATAATAATAATTTATAATTTATCAAGGGGTCAAGGTGGGGTGGGGAGGGAGGGGAAAAAGAGGGACTGATATTTTGACCCTGGCCTCTAAACCCCTGATAAGGCCTGACCGTGGCAGCCTGCTCTCTGCTGGCTCCTCTAAGCCCCATGTCCATCACATGGCTGGTTCATTTTCTGTCAGCGCCCACGTAACTGACATATCTCCCCCACTTGCCTGAAAAGACAGCCAGGAGATCACCTCGCTAGGGTTTGGGATCAACGGTGGCCCTCTCTCCTTTGGGGACTGCCTACACCAGCGGAGCTCTTAACACTGGTCTCACTTCATGCCCTGCCTTGCCCTAGGGGCTAACTGACCCTGGGGCACAGCAAGGCCAGTATCATCACAAGGGCATAAGGACTGCACCTCTTGGCCTCCTAGTACAATCCTGCCCCTTGAGAGTCCCTGGCGTCTAATAGTAAGGGCTCAAATAGAAAGTAAATGTTTAGAAAATAATCTTGGCAACATATGTACAAATATGCTTGATACAATTGATGTATTGATTATTATAAGAGCTCTAAGAGCCCCTTTATTAGTCTAGGTACTTTGGAGAAGTAAATCTACAGCAACTTGTGTATAAGAGAGAGTTGTATGTAAAGGTTAAGTGCGCATCAAGAAAATATCCCAACCCAGTGCTGCCCAAGCCCACAAGTCCAACATTAACCCATTAGTCCAATAACAGTCCACAAAGTCCTGCTCCATCTCACAAAACAGACACAATGATGTCGACTGCAGAGGAAAGCTGAGTCAATGAATATGTAAGCATCTCAGCGCTGGCAGGGGTCTCCACGTGGGTGCTCCAGCACCCAGGGCT
This sequence comes from Tenrec ecaudatus, assembly GCF_050624435.1. Classification (NCBI taxonomy): domain Eukaryota; kingdom Metazoa; phylum Chordata; class Mammalia; order Afrosoricida; family Tenrecidae; genus Tenrec; species Tenrec ecaudatus. Next base: position 586,716 of record NW_027457576.1, on the reverse strand, counting down.
GCATCGGGGTATGTTCATGTGGCTTCTCCCTGGGGATGTCTTGCAGGAAGTCTGTCTTGCAAGCTGAAGCAGGGAACTGCGAAAGCAGTTGCACCCTGGTGTGACCACAAAGCAAGAGACCCGAGAACTAGAAAGGTGAGGCTCACTGAGCCATTTATCCCTCTGCCCTTCAATTAACCCCACATGTGTTTATCGGCCAGGTTGGCACAATAAACTAACTGAGTCCCCAGTAGTATGATCTTTTAATTTTAAAAAAGAGCAAATGGACTAGAATTGAATCAGAGAGAGTTCATCAGTGAGATTAAAGAAAATCTCTCAACCTAATTTGGTAAAGGAATAATTTTTAAAATAGACAAGAAAATCTAGAGAAAATCACAGAATTCTGTGGGACAACATCAAGTACATTATGTGTGATTGGACAAAAAAACAGGAAGAAACAAACAAAACAATCAAAAGAGCAGAGAGAAGGAAACTTCCTTAATATATCATGACATGGTAAAAAATGTACTCATGAAGCTAAACAAACCAAAAGCAGGGCTGACTGAAATAAAATAATCATGACATATCATGATGAAAGTTACAAATGACAGGAATCCTGACAGCAATTGAGGAAAAATAAGTTACTTAAAAAGAGGAACTGAAAACAAAAATTGTCTTAGAAAAAGTGCATCCAGAAGGCTCTGTAGCAGAAAATGACGAGACTTGGTTTAATGTACTTTGGACATGTTGTCCAGGGAGACAGACCTTGGAGACGTGTCCCACGCATGATAAAAGTACTGGGTTTTAGAACCGAGGAAAACCTTCAACAAGATGGATTGACACAGTAGCTGCATCACTGGGCTCAAAGATAAGAACAATAGTGAGGACTGCACAGTATGGGGCAGGGTTTTGCTCTATTGTCCATAGGAACACTGAGTTGGAATAACTCCACAGCACCTTCCAATAACAGCAACAACACCACCATCTATCATACACGAACACACTGAAGCAGGAAAAGTAAACATACATATTGAAAAGAGAAACAAGTCATGCAATTAAAAACTCCCAATACATTCAAAGAAGAGTTGACACCAATTTTATTCAAACCATTGTAGGACATAATAAAAATGGAAAGTCCCCAAATTCATTTTATGAAACTTGTAAAATCATTATACCCAAATCAGACAGAAACATAGCCAGGAAAGAAAATAATACAGCAATATCCCTTATGAACATAAATGTAAAAATATCTCAACAAAACCCTACCTAATAAAGCCAACAATAAATATCTCAGTAAAGTAAATCATCATGACCAACATGAATTCATAACAAGGGTGCAATGATGGTTACATATTAGAAAAACAATCAATGTTATCCACTATATAAACAAAACAACAGGAAAGAACTTTATAACCATATTAGAAAAATTCAAATCCTACAATCCTGAGAAGAAAATTGGACCGACGGTTCCAGGGGATAAAAGAAAGGGAGAGCTAGGGAAGGGGGAGGGGAGCCAACAGACCCACGGACAGGGAACAACAAGAGATCTAAAATTGATGGAGAGGAAGGTGTAGAATGCCTGGTGGGGTTAGATCAAGTGCAATGTAGCTGAAAGAGGAATTACTTAGAGCCAAATGAAGGTCAAACATGATAGTGGGACAGGAGGAAAGTAAAGGGAAATAGAGGAGGAAAGGAGGCAAAAGACATTTTTTTTTACATTTTATTAGGGGCTCATACAACTCTTATCACAATCCATACAAATACATACATAAATTGTATAAAGCACACCCCTACATTCTTTGCCCTAATCATTTTCAAAGCATTTGCCCTCCACTTAAGCCCTTTGCATCAGGTCCTCTTTTTTTCCCCCTCCCTCCCCGGTTGCCCCCTCCCTCATGAGCCTTTGATAATTTATAGATTGTTATTTTGTCATATCTTTCCCTATCCGGAGGCTCCCTTCCTCCCTTTCTCTGCCGTCCATCTCCCAGGGAGGAGGTCACATGTGGATCCTTGTAATCGGTTCCCCCTTTCCAACCCACTCACCCTCACTCTCCTAGTATCACCCCTCAGACCCCTGGTCCTGAAGGTATCATCCACCCTGGATTCCCTGTGTCTCCAGCTCCCATATGCACCAGTGTACATACAACCTCTGCCCTATCGAGTCCTGCAAGGTAGAATTCGGATCATGGTAGTTGGGGGAAGGAAGTATCCAGGATCTGGGGGAAAGCTGTGTTCTTCATCGGTACTACATCGCACCCTGACTGACCCATCTCCTCTCCTAAACCCCTCTATGAGGGGATCTCCAGTGGTTGACAAATGGGCTCTGGGTCTCCACTCTGCACTTCCCCCTTCATTCACTATGGTATATATATATATATATATATATATATATATATATATATATATATATATATATATATATATATATATATATATATATATATATATTGCATGATGCCTTTGGCACCTCGTGATTGCACAGGCTGGTGTGCTTCTTCCATGTGGGCTTTATTGCTTCTGAGCTAGATGGCCGCTTGTTCACCTTCAAGCCTTTAAGACCCCAGACACTATCTCTTTTGATGGCCGGGTACCATCAGCTTTCTTCGCCACATTTGCTTAGGCACCCGTTTGTCATTGGTGATCGTATCATGGAGGTGTGCACCCAATGATATGATTTTTTTGTTCTTTGATACCTGATAACTGATCCCTTCAGGACCACGCGATCACACAGGCTGGTGTGTTCTTCCATGTGGGCTTTGTGCCTTCTGAGTTAGATGGCCGCTTGAGACCTTTAAGACCCCACACACTATCTCGTTTGATTGCCGGGCACCATCAGCTTTCTTCACTACATTTACTTGTTCACGCACTTTGGCTTCAGCAGTTGTGTAGGGAGGGTGAGCATCGTAGAGTGCCAACATAATAAAAGAAAGTATTCATGCATTGAGGGAGTGCTTGAGTAGAGGTCCAAGGTCCTTCTGCCACCTTAAAACTAAACCTATAAATACAGAAACATAGATCTATTTCCCCATCCTCATATATATATTTGCATGTACATGTCTTTGTCTAGACCTCTATAAATGCCCTTTGACTCCTAGCTCTTTCCTCCATCTCCCTTGACTTTCCTCCTGCCCTACTACCAAGCTCCATCCCCACCTGGGTTACAGCTATACCTCTTCTTTATGTAACCTTACCCTTGATCATTCCCTACCAGGCCTGCCACTCCCTCCTCACTACCATTTTGGGTCCCATGTTGTTCCCTTGTCCCTGGGTTTGTTAACACCACTTCCTTACCCCCCCACTTCCCCTATCCCAAGCCCCCCCCGGAACTGTCGGTCCATTGTTTTTCCTCCAGATAGTTCATCCAGCCTGTCTTATTTAGACAGACCTGTGGAGACAATAACATGCACGAAAATAAGACAGAGGAAAACAAAGCAACAGTATACAACCAGACAACAAAACAACAACAAATCACTGACAAAGAACAAAACAAAACACATCAAGAAAGAAAACTTGTAGTTAGTTCAAGGATCGTTTGTTGGAGGCAAAAGACATTTATAGAGGTGTAAATATACACACATATATAAAAATATACTTATATAATGATAGGGATATGGGTCTATGTTCATATATTTATGTTTAATATCAAGGTTGCAGATGAATATTGGTTCTCTATTCAAGTCCTCCCGCAACGCAAGAACACTTCCTTCTAATAACCTGGCATTCTGTGATGCTCACCTTCCTGACATGATAGCTAAAGTCAAATGGGTGCATTAGCAAATGTGGTGAAGAAAGCTGATGGTGCCTAGCTATGAAAAGATACAGTGTTTGGGGTCTTAAAGGCTTGAAGTTAAACAAGCGGCCATCTAGCAGGGAAGCAATAAAACCCACATGAAAGAAGCACCCAGCCTGTGTGATCACAAGGTGTCAACAGGATCAGGTATCAGATGACCCAAAACAAACCATCATATAGATATGAATTGGGGGGGGTTTGGAGTGGAAACCCAAGGCCCATTTGTAAACAATTGGACATCTCCTCACAGAAGGGTCAAGTCAGTCAGGGTGAAGTTTAGCACCAACAAAATACACACTACTCTAGCTCTTTAATTGACCTTGGCACCCCACTATCCTGACCCCAGTTCTAGCTTACAAATCTGGCTTGACAGGAACATGTACCCTAGTACATATCAGAGCTCTTGGTACACGGAATCCAGGACAGATAAATCCCTCAGGAACAGTAATGGGAGTAGCAATACCATGAGGGGAAGGGGAAGATGGGAGAGGAAGGGGAGAAAAGGAAAACCAGTCACAATGATCGACATATAAGCCACTCCCCACCTGCAGGGGACAAGCAACAGAGTAAAGGGAGACTGCAGACAGTGTAAAATATGAAAATAATAATAATTTATAATTTAACAAGGAGTCATGAGGGTGAGGGAGGGAAGGAGGGAAATAAAACAGGAGCTGATACCAAGGCCTCAATTAGAAAATGTTTTGAAAATAATGGTGACAACATATGTACAAATGTGCTTGATACAATTGATATATGGATTGCTATAAGAGGTGTAAGAGCCCCTAGTAAAATGATATTAAAAAATACATCTACCTCTCCGTCTCTCTGCCACCCCGAGTGTGGTGGTGCTCCGACTTCACCATGTCATCTCATAAGACTTTCAGGATCAAGAGATTCCTGGCCAAGAAACAGAAGCAGAATCTGCCCATTCCCCAATGGATTCGAATGAAAACCGGTAATAAAATCAGGTACAACTCCAAGAGAAGACATTGGAGAAGAACCAAGCTGGGTCTGTAAGGAGCCCCCTGAAGGATGGCACGCATGGCCGCATTTTCCCAGGCTCAAATCATGAATTAAGATTTTTGTCCCCATCTGATGAATTGAACTTCAATCGGCAAATAATCTGGTTTATTCCTTGATTTTTTGCTTCCTAATCAAGTTTAACAATAAATAATGTAAGGTTGTTGTTGTGAGAAAAAAAATACATCTATACTACTATAATACCTCAAGTAGAAAAAGACAGAAAATGGGGTAAGATGGCCACCATATAACAAGCCCGGGAAGATGTGCTCAGCAACTACCAAAGAGTTTCCACTATGAGAGAGATTCTGCACTTCCTGGTAGCAAGAAATTCAACTTAAAAGCCAAGTTGACCCAAGTTTCTCAAAGTGGAAAGCAGCAAGGCCTGCTGACAAACTCCCCTTTACGGATGAGCAGCAACATGAGTTGCTTCTACAAGCATCGTGATTCTTCGTGGCCCCTGAGAAAAGACAGTCAGCCAGCCAACCCTCTACCTCCCTGGCCTCTAGGGACACAGATAGCTAGCAGATCACTTGGGCAGCTTGGTACACACATGCTCAGTACCCAAGGTATGCTTTGTACCATTTCCCCATCTTCCTCCTCTTTTCCTGCTTTGTTCTACAAGGCATTCCATCCCGTGTGCCAGCGCCGTGATACCGCATACATGTACACACAGACTACTAAAAGAGCAGGAATCCCCACCCACAAGGTAGCTTTATTATATATATTTTTGGATTTTGTACTTTTGTTCTATTTTAATACTCTCTCTCTCTCTCTCTTTTTTGATCTCCTACTTCCTCTTCTGGAGTGACTCCACCCTCCTGAGAATCCACATTCCTCCCAGGAAGAGACAGGTCTGTGTATCCCAGCATACCCACTCTAGCATGGGCTTTCCAGGACCTCCTAAGTGCACAGATATGCTCACATTCATTCACATTGCCACAATAGCAGAATCTGGTACCCACAACCATACCCAAGTCTTTTTTTTTGATCCTTGTACTTCTATCAATTATCTTTCTATTTTCTTGCTGTTCTCTCGTTAAATATCTTTCCATGAAACCTATTAATTGAGATTAACTCTCTGCCCGCAAGTGTCAACTCACAGTGATCCTATAGGACAGGGTAAAACTGTCCGGTGAGTTTCTGAGACTGTAACTGTTTATGGGAATAGAAAGTCTCCTTTTTTTGGCGGAGCAGCTGGTGGTTTTAAAATGTTGACCTTTCGGATTACAACTCAATACATAACCATTATATGACCAGAGCTCCTTATTGTGATTACCCCTCTGAAAATATTTTCCCATTATTTTTGCAAGTCTGTTGGCTTATTCACAGTCACTTATTACTATCACTACTTTATTCTTATCATTACTTTTATTTTATTCTATTTTTCCCATCCACTATCCCCACCTAGGCACCTTTCCCCTTCTTTTCATTTCACCACTGTATGTTTTCCAGCTCCTATTAGAACTCACCTGTGTCACTAGACAAATTCTACCTCTGTATGGCCAACAGCTCACACACCACAATGCTGAAGAAACAGCAGTCAAGCACAGAAAGCTTCCAAATTCAAGAAAAACAAACATGAACAACCAAGTAGCACTCAAACCAATGGAATAGTCTGAAGATGTGATTGTGAACCACCAGTAACAGAATTCAGAAGAATGATGCTTAGGTCAAGAGATCTGGGGAATGTTCATGAGAAAAACAGAAGAAATTGAGAAACTAAAATCCTTAAACCAAAGGATTCTAGAAGACAAGCAATGAGATAACTGAATTAGGCAACATAGTAAAAGGCTAGAGGAATAAAATGGAAAAGGAAAATAAAATAAATGAGCTTGAAGACAATTACCCTCACGACAGTAGACAAGAGAAGCAATCAACAAAAAAACCCGGAAGCATCCAAATAAATCCTGTAGGACACTATCATAAGAACCCATCTAAGAAAAGAAAAAAGAAAAGAAATGCTGGGAAAAGAACACCACCAAAAAAAAAATCTACAGAGAATAGTACAAGAAACCATGGAAGAAAATTTCAACATATTATTCAACAAGCTGAGAAGAATGGACAACCAAAGAGAAAACATCAAGACATAAAGAAAAGGAGAGAATCTGAGGGCAGCTAGAGAAAAAGGAAAAGTTATCTACAAAGGAAAGTTGAAAAGGATAAATTCAGACTTCTCAGCAAAAGACCTGCAGGCAAGAAGACAATGGAATGACATATATACAATTGTGACGGGTGGAAGGGGGGGTGGGGCGGAAGGAAGCCAGCCAAGAATATTATACTGAACAAAAATATCCCTCAAATACAAGGGAGAAATAAAGGTTATTTCCTGAGGAGGAAAAAATAAAGGAATTTTGAATTCAACAATTCATTTTCTCAGATCACAATGTTATAAAACTGGAAATCTACAACAGAAAGAAAAGGAACAAAAAGACAAACACATGGAGACTGAACAACATACCATTTCAAAATGACTGGACACTAGAGTAAACGAAAACGAGAAATTAAGAAACTCCTTAAAACAAGCAAACCTATAACACATCATACCAAAAACTCGGATACAACAAATGCAGTTATCTGAAGTCAATTTATAGCAATCAATACACACACGAAATATGAGAGAAATCCAAAACCAATACTAATAAAACACTTCCAAGAAGTAGAAAGAGGGAAACCACATAAGTCCTTCAACAATAAAGGGAAAGAACTAATAAAAATTGAAGCAGAAATAAATGAACTGAAAAATGGGGGGGAAATCAACAAGACAAAAAGTTGGTTATGAAAAGATTAACAAAATCGACAAACTGCTAGAAAACTTAACAAAGGAAAAGAAAGATGCAAATATCTAGAATTTGAAATGAAAAGGGTGCCATCACAAAAGATCCAAATGAAATAAAAAGATACATGTAGAGCAAAAGAAGAATTAGAGGTCACCAAGAGACTTCCAACCAAGAAAGATTCTAAAGAAGTATGTATGTTGCCTTCACAGGAGAATGCTAGCAAGTATTCAGGGAAGAGCCATAACTAATTCTGTGCAGACTATTCCAAAATATAGAAACTGACAGCAAACTCCCACACGCATTCTATGAAATGAGCATAATCCTCAAAACCTGATCACGATCATTTAGAAAAAATGAAAACAGGAAGTAGATAAGAGTGTCCCTCATCAATATTCTTATTCAACATTGTACTACAATAAACATCTTAGCCAGACAGACAGCAAAAAAATTTTAAAATAAAAGGAATATAATTGGGCAAAAAATAGGTCAAGCTGTCACTATTTGCAGATAGTATGATTTTACATAGTGAGAGCCCCAAGGACTCCACAGAAAGATTGTTGGAAAGTACTAACGAATCTGTTAAAGTAATGGCATACAAGATTAATAAGCAGAAATCAATTTTAATATGCTATTGAAGAGCTCCAAAATAAAAACATCAAGAAAAAAAATTAAAAAAGAGAAAACAATATCATTTATAATATCCATACAAAAGATGAATACCTGGGAATAAACTTAACCAAAGAAACAAAAGACCTGTACAAAGGAAACTACAGAAAAATCAAAATGTGAATATTACTGAAAGCAATAAATCTATAGATAGAACACAATTCTGATCAAAATCATTTTCTTGGGGGCTCATACAGCTCTTATCACAATCTATGCATCCATCCATTATGTCTAGCACATTTGTTCATTGTTGCCATCATCATTTTCAAAACAATTTCATTCTACTTGAGCCCTTGGCATGGGCTCCTCATTTTTCCCTCTTCCCTTCTTCACGAACTCTTAATAATTCATAAATTGTTATTAATTTTTCATGTCTTACACTGTCCGAGGTCTCTCTTTACCCTCTTTTCTACTGCCCATGCCCAAGGAGGGGTTACATTGTGATCAGTGCCCCCTCTTGTTACCACTACTCTCACAGCTGTCTACAAATGGGTTTGGGGTCTCCAGTCCACCCTCCCCCTCAATCACATCAATAAGGCTTTTTGTTCTGGGTCTTTGATGCCAGATACCTGATCCCTTCGACACCTCTTTATCACACAAGCTGGTGTGCTTCTTCCATGTGGGCTTTGTTGCTTCTTAGAGAGAGTCACTTGTTCATCTTCAAGCCTGTAAGACCCCAGATGCTATATCTTTGCATTGCTGGACACCATCACCTTTCTTCATTACATTTGCTTATGCACCCATTTGTCTTCAGCAATTCTGGCGGGAAGGTTATCACAGAATGCCAGGTGACTAGAACAAAGTGTTCTTGCGTTGAGGGAGTACTTGAGTAGAGGCCCACTTAATTGGACCTTTTGGACCTACTTTCTATCCAGCTCTTGGTAATCCAGGGTGTGTGCTACAGACTCGTGGACTTAATATTGTTCTTTGGAGGCACACAATATCTTTCATAGGCCACACCAGAAAGAATCCATGTGGAAGCTACATTCACTGGAGTTTGTAAACTGGGCTTTCATTCAAACTCATCAGGAGCCCTTTGATTTAAGACTGAAATTCATCAGTGTGAGAAGATGATGACTGCTATCCCAAGTTATGGAATTGGCAGTTATTGGACTTTGGTTTGACTCTCTGGCCTTCAGGGTGCCTAATGAATGGTGATCCAGGAATACCAAATATTTACTACTTTAATGCTCTTCTTATTTTGTTATGACATGTATTAGTCAGGTATGCATGTTGCTACCTTTTGGAATGAATTTTGTTGAAAGTTTTGTTCCAACATCAACCCTAATTATTTGTGTAAATAGTGTCCAGCCCAGCCTGTGTGATCACGAGGTGTCAATGGGATCAGGTATCAGGCATCAAAAAACAAAAAGTCCTTTCACTGTGATGAGTGGGAGTGCGAAATGGGGACACAAAACCCATCTATAGGCAACTGGACATACCCTTACAGAAGGGCCTTGGGGAGGAGACAAACCAGTCAGGGTATAGTATAGTAAAGATAAAACATACAGCTTTCCTCTAGTTCTTTAATGCTTCCTCCCTCCCACTATCATGATCCCAATTCTACCTTACAAATACGGGTAGACCAGAGGATGTACACTGGTACAGACAGGAACTAGAAACAGAGGCAATCCAGGACAGATGACCCTCTGAGGACTAGTAGTGAGAGTGGCGATACCGGGAGGGTGGAGGGAAGGTAGGGTAGAAAGGGGCAAGGGATTATAAAGATCTACATATAAACTCCTCCATGGGGGACAGACAACAGAAAAGTGGGTGAAGGGAGACGTTGGACAGTGTGAGATATGCCAAAATAATAATAATTTATAAATAATCAAGGGTTCGTGAGGGAGGGTGGGGGAAGGAGGGTGAAAATGAGGAGCTGATACCAAGGGCTCAAGTAGAAAGAAAATGTTTTGAAAATTATATGGCAACAAATGTACAAATGTGCTTGACACAATGTATGTATGGATGAATTGTAATAAGAGCTGTATGAGTCCCCCCAGAAAAGATTTTTTAATAAATTGTTCAGAAACTTGAATTTAATCTATATAAGTCAACAATTCGAGCATGAATTGATGTCTGAAACCAGCCTATACTTCTATATGCTTTTCTCAACCGTGTTTTAAATTCTGTATCATTAGCTAAATGAATCACACTATCGTTACCTTATGTCCCAGGAAGATGGTTTGAAAAGTTTTCGTTATCATAAAATGATAATGTTGTTTCTAAAGTGAACCAGAGACATATATAAACCACAGATATGTGAATGGATTTTGTGCTCCCATTTAAATCTAGCCCCAATCTAAGAACTATGCGTTCTTAGGATGTGGCCCTCTTTAATGCTTAAAGAAGTCACTAAAGATATAGGTGCTATAGAAAAAACAAAACAAAAGAGAATGAAAAAACAACAAACAAAGCCCAAGTAATATACTCATAAAAATTATATCTGTTTGTAATTAATAGATAAAAATTTTACTAGTACATTGCTTAGAACACATGGTAGATAAATGGAATCACAGAATGGAATTTTCCCACTTTTTGCAGTCCATTGTATATTCAATATTTGTAAGTCTTAACATTTACAAAAAGTACAAAACAAGGTGATCTATATTAAACATAATGCCTGTGCTATAAATTGTCATCACAAGGTAATTATTTTACTATTGATTCGAACATTTTCTTCATTCAATACTTTTATTGAAGTTCAAAGTATACATTCTTAAGACAATAAATACCTGGCTGTTTTTTCTTAGTATCACAGAGGTACCATCATCAACTTCAAATTCTCCATAGTCTCTTAGACACCGTACCTGAAAAGAAAATCAGATATTTTATCCAAATTACCTTTTAAAATATGCAGTGATCATAACATGAAGTGGGATTATATAAATGCCCGAACAGTAAAAGTACTGTATTTTATGTGTCTGTTTCCTCCTCTGTGTACTTAGGACCCTTACTATTCCCAGATATTTACTGTGGTCCTAAACCTAAAGATCTCAATTTCCTACGTCACCGGGAAGGGAAACATAAGCTTTGCAAATGTATACATGGATGGTATTACCAATAAGGAAACCAGGGATTTAGATAAAAGGAGACTACATAGTTGGACGTTTTCCTCTCAAACAATGCACTATATTAATCAGAAGGAATAAAAATGAGGGACATAACAGTGGCAAACAAGAAAGAAAAGAGCATTTTACCTCAACTAGATTGACCAGATCCTTCCCATAATCCATCAGGATAAAAGAACATACATCTAAAAACAAACTGTTTTTCTTTTTAACAATTTATTGGGGCTCATACAATTCTTATCACAGTTCATACATATACATACATCAATTGTATAAAGCACATCTGTAGAGTCTTTGCCCTAATCATATTTTTCTCTTTTCCTTTTTTACATTTTATTAGGGACTCATACAACTCTTATCACAATCCATACATATACATACATCAATTGTATAAAGCACATCCATACATTCCCTTGCCCCAATCATTCTCAAGGCATTTGCTCTCCACTTAAGCCCCTTGCATCAGGTCCTCTTTTTTATTTTTTCCCCCTCCCTCCCCTTTCCCCCCTCCCTCGTGTGCACTTGGTAATTTATACATCGTTATTTTGTCATATCTTGCCCTATCCGGAGTCTCCCTTACCCCCCTTCTCTGCTGTCCCTCTCCCAGGGAAGAGGTCACATGTGGATCCTTGTAATCAGTACCCCCTTTCCAACCCACTCACCCTCCACTCTCCCAGCATCGTCCCTCACACCCTTGGTCCTGAAGGTATCATCCACCTTGGATTCCCTGTACCTCCAGCCCTCATATGTACCAGTGTACAGCCTCTGCCCTATCCAGCCCTGCAAGGTAGAATTCGTATCATGGTAGTTGGGGGGAGGAAGCATCCAGGATCTGGAGGAAAGTTGTGTTCTTCATCGGTACTACCTCGCACCCTAATTAACCCATCTCCTCTCCTAAACCCCTCTATGAGGGGATCTCCATTGGCCGACACTTGGGCCTTGGGTCTCCACTCTGCACTTCCCCCTTCATTTAATATGGTATATATATACATATATACATATACATATATACATATACACACATGTACACATACATACACACATATCTTTTTTTTTTTGCATGATGCCTTATACCTGGTCCCTTGGCACCTCGCGATCGCACTGGCCGGTGTGCTTATTCCATGTGGGCTTTTTTGCTTCTGAGCTAGATGGCCGCTTTTTCACCTTCAAGCCTTTAAGACCCCAGACACTATCTCTTTTGATAGCCAGGCACCATCAGCTTTCTTCACCACATTTGCTTATGCACCCATTTGTCTTCAGCGATCCTATCATGGAGGTGTGCAGTCAATGATATGATTTTTTGTTCTTTGATGCCTGGTAACTGATCCCTTCGGGACCACTCGATCACACAGGCTGGTGTGTTCTTCCATGTGGACTTTGTTGCTTCTGAGCTAGATGGCCGCTTGTTTATCTTCAAGCCTTTAAGACCCCAGTCACTATCTCTTTTGATAACCGGGCACCATCAGCTTTCTTCACCATATTTACTTGTTCACCCACTTTGGCTCCAGACGTTGTGTCGGGAGAGTGAGCATCATAGAGTTCCAATTTAATAAAAGGAGATATTCATGCATTGAGGGAGTGAACAAACTGTTTTTCAAAGGAAATCAAGTCTTCCAATCTCTTGTTTCTCAGGAATACTTAAAAATACATTTAAAAGATTCAGTTTCATGCTCTTTCATTTTGCTTACACAGTAACTTAGCAATCAATTAATTTTCATTTAGTATTTTAAAAATAAAACAAAATTTATGGAAGATGGAATGTTAGATTACATTAAGATGCTTGAAATTAAAGTGCCAACATCCAATCATTTTTGACCTATAAAATATAAGCTTAATATAGTTCAGCTCACACATCACTATTACCTTAAAACTGTGAATCAAAGTTTGTTGCAGAGAGGGCACTATAAGTATTTCCATACTCCTGTCCCTCTATAGCAGTGTTTCCCAAAGTGGGGATACTGCAATGATCCAGGAGGAGTATAAAGCAGATAGCTACACTTTATCCTGGAGTATAGGCTATTGTATAAAAGTTTTTAATTTTACACACACACACACACACACACACACACACACACACACACCATAGTGAATGAAGGGGTAAGTGCAGCGTGGAGACTCAAAGCCCATTTGTCGGCCACTGGAGATCCCCTCATAGAGGGGTTTAGGAGAGGAGATGGGTCAGTCAGGGTGCGATGCAGTACCGATGAAGAACACAGCTTTCTCCCAGATCCTGGATGCTTCCTCCCCCAACTACCATGATCCTAATTCTACCTTGCAGGACTGGATAGGGCAGAGGTTGTACACTGGTGCATATGGGAGCTGGAGGCACAGGGAATCCAGGGTGGATGATAACTTCAGGACCATTGGTATGAGGGGCAATGCTGGGAGAGTGGAGGGTGAGTGGGTTGGAAAGGGGGAACTGATTACAAGGATCCACATGTGACCTCCTCTCTGGGAGACAGACGGCAGAGAAGGGTGGGTGGGGGGGGTAAAGGAGACTCCGGATAGGGAAAGATATGACAAAATAACAATGTATAAATTACCAAGGGCACATGAGGGAGGGGAGAAAAAAAAGAGGACCTGATGCAAAGTTAAAGTGAAGAGCAAATGCTTTGAGAGTGATTAGGGCAAAGAATGTAGGGATGTGCTTTATACAATTGATGTATGTATATGTGTGGATTGTGATAAGAGTTGTATGAGCCACTAATGAAATGTAAAAAAAGAAAAAAAAAAAAAAAGAACACAGCTTTCCCCCGGATCCGGGATGCTTCCTCCCCCCAACTACCATGATCCTAATTCTACACTGGTGCATATGGGAGCTGAAAGCACAGGGAATCCAGGGTGGATGATAACTTCAGGACCAATGGTATGAGGGGCAATGCTGGGAGAGTGGAGGGTGAGTGGGTTGGAAAGGGGGAACTGATTACAAGGATCGACATGTGACCTCCTCTCTGGGAGACGGACGGCAGAGAAGGGTGGGGGGGCGGGGGGTAAGGGAGACTCCGGATAGGGAAAGATATGACAAAATAACAATCTATAAATTATCAAGGGCTCATGAGGGAGGGGGGGCAAGGGAGGGAGGGGGGAAAAAAAGAGGACCTAATGCAAAGTGCTTAAGTGGAGAGCAAATGCTTTCAAAATGATTAGGGCAAAGAATGTAGGAATGTGCTTTACACAATTGATGTATGTATATGTGTGGATTGTGATAATAATTGTATGAGCCCCTAATAAAATGTAAAAAAAATGATTAGGGCAAAGAATGTACAGATGTGCTTTATACAATTGATGTACGTATATATATGGATTGTGATAAGAGTTCTATGAGCCCCTAATAAAACAATTAGGAAAAAAAACAGGCCCAAAGAACAAAAGAAAACTGGGTTAGCAATATATATATACATAAATTAAAATATCTATAAAGAGATTCTATCACCGCCCTCTAGTTGATTCTAACTCACAATGACCCTATATTGGATTTCCAAGGCTGTAAATCCTTACAGAAACTAAGAGTCTCATCTTTCCCCTGAGCAACAGTTGGTAAATTTGAACCGTAAGAACCTCAGAACCCTGGTGGTACAGCAGTTAATCACTGGGTTGCAATCTGCATGGTCGACAGTTCAAAACTACCAGTACCAGTAGGAGAAAGCCTGGGCTTTCTACTCAGAAACCCATAGGGGATCCCTAGGAATCAGCATTGACTCAATACCAGAGAGTTTGGTTCTGGAACCTTATGGTTAGCAGTCCAATCAATGCCTATCCTACAATGCCAGCAGGGATCCTAAGAAAGAGATGAAGAGATGTAGTCAATGAATAAGGCCCATCTAGCCATCATCTCTTATGCATTGTATTATCAATTCTAGCCTATATGGCTATGGTTAAAATGCCATTTTGGAGGGATGGTTATGTGGAAAAGCCATCTCAGAAGCAGGAACACAGAGAAATGCTGGACCATCAAGGTGTAAGAGGCCCTAGTGGGACATACTTGAGATCTTTGTCTGAAGTGGTAGAGACTGAGATGGAGGCATCAAAGGCTGCAGCACAGAGACCATGGGACAGAACAGAGGGACTAGGCCAAGACCAGAGGCTGAGGCAAGGCGTCCATGACATAAAACAGAGGAGCAATACTGAGACTATGATACTTTGAGGCAGAGCAGTGGGCTGCCTTTCTGGCCCAAAGAGGCAAAGGGACTATGTGACTGAGAGGCTAAGGACTAAAGACTGACATGACTGCTGGATGACAGGAGAGGTACACTTACTGTTTCCTGATGCTGACTTGTGGTAACTAGTTACCTTCCTTAATAAGCCCACTAAATTGTGAATATTGTCTGTGAGTTCTGTGAGGCCAACTGGGACCGATAATTGAACCCGACAGAAAGGCAGTGTGTGAGGGAGGAGTGGGTGGTGTCAGAATAGATATTGAAGGATGAAGGATGGAGGCATGTCTGAACTCTGCCTCATGGAAACAGTGAAGCCAGAGAAAGTCAAATACGGCCCTCTGATATGTCTTCCTACATTTAAAGAAGCCAATCCAATTACTAGCACTAACAAATAAGAGAAACAACGTTACTGGATAACTCAACAGGATATTTGAGTTGGCAGAAGAACAGAACAGCTTATTGAGGCTGAGGAACAAAAGTAAAGAAACATGATCCCAAGGAACACCATCAAGCAAATCAATGCAAATATTATGGAAGTCCCAGAAGAGGGCAAAGGGTAACTAAATAAAACTTAATAGACAACAGCAGAACATTACCAAAACTTGACAAAGGACAAGAATGTACATATCAATGACACTTAAGAATTTCCAAATCAGAAGAAAGCCTGAGAGATCCACACCAAAATATCTTATCATCAAACTCTTTAAAAAAAAGATAAAATCTTGACAATATCAAATAAAATGAAGTACCAATTTACATATATAGAAACCCTGGAAACCAGGAGGTAATAGAGTCACATATTTAAAATAATGAAAGAAATGAACAGCCATCCAAGATTCCTATAGCCAGCAAAACTTTCCTTTATAAATGAGGATAAAATTCAAGAAAACAAATAAAACCTGAGGGAATGTTGAGACATTCCTTTAGATTGAAATACAAGGAGAGTAGATTGCAAGATGAAGCAATATAGAGAAAAAGGTGTTAGGTTCCTGGATTCAGGTACCTGAAAGAATTCACACAGCAGAAGCAGGTTTGTAATCCAAGTGATTTTATGGGGAAAAGGGAAGTTTCAGGTATTACAGCCTCAAAAAATACACATTGTTTTAAGAAAGCATACAAGGATCCGCAGAACTGCACATGGGTTCACTGCTGAATGGGAAAAAAACACATAGAAAGAACAGGAACACATAACCCAGCACGTGGAACCAGGAAATCCCAGGGGCCAAAAGGGCTCCCACCCCCCACTTGTGGAGAATGCTGGAATGGAAGGAAGTCAAGGCAGGGTCTTTATTCCCTCCTCTCCACAACGGCTGGGGGAAGCATGGTTGAAGGTATTGGTTGGTTCCACTGGCTTGAGTTTAGGCCCACCTGTGTGAGGTAATGTAACTGAGCCTAATCTGTGTGCCCTGGTGGACCTCCCCTCGGGGCAGAGGGAGCTCTTGTCTGAGCATGCTCAGTTTGATTGTTCTAAAATTTAATGGATGCCTGATTTCTTCCAATCCTTTTGCTTTAGCCTTATGCAGTTAGTGCGGAGACAACCCCCTTGTGGTGCTTATGTAATCTGATGTCAATTTGGGACTTGAGAGGATTAAGAGTGAAGTGGTGGAGTCTAGTTGGTCAATCAGGATAGCCAGTGAGGCCTCTGTGTGGGCATTGCCTTCGCCTGAGAATTCTGGGAACTCCAGTATTTCCTCCTTAAACAGGAGACGCTTCTCTCTCTCAGCTCACTTCCTTGGAGATGCTCTACTGGCAAGACACATGGCACTACGTCCTGGTAGCTGGGAAAGCCACACGGACCTACCCTGATGCAACAGACCTCTGGAGCCAGAGAAGCTACATAGAGAAGAACCCTGCCAGCGCTGAGATGTTTACAATGCTACTGGATCCAAAAACTTTCTACTCGCTGGTTCAAGATCGTCCTGCAATCGGAGTCATTGCATGTTTCGTGAGTCTGACGAGGCCTTTACAGATTGGTATCAGACATATGGGCTAATATTGGGCTCACGGACTTGACCTGGACTGGGCTGGGACGTTTTCGCAATATTCAGTTGTTCTTCTATATAAACCTCTTTCTTATAAACATGAGTTTCTATGAATTTGTTTCTCTTGTCTACCCAGACTAACACTCCCCCTTTATGGCCCCTATTCTGGCTACCTAACATATTTAGCCAACACCTAAGTTGAATGCAAACATTTTTCTTTGGTCTTCTTTATTCAATATTCAAAAGTATACAAAAGAGGATAATAAAGATGGTTCAAAATCCAAAAATTAACTAAGCGCCAAAGTACGTGGTACTACTGGAAGAAATGAGGAGCAAAGAGAGGATAACCCACTTAACAAGTAACAAAATGACAACTATATGACAGGGACTTCAAGTGTGTGCAAATATGGAATTTAAAAACTGAAAAAAGTCCCAGAAACATTTGAAGCTCCTTGGTAAGTACTTCCTTAGTGGTAGTAACTTTCAATATGAAAGTATTAAAATGTCCAGTGTAAAAGCAGAGACCTTGTGATATGCATATGATACAACTTTGCTTATGGAAAGCTAAGAGGATTCAACACATTAATGAAGAACTGAGACTAAAGCTTTCTGTAGGGATTATGGCTCGATGGAAAAAAAAAGCCTCATGCTCTGGCCAATAAACACAATGATAAAAAGAGAAAAAAATAAATTGACACGGATTTCATTTATTTCAATGCATAATCAACATTCATGGAATTAGTGAAGAAATCAAGCCATGAGATAAATGCTGCAAAAGACTTCTTTAAAGTGTTAAAGAGCAGCAGAGTCAGCAAAATGACTGTCAGACAACAAACTCGGACAACTCTCAGCAATTATAGAGAAGGTCCACTAGGAGCGATATCCTAAACTTCATGGAAGAGAATCTCAATATGAAGTACATCCAAGCTTCTTAAACTGAGAGAGCAGTAGCAACTACTAACAGATTCCCCTCTTTGTTATAGGCTGTCCACACGCTGGGGAAGCGTCCCTCCTGCCTGGCATAGCCAATTTTTTCTGGTCCCTGAGCTAACCCAGCTGACCAAGCCTCTTGGCTTGCTGTCCTCTGGTGAAGAACAGCTTTGCAGAGTCAGCTTGGTGCAGACAGTCACTAGCCAAGCTTAACTTTTGCTTTGTTCTACAGTTCCACCAGCCCTTGCTCAACATTCCTCACCTTGCCACCCCCAAGCAGGAAATGTGTTAGCAAAACAACACAATTAGGGGGCAAGGGGGAAAGAGAAGCCTAGCACTTCCCGCACCAATCTCAAAGTAGACTTGAGAGGTTTAATTTAACCCCCCCCCCCATTGGGTGAGAAATCCACACACCTGGCCTCTAGACCTGGCAGGAACCCCATCTTATCCCTCAAGGGGTGGAGTCAAGGGACAGAGTTTTTGTGGGTTTTGAACTGCGGACCATGCTGATCGCAACCCAATGTGTAACCACTGTACCACCAGGGGTCCTTTTATCTCAGTAAAACTATGAAAACTAGTCCTCGGTTTATCTGACCCCAGCCATGCTATTTTTTAATCACCTAATATGTATATGAAAGGTGAACAATGAATAAGACAGAGGTGAATTGATAACTATGAATTATGATATCGCAGAAAAGCACTGACAAAACATCAACAGCCAGAAGAGCAAACAAAGCTATGCTGGAAGAGCTACAGCGGGAGTGCCCCTTAAAGAGGCCGACTCCGTGTATATGTCATCTGGATGGCAAGTCCCTGGATGGTCAAAAAGAGGAAGCCTCTCAGTGGTACACATTGACACCATGACTGCAATAATGGGCTCAAACAGCAATGTTTGAGAAGAGGGTGCGGGGCAAGGCAGTGTTTCATTCTGTTGTACATCTAGTTACTATGAATAGGACTTGGTGGCACCTAACAAAACTATATTCATATCTCCTTCTTACATAATAGGAGCATAATCCACACATTCAATAAAATCCATTCTCAAGAGGTAAAACTTACTTCAATATATAAGCTTTGGGGAGGCTTCATATCCTGTGTTATGTCCAAACCTTCATTTCCTCCCAATGACCTCATGTAAGTAGCGAGGGACTTCTTATAACAATTGAACCATTCTATCTGAAAACAGAAAAATGGTCTTTTTACCAAGTGACAAAGAAAACAAGCTTGCCAACATTGTGTAATCGTGACTTCAAACAGCACATACGCCCATGTAGATCATGAGTGTGGCATTCCTGTATTTATATAGCGAACATTAATGGTTGTCTTCTACGAGTCAGGAACTGTCTGTGCACTTAGGATGGAGCATTCAACCAAAACAGACAAAATTCTTGTTATCACATAGCTTACAAACCAGTAGACCTAAGCACAGATCTAAAAAAACCATTCAACCAGAAACAACACTACGAAAAACACATGATTCAGTTATGGTCGCATTAAATACTGCACGGACTCTTTTTATAAGAATGGAACAACATGCTTGAGCAGACAATGCAAATGTCCCCAAAGAGAAGGAAGGACAAGCAAAATGAGGAGTGCACACAATAGAAGATAGTGAGGCTTACTTTGGAATTCAGTTCTAAGTTGTAACTGACAAGGGTAAACCTTTATCACACGTAAAGTGGCGCAAGAGGTCACATTATTTTACGACTGCATTTGTAGGAAAGTCAGTCATCGGAATTCTATAAATGTAAAAAAGTAGATTAAGAGTTGCCAAAGGGCTGGGGGAAGGAAATAATAATAAAAGGCATTTGTTATTTTTTAAAGTCTATTATGGTTAGGGTGAAAGTTTACAGAGAAAACTCATGTTTTATACAGTAATTTATATATATTTTGTTTTGTGACATTAGTTGCAATCTCCTCAGAATCTTATTTATGTATAATTACAGAAAGGTAGGCAAAACAAAGATGTACAGGTTAATGACATTATTAAGAAACAGCCTGGTCAAGGAGTAACACATCCTCAGCCCCAAAATGGAGACTTATCATTTTGTTCCATTCTGAAAATTTTACATTATCACCCAAGAATGCATCCCTAAAACACTAGTTTAGTGCTGTTCATTATTTGTACTTTAAATAGATCCACACAGTATTTATTATTTTGTGACAAATTTCTTTCACTAAACATATTTTGGATTTCTGAAATTCTACTTTAAAGTGATGAAGAGCAAGGATGTCACACTTTGAGGACTGAGCAATGCCATGGGATTTTCCATTGACCTTAGCCATGGGATTTTCCATTGCCTCATAAGCATATGAAAGTTGGACAACAATTAATAAAGACCAAAGAATAGATGCCTTTGAATTAGCATGTTGGCAAAGAACACCGAAAGTACCATGGACTGCTAACTGAACAAACAAATCTGTCTCGGAAGATCACAGCCAGACTGATCCTTGGAGATGAGTATGGCAAGACTTGTCTCACAAGTTTTGGGCATGTTTTCAGGAGACCAGTCCTTAGAAAACGACACAATACTTGGTACAGTGCAAAGTCAGTGGGAAAAACAAAAACAACTCAAGGAGATGAATTGATACGGTAACTCAACAATGGGTTCAAACATAACAATTGTGAGGATGCAGAGTCCAGTAGTACTTCATGCTGATCTAGACAGGGCCACTATGAGGCGGAACTGACGAGAAGGCACCCACCACTACTATGTTGGTTAGTATTGGGTTATGTGTTGGCTAAAGCCAAGGTCAACAGTTTGACTCAACCAGTTACACCTAGGGAGAAAGGGGATTTCTGCTCCTATAAAGAAATACAGCTTCAGAAACCTAAAGAGCCAGTTCTACTTTGCTCATCCTTAAGGATTGTTAAAAGTCAATGGCAGTGGGTGTTTTACACAATTAATGTATGTATGTATGGATTGTGATAATAGTTGTATGAGCCCCAATAAAATGATTTTTAAAAAAGAAATTATGACATAAGATTATCTCTCTCTAAAGTGTCTTGGAGTCTCTAACTTGTAAACTACTATTTGTCTACCTTCATGGAAAAAAATAATACACTAATCTTTGTTAAAGATGGCATCACCTATCCCTTATCGGTGAGTTCAAAGTGAAATGTTCACATATAGAAACTGAATTTCGGTTTATGCTCTGAGAAGGAAAAGGCAGAGGCAGTGATTCTCTCCATAGACTAGACCTTGTAGAGACTCTATTAACACCGAATTTGGACCCCAGCTATAAGGGATTTCCATTGAACTCAAGGTCAAAATGAAGTCTAAAGTATGGAAATCTAATCTCAAGACTAACATTATAATTCTTAATTATAATTTTCTGGTTCGAAAATCAGCATCTTGAAGTCTTACTTGTGTGCCTTGTCATGACTACCTTGTACTAAACTAAAAAAGTTTATGCACGACAAGTTCATGTATTTATGTTTAAAATAAAATCCTCATCTATTGGTTACTTAAATTTTAAGATAAAATCCTACAAGAACTATTACTCTTAAACACTCTATGTTTTTAAAAAAATACTATAGCTATTGTTATTAGAGAAAGAACATGTTCTGTTCATTTCACCATAATAAAGAGGCACCCCTCAAGTCCACTTAATGTAAGATTCCGGCACAAAGACCATGGAAAAAGAACCTGAAAAATTAACTGGTAACGTAATTATTTAGTAGTTCCCTCAAGAAGCTGAGGTACTTTGTTTCTTTCTCCAGAACATGAACAGAATAAAAATAAAGCATGGAAATGTACTTAGCAATCCAAGATCAGAGGAGGCAATGGTATTAGAGATTAAAACTTGAGCAGACTGCGGATGACAGTGGAAGCCCAAACTCCATTTGCACAGTTCCCACACAGATTAAGCCTCCAGTGAATCTCCTTAGACCATGAACAAAGAATGGAAATAGTCTTGTTATACACTGAGTGCATTGGAAAGTAGATTAACACAGATAATTTTTAACGTTATTGTTTTTCTCTCTTTTGGTCCCTTTTAAATTTGTTCTAGTTTTTATATTTTCTTTTGGATTGAGGGCTGTTTTTTTTGCATATGATTTTCTTTCTTTTTTTTGGAGTTTTCAGTGGTTTATTGAGCATTCAATATTTTGCCATGATGACTTAGGATAGTTAGGTGTTTTTTTTTATTTTGTGTTTTACATTTTATTAGGGGCTCATACAACTCTTATCACAATCCATACGCATATGATTTTCTTTAAATAAAATCTAGGATAGGACTTAGTTACTGTGAAGACTATAAATGGATTAAGTTTCTTTGGGTTAGGACAGGGCAGGCTGGGGCAAATGGTGAGTTTAAGACTGAAGAAAATGTTCTAAAATTGATGGAGATCATAACTGCACAGCTCTTTTTAATATATTTAAACCACTGGGTTGTGTGGTATATGAATTATGTCAATTAAACTCAAGTTAAATTTTTGAAATGCAGTTAGCAAGTAAATTGTTTATAAAACTCATGGCAAATTTACTGAATACATGCCGTGGCAATTACATTATATCCTGTCAGCCTGTCAATAAAATTGCAGCTTGATGACCTCATTTTGAGGCATGACAGAAATAAGTAGCTCAATGGAGATCAAACCCAGTCTCTCTGCCTTCCTTTTCTGCGCTGAGACAGTCAGAGAGCTGGAGGAGACCCGTGCCAACACTGAAATGCATACACTGCCACTGGATCCACAAGACCTTCTACCCACAGGCCTGCGATATTCCTGCATTTGGCACCATTACATATACTGTGAATCTAAAGAGGAATTTATCGACTAGTACCGAACATATAGGCTAATATCGGACTTAGGAACTTGATCTGAACTAGGCTGAGATGTTTTCTCAATATATAATTGCTCTTTTATATAAAGTTCTTATACACATGAGTGTATGACTGTTCCTCTAGTCAACCCAGACTAACACTTTCTTTCATAAGTGATATACTATACCAAACTCACACAATAACAGCATTGATCACATTCCGTTCTATGCTATGTTCCAAATGGGCAGCCTTAATCATCCTGTAACAACCCTGTTAATACAGCAGTTCTCAACCTGTGGGTTACGACCTCTTTTGGGGTCAAAGGACCCTTTCACAGGAGTCACTTAAGACCATTGGAAAACATGTATTTCCAATGGTCTTAGGAACCAAGTCACTGCTCCTCTATCCATCTCCAGGAGGGTCTGCCCACATACGAGTACGCAGCGTAATGACATAATCAGACAACCCCATCACATTCAACTTGTACAAATAAAGGTGGATGTGACAGGGTTGGCACCACAATGTGTTTATGTGGACAAGTCACACATGCGTAGAGAGCAGCTGCTGTGTTAAAAGCAGCTACTGTGTTAAAAGCAGCGACAGTGTTAAAAGCAGCAGTATTGGTGGTAAATGACACTTCATGAATTATTATTTCTGGGTAAAATCATAAACTACTGCAAAAAAATCGATATCTGTACCATGGGAACTTTATCTGGATGCTGATTGGTCTTTTTATATTCAGCTGTGGTTGATGTGAATACTGCTCCTTGTGATAGTAACAGGTATGTAAAAACACAACATAGAGAATGTTAAATCATAGGAAATTTTAATAAACTGTATTGACTAAATTGTGCCATGTATCATCTTTAGTACTATTTTTTTTTTAAATAAGAAATTTAAACAAGACGCTTGACTTGAAGGGAAAACTATCTAGGCTTCATTGAGAGTAATTTATGCCTACTTAAAGACAGATTGCCCTACATGTAATAGCTACATACAAAAATGTTATAAAACTGTCCTTGGTTTTACAATGATAAATGAAAAACATAAAAATTCTTCAATCGAACAAGGCATGCAAGGATTTTTTTCATGTCATTTTTTTTGTTTTTGTTAAACAGTGAGAGCAAAATAACCTACTGAAATACAAAGAGAGAAGCTGAATGAGCAAGCCACTGATGGAGAAGGGGAGCTTTCACAGAACCAGTGTTTTCCCCATCCCATCTCCACCTGATGTTGATCAAAACATACCATTGGTGATTTAGTAAACGAATAAATAAACAAAGGGAAAAATTTAATATGCTTGTGTACATGCACCAGTTACTTTGTGTACAATAAAGGAATGAGGAAGGGGAAATGAAATAAAGAGAAAACTATACTGTAGTTGTCAGGAGGTGGTGGAATCAAACTGTGGTTTTCTAATCGAGAATGGATTCTTGGTCGGCTGGAAGAGAGTTCTGGAGGAAAGGAGCAGGCTCCCTTAGAAGATGCCTCCTGTCTGCTGCTGGAACACATCAATTGTATCTTCATCCTCCATTTCCAACTGTGCAGGTGTGTCTGTTTCATTGATTGGCTGTCTGTCGAATCAAATCAGATCTGACTCATTGACAAACCCTGTTCACAATAGGCTTCCATTAGCTTACTAAGTGGGTGTGCCTCTGAATCTTAAACTGCACCACAGAACCATCCTGCCCTACCACCTTCAAGTTAATCTGATCATTGTTCTCAGTCTTGACTCCTCCCTTGAGTTTTTTGTTGGCCAGGGTGAATGCTGAAGTCTTCTCAAAAGAGGTACCAGGTCCGCACCAAACGAGCACACAGGCAGCTGCAGGAACAGCAGGAGGAGGTGGCAGTGGTGGAGGAGGGAGAGCCATCTTTTGTATTATTAAAGCTATGGTTATATATTATTTTCATTAGCCAACCATCCCATGACAATGGATCATGTAGAAGAACGTTAAGAAAAGATAGTGAGGATTTTTTATGGTATGGTTTTACTTCAATGACAGCAGGAACTGAGAAACTACAATGTCTTACTTGTTGTGAAGTTCTATTAGTTGAATCTATGAAGCTGAACAAACTAATATGCCATTTTGATAGCAAATATCCGAGCTTTGCTGGCAAGGATACCAACTATTTTAAAAGCAAAGCTGATGATAAACTCAAGAAAGCCAGACTTGACACTGGTGGCAAGTACCACAAACAAAACGTAGCAGTCATTGAAGTTTCATATTTGGTGGCACTCAGAATCACCAGCGCTATGAAACCCTACACCATTGCTGAGGATTCACTGTTGCCAGGGGCCAGTAAATTGTTCGAGTTATGATCAGAGATGAATTTGTTACAAAATTGAGCGCAATTTTCTTATCAAATGACACTGCCTGCAGAAGAATAGCAGACAAGGCTGCTGATATTCTTGATCAGATAATCCAGGAAAGTAAATCTGCTCCACTTCCAATATTTAGCATCCAGCGTGATGAATCTACAGACGTTGCAAACTGTTCACAGTTACTGTTTACCTGAGGCATATTAATGATGGCGACTTTAAATATGAGTTTCTTTTTTTGCAAACCTCTTAAAATGGCAACTACTACACGTGATGTATTTGATAGTTGGTTCATTCTGAAAGAGCATAAGATCTCTTGGGAAAAGGTTTGTGGTGTTTGCAGATGATGCTCCACTATGCTAGGATGTCAATCTGAATTTCAACGTTTGGTACTGAGTCACCGAAAGTCACCGGAACTCACTGTATAACTCATCAGAAAATATTAGCAACAAATACACGGCCAAAAGAGTTACAAGAAGTAATGAGAAGCATCATAAATTCTGTCAATTTTGTAAAGGCGAGCACTTTAAACAGTCTACTGCTTTCGCAACTGAAGTGAGACGGTTGTCCAGAGGAAAAGTTTTAAAAGGTGTTTTTGAGCATGGTGATGAACTCAAAACGTTTTTTATCAGAAAACATGACCGCAGTTCAAAGCATTTTGCAGCGATAAAAGTGAGATACAGAAAATAGTTTGATTGCCATCTTTGCCATCTTGAATGAGTTACAATTTATTACTGCAAGGACAAAATGCAACATGCCTTGATTTATCTGAAAATATCTGATCATTCCAAAGGAAACATCAGCTTTGGGGGAAAAAATTGGATGAAAATAAAATTTACCAAAAAAATAATAAAAAGAAAATAAAATTTACATGCCTACCCTATCTGTTTTCTTTGAAGAACATGACACTGAACCAGACAAAAGGATTACAATTTCTGTGAAAGAACACTTGCATATGCTTGCAGATGAAATTTCATCGTACTTTCCAAATCTACCCGACACCTCATTTGCACTTGCCAGAAGCCCATTTGCAGTCAAAGTTGAAGATGTTCCTGAGATAGCACAAGAGACGTTTATTGAACTAACAGCGATGCAGCGAGAACTGATTTCTCTACAATGCCAGTTACAAAATTCTGGATCAAGTGTTTGCAGTCAGGTCCTGTTCTGTCGGAGACTGTGTTGCACCTTTTTCTTCCATTTCCAACAACTTATCTTTGTGAAACAGGGTTTTCCAGCTTGTTTGTTATCAAGTCTAAATAAAGAAGTAGATTTGTTGTGGAAGATGATCTTGTGCTCTTGCAAAGACTGTCTGGAGAATTTCTGATCTAGTGAGAAAGAAACTATCTCAACCTTCTGGCTTTTTACGCACACTGTCGCAAAATGTAGCAATGTAGTTCACTATTGTTATATTAAGACTGTTACTCATGCTACACCATGCTTCAAGACAAAATTTCATTTATTTATAATTAGAAATCAGTATTTCACAAGATATAATTACCTATTTTTGTGATTAATCACTATGCTTTAAATATGTTCAATTTGTAAACTAAAAATATATCCTACATATCAGATGTTTACATTATAAATTCACAACAGTAGCAAAATTACAGTTATGAAGTAGCAACAAAAATGATTTTAAGATTGGGGATCACCACAACATGAGGAACTCTATTCAAGGGTCGTGGCATTAGGAAGGTTGAGAACCAAGGCTGTAGTAGGACACACTATGACCCCATTTTGTAAATAAAGGAGTGAACACAGAGCAATGAGGTTACTTGCCCAAGATTAGAAAGCAGTGTCAGGAGTTGAAACCAAGTGTTCTGACTCTAATGTTCTATCTTGAAATACTGGTCTAGCACCCTACCTTCAGTGACAAATACTCATCTTATTCTGAATATTTATTCATGCTGACTAGAAAACTACATATCTCCTAAGAATAATGTCGGCTTTTCAACTCCACTGATGAATCACTAATAAATAAAAGAAACTCCTTTTTTTATTGTTTGTCAGTTTTCCCTGTAGCACTAGAATTACTTACTACTACTCCCTTCCAGGAGGGTACCCCAGTGGCAGTTGCTACATTTGTCACTATTAATGGAAAGGTTGGCAATTTGAATCCACTTAGCTACTCTGTAAGAGAAAAATATGGCAGTTGGTTTCCATAAAGATTGATAGTGTATATGGATTATGTGCCAAATAAGACAGTTCAAAACAAAAATAATGTATAGCCTTATAAACCTCTGAGGCAGTTTTAGTCACAATCGACTTGAGAGTAATGAGTTTGGTTTTATACTTCCCATGCCTATCGCAGTAAGTACTAACTGCTTAAAAAACGCTGAAAACTTATTGCTGAAAAGGTGATCAAATCATGGATCAAATGATAGCAACTCAAAAGATTAGCTAGGAATCTTGGAGTAGTAAGCTTATGCTAGTGAGGAATAACTCAGAAAAGTATGGTAAGAATGGTTGCTTAATTCAAAAAGTATGTGTCAATAAATTATATATACAAACTGCTGAGTTAGTAGTTTATATTTACCTCTACACATTCTCACAAACAAAATTTACATAAAACAGAGAAATACTAGTAAACATCATTGTAGAAAAAAAAAGCCAGGATCTCAGTATTTTCCCAAAATCATTAACTTGAAAAAGTGCTAACTTACTTCTTCAGCAGACATGTGAAATCGTAAAGCATTAGGCAACACACTGCCATATTCCCACCTAAGTGCACGAATCCGCAGTAACTGGTCATACCTAGGACATTGAGAGAGTATTAGCATACAAACAAGCAGGAAATCAGACACTGTTCTATCAGTAAGGACTCAAGGATCTTATCAACTAAACTGTCATTTGTGGATTTTTTTTTTAAGATTCTGATGCAAATAGATCTACTCTAAGAAGACATCTTTGGGACTACCAGAAATCGGGAATAGGAACTGGGCTGATGCCCCTAGCACTGTTCATTGTCGTAACTGTGATGGTGACACAGCAGTAATGTGGAAAAAGATCAGAAAGGCCCTTATTTCTTAGAGATGTATCCTAAAGTATATAGTGGTAAAATGTTATCTGATGTTTAGTACTTAGTTTTAAGTAGCCTAACATACATATGTCATAAATTATGGAAAATGTATTGTTAAATTTATAAGACAACTCCAGGAGCTTCACTATATTATTCTCTCTGCTTTCAAGAATAGTGCAATCTTTTACAATACAAATTTTAAACTGGAAAAACGAAATTAAAATGCTTACATTAAATCAAACTTAAAAGAAATAACTCACTGCCACATGGAGTTGTTTGACTCATACTGACACTGTAAGGACAGGATAGAAGCGCACCAGTGAGTTTCCGAGATTGTAACTCTTTTTTAAGAGTAGAAAGCCTCATCTTTTCCCCGCAGAACAGCTGGTGGTTTTGAAATGCTGTTTCTGGTTAACAGTCCAGCGCATAAACACTGAAAACACTCTCACTTCCATCAAGCCAATGCTGACTCATAGCAAACCCCTGTGGGTTTCCGAGATTGTAATTATTTACAGGAATAGAAACACGGCCTTTTCCCCTCGGAACTACTAGTGGTTTTGAACTGTGGACCAGGTAGATCACAGCCCAACAAGTAACCATGCTACCAGGGCTCCATGCATAACCACAGAGATAAATAAATCTGAGATCTGTTGCTATCAACCAGAAACTTAATTGAGAAACCCCATGGAAAACTCTTCTTTGTTTCCTGCTACTACAAGTAAAATCACAGCAGCTTACAAGTACGCAATAGTGCAGCGTCGATTTCTTAACAAAGAACAGTGCCGAAATTTGATGGTTGGTATCAAATTGCTTCTTCCGTCTGATTTTGCTTCATTACTAGGAAGAGAATTAAAGAGAAAATGGATAAATACACTGCAGAACAACAAAAATTTTTAAGTTTTATTGACATGTAACAATTCACATCAAACAATTCAATAGTTATTAAGAATTGTACAAAAAACTGTACAATTACCACTACAATCAATTTTAGAACATTTTCTTATTTCTTGTACTCATTGTTATTAGCTTCCTCTTTCCCACCAACCACCCCTACAATCCCCACAAGAAACCATTAAATGCAGTTCCTGGCACTACAGAACCAAAAAATTAACTTTTCCATGATATTTTTCAAAGGACTGATACACGTACACATTTTTACCTATTTGTACGTAACAGTTTACCTAAGCAAATTGTGCTGCTTCTACTTCAGAACTTTTATTTACACATTACAAGATTAAATTAAGAAAAAGCCAAGTTAACTAACTTGTCAATGCAATGATACTATAATAATTTAATCTCCTTTAACCATTTGGTATTGTACAGTTTTGCACACTGATTGCTTTCTATTATTTCAAAAGACAAGTGTCCTATTTGTTCACTGAGGTAAGAGAAAACCTGACATCATGGCCCGAAGAAGGTGGTCTTACATGATGTTTCTATTGTATGAGCACTCCGCTTCTAGGAGCACTTCCGAATCCTCACCACACTACTGTAGCTGGACATGGAGTCAGCAGTTTATTCATTCAACAAATATTTGCTATTTCCCCATCTATATTTTTTACTATACTTTAGGGTTTTTTCATATACAGAGGAAGTAGTTTCACCCTATAAAATGCACATCTTCTTAGACACTTTATATGGATCACATTTTAAAACCAGAAGAACAAAAGGAGTAAGTATCTACTTTAGCATTTTAAAGCAATTAGATGAATATAAAAAGGGTCCACCATGCTTTGTTCCACATAATGCACTAGGCCCTGAAAACAGGAAAAATGCACACCCTGTGCTGTTAGGTTTTTCTATCTGCTGTCACTCTATGGGTACCAGATTATGGTCTACATTGTACAAACTAAGCACAAATACACCTAATACCAAGTACTTAAAAACATACATCAAATGTCCTAAAAAAAATCACATTTATAGGTGGGAAAATAAAAAGATTTCTTTTGATATATAATTTAACCAGACATTGCTTACAGTGATTGTTTTCTCAGAAGGACATCAGGAAGATGGGGGACAAATTTTTAAAACAAGAATTTACAAGTGTTATGAATACAAGAAAGTAGTTCAAAGTGGAACACATCCTGGCCCACCAAGCCCTGAGGACGATATTTCCACTCAGAGAAGTCAAAGCACAGAGAGGACCATATGGCCAGTCCACTATGAGACACGATGTACCTCACTGACCCATAGTGCTACCAGGGGACAACACTGGAAACACAGTGTGGGAACTGTGCCCAATCTGACCCCATCACACTGAGGCAAAACACTAAGAGCCATGCAACAGAACAGCAAAGGAAGCAGAGCAAAGAAGTCTTGAGGGAGTACAAAAAATAGACTTTGGGGCCAGAGTGTGCCACCCCATCAGACTCAACTGGAAAACACTCCTAAAGGTCAACAAACAGACCTTGAACTATTTACAGGCTTTTCTTTTTTTTTTGTCTTTTTTTGGTTTTCTTTTGTTGCTTCGTTTTGCTCTGTCTTGTTTTTTGTGCATATTATTATCTCTGCAATTCTATCTAGAAAAAATAGGCGGGATAAACAATCTGAAGGAGAAAACAACGGACGGCTGGTTCTGGGGAGATATGGGAGCAGGGGAGGCGGGGGTGGGGGGAAAGGAATGGGTGTTAACAAACCTAGGGACAAGGGAACAATAAGTGATTCAAAATCAATGGCCAGGAGGGTGCAGGAGGCCTGGTAGGGCTTGATCAAGAGCAGTATAACCTAGAGGAATTACTGAAATCCAAATGAAGACTGAGCATGATAGTGGGACAAGAAGAAAGCAAAAGGAAATAGAGGAAAGAATTAGGAGTCAAAGAGTATTTAAAGGTCTAAATACAGGTGTGTACATGCCAATATTTATATATGATGATGGAGAAGTAGATCTAATGTGCATGTATTTATAGGTTTAGTATTAAAGGACATTGGGACTCTACTCAAATACTCCCTCAATGCAAGAACACTTTGTTCTATTAAATTGGCATTCCATGATGCTCACCTTCCCTACATGATTGCTGAAGACAAAACAGGTGCATAAGCAAATGTGAAAAAGAAAGCTGATGGTACCAGCTATCAAAAGATATGGCCTCTGGGATCTTAAAGGCTTGAAGATAGAGACCCACATGGATGAAGCACACTAACCTGTGTGATCACGAGGTATCTATAGGAACAGGTACCAGTCATCAAAGAACAAAAAAAATCATCATTGTGAATGAGGGGGAGTGCGGAGTGGAGACTCAAAGTCCATCTGTAGGCAAGTAGACATCCCTTTACAGCAGGGTCACAGGGAGGAGACGAGCCAGTCAGTGTGCAGTATAACACTGATGAAACACGCAACTTTCCTCTAGTTCTTTAATGCTTCCTGCCCCAATTATCATGATCTCAATTCTACCTTACAAATCCGGGTAGACCAGAGGCTGTACACTGATACAGATAAGAGCCGGAAACACAGGGAATCCAGGGCAGATAAACCCTTCAGGATCAATGAGTGCAGCAATACCAGGAGGGTAAGGGGAAGGTGGGGGAGAAAAGAGGAACCAATGATCCACATATAACCCCCTCCCTGGGGGTGGAAAACAGAAAAGTGGGTGAAGGGAGATATTGGACAGTGTAAGACATGAAAAAAATTTTATAAATTATCAAAGTTTTGTGAGGTAGGGAGGGAGGGAGAAGAAGGGTAAAAAATGAGCGGATACCAAAGACTCAAGAAGAAAGAAAATGTTTTGAGAATGATGATGGCAACAAATGTGCTTGACATAATAGATGGATTTATGGATTGTGCAAAGAGTTAGTTATACAAGCCCCCAATAAAATGATTTAATAAAATAAATAAACCTAACCAAACTCACTACCAAAAAAAAAAAAATTCCTGTATCCATTGCTGGTAGGAATGTAAAATGGTATCGCTAATGTAGGTAGTAGTGTCGCAGCTCAACAAAAATCTGATCTACTACACCCAGATTTGAAAAGACATGCAAACAGACTTGTACACCAACATTCCTTGCTATACTATTTGCAATGGGTGAAGATAAGAACCACCTAATGCCCATGAATAGGAAAATGTGATATATATGTGTACACACTACTGCTGCTGCTGATGTTACTCAGCCAATCGGAGAAATGAAGAATTGGCACAATCTACAATATGGATGGGACTCGATGTCATTAAACTAGTGAAAGAAGTCAACCACAGCACGGGACTTGGTTTCAATCTCTTGCCACCAAGAACAGTGGCCCAGAACTACCAGTCTGTTTTAATGCTTCTTTGCTTTTTATGGCAGGTGTGGCTCTGCTGTTGTAAATATTATTGGAACGTTTGCCCTATCACCAACTCCTGTTGTTTCTGTAAATAGTGCTCAGTCACTTAAAGGTTTAATTTACACAAGTCAACAATTCATGTATTGCAGTTCACAGCTGGCCCATACTTGTATAATTTCCCTTTCTCGACAATGTTCTAAATTCTGTAACATTGGCTAAACTAATGACACCATCAAAGTGTACCGGCTACACATTAGACTCCTAAGTGAAACATCAGCAGTTTAAAGTCACCAGCCAAGTCTGTGGGGGAAGGATGAGGCTTTTTACTCCTGTGATGATGTGCAGGCTGGGAGACTCACAGGACAGTTCTACCCTGCCCTATAAAGTTGTCATGAGTCAGCAAGGGGATGATAATTGATAATGTTCTGTAACATAAAATGACAATGATGTCTCTTAGGTGAACCAGAGTCATTTATAAACCATGAGTGGATTTTAGGCTTGTACTTAATTCTAGTCCCAATCTAAGAACAGCTAGTTCTTATGACATGGTCCTGCTTGGTGGTTGCCCTCATGAAGAAATCACTGAAGATATGAGTCTACAGCAAAATGTGGTGAAGAACCTAGATGGTGCCCAGCTATTAGAAAAAATAGTATTGGGGATTTTAAAGGTTTGTTTTCAAACAAGCAGCCATCTAAGTGGGGTGTCACATGGAAGGAGCCCATCAGCCTGTGTGAACATAATCCAAATCTAAAGGCTGGAATGATATCAAAGCTTAAATTGTGAACAATTGGTTTGTAGAAGGCTATGGTTGTCAGTGGAAGCCCAAAATCCATTTAGAGGGTCCACAAAGAGATCAAGCCTCTTGTGAATTCCCTCTCGTTATAGCTGAGGGATGTGAAGAGCTCTATTATCAGACACTGTAAATCAATATGTCAGACATAGATCAAAATGCAGTATATCTTATTTGATTTTCCTTTGGACCCATTTTAAAGCTGTTTCAATTTTAAAAAAAAGTGAAGGGAAAACACTCATGAAGCAAACCCTTGGAGCCTCACTGTGACCATGGACGAGGGGTGGAGGGCCTCGCTAGCATGCAGAGCACAGTGGATTCCTGCGGATGCGGTTAGGTTCAAACTCAGCACCCCACCATTTGCTCTCCCTTATGAGCCATCTAAATGTGTTCTAGTTCTTAAGATACTTGTAGCTTTCTTTTGACTGAGGTTTTTGTTTTATTTTCATAGTCTTGTTAGTGTTGTTTTTATTGTTTTCACTGTTTTTCTGTATATAAAATCCAAGATACAGAGGCAGTAACTGGATTCATGGTTCCTTGGGGCAGGGCAGGGGAGGTGGGGAGGAAATGGGGAGCTAATAACAATGAGTCCAAGAATGAAGAAAATATCTAAACCTGATTATGGTGATGATTCTACAACGATATGTGAATTATATACCAATAAACTGTTAAAAAGTCCATCGCAAATTATATAATTAAATGGTTCAATCATATTAAGAAGAGTTGTACAATCATTACCACAATCAAATTTAGAACATTTTCTTCCTTCTTGTACTCACTGTTATTATTGTACTCACTTCCTTCAAACCGCCCCGGCCACAACTCAGGAACCATTAATCAAGATATTGTCTCAATAGATATACCTACCCTAGATTTCATATACACTAAAACATTTAAAAACAGCAAAAAACCTACTAAAAATAACAAAGTAAAACAAAAGTATCCCAACTGAAAAGATAGAAAATATAAAAAACTAAAATCAATTTAAAATGGGTCAAAAAGGAGATCAATGGCTATGGTGCTAAATTTTAAAGGAATTGCATCTGCAATAATCCACTTTCCAATGCACTCTGCATAACAGCAAGGCTAACCACAACACTTGTCTATGCTCAGAGAGGACTCACAGAGCTTTATCCATACATATTTCCCCTGCACTTTGTTTTTACTGAAGTAAAATGGGTCAAAACAGAGGTCAAATGATATCATGCTTTATTGTAATCATCTCTATAACACTCTCTGTCTGATAGCAAGACTACTGACATCCTTCAACTGAGTCAGAGAGGATTCACCGGAATCTTAAACCACTTGTGTGGAACTTGCAAATGATTTTGGATTTCCACTGTCATCCATATCCTTCTGCAAATCAGGTGTTCACAATTTAAGCTCTAATACTATTCCCTCCTTCATATTTGAGTTTTAATTATTCACACTCCTCTGGTCACAAAGGCTGATGTGCTTCTTCCATGTGGACTTAGGTGACATTTCACTCAGAAGGCTGCTTGTTGAAAAATAAGACCCCCATGCGCCATTCTTTCTAAAAATCATACCATCTAAATTTCTTTACTACACTTTGCTATAGCATCCATATCTTCAGTGAGCATCAAAAAGGGCCAAGTCACAAGAACTAATTCTCATATTGGGCTAGAATTAAATGCAAGTCTAAATCCCATTCATGTTATCTATGGTTTACGTACATCTCTGGTTAATCTTAAGAGACATCATTGTAATTTTATATTAGAGAACATTATCAATCACCCCCAGGGGCACATGGCAATTCTATTGATAGTGTGAACTTTTTGATTAAAGAATCTATAAACGAATGCTGATCAAAAGGGAAAAATTCAAAATTGAATTTCAAATTACCAAGAACTCTAGACTTTCTAGAGCCACGTAAACTGGAAAAACCCAAGTCCTAAAATAATCCTTAAACCAAAAATATCCTCCAAAGTGGGTCACTCCACAAAGAGGTGGGATATGGGATAAGACCATCCACCTGAGGGTCTACACCAAGACAAGGCTGGGGCAAATCCCCACAGAAATGAAAGAACCTTGCCAGGAAATCAAGTTTAGGCCAGGGGAGAGGAACATCACTGATAGTTCTGTTGGCGAGCATGGTAGGTGATTGGGGAGAAATATCCTCACATTGGGAAGGTGTGCTAAACAATGATTGTAGGGAACCTATAGGGACAGATTTTATGTTCCTGGGTAAACACTACAAATATGTCTCTAGCCAAAGCTCAATAAAACATGCCATGGACTAAACACCAAGATGTCACTGGATGCTGACCTTGTGGTACGGTAAACCTTGTGGTCAGCATGGCATCACTCGGGCTACACAAGCGCTTAACACAGAGGCCCAGCAGAATGAACTGAGCCTGGCCTCAAAGGTGCCTGTACCCTTGGACTGAGGACTGGGGTGCTTAGATAGAAGAGGAAGCAGAGTGGCTGCCCTGGACCTGTGGAAGTGATGGTCATTGGACCTTGGGGGGAACCCCATTTGGTTGGAGTCCATCAAAAGGGACTCAGAATCACCATATATTTAGTACCTTGATGCTCCCCTCTCAGTGATATGACTGGCTTTGATCTGTTGGGCAGGGATTTAAACTTGGAAGAATTGATCCAGGATGTTTCCCCTGGCATCGATCCCCCCTGCTTAGGGTAAACAGAATTCAACTGAATATGAGATCTAACTGTGTGGAGCAACAACTCATGGGTTTCGGCTCAAGTTAGAACTGTACTTGCAGACTCCTCAAACCTACAGCAGAATGATGTGTCATCGGAAAACTTGATGGTGTTGCCAGTGCAATCATCTTATACTCCAGGGGGAATGATTGACAATGTGTTACTTTTCTGTTTCTATGGGTTTTTTCCCAGCCTTTCATTTGCTTGTTTTGTTTGTGTTTCTCTTTAGTTGTCTGCTAGTTGTTTTGCTGCTGTTGGTGGGGTAGTTGGTCTTACAGGGTATTAATTTGTCATAGTATGGCTGTCAAAGTAAACCCGAGCTATGCATATCCCAGGGACAAGCAGATGGATTCTGGCCCCAATTTAACTTTAGTCCCAATCCAAAGACAGTTAGTTTGGATAACATGGCCTTGCCCACCTCATGTAATGATCACTGAAGATAAGGGTGCTATAGCTAAGTGTGGTGAAGAAAACAAATGGTGCTCACTATCAATCGGAATAGTGTGTGGAGTCTTAAATTCAAACAAGTAGTCATCTAAACGAGGAGTGAACTATGTCCACAAAGAAGAAGCACACCAGCTTGCGTGACCCAAAGGCACGCAAAACAAAATTCAAAAATGACAAAGGGAAAAGTATCAGAGCCCAAATTTCGAAGACCCAATTTATAGAATGCTATAGAAGATAGGGGGGCCCCAAACCCATCTGCAGAGTATCTAGTCAGATTAAGCCACCAGCAGATCCCCTCTAGTCACAGGAAAGTGTCTCGAACAGCTTTTCTATCAGATAGAGATCATTGTAAGTGTGATTATGCTGGAATGAACTGGATACATGGTCAGATGACCTCCCTTCTAACCTGAACTTGTTCTTGGTCAGTGGTTTTCAACCTTCCTAATATACATTTACTACAGTCCCTCATATTGTGGTGACCCCCCCAACCATAAAATTATTTTTGTTGCTACTTCATAACTGTAATTTTGCTACTGTTATGAATCGTCATGTAAAACCTGATAAGCAGGAAGTATTTTCATTGTTACAATTTGAACACAATTAAAGCAGAGTGATTAATCACAAAAACATTTTCTATTGTGAAAGACTAATTTCTAACTACAAATGAAATTAATTTTGTTGTAAAGCATAGTGTAGCATGGGTAACAGTTTTCACGCCAGTTACTCGTATGTGGGCATATCTGCATATGGGCAGCCCTGCCTAGAGACAGCTAGAGGAACAGTGTCTTGGTTCCTAAGACCATTGGAAATGTGTTTTCAGGTCTTAGGTGACTCCTGTGAAAGGGTTGTTTGACCGCCAACGGGTCGTAACCAACAGGTTGACAACTGCTGTTTAGGTGAGAGCATTTCTTGCTTGTTCTAAGACAAGGTGGTCTTTTCTTTCTTACTCATTATTTGTAATTTTATCTCTAAAGAATTGATTGTGTTAATGATTATGTAAGTCTTCTTGATATGACTGAACTATTGAATTGTGTGATATATGTGGATTAAGTACCAATAAAACTGTTTTAAAAAAGGCTCAGAAACCCACACAGGCAGTCTATCCTGTCCCATAGAGTCACTATGAGTCGGCATTGACTCAATGGCAGTGAGCTTGGTTTGTTTTTTGACCAAATCACAGGGCACTATTACTTTGTCTTACAGCTCAAATTCTTCACTGTGCCAAATCCCAGGCTGAACTTTTACTATCTGTAAATCTAGAAACCTTTTGAGCTTTCTGCAGCACTAGTTCTGTATAAACTCCACTCCAACTATGAATAATCTCTACTGCGCCGATACTCAAACCAAACTCTGCCAGTGAGTTGATTTCCACCCAAAGCAGTTCTGCCCATAGGACAGGGTAGAACTGCCCCTCTGGATTTTTAAGACTGTCACTTTATAGGAGTAGAAAGCTTCATCTTTCCTCCTCAGAGTAGCTGATGGTTCCAAACAGCTGATCTTGCAGTCAGCAGCCCAACATGTAGCTATCATGTTGTCTATTGTCTATACTGCCTACTATATATTGTCTATTCTCTTTACTCAATGCATTAAAACATCTATTAATTTTTTTAAAAAGTAAAATGTATGTATTCCACTTTGTTAGTGCTTTTATTCACTTGTATCTCAATTTGGGTCTATCCTAATTCCGTCATATCAATCAACCAACAAATATGCATTAAAGCA
Source organism: Tenrec ecaudatus (assembly GCF_050624435.1). NCBI lineage: Eukaryota > Metazoa > Chordata > Mammalia > Afrosoricida > Tenrecidae > Tenrec > Tenrec ecaudatus. The sequence goes on along the minus strand of NW_027457576.1, from coordinate 548,336 downwards.
CCCAAAATGCAGATATAACAATAAGCAATATTAAGTCCTTTAGAGCTGGGCTAAATTATATAGTTAGAATATAATCAGGTGCACAGAGATTAAAAAAAACCCAAATATGATGCAAAATCAACTAGCTAATATTATTTCTAATTAATTCTTAACTCTGATAACTTAAAAAAAATCTTATGAAAACTTACACATCGGATTGGTTTTGTTCATATAAAGCCTTCATCTCCTCCAGAATTTGTCTGAGTCCATCCTCCTGGAATATATAAACTGCTTTTGATATATATCCATGGATTCCCCAATGCATTCAATTAATCCCCTAAATCTATCTGTACTACATTTATCCTCAATTTATATATATAATTTATTTAAAATCCATAGCCATTGCATAAATTCTGGCTATTTATGTACCTATATCAAAAATAAAGGCTTAATCGAGCATGAAAGTACACATTTTCACTGCAAAAACAACAAATACAAGTTTTAAAATATTTCTCCCAATTTTTTCCCCCAAAGACACAGTTTTGGTTTGTATTGCAAGAAAAGAAAAGCCAAAGGAATTTTTCCTACCATCTACCTTAAGATAGAAATTTTTCACTTAGACAAATAAAATGTTTTAATTCTAAAATTCATAAATGTTAATAAGATAGTTGACCATTTGAAAAGAAGTGACATCACATATTCTTTCAGCCAAAATACAGTCTTGGGTTCAACCAACCCTGTAGCCAATTATATGTTGAAAATATCTGATGATGATGAATAGCCTTGTTTACTCTTGATGTCATTTATTACCCATTTCATCTCCACAATTCTAAAAGTTACAAGTCCTGCTAGTCTTCAATCACTTAAAAAACTCATTTATCAATATCTGTAGAATTGAGTTTCAATCATCCACATTTCTCACCACTAGCTCATCTCTCTGCCTCCATTAGTTCTTCTCTTCTGATGCATTTTCCATATTGCCAATAACCAAAACCACTTCCATTAAGTACATTTTGATTAAATGACCCTATAGGACGGAGAAAATTGCTCCCTATGGTTTACACAGCTGTAAATCCTTACAGAAGCGGCTATCTTTCTCCCTTAGAATGGCTGGTGTGTTTGAATTGCTGACCATTAGGCTAGCAGCCCAATGCATAACTCCAGGCCTCATTTTACTGCCAATAAGTACTCCAAAATATAAAAACATCCCGCCACACCCCTACCTGAAAACCTCTACCTGATTCCAAATGCCTGTGGAATAATGCCGAAGTTTTTCTAATCCTAGAACCCACCATTGACATCTCCATACATAACCTTTCCAGTTGTGATCATGAGTCTTAAGCCATTGTTTATCACCTGCCTGTGTGAGGGCTAATACTTCATACAAGGCTCGAACACCCACTCCCAACCCCCTAGTAGCATTTCTCTTTATGCTCCCATCTACGCAACACCAGTTTCACTTACCACATTGCATTCTATTCACTTGTGTTTCTTGGTCCTCTCACTGACATCTATCTAGTTGCTGCCCTATGATTGTTTACTACGATGCTTAAACGTACAGGCTCTTGAGCCAGACTTCCAGGGTTCAAGCTCTAGCTCTGCTCTTTACTGGCTATATCACCACTGACAAATCTCCTAACTTCAATTCTCCACTCACATGTTTGAGGTGGGGGGAGACAGCTCAGATCTCACACAATTATGAGGAGAGACAATTGCAAGCTAAGTGCTGAACATCATTCCTACTTCCATGTTATTGTAGTGGACAAATAATCATAATAGTAACAATACGACTGTTAGCACTATTATTATTTCTTGTAGAAACAGCATACAGGGACTCAGCCCTGGGTGTGTCAGGTACAGTTCCTCACTACACCAAGAGCTCTGTACCATCATCATGCCCATTTTTGTTGGTGAGAACACTGGACGCACAGAAAGCCTGAGTCCACAGTGATCGAACAGAGTATGAATCTCAGTCTGGCACCAGAGGCCTACTTCATCATCACATTTTGCTCACTGAGTGCGTGCGCGCACACTAACGCGCATAAAACGCTAGATCCAATAAAAAAGACTGGTTCTGTGGGTTTCTGAGGCTGTCAATCTTTAAAAGAACAGAAAGCTTCCAGCTTTCTTCGGCAGAATGGAGGTGGATTCGAATTTACTTTAGTTCGTATTAGGCAACCTTTTACTTGGCTAAGCAAAGGAAAAGCAACAAAGCTAAAAATGAAGCAAAACGGAAGGAAGTAGACTTTGAGGAAGCGCAATTGCTGAGTTGTACAGTAACTTCCTTCTTTCTCCCACAGTAACCTTTTGTTATGCTGTTACTTTCCCTTCCGGAACTTGGCTCACACCCTCAGGGGAATCTGAAGCAAACCGCGAAAAGAGCAGCCCAGGGGAGATCCCGCTCACCCTCCAGCCCCTTTCAGCCAAGCTCCCCGGACCTCCATCCCGCCCTCTGCCGTCCAGCCCGTCATATTAAAGGCGGGCAGCTGCCCTTCTGGCGTGTGGTGCAGTTCGCGGACCACCTCCGTCGCCTTTTCACAGAACATGGCGGGTAGACCTGGTACCGGGACCTCCTTGTCGGCCGCCCACTTGACCGAAGAGTCTGCGGGCTCCCTGCAGCCTAGTTCGCGCCGCGCTTATTAGCGCAGGTCTAGGAAATCGCCTGCGCTTTGGCGGTAAAAATCCCCAACCAATGGGAAGGCAAGGACGCAGGTTGCGTGGCTACGGTGGTTGCAAAGGGACAATTCCATACGCGGTAGAGAAATATGACCGGAAGTGGGGAGGCGGTGACCGGTGCCTTCTTCCGGTGGAACGCAGCCCTCCGGAAAGAGTCCTTGGGGTTCCATTTGACTTTATCCATGAGGTGAGACGAATTTTCAATACTAATCTGAGCACATAGTTTAGGGAGCAGCATAGCTTGGAATAGATGTACCACCCACACCCCCCGAAACTTCCTCTTTTCCCTTTTTTAAAAATAAAAATCATTCTATTGAGGGCTCATATAACTATCCATATGTACATACATTGTGTCACGCTCATTTGTACATTTTTGATATCATTCTCAAAACATTTGCTTTCTCCTTACTCCCTTTATATCAGCTCCTCACTTTTTCCCCTGCTTCATGGAACCTTGATCATTTATCAATTATTTTGTCATGTCTTACAGTGCCCACATCTCCCTTCATCCACTTTTCTGTTGTGCAACTCCATGGAGGGGGTTATATGTAAATCCTTGTAATCAGTCGCCCCCCTTTTTTTTTAAATCATTTTATTGGGGGCTTGTACAACCCTTATCACAATCAATACATCATTCCATTGGGTTTAGGACATTTGTGCATTTGTTGACCTCATCATTCTCAACACATTTCCTTTCTAATTGAGCCCTTGGTATCAGCTCCTCGTTTTTCTATCTCCCTCCCTACCACCTCCCTCCTAAACCCTTGTTAATATTGATAGGTTTAGAATTAAGGTAGCAGATGGACATTGGACCTCCACTTCTTTTCTCCCTCAATTGCAAGAACACTTTGTTCTATTGAACTGGCATGCCGTGATGCTCACCTTAAAAGCTTGAAAATAAACAATCCGCGATCTAGCTCAGAAACAGCAAAGCCCACGTGGGAGAAGCACACCAGCATGTGTGATCACGAGGTGTTGAAGGGATCAGGCATTAAAGAACAAAAAAAATCACATCATTGTGAATGAGGAAGGGTATGGAGTAGGGACGAGGCCAAAACCCATCTGAAGGAAAGTGGACATCCCCTTACAGAACGGTTGTGGGAAGAGAAGAGGTGTTCAGGGTGCAGTGGAGCAACAATGAAACATACAGCTTTGCTCTAGTTATTTTCTATTTGTTTATGTATTTGTTTGTATCATTTTATCAGGAGCTTGCACATCTCTTATCACAACCCATACATACATTGTGTCGAGCACATTTCTACATTTGTTGCCATCATTATTCTCAAAACCTTTGCTTTCTACTTGAGCCCTTGGTATCAACTCCTCATTTTCTCCAACCCTCCCCGCTACCCCCTCCCTCATGAACCCTTGATAATTTATAAATTATTATTTTGTCATATCTTACACTGTCCGACATCTCCCTTCACCCACTTTTCTGTTGTCCTTCCCCCAGGGTGGAGGTTATGTAGGTCCTTGTAATCGGTTCCCCCTTAATACCCCACTTTCCCTCCACCCTCACGGTATAGCCATTCTTAGCACTGGTCCTAAAGAGAGCGTCTGACCTGGATTCCCTGTGTTTCAAGTTCCTGTCTGTACCAGTGTACATCCTCTGGTCTAGCCAGATTTGTGCGGCAGAATTGGGATCATGATACAGGAGGGGGTTGGGAGAGGAAGCATTTAGGAATTAGAGGAAAGTTGTATGTTTCATCATTGCTACACTGCACCGACTGGATCATCTCCCGACAACCCTTCTGAAAGGGGATGACCACTTGCCTACACATGGTTCTTGGGTTCCCAATCTTCACTGCCCTCATTCACAATGATATAAATTATTTGTTCTTTGATGCCTGATACCTGATCCCTTTGAAACATCATGATCACACAGGCTGGTGTGCTTCTTCCATGTTGCCTTTGTTGCTTCTGAGCTAGATGGCTGCTTGTTTACCTTCAAGTCTTTAAGAGCCCAGACGCTATCTCTTTTGACAGCCAGGATTTGTTTCACCACATTTGTTTATGCGCCCATTTGTCTTCAGCAATCATATCGGGAAGGTGAGCACACAATTATATGACTTTTTTTGTTCTTTGATGCCTGATAACTGATCCCTTTGGCACCTCATGATCACACAGGCTGGTGTGCTTCTTCCATGTGGGTTTTCTTGTTTCTGAGCTAGACAGCTGCTTATTTACTTTGAAGTCTCTAAGACCCTATATCTTTTGATAGCCATTTGTCTTCAGTGATCAGATCATTACACAGCTCTTTTTAACAAGTTTAAACTATTGTATTATATGACATCTGAATTATATGTCAATAAAACTGAAAAAATTTTAAAGATTAAAGGAATATATGGAGTCGCTATACTAAAAAGAACTAGTCAATATTGCATCATGTTAAGAGGTATCATATAAGAACCAAAGGTACTGAAAGAAGAAGTCCAAGTTGCACTGAAAGCATTAGTCAAAAACAAGGCTCCAGGAATTGTTGGAAAACCCACTGTAGGCAGTTACATAATCTAATAACTTGAGAAAGGGTAAAGTCTAGCCTGTCAATAGGGTCACAGCAAATGAGGCCTCTGTGGGGCCTGGCTTTCTCCAGAGGATTTTGGGTATTCCTGTATTGCTATCTTGTGGTGGAACACACTGTCTCTTTTCTACACAATCCTGTTGACAAACCACATGGAGACACACTGAGAGAGCCAGAGCCCTGGAGCTGGAGGAGCCACATAGTGACCCCTGCCAGCACCAAGATCCTTCACCGCTACTGGATCTACATGACTTTCCACCCACTGGTCTGTGATATTCTTGCATTTGGCATTATTGCATGGCTACATGAGTCTAAAGAGGAATTTATTGACCAGTATTGGACATAGGGGATAATATTGGACTTAGGGACTTGATCTGGGCTGGGTGGGATGTTTCTCAATATACAATTGCTCTTTTATACAAAGCTCTTTCTTATACACATGAGTGTCTGTGAATTTGTTTCTCTGGTCTACCTGGACTAACACATTATGCTACCTGGAGTGGTGTACTAGAGAAACAAATCACAAAGATGGAGAGTGGATGCTTGTTTGACGTCTGCTCATGGTAGTACTTTTTTGGCTAGCCAGAGGTTAGATCTGGCCATTCAGTTTGCTGGGTTGTTTTATGGAAAAAATACAGGAAGTTAAACTTTTTATGATTTCCTTTGATTGCTGTCTTTGGTGATTCCTGTACTAACTGGTAAAAATGAATGTGATTAATGCATATTTAGAGCTCAGGGGTAGAAATCCAGATTGGAGACTGGAAAGTCAACTCGGTGCTCCTCAAGGGGACAGGCACTCCCCTCTCTGGATCTCACTTTTAACATCGATACACAAAGGTCGATTCTGTGAGGGTCACAGACTGGGGACTCCCATGGCCAAATGAGGACCTGTGTGGACTCTGGTTGGCCTGCTTATTCACTGCCATCTAGAAGATTCCAACTCACAGTGACCCTGTAAGACCGAGCGGAACTGCCCCTGTGGGTTTCCGAGGCTGAAATTCTATATGGACTAGAAGGTCTCATCTCTGCACAGCCCCCCACCCTATCCCCCAACCCCCGCTCCCCCAGTGTGACTGGTGCTTTCAAACTACTGACCTTCTAGTTAGCTGCCCAACACATAACCCACTGTGCCATCAGGGCTCTTTGGCCTACTTGGCTTCTATCCAATGTTATTGAATCGCCTTTGAAAAAATCAGGAGGTTTTTAAGAAAACAGGAATTTTGACTTTCTCTAGAAAAATCGATCTGGCATCACTGGAACCTAAACTAGAGGATCCACAATTCCACGTGGCTCTGGGAATCTCAACATTTCTTCCTCCTGCTCAAAGTAAAATGGTTTAAGGGGACCTTTCACAGCTGGTGGGCTGGTCTCCTTTCTAGAAAGTTGCCTCTGTAAAGAAAATGCATCTTTCTTCCCTTTTACCTAGTTGGGGGTGGTGAGGGTAGCAGGAGCTATTGGGTTAAGAAAAAACAGTCCAGGTAGCTTCAGTCTGCCCTGCCAGGGCTTTAGAGGCCAAGCCTTTTTTGCTCCAGCTGACTGACCTGCTGTTTCCAGGGCAGCCCCACCATCTGTTCCCAGATGCAGGGAGGGAGCCGACTTTCCTCCATCACACCTGCCCCAAACTCAGGCCCAGAACTACTGTCTAAACACAGAACAACTTTTGTCTGTGGCCAAATGTGGGACCCCAAATTTCTTCCCTCTTTCCCGATACTCCTTCAGTGACTTGATGACCTGGGCCAGGCTGAGATGAATTAGCTTGCTCCTCACAGCTGGCTGCTGGGTTCCAGTCAACTCCCAGAGGCCACTGGCTGTGCCCATCAGTAGAAGTGGGAGTTGAGAACCCTCAGCTCTTGGCTGAGCAGCTCTGTCAGTCTGTAGCTGTTGACTGTAGCTGCTTCTGACAGCCAGTCTAGCTGGTGCTTTAAGTCATTTCAGTCGCTCCACCTCAGCTGTGATTAGTCTAGTCTCGGTAGCCTCAGAGGGAGGGGAAAACAAAACACCTCAATGACTTTGAATCAGAGTGGGTTATCCTCTTTTAAAAGGCAGAAAGTCTGAATTGGAGGATATTTTTGGGGGGTCTCTTTTATGCATTTCACATTTATGAAATAAGAACTAACAGTATTTGTTCCAGTAAGTGGATCAGAACCACCTAAGGGCACACTCCTCCCACCAGGCCACGCCTCACTAAGAATAGAGGTCCATCACTTGTCTGGCATTTTGTGGTACTGTGGTGACTTTTGTTTTGTGAGATACTGGGAGCTATGTGATTGGCACTTCATATACCAGCAGGGTCACCCAAAGAGCTTCCAGACAAAGAACAGACAATGAAGAAGGAATTGGCTGCCTGCATGGGAAGAATGAGCCATTGAAAACCCTATGGATAGCAGCAACACTGTCAGTTACTAGACCCCCCATGAACAACAGAAGAACATTGTCAGAACGTGTGCCAGAAGATGAGCTCTTCAACTTGGAAAGTACTCAAAATACGGCTGAGGAAGAGGAAGAGCTGACTTTTCATAGGCAAGTCGACCATAATGATGCAAATCGAGTATAGCCATCAGGACCTTCATTTGCTGATGGGGCACAACTCAAAATGAGGAGAAACAGTTCAAATCGTCATTCATAATTGAAACTTGGGATGTATGAAATATGAATCTAGGGACATTGGAAGTCATTAAAAATGAAATGGAATACATAAAGATTGATATTGTAAGCATTAGTTAGCTGAAATGGACTGATATTGACCATTTTGAAACAGAAAATCTTACGGTTTACTCTGCTGGAAATGACACAATCAAGAGAAACAACATTGCATTCATCATCAAAAGGACATTTTAAGATCTATTTTAATGTACAATGCTATCTTTGATAGGATGCTATCTATGCCCCTTCAAGGAGAACCAATCAATACAACTATTGTTCAAATTTATGCACCAACCACCCAAAGCTGGTGATGCAGAAATTGAATAATTCTACCACCATATTCAGTCCCAAATTTGTCAGACTTGCTATCAAAATGCTATTGGAATGCAAAAGTTGAAAACAAAGAGGAAGGATCAGTAGTTGAAAAATATGGTCTTGGTGATAGAAACCAAGCTGGAGATCGCATGACAGAGTTTGCAAGACCAATAAATTGCTGATAGCATATACTATATTTTCCAACTTCTGTTCTTTCCTCTTTGGTTCCAACATTTGCACTCCAATCACCAATAATTACCAATTTATCTTGATTGTATGTTAGAATTTTGCATGATTAATGATTTCTTCAAACATTTGATCAACAACAAAAAAGGTGACCATAAATGTGGACTTCTCCAGATGGAATACACGGAAATCAAATTGACTACACCTGTGGGAAGAGACAATAAAAGAAGCTCAATATCAGCAACTGAAACCAGTCCAGGGACTGATTGTGGAACAGATCAGCAATTGTTCATATGTGAGCTCAAGTTGAAGTTCAAGAAAATGCAAACAAGTACACGAGAGTCGATATACAACCTTGATAATAACCAACCAAATTTTGAGAACATCTCTGAATAAAGCACAGTGTCATTATAAAAAAAAGGAAATAAAGAAAAGATACAAGTGCATGTCCAAAGAGACTCTGAAACTTACTCTTAATCAGAGAGTAGCTAAAGCAAAAGGAAGAAATGATGAAGTAAAGAGCTAAATAGAAAATTTCAAAGGACAACTCGAGAATACAAAGTAAAATATTATCACAAAATGTGCGAAAGCCTAGAGTTAGAAAACCAAAACAGAACATATTCAGCATATCTTAAACTGAAAGAACTGAAGAAAAATGTCAAGTCTTGAGGTGCAATATTAAAAAATTCTATGGGCAAAATATTGAATGATGAAGGAAACATCTGAGGAAGATGGAAACAATATGGAGTCACTGTATCAAAAAGAATAGACCAACATTCAACCATTTCAGGAGGTAACATATGAGCAAGAACCAATGGTCAGGAAAGAAGAAATTCAAGATGCATGGAAAGCACTAGCCCAAAACAAGATGCCAGGAATTGCTGGAATATCTATTGAAATGTTTCCACAAGCTGATAAAGCACTGGCAGCACTCACTCATCTATGTCAGGAAATTTGGAATACAGCTACTTGGCTAACGGACTGGAAAAGATCCATATGTGTATACATACCAAAGAAGGGAGACCAACAGAATGGTCAAATTATGTAACACTATCATTGGCATCACATGTGAGTCAAATTGTACTGAAGCTAATACAACAACAGTTGCATTGATTCATTGACAGAAAGTTACCATATTCAGCATTCAAGAGCCATCGTGGCACAGTGGTTACAGGTTGGATTGCAAACCCCAAGGTCAGCAGTTCAAAACCACCAGTCACTCCGTGGGAGAAAGGCAAGGTTTTCTACTCCCATAATGAGTTACAGTCTCAGAAACTCACAGGGGCAGTTAGTTCTACCCTATACTATAGGGTCAGGATGAGTTGTCATCAACTACAAGGCAGTGAGTTTGGTTTCCCAGAGATTTAAGCCAGATTCAGAAGAGGATGTGGAACAAAGGATATCAGATATCAGATGGATCTTGCCTGAAAGCAGTGAATACCCTAAAGATGGTTACTTATGTTTTATTAACACCCAAGCTATCTGACTGTGTGGATCATAAGAAAACATGGATAGTTTTGAGAAGAGAATTCCAGAACACTTATAGAACAAGGGTAGATTGCATGGTTTAAGAACCAAGAAAGGTGTGCATCCTGGTTGCACCCACTTATTATACTTTTTCAATTGTATGGTGAGCAAATAATCAGAGAAGCCAAATTATATGAAGAAGAACACAGAATCAGATTTGGAGGAAATATTATTAACTACCTGCTATATGCAGACGACACAGTTTGGCTTGCTGACAAGGATGGGGGACTTGAAGCACTTGCTGGTGAAGATCAAGGATTGCAGCCTTCAATGTGGGATACAACTCAACACAAAGAAAACCAAAATCCTCACAACTGAACCAATAGGTAACATGATGATAAATCGAGAAAAACCTGAAGTTGTCAAGGATTTTGTCTTGTCTGGATCCACAAGCAATGCTCCTGGAAGCAGCAGTCAAGAGATGAAAAGATACATTGCACTGGGTAGATCTGCTGCATAAGAGCTCTTTAGAATGTTGAAAAGTTAGGATGTTACTTTAAGCAGGAAGTACACCTGATCCAAACCATAGTATTTTCATTTGCCTCATCTGCATGTGAAAAGCTTGCCATTGAGTGAAGAAGACCCAGGTAAACTGTATGAATTTGAACCATGGTACTGGCAAAGAATATTGACAGTACCATGGACTGCCAAAAGAACAAACAAAATCTGTCTTGGAAGTACGGCCAGAATTCCCATTAGAAGTAAGGATGGTGAGACTTTGGACATGTTGTCAGTGGAGACCAGTCCCTGGAGAGGCATCATGCTTAGAAAAATGGAAGGGCTGTGAAAAAAGGTTGAAGGCCCTTGAAGAGCTGGATTGACACAGTGACGACAACAAGAGGACTGAGCATAGGAACACTTGGGTGGATGGAGGAGGAGCTGTTATTGTTACATTCTGCTGTGAATAGGTTTGCCATGGACCAGAACCAACTGGATGGCAAACTAACAACAACAACAACAACAACAGGGAGAGACATTAAAAAGCCAAACTCACTGCCATTGAGTTGACCTTGATTCAGAGCAACCCTGGAGGACAGGGTAGGACTGGCACCCGTGAGTTTCCCGAGAGTGTAACTTTTCACAGGAGGGGAAAGCCCCTTTAACCTACTACTTAGCAGCCCAGCCCATCACCAGGGCTCCACAAGGATAGAGAGAAACACTGTTAGGGCTGGATAGGGCAGAGGCTGTACACTGGTACAAATGAGGGCTGGAGGTACAGGGAATCCTTGGTGGACGATACCTTCAGGACCAAGGGTGTGAGGGGCGATGCTGGGAGAGTGGAGGGTGAGTGGGTTGGAAAGGGGGAACTGATTACAGGATCCACATGTGACCTCTTCCCTGGGAGAGGGACAGCAGAGAACCGGGGAAGGGAGACTCCGGATAGGGCAAGATATGACAAAATAACGATGTATAAATTACCAAGGGCACATGAGGGAGGGGGGGAAGGGGAGGGAGGGGAAAAAAAGAGGACCTGATGCAAAGGGCTTAAGTGGAGAGCAAATGCTTTGAGAATGATTGGGGTAGGGAATGTATGGATGTGCTTTATACAATTGATGTATGAATATGTATGGATTGTGATAAGAGTTGTATGAGTCCCTAATAAAATGTAAAAAAGGAAAAGAGGAGAAAAAAATTATTAGGGCAAAGACTGTACAGATTTGCTTTACACAATTGATGTATGTATATGTATGAACTGTGATAAGAGTTGTATGAGCCCCTAATAAATTGTTAAAAAAAAAATGATCCTCAATTCTATCTGAATCCTTGCCAGAGCTGCAAGTTGCCTTAATAAACACGTGCAAAAAAAGTACCTCTGGCAGCAGACCGCTCAGGTTCAAATCCAGGCTCTCTAACTTATTGACTATGTGACCTTGGGCAAACCTGGACCTCTCTGTGCTTCCAAAGACTCACTTTCCAAAAGGGAAGTCATAAGCCAACTTTTCTTATTCCTCACTGGGTTGCTTTGAAGATGAAATGAGACATCTGTCTAAAAATGCTTCTGACCATCCCTTGGTTCTCAGAGCTCCACAAATGCTATGGATTATTGTTATAAGATTATGAATGATTTTTTCCAAGGGTAGTGCAAAGATTAACATCAGTGCTACTTCTCTCTGACAAAATATAAATCCAAATTTCTAAATAGCAGGGTCTGAACGGATGCGCTGTTAACAGCATCTTGCTTTTCTCCCATCACTTGTCACAGTAAATCTGATAAGAAATGCTGGGCTAGGGCCTGCAGCCAAGCCCCTCACTGGCAGCCTGCAGGACCTCAGGTTGTTGCCAGGCCAAGGGACATCACAATGGCAAGAGGAGACTCCACAAAGGGCCCCTGCTTCCTCCCCCACGCCACCCTTCCCCACATTCAGGGTGAAACGTCAAAATACAATTTTTTTTGTCACCTGGTGAAATAATGAGCCCCCATTCCCGTTGCCTTGGTATCATCAGAGCGCAACAGCCACGTGGGGTAATCGCTGTCTCCGTGTTAATGCTGCTCAGTTCAAACATTTTCACAGGCCCTGGCGAAATGAAACCCGTGCTTTCTACCTAGGTAGAGTTTGAGGCGATTCAGCCCATTTGCTTCTGCTGAAGAGGCTACCTCAGAAAAACAGGAAATAAAAACATAGAGGGTGCCATTGACATTAGGTTTCTCGTTTTCTTCCTTTCTTCCCTACCTTCCTTTCTTCTTGCCCTTCTCTTTCTCTTTTCTTCCTTCCCTCCCTTTGCTCACGTCTTCCTGCCTGCCTTCACTTTCCATCTTCCCTCCCAAACTCCTCCATTTCTTCTTCGCTCCTCTCTCCCCACCGCCACCTTTCTCCTTTCCTTCCCTGCCTTTTCCCTTCAGCCTCCCAGTTTCCCTCCTTCACTCTCTCCTTTGCTCCTTCCTTCCCCCACCTTGTTTTGATCCAGTGATTTGTACTCCTTTCTTCCTCTCATCCCACCCCTCCCCATTGCTGGAGAAACATCAGTTCCTTGTGGTGCTGGTTTCTTGGCGCCAGACCCTGTTCTTTGGGTGTTCACAAGTCTGTGTCCTGTGTGCAAACATAAGACAGACATATGATCAGGATTGGACAGAAGATGGGATTTGACAGGTGTTCTGCATCCCAAATCTCCAGGAGGCAAAGGTAAAGTCAGGCTCCTGCCTTTAAGGTTATGTCTCCCATTGTAACTGCATCCCACAAAGGCTCCTGCCTCCTGGCCACCTGAGGCCTGCTGCCTGCCTTCCTCTAGCTCCTGGGGAATTGGGGCAGCAGTGGCAAGAACAACAAAAATCCCCAGGAGTTGACAAGAAGGGAAGCTGCCTTGCTCGAGAGACGGCCCCTCACCCACCTGCATGATGTTGAGATACAGGTTCTCATCCCTGTGACTGGGCAAGAAACACCCCCTCCCCAAACGCAGTGGCTTCAAACAAGGACCATCATCGTGTGGTTGCTGGGAGGCCACTGGGTCGTGCTTGGAGTCTCCCATGAGTTGGCAGTCTCATGGGAGCTGGGGCACTCAGAGGGCTGGCAGCTGAAGCTGGCCGTTAGCTGGGTGCTTAGCTGGGTTGTTGGTTGGAGTGTCTCCACGTGGCCTTTCCAGGCAGCTCAGGCTTCTTTCAGCATAGTGTCCGGGTTCTGAGAAGTGTCCTGAGAGGTAGCACGTGGAGGCTGGACATTCTAAGGGTGAGCACTCAAGAAGAAGTCTTTGAAGGGATTTTTCAGAAGCTGTGAAGCACTTTGTGGGAGGGAAGGGGGTTGCCCAAACTAGATGTCACAATGTCATCTTCTCCATAATCTATTGGTCACAGAGGTCATGAAACATCCCAATTTAAGGGGAAAGGGCATAGACTCTACCTTCCTATAGGTAGCCTGTCAAGGAATTTGGGGGTCACATACGAAGACTGGGAGACCCTGGGTGGCACAAATGGTTAAGGACTCAACGTATCAAGAGGTGGGCAGCTGCACCCCTCAGAAGAAATAACTAATGGCCTGCTTCTAGAAGCCCACAGGCTTGAGAATCCTGTGATGTGTAGTTTCTCCCTGGCACCCAGGGGGTCCTCGGGAACCAGAACCAACATAACAGCAATGGGTTGGGTTTTTGTTGGTTTTGTTTGGGCTAATATTAAAACGATTAGTATGAAATTATATATGTATTGTGTTTAACTCTCAGGACTCTGATTATGCTGAAGTTGAACAAAACCGTCTGCCTCTTCTATGAACGCCAGCCGATGGAGGCAAAGGGTGAGGGTCTAGAGGAAGAATGAATGTCCCATTCCCGTCCTTATGTTTCAGTTGTCCTTAAAGGGCACAGGGGACAAACCAGACGTCTTTGATATGATTTTAGCCTAATGATGTGCTAGTATGATGATGAGCAGCCTGAAAAGTGGTTTTAACTAATGTGATCCAATATTTGAAAAGTTGACGATTTCACATCGAATTTTATATTCTCAGCATCTCAGTTACAAACAGAAAATCAGGCCTTAAAATCCTTGCATTTCCCCAAGGCAACAACAGTCTGGAGCTAGAATTTGAATGTCCCCTGTGGATGAGCTGACACGTGCCTGTTAACCACAGTCTCCATCCATCCCTATTGCCCCCAAAACAGAGGTTGGCTACAAGTATCCTTTATCTATATGGCTAAATAGGTTAGTTAGTTTGGATTGGGTTGCTAGTTTTTCCTGTTTTGTTTTGCTTACTTTTGATTTTTGGGGGGGCTAGGAAATGGTGTGTATTTTGGTACCATGTCTTCCAAAGCGAGAAAACCAAACCCAGTAAGCCAAGAAGGTCAAACAGTCTAGATTAATGATGAAAGGAGGAGCCCTGTTGGTGAGGTAGATTATGAGTTGGACTTCTAACTGCAAGATTAGAAGTTCGAAACTCCCCCCACCCCCACTCCACAAGAGAAAGATGAGATTTTCTACTCCTGTAAAGATTTACAGCCTTGGAAACCCACAGGGGCAGTTCTATACTCTGTCCAAAGGGTTGCTATATGTCAGAATTGATTCCAGGGTAGTGAGGTTTTCTTGATTGATATGAATAATTTTTGGTGAGTATTGAAAAAACCAGTCAATATTATTTTTAATACACATCAAAAAGGTCCACATTAATTGTTCCCACAACCCTGCCACCTTCTTTCTTTATTCCCTTGCCTCCCACTCTCCTTTCTTCCTCCCTATGTTCTTTTATCTCATTCGTTTTCTTTCAAGGGTTAGCCTAGGAGTGGGAAAGTCTGACTAATTCTTAACCAAAAGACTAAATTGGTGTTATTACTTGGGTTAAATTTTTTTCTTTTCTCTTCTTCTATTGGTTTGTGTCATGTAACCCAGAAAATGGGGAAACATTTGGAACATCAAAACACTATCCTTTCTCAGTAGACTACAAGCATTAAAGGCAACAGAGATAAATACTCCAATAATAACAATAACATACAAGGATAGCTAGAGAGATAAATAGATAGATAGAAAAACCACAAAATCTGAGCAGTTGTGGGAAGGAGAATGGGAATAGCCCCATGAATAAATATAGGTTTGCCAGAGAATAGTTCTATATACATATTAGCATACACTACAAATATGACCATGAATATAATAGTGCATCCAGGAGGCATAGTTAGGAAATGTCTTAGCTAGAACAAAACCCCTTGAGGGAGCGTGTCCTAAATATCGGGGATCAGGAACATAGCTCTGAGAGACCTCAAGATCAATTGGTACAAACTAGCTCACAAAGACAATGTTCTGTATCCATCAGGGAAGTGACTGGGGTCTTCAAAAGCTAGTGAGTAGCAAACTAAAAGTCGGTTCTTGGTCTCACCCTATGTGTTGGACAGGGTTCTCTAGAGAGACAAAACCATATTGCTAGTAATTATATATAAATATATTTATAAAGCTAGATATGCAATACAAGAAATGAACCACTAAATTATATACAGATAGATAACACAAGAAACTAACAGTTAAATTATAAAACAGTGAGACACTAGCAGTCCTTTAAGGCTTGAGAGCCGCCAGTTGCCAGTCCCATTCTGTAGAGAGAGCTGGGCTATATATACCCAGGCAGCAAACAGCAAGGCAATTCACCAACTGTCACCAATTGTCGGTCCCCAGCTCCAGAGACGAACATTCCAATCCTGTGGGATTAAATGGACCTCAACTTACAGCGACAGAGTCCACAAGCTAGGCATCCCACAGGTAGTGTACCCCTTTAAATTGAGGCACAGAACAAGCAAGGCGAGGCTCACGAAGCCATTTATCCCTCTGCCCTTCGATTAATCCTACTTGTGTTTATCGGCCAGGCTGGCACAATAAACTATTGCACCCTGTCTGGAGCAAATACCATTGAAGAAGCTCAAGATGCCTGGCAACAATTAGTCCAAATCAGTAATGGACTATGCGTACCTCAGCCTCTATGATGCTAAGGTCAGAAGAACTAAATGGTGCCTGCCTATCACAAACAGCTGCTCTGAAAGGGATCATGGTACATGATCCTAGATAGAGTGGGGAGTAATGTGTAAGAAAACTGAAAGTCATACTACTACTACCAATAGTAATAATAATAATGATAAAAGATGAGGTTTATTGGTTAGATAGACTAGTGAGATCCCCACTACTATGGTCCTTCATCACCCTTCAGGTCTGGAACTGAATTCAACCCCCTGAAAAATAGACAGGTTTATAAAGTGAACCTTATGAGAAAAGATTGCAGCCCTCAGTATGGATTACAACTCAATGTCAAGAAGACACACATCCTCACAACTTGATCAATAGGTACCATGATAAATGGAGAAGTTTGTTGTTTTTTTTTACTTGGTGTTATTTGTTGAAGTTGTCACGGATTTTTTGTCTTGATGAGGTCTATAATCAATGCTGTTGGAAGCTGCAATCATGAGATCAAATGACGCATTCCATATGGATACATTTGGTGCACAATACGTCTGTAGAGTGCTAAAAAGCAAGGATGTTACTTTGAGGACTAAGGTGCACCTTACCCAAGCCATAGTAATTTAAATTGCCTCATAAGTATGTGAAAGTCAGACATTGAATAAGGAAGGCTGAAGAAGAATTGATATGTCTGAATTGTGGTGCTGGTGAAGAATATTGAAAGTAACATGGACTGCCAAGGGAACAAACAGATCTGTCTTAGAAGAAGTATGGTCAGAGGGCTCCTTAAAGGCAAGGATGGTGAGACTTCCTCTCACATACTTTGGTCATGTTATTAAGAGAGACTAGTCCCTGGAGAAGGACATCATGCCAGGTAAAGTAGAGGGACAGTGAAAGAGAGGAAGCCCCTTAAGGAGATGGATTGACAGTGACTGAAACAAGGGGCTCAAGCTTGGGAACAATTAGGAGAATTATTCAGGGCTAGGTAGTGTTTCTGTCTGTTTGGCATAGGGTCAATGTGGGTTGCAACTGGCTCAATGGCACCTGATAAGAACAACTACACCAAAATGAATCATAGCACTGAGGAGCACACATTCCTCAGAACCATCAACCATTCAAAAGCAAATAGGCAGTATTTGCCCAAGGCCAAATTCAAAAGGCAGGCAAGGTTAGGGGAGAAGGATGAATGAAAACAGGAAGCAGAGTTTCAATGGCATGAGTGATATTACATTGCAGGAGATTGTCATCAATGTCACATAACAAAACGTGTATAAATTGTTACGTGCAAAGCTGATTTTCTCTGTAAACCTTAACCCACCTTACAATAAAAACTTTCTTTTTTTAAAACAAAGACACCATCGTTCATATTATAGACACAGCCAAAGAAAGATCTCCTGGACAATCCTAAAAGGATCTCCCAAATGATTTGGGTAGTTAGCCCTCCCCAGGGAGTTCTACCCATTGAAACGCTGGGCGGTTATGGCTGCAATTATATTTCAGGCCAGAAGAGGCAGCAGAGGCCTGGTTGTTCAAATGCTACAAAACTACCAGACAATGGGCAAACAGTTTCTTTCCACGGACGACTAGCGGCTCTGTCATATCCATGTCTGGTGTTCAACACTTGGCGACAGAATCCAGCCCGCTGGGTTTGGGTGGGGTCTGTTTCTCACCCATGCTTGGCTTGGGATTGTTCTATGGCATCCACAAAGTGGAGTCCTTTCCTTTCTGATGTCCTGAGAAAGCTGTTTTCTCCTTTTTCTCTCTCTGGCCCTCTTCCCAAGAACCCTGGGGTTCACTCTGCTTTCCTCTGGTTGATGTTTCTCAGGCAGTTACTTGACCTCGGTTCATCTACTGCAGGTGACCATTAGCAAGTAACTGTACCGTCCTTGGATGGTATTGTTCATGAGCTAGGCTGCGAACTACGGGTTAAAGGTTTGAGTTCACCCAGAGGTGCCTTCCAAGAAGGGCCTGGTGCTATGCCTCTGGAAAAAAACCCACCCCAGCCATGGAAAATTCTAGGGACCGGACTTCTCTAACACACTTGGGCTCTCCATGAGTCCGAGTTGACTCAATGGCAATTGGTTGCTGATATTCCTGTAAGTAGAAGACAACAATCTTTAAGCAGTCCCTCTTGGATTCATGGGAGGAGGATGGTTTCCTCTGAGAGAACTTCTCAGGGCTCTAAGGGCTCAATGATCTTACAAAAAATGAGAGAAATGATGAGCCTGATGACAGATGATATTGCTATGCAGGCCTCGTTTCAGGATGCTCAAGTTTCCAGGTCTTTCCCTGACTCACAGTGTAGCCCTGTGAGGTTCCAAATAGAAGGGCACCCTTGCTCCCAGGACCTGGAGCCTTGTAGCTGAGCAGAGCAGTCATGATGAGAAAGAGGACCCAAGGGGGAAGTCAGGGGGCTGCTTCACTTGTCTCAGTGTCAGGCAAACAAATGTTTTGGCAGGAAATTTCTCTTCAAGAGTGTTCTGATTTCTTGAAGGAAATATTTTTTCTGAACCATTTCCTCAGGGGAAAACCACTCAACTACCTCGGGAAGGAAGATTTTTCTCCTTCCAAGCTTACCAGGCTGTGCTAACTCACAGAGGAGGTGTGACTAGCAGGCAATGAAACTGATTTCCAGACTCCTATGAAAATCAGCAAGTGCTCGGCTGCTAAGTGAAAGGTCGGCAGTTGGAAAACCCCAGCTGCTCTGCAGGAGAAAGTGGTGGCTGACTGTGTCTGACAAGATGACAGCTTTGGAAACCCAATGGGGCAGTTCTCCTCTGTGTTCTACAGTTGCTTTGAGTTGGAGTGGACTTGACAGTGATAGATCTGATCTTTTTCCCCATGAAAATCAACTTTCACGAATACATGTGCATTCATGGATGTCTGTGTCTGCTTTGGCATGCATGTGCACATATGTGCCTATTTGCACGTGGATGAATACGTCTGTGAATGTGGGCGTCTCTATTTACTTTGCCATGTGTGTGCACATGTCTGCCTTTGTCAGTATGCATGCGGGCTCAGGCAGCATAAAGAGATCACAGAGAAACTTGGAGAGAAAGAGAAAAGTAACCTATTTTCTCATGGGTCTCCCATACCTGACGGTCTACTGGCATCCACCGCCACGAAGACCAGAGGTCACTTCATGCCATGTGTCCAGCTGCACATTGCTGGTTGAGGTCAGTCACCAGGGAGGCAAGTGAGACTGGCCTCGCCAACCTACCACCCACCTGCAGGAGTGATTCCCACCATCTGTCCTGGAGCCCCTCCCACCTTACTCAGCCTCCCTAGACCTTGAGTGAAAGGCGTTTCCAACGTTTTTACATAAAGATTTCTGAGATTGACTGAAGAAATGATTTCATTTGACAAAACAAGAAGCTTTGAATTTAAAGATTTGAGGCAAGTGCCCTTCAGAGAGGGGCCACAGGACGGGGCCATGCTCCCTTCCGGTATGCACAGGGGTTGCTATGAGTTGGAACCAACTTGATGAGCACCTGCCAGCAACAACAACAACCAGAAGTTGTCCAAACTTCTGTGGCCTCAACTCGGAAATGAGAATATTATTATTGCCTCCTAGAAAGAACTCAAGGTATGTACAATTGGTTAATAGGCGTTTGGAAAGTGAGTACATTAAGTGGACTGATGACATTGATAAGGCAATAAGAAACTGAGAAGGCTTCACTAACAGGTGCTTTCACATCTGTAACCAGTAGATTCCTTCCTTCTTCATCTCTTGCCATCTTAATCAGCTCCCACACTTTCCAGGCAGCTTGAGGGATTAAATGTTCAGTCTGATCCTATTATAAGCCTCAGCCTCAGAATCAGAGGCTTTACCTGAGGTTTGAGGAGCTATACTGGGAATGAGGGAGAGTAACCTGTCTTTTCTATTGCTCTCCTATCGCTCCCTCTTCCCTAGCCCTTCCCTGTCTCTGGGCCTGCCTTTCCTCCCTAGAGCATTGGCTTCCGGGAGAAGGGGATGGAAACAATGAGCACAATGAGCACATTCCTGACCAGGCCTCTTACCATGCTATGTTCCAACCCTCTCTTGGAAGGGCCTCCACCAAGTCCTCTTATGTCATCTCACAATAACTTGTTAGATACCATTGAGTGAGCTCCTGACTCATAGCAAAAGTACACACAAGAGATTGAAGCACCACCTGGTCCTGCACCGTCCTCACAATGGTCCTTGTGTGTGAGCCCATGGTTGCAGCAGTGTGGAGGAGATCCTGTCCAAGAAGGCTGCCAGTGGGTGGGAGGGGCTGCAGCTTTCAGAGACTTTGGAGGATGCCAAGGTGGATAGTTCACGGCGTATCATATGAGGTCAGCCAGCGGGCCTTGGGGCCCCTTCCCATTATCCATAGATATATGAAATAAATGGAGGCCCTCAGCAAGATGGGCTGCAGACACCTCCAGGACTCACTTGATCCTTGGCAAGCTCCCTTAGCCTTAGGACACCACCTGCTGGAACTGTGGCTTTGCTGCCTCTCCTGCCTCTCAACTTCCCTCCTAGAGGACTCCAGCCACCCTTCTCCTTCCAGATCCTTCCAGCAGGAGGCAGATATTGGTCTCTATGCTTTTGCATGTGGCCAGTTTTCTAGGGACAGATCAGCCTCTCCCAAGAATTTGGGTTCACCAGAGTGAGCGTGCCCACAAGTCTGCAGAGCGTACGGCCAGGCCTCTGAAGAGAGAACTGCTGGAAGATTTGCCCCTTTTCAAAAGCGCTAATTCCACAGTTGAGAGCTCGTCTCCTGGGGACTCAGCTTGAGTCTCAAGGAGCACATCCCCTTTGACACTGCTGGCAACTCGAGGTACTGTGGGTCATTTTCTTGCCTTTGAGGAGTGCAAGGGAAATGCTACAATATGTCCCTTCACATGAACCACCAATCCTTATCTGGAGAACTCTCTGAGATGACAGGGATGAGAGGGAGATGTTCCTGGGGCACGCTTTCACCTGCACATCTCTCAGGTGAGTCAAACATTTGACCCCCAAAAGTTGAGTATGATGGTGAGAGTTCAGGCTGGGAGATAGAGTGTCTGGGTTCAAATCAAGAGACTGCACATCTCAACTCCCATGGTTCTCCTGCATAAAACCCAAGCCAAGCAGTTTATCACTTCCCGGCTGAGTATCCTACTGAGGCCAGCTAAACTCATTCTTTGCTGATGACAACGTTGCTTGTACCAAATGGCTTTGCCATGTAGCCCTTAGCAATGGCCAGAAGGGCTGCTCATCAAACCGCAGAGCAGGGCTTCTGGCGCACACGTTAAGAAGGGGGCTATTCACAACAAGGTCAGTAGTTCAGAACCCACTAGCTGTTTCTCTGGAGAAAAACTGTGGCTGTGTGCTTCCATAAAGATGCCCAGCCATGGAACCCCCCTGGAGAGGGCCATGATGAGCTGGAGTGAGCTCTACAGGAGTGGGATTTTTTACTGTGGATGTAATCCCACCTGGGCAGAGATTTTCTTTGTGACTTAAAGAGGCTGTACCTTACACCAATGACTTGGCTGATACAAAAGGATTCAATTCAACACTGAAGCAAACCAACTCCAAAGGAAGAAGGCAGCTGCCATGCAGAGAGCTCCAAGGACCACCAACCATGGAGGTCATTGAAGCCAAAACAAGAATACCGCCCACCAGCCCTCAGCCCCCAGGGATGGAAAAAGAGAGCGTGCCCATCAAGCTGGTGCACTGGCATGATGCTGTCAGCCTCCGGTGCTGTGAGAACATTGACTTTGGTGTGTTAAAGGCACCCACTTGCGGTATGTTTGTGATGTCAACGTGTGGAAACTATGGCAAGCCCCCCTCCCTGCCTCACCGCAGCAAAGCCTCGGCATTAAAACCCCGTGCCTTCTGTGGCGCTTGCCAGCTGTGAGAGGGCAGGAAATGCCCTTGGCTTTTCTGCTCCTTGTTGCGACCTCCCTCTGAGGCAGGGAGCAGAGGATGTGAGGTTGGAATCTGTTTTGTTTCATCACTACCCTTTGTCATCTCTCTGAACACTGTCATGTGCTCCTCACCAGTGCTTCGCCCTCTCTATCACCAAGCCATGTGCTCTTTAAAACATGCACACACACACACACACACACACACACACCTAATGTTCACATTTTGAGGCACATTTGTCTTTAATTCACTAATAATAACAATAATTATTCAAAGTCACTTTACCATCTGAAAAGAAATCACTATGCATACACATAGATCATGGATGCCAACTGCCTTCTTAACAACATTTCCCAATGAAATATTCAGCAGCGATTATTTTAAGCCTGAAGCTGTTCATCCAGTTTGTGTTAATCAAAACAAAAACAAGAGACGAAGGGATCCAAAAGGACATGTAAGATCATAGACTGAAAGTAGCCCCATCGAGCACCAAAGGCTTGTCCAGAAGGGCAGAGCCACAGGTAAAAGCTATGTCTCTCTGGAGTTGCTGGCATTTAACTAGATGCAAAATGTCAGCGCAGGAAATGGCTTGCCCAATGCAAATACTAACAAGGGAGGCATGTGTTCCTGTGTAAATGGAGCTTTAGCCAATCCGGGCCTTCAGGATCCAGCTCCCATCGCAGCATCCACGGGAAGCACCAGGGGAATGTTCCGTTTGCTTATTTTCCCTCTCTTTGCTAAGAAGAAAAAGACTCTTTGTGGCCTAGTGGCTACAAGTTGGGCAGCTAATTTCTATATCAGCAGTTTGAAACTACCAGCTGCTTTGTGGGAGAAAGATAAGGCATTCTGCTCCCATAAAGAGTTCGAGTCTCAGACACTCACAGGGGCAGTTCTACGCTGCTCTATAAGTTGGCTGTGAGTCAGCATGGATTCGATGGCAGTGAGTTTTCTAAGAGTAAGAAGTATCTAGGGGTGTAAACAGTTAATGAGCTCTGCTATTAAGGGAAAAGTTGTCATGCCCAACCCACTTAGAGGAGCTGTGAAAGAGAAGCCTGGCAATCTTCTTCAGAATCCTCAGCCATTGAAAAGTTTATAGAATGTATTGACCTTGGTTGTTAAATAGATCCAGGTATATGGTGGAGCATACAGGGACCAATGTCATAAAACGGGGTGGGGGTGGAAAAAATCTCTGAGACAGATGCAAAAACTGTGAGGGAATGAGTTGTGAGGCTGGGGGATCAGGACCATCGTCTCTGGGATTTTCAAAGTTCCTGAGCAATCAGGAAAGGGGCAACAGTTGGTCTCTCCCCATCCAGAGGACAACAGAAGAGGAGAACTGATTGGGCACAATGAATCAATGACTAGTGACTCAAGCAACGATCACCCTCCACCACTGGAGACCAGAAGAACTAGATGGTGCCTAGCTCTCACTATCGACTGCTATGAAAGAGATCACATTAGAAGGGCTTGATTAGAGTAGAAGGGAAATGTGGGGCAAAACTCAAAATCATGATTGTCGCGTGCCAGGTCTCGCCAGCAAGAAAAGACGCACCACAACAGGATTCTTCCACAAGCATTTAATATTACATAATGCGGTAAAAGACCCCGAAACCCCAAACTACTGCTGCTTATATATGCTCTATTGGGACGTGCTGTGCCCTGATTGGTGCATTTGCCAAAACCTCATGCATTGATTGGTGAGTTCGCCAGAACCTTCGTTTGCATACTCCAGGGTGGAGTTATGACTACGTCATCTCAGCATCACGCATGCGCTAAGTGGTTGTTTATCACTTAGTTGGACCACCGCCCTGACTGCCCGGCGCCATCTAGTAATGGCAGCGAGAGCTGCGGCTACCCACATCACGAGAGCTGTGGCTTCCCACATCTCGCGAGAGCTACGGCTTCCCACACATGATAAAACACCAAGCTTACTGTTTGGATAAAGGCTGGTGAAATTGCAAGACTATGGTGCTTAGTTACCCTGCAGGTCTAGAACTGAACTCATCATGGCTCGATGTTCAACCAAACAATAGACAGGTCTATAATGGGAACAATGACATTAGAGACATACAAATACCGTAGAATAATAGATCACATGAGATCAAAAGACAGCATTCCCCCAAGAACGAAGTTCAAAAAAGTTGAGAATGAAGGAAGCTTGGAGACAAGAAACAAGAAGATGTGGGGGAAGTGATGGTACATTGTGGGAATTGCTATCAATGACATGAAACAAAATGTGTATGCGTTGCTCAATGGACAGCTGAGCTGCTCTTAAACCTTCACCCAAATCACAATAAAAATGTTTTTAATCAAAGAAAACTTCATGGTTCACTTCTACTCTGACACACACGGGGTGATGAGGAAATAGTGTCAACCGGGTTTGCTGTGGTCCAACCACCAGACATGTGCTTATGGGAGAAAGAGCATGCTGACGCTGGCAATACCGAGCAGGACCAAGATGGTTTTATTTGCCTGCATCATGAAGATGGTAGCCCTGGTGGTGAGATGATTCAGAGCTCAAGTGCTAACCAAGAAGCCACCCAGTTTAAACTCACCCAGCCCTACTGAAGGAGATTTCCCTCCTCAAAGGTGTTGTTGGTTGTTATGTGCCATTGAGGCGATTCTGACTCCCTGTGACGGGAAGGAAAGGCACACTGTGCTATAGTGTAAGGGTTTTCAGTGGCTACTTCCTCTGAAGTGGGCAGTGGAAACCTTCTTTGTATTCTGTTCATAGCCTGGAAGTTTCCCTGACACCTCTTCACTTGAGGTAACCCTGCTGGCATTTGAAATACCAGTCACGTGGCTTCCAGCATCACAGTAACACACAACTCACCACAGCACCACAAATGGACAGACAACAACAGGATAGGAGTCTTCATGGGAGCAGGCAGTCACGTCTTCACTCTCTCGATGGGGATCAGTGAGTTCAAACTGCCAGTCTCTCTGTTACAGCCGCACATGCAACCACTGTGCTGCTAGGTACATTTCCTTAAAATTCTGCCTAGAAAAATCTGTGGAACAGTTCTTCTCTGTCACAGAGGGTCACTGTGAGCCAGGATGGGCTCTGAGACACACAAATGCAACACCATGAAGCCACCTTACTCTGTCCTGCTCTTATTTAACTCTATTCTTTTCTGAGCTATCTTTTCCATATATTGACAAGAGACTAGCACTGAGCAGTGTTAATTCCACCAAGGCCAGGAAGGAGGTCAAAGAGTCACAAAGGACTATCTCTTTGCTCTCATGCCACTGCACTAAGGAGGCTTGGGTGGCAGCTGGAAGCTGCACATTTCACTCCCTGTCCCTACACTCCTGGCTGAGTCTCCTCAGAGTGAGACTGCCCCTTTACCCAGCTCACTGCATTGGCTGTCTTGCTCTGAAAAGAGAATTCGCACATGTGAGTCTGACGGGGTGACAGATGGGAATCTTAATGCTGCTCTTTGGAATATGAAAGGCCTCGGATCAGAGTGCTGCAGGGGAGTGATGTCTGCAGAAGACCTGCTGGTCTCCCAGTTAGAAAGAAGCCTTCCCCTTTGCCTCAGAGGTGCGTTCACTGTGGGTGGCAAGTCAGATCCTTGGGCTGGCACTCTCAGTAAACAGATCATATGGGCACCTTGAGAAGCGCTTGCTCACTGACCCAGCTCCCCAAGGATGTAAATATACCAACCAGGATGACTAAGGACACCAGTGCCAAGAATGATCACATTCTTTGCATGTGTACAAATGAGGTGGGCAGCCACCTTCGCTGATGGTGGCTGCACAGTGAGTGTCTGGAATCACACCTGGCTAGGTGGACCATTGAAAGAGTTGGTGACATGATAATAGGGAGTACACCCCCTTGCCAGTAAAGCTGAGGAAATGGCATTTGAGGAAGCAGGGGCAGCCGGGTCGCCAGCATGAAGTCAGCGAGAACTTTGCTTGTGCCTCCTTTGTTCACTGGTGGCTGCTGGCATCTGGGTAGTGAGGACACCATGGCTACTGCCAGAATTCTCCACGGTCCCTGGTTCCACTCTCAAGTCGCTGGCTTCATCACTACCACTGCCATCGAGTCGATTCTGACTCACAGCAACCCGAAAGGACAGAGTAGAACTGCGGCTGGTGGGTCTGGGGGGCTGTGGATCATTATGAGAGCATTTCTATCTCGCAGTAGCTAAAGGGTCCAAAATGCTGGCCTTACGGTTAGCAGCCCAACATAACCCACTTGGTCATGAACCCTTGCCAGCTGATCCAGGGAGTCCATTCCCAAGTGCATATCTAAAAGAATGAAAGACGAGTACCCAGATGGATGCTGCACTAATCACTATGGGCAAAAGGTAAACAATAAGCCAACAATACCCATCAGTAGAAGAATAGAGAAAATATGATCTACACAGAGTGGGATATACATATAGTCTGCCACAAGAAAACTAAGGCCTTTGATTCGGACAGACTCTGTAACACAGGTGAACGCAAGACATGAAGTGAAAGACGCCAAACACCAAATGCCATGTATTGTGAGTCCATTTAGAGCAAAAATGCTGGACAGGTAAATCCCGTAGAGCCATAGAGTAGATTGGTGGTTTCCCAGGGTGGGGCGGGAGGGGCAATGGGGAATGACTGCTTAATGGCTGCAGGGTCGATGAAAATGTTCTGGAACTGGATGGTGGGAAGCTTTCACAGTGTCCTTAAAACTACTCTTAAAAAGGGGAGAGAAAGAATCTGCAGAAAGCACAGTTCTGATTGACTCACATGAATGCGGTCACCAAGAATTGGAATCCACTAGAATTGGAATGGCAGCTAGACTATTGTTTCCTTGGGAGGTGCCTCCAGGAAGGGCCAGTAGAGAAGGGTAATACTGATAGAGCAAAGGGAAGGGGCCGATAAAGAAATGTCATTGAGTAGGTTCCCAGAGACAGTATAAATCCTCTTGTAGTTGTCCCACCCAAAGGCTGAGGGAACTGGAGTGTGGCTCCACCTATCCCCATGTGTCATTGGTTAAAGTGGCATTAAGTTCTGGAGGATGTCAACTCCCCTGTCTGCTCAATGACTGTTCCCTGTGTGGGGAGTTACATGTGCTTCCTGTGAGACCATTGGCATTTATGGGAGTGGTGGGTGCCAAGTGCTAATACATGGGCACATTAGCAGCTGCTACAGCAAGTGCTGTACATTTTTAGCTGCTTGAGTGACAGGTGGGCCTTACCTCCTGCCTATATTCAGTGGTAGGGTGTTCAGATGGGGGCATCCGAAAAATAATAAGGCCCTATTCTTTGCAAATAGACATTATTATTATTTTAATCTGTCCCAACCCCCTTTCTTATCTGTCCCTGTGAACTACCTCACTGGCTGAAACATCAGTTCCCTGGGGAAGACACCACATTTCAATATGGTCACAAGGCTGTTTTCATTGGCCCAGTGGAGACACTTACATAAGATGGGTCAACTAGACGCTTTTTCTGGAGCATTTCCAACCAAAAAACAAAAAAAGATAGTCCCGCTTTTGCAAGTGGCCTGGCATCTAAGAAGCATAATTCAGAAGCACATGTCCCGCCATGTGGAGGAGGCGGTCTATGTTGCGAGATTACAGCATGTGCCCTGAGAGACAGACACAAAGAACACAGGAACATGCCAGTGGTGGTCAGGAACCGTCGACAGAGCCAGCTGTCCTCTTGTTCTCCCCACCTTTCCATTTTCCTAGGATTCTCTCTTCCAAGTATTGGTCTCTTTGCCTGTTTACAACCAAATGAGCCCCAAATAAGATCCAGATCATAGAAATAGAAGGAGGAAGTTGGATGGAGACTGCAGTTCATACTCCCCGGAAGCCATTCAGACTCGCTGGAAGAAGGAGACCCTGTGATGGAATTAGCTCTGGATTCCTGACATTTATTGAGGAATGCTCAGGGAATAAGCACCTGTGGGGGGAATCAAGGAAGGGCACAAGAGGGAAATCTCAACAGAGGTCTCAGCCCTGCCTATGGAGAGTGTCATAGTCAGTGTTCCCTAGAGAAACCAAACCAGTTATATAGCTGTAACTGGAGATATCGATATATCCACCAGGGCTCCTATGGTTAACCACTGCACCGGCCACTCATTGCCATCAAGGTGGACTCAAAGTGACTGTGTAAAACAGTATAGAACTGACCTTTTGGGCGTTGGAGACTGTAACTCTTCAGGAGATTACGAAGCTTCATCTTTCCCTCAAGGAGCCCTTGGTGTTTTCAAACTGATGTCCTTGCTGTTGGATGCCCAAAGGGCCACCCACTACGACACCAGAGCCCCAGAGAGTGAGGCTTATTTCTAGCAATTGGCTCACATAGGGGAATGGCAAGTTCCAAATTCATAGGTCAGGCAACAGCCTAAAGAGCTCTGTAGATGTTCATCCTAAAATCCATAGGTTAGGTGATGGGAAAAGACAAGAATAAGAATGGTCAGAACACACCCTAGGGTGTGCTGAAGGCCTTTGGCTGATAGGTTTACCCCTTCCCACATTATGGAAGGTATTCTATTTTGCTTGAGACCCACTCCTTCATAAGAGCAAATAGATGAGGTGAACAAGCGGCCATCTAGCTCAGAAGCAATAAAGCCCACCTGGAAGAAGCACACCAGCCGGTGCGATCATGAGGTGCCAAAGGGACCAGGTATAAGGCATCATGCAAAAAAATAGAATATATATATATCTGTGTGTATATGGATATATATACCATAGAAATGAAGGGGGAAGTGCAGAGTGGAGACCAGAGGCCTAAATGTCGACCACTAGAGATCCCCTCATAGAGGGCTTTAGGAGAGGAGATGGGTCAGTCAGGGTGCGATGTAGTACCAATGAAGAACACAGCTTTCCCCTAGATCCTGGATGCTTCCTCTCCGCAACTACCAGGATCCAAATTCTACCTTGCAGGACTGGATAGGGCAGAGGCTGTACACTGGTGAATATGGGAGCTGGAGGCACAGGGAATCCAGGGTGGATGATACCTTCAGGACCAGGGGTGTGAGGGGTGATACTGGGAGAGTGGAGGGTGAGTGGGTTGGAAAGGGGTAACTGATTACAAGGATCCACATGTGACCTCCTCCCTGGGAGATGGACGGCAGAGAAAGGGGGAAGGGAGACTCCAGAAAGGGCAAGAGATGACAAAATAACAATCTGTGGATTATCAAGAGCTCATGAGGGAGGGGGAGCGGGGAGGGAGGGGACAAAAAAAGAGGACCTGATGCGGAGGGCTTAAGTGGAGAGCAAATGCTTTGAGAATGATTAGGGCAAAGAATGTACAGATGTGCTTTATAAAATTGATGTATGTATATGTATGGATTGTGATAAGAGTTGTATGAGCCCCTAATAAAATGTTTAAAAAACAAGAGCAAATAGATGAATGCTTGTTTGACAAAAAAACTGGGCACCATAGCCTCGCCACATTGCTATGCAAAAGGAGCCATCACAGGGAGCTCTGTAACTGGGACCTGGCCAAGTGGTGACCAGTAGCCTGGGACTTTGTAGCCTAATACGTTGCAGCGAATTGCTTACTAGTTCTCCTCTAGCTATAGTCTTTGTAACTCCTACCAATGACAGGGTGGAACTATGCCACCGAGGGAAGTAGATAGCATGCTAATAATATCAGTAAAGTGCATGGCATCCTCGAAGAGGTGAGACCATTCAAATAAGACCTGTAGACCGCTAATGTGGGGATTGGTCGGTATGGTCATCCTGGGTGAGTTAACTCAGAAACAGAAAGTGGAGTTTCAAGAGCACCGAGAAAGACGAGCCAGCAGTGGAGTGTGCTCTTTGGACCCAGGATTATTACTCTGAGCACCACCTCTGTCCAGGAGACAGAGATCCCTGACACTGGATGCATCAGGAGACAATGAAAAACAGTGGCAGATAAATAGCTCATGGAAGCAGAGGCTGCAGCACCAAGACCCCAGAACAGGGAGCTCGCCAGCACACAGAATGAGAAAGCTGAGTGTCTTTGGGCCAAGGCTTCCAGACAAAGCGGGCTGCCTCAACGCACTTATCAGCAGAGCTGAAAGAACTTTGCACACGGTCCCAAGCAGAGCAGAGGTCAAGGAGCTGCAGGGCAGAGGCCAAGGACCAGAAAAAGTTCTGCCTCTGGGCACCACTTGGAAGAGACTGTCCTGACTGGAAGAACTATATCCCCAGTCATTTCTGATCCTGAATTGTCACCTGCTAGGTCCCCAATTAACCCCAGAAACATAAGTATTGTTTGCGAGTTCTGTGTGGCCATTGCCACTTAAGGATTATCAAACCCAGCAGAGAAGAAGAGAGTGTCATGGTAGGGATGGTTGGTGTCAGAAACTGTGAAAAGAAAGGAGGGCGGAGGCATTTTGATCTCTGTCTCATAGGAATCAGCCTTGGGTTGTTTATCTTGATTTTCCTCCATTGCCTTTTGTGAAGTTACAGGGGGGTCAAATGCCTCCACTATGCCATTTATACCCCTACATTGACAAGTCGTTGGATGAAGGTTAGTTTGGGGAAGGAGCAGACCTTGGATGAGCTCTCATCAGCTGAGGCAATCCTGATAGGGGCCAGACAGCTGGGACCTTTTCTATCAGTGGCTCTCTCGGCAGCTGGGGAAATCAGTCTCTTGGCCCTGAGAGGAATCTGGGTGACACACTCATCTATGACAATACCCTGAAGAACAAGCTCCCACAAAAACCTGGCTGAGAACTCTCGCCTAGATCACAGGAGTGCATGCCTAGCTAATAATAGCCATTTACTGAAGGCCCTATGATTGGAACTGTGCCTCATTTACAGATGGAAAACTAGAGGAAGGGATTTAAGGTGGCTAAGTTAATAAGTGACAGAGACAAGATTCAAATACAAGTTTGAAGCTGGTACTGTTAGCCTTTTTTCCAGGGCTGGGTTTTAGATGATGCAAATGAGACACTTGTCAGGCACACAAGGTAAAGAGGCCTTCCCTCTCCAGTGTGACTTTCCCCATAAGTCTGAATCATGGGCCTGGTGTGTCTTATTTGCCTTCCCTGAGTCTCAGAACCTGGTCTAGTCTGATTTGCTACTTTGAGGAATAAGCCAGAATGCTCAAGTACTCTGAGTCAAGACCCAATCTCCCCTGGAATTGTTCAGTGGGACTTACCAGCCTCTTCCTTCATGTTTCACTTTTCTAGAAACCTCCATGGAGGACTAGCTCTCATGAAGAGAGCTTCAAAAAGCTCATGGCAAAATTCCATTATTTTTTCGTATCATTTTTCCACACGCTTTTGGAAGCTCCCTCTTCATCCCTTTCCACAGTCTTTCTCAAGGAAAGAGACTGTTGCTGGTTGATGTCAGATGCCCCTGAGTCTGTTTTCTACTCAGAATGCTCTGCACAAACTCTATCAACAAATGACGTAGAGTCAAACGTGCTGTGTGTCTTTAAGTTGATGTCAGCTCATAGTGACCCTACAGGACAGAGTAGAACTGCCCCCAAAGGTGTCCTAGGCTGAGATCGTTATGGGACCAGCTCGTCAAGTCTTTTCCCCTTTAGAGCCCATGGGTAGGTTCAAACTACCAGCCTTTTGTTTAGCCACCCAGTCCTTAGCCATTGTACCACCAGGGCTCTTTAAAACAGGGATTAGGTTGATTAACTTTATAATCTCCAGGCACATTTGAAAGCTGCTTCCCAGAACACCCTTCCCCAGATTGTTGATTAAGACGGGCATTTGGGGACTCATTTCTTTCTCATTTGTGTAAGTGCACTCTATGAGAGGGGTTTCCCTTCATAGATAGGTGATCACATACTATTTTTCCAAATTGAACCACTCTTGGTGGTATATTGGGTTAATAGTTGGGCTGCTGCTAATGGCAAAGTTAATGGTTCAAACCCACCAGCTACTCCTTGGGAGAAAGATGAGGGTTTTCTGCTCCCGTAAAGATGTGCAGTTCTGAAAATCAGCAGAGCCAGTCTATTGTGCCATATATGAGGTCAACCCCATGGCAGTGGATTTGGTTTTGGTTTGGGTCTGTGGGGGAAGTCCTTAAGAAATTCTTTAGTCACATGGAGGAGTCCCTGGGTGGTGCAGTTGGTTAACATACTGGCAACAAAGCCCTGTCACTCCTTACCTTAGGATTTACTCACTCTTTGAAACAGGCATTTATTTACACACAGTTTGACCTCATGATGGTGTTCAGTAGATGTGGATCTTACTTATTTGCATTGTTCTGTGACAGTTGCAAAATTCGTTAGTGGCTCAGGGATCAATCCTCTGTGGACTGCCCCGAAGCTAGATGAAGCAAGCGGGTTCTCCCTGATTCATCCTCCCTCCTTAGCAATGCTTGCTAGTCAGGATAACATAGTGCCCATTAAAGAAACTGCCTGTGTCACTTTAAATTTGTGACCTGGGCGGGAGGGAGGGTCATGATCACAAGTGACAGAAACTGATGCTTGACTAACTTAGGGGAAAAGGCCTAATGGTGGATAAATGTTGGGAAGACAAGAAAATGTGGCAAATGCCTGGGCAATCTCAGGGCTGTGAAGCAGGTAATGGCGAAACACTCCTCCTGAGGCCAAAGTGTGCCCTCTGTAGTACATTAAATCACATTCACACACACCCATTCATGTTCACATGGGACCTGAGGCTATGGCCTTACTTGGAGAGGAGGTCTTGGCAGATGTGCTTAGATAAGTATTTCAAGAGCTCCATCTTTCTGGGTTTAGATTTCAGATGGATACTACATGCACTGATTGGTGTGTTCTTATAAGAAGAGGAGTGGGCACACAGAGACCCCGTGTGAAGACACTGGCAGAGATTGGATCAGTGCATCTATAAGCCAAGAAATATCAAGGATTAGCAGCAGTGACCGGAAGCAGAGAGAGGCTACTTTGATTCTCCTTCAGAGTTCTCAGAAGGAATGAATCTTGCCCACACCTTAATTTTAACCCATTGTCCTTCAGAAAAGTGAGAGAACAAATGCCTGCTGTTTAAGTCACTCGATTGGTAGCCATTTGTTACAGCTACCCAAAAGAACCATTATGGATTGATCTGTAGCCCCCTCAAAATATGTGAGAAATTTGAACCTCGGTGGACATGATCCTGTTTGAAAAGAAGAGAGTTCTTTTGTAATATAAATGAAGCCGTATGGCCACTGGAGATCCCTTCATAGAGGGGTTTAGAAGAGGAGATGGGTCAGTCAGGGTGCGAGGTAGTACCGATGAAGAACACAGCTTTCCCCCAGATCCTGTATGCTTCCTCCCCCCAACTACCATGATCCAAATTCTACCTTGCAGGGCTGGATAGGGCAGAGGTTGTACACTGGTGCATATGGGGGCTGGAGGCACAGGGAATCCAGGGTGGATGATACCTTCAGGACCAAAGGTGTGAGGGGCGATGCTGGGAGAGTGGAGGGTGAGTGGGTTGGAAAGGGGGAACTGATTACGAGGATCCACATGTGACCTCCTCCCTGGGAGATGGACAGCAGAGAAGGGGGGGAAGGGAGACTCGGGATAGAGCAAGATATGACAAAATAACAGTGTATAAATTACCAAGGGTACATGAGGGAGGGGGGAGCGGGGAGAGAGAGGAAAAAAAAAAGAGGACCTGATGCAAAGTGCATAAGTGGAGAGCAAATGCTTTGAGAATGATTGGGGCAGGGAATGTGCGGATGTGCTTTATATAATTGATGTATGTATATGTATGGATTGTGATAAGAGTTGTATGAGCCCCTAATAAAATGTAAAAAAAAGAAAATGATTAGGGCAAAGAATGTACAGATGTGCTTTATACAATTGATATATGTATATGTATGGATTGTGATAAGAGTTGTATGAGTCCTAATAAAATGTTAAAAAAAATGAGGCCATATGAGAATAGGCTTGAGCCTAAACCTAAACACTTCTGAGTTAAAGGCCAGGATAGACCCAGTAACACACAGTACGGGGAGAAAGATAGCGAGGAATGCCAAGGAACTTTCTGGTATCCACAAAGAAGGACCCTGACCTAGAGTCGCACCCCAAATTTGAACCTGTAAGCTCCAAAGCAGGGGGAAAAGTGTTTTAAGGCTACTGACTTGTTGGATAATTTTTGGTTAAGGAGATTAAGACAGGAACTTAAGACATCCTCCAATCCTTCCTCTGGCTTCGTTCCATTTTTCTCACATTCAAGAGTCCTCCTAGAGGATTCAGTCAGGTTGTTGTTGTTGTTGTTCAGTGTCATAGGGAGGGTTTGGATTCATTGTGACCATGCATACAACAAAGTCATACACTGCCCGGTCCTGTACCATTCTCACCGTTGTTCTTAAGTTTGAGCCCATTGTTGCAGCCACTGTGTCAATCCCATTTGTTGAGGGCCTTCCTCTTTTTCATTGCCCCTCTACTTTCCAGAACACGATGTCCTGCTCCAGGGACTGATCTCTCCGGACAACATGTCAAAGTTAAGGCGAAGTCTCATTATCCTTGCCCTGAGGAACATTCTGGCTGTACTTCATCCAAGTTAGATGGGTTTGTTCTTTTGGCAGTCCATGGTACATTCATTACTCTTTTACATCACTACTAATCAAATATATCTATTCTTCTTTGGTCTTCCTTATTCAGGTTTCAACTTTCACATGAATATGAGACAGTTGAAAATACCATGGCCTGGGTCAACCCGCCCCAGTCCTCAAAGTAATCTCTTGCTTTTCAACACTTTAAAGAGGTCTCGTGTAGCAGATTTGACTAGTGAAATGTGTCATTTGTTCTCTTCTCTGCTGCTTCCATGAGAATTGATTGTGGATTCAAGCAAGACAAAATCCTTGACAATTTCGATCTTTCCTCCATTTATCATGATGTTATCAATAGGTCCAGTTGTGAGGGTCTGGGCTTTCTTTACATTGAGTCATAATCCAAACTGAAGGCTTTAATCCTTCATCTTCATCAGCACGTGAATCAAGTCCTTCTCATTTTCAGCAAAATTGTGTCATCTGTATAATGCAGGTTGTTAATAGGCCTTCCTCCAACCTGATGCTCCATCAGGCACTGCCCCTTAATGAGTTTAGGTCATGAAGGATAGTCCTCCATAGGCACATTGATTATTACACTACCACCCTCACATAATAAATTCAGAGAGAGAAAATTTCCCCAAAGCAATGGAAAGCTTACTAGAGAAGTGGAGGGTGCTAAAAGCCAAAGGTGACACAAACTGGAAATCAATACTAGTTTTCAATACCTGCAGTCATCTAATAGTTCACTGCACTATCTAAGGAAAGGTGAGGAGAACTGGGGCAATTCCATTAAAAAAAAGACAATGCAGGGTATATAAGTCCGTCATTCCTCTGGAGAAGAAAAACACATAGTTGGGTTGTAGAGCTTTGTTTGCTAATCAACCGAATGTAGTTGTAAGGCAGGGGTGTGTGTGTGCGCGTGTGTGTGTGTGCGTGCGTGTGTGTGTGTGTTGAAGGGAGGGGCTTGCCATTCTATTTCATAGCCAGGAGAAAGATGAGCCTCTTCCCATATCTTTTGCTCTGTGGCAAGTTACTGATCTACAAGGAACTTTTATTTGACAAGGACATTGCCGAGCAAAAAACGGGAAGCTTGTGTTCATCTCTGCTGAGAGGTGGAGTCAAAGAGATGGGCTTTATGACAGACACCCTGATCGTGCAACCAAACTATGAAATGGCCTCATACATTCAACACACATTTGCTGCACCTTCCCAGTGTGCTGCCCAGATATTACCAGGCAGAGTGTTTTATGGGCAGCATTTTAGAGTTAGGCAGGCAGAGGGAGTGTCTTTGTGGGTGTTGCCTTTACCAGTCCTTGGATTGTTCTGGGACAGGCATGTCTTTTTCCTCTAAAGTAACTGATTGCGTGTAAAGAAGGAGTCTCCTCAGTAAGACGGGTTGAACCAAACCCAACCTATGACAATCATCTCAATTGGAACACATAGCGACCCTATACAAATACCTGTAGGGTTTCCAAGTTTGTAACTCTTTTGGGGGGGTCAACTACCATATCCTTCTCTTGCAGAACCACTACAGAGTTGAGTGTTGTGTTAGCAGCTGAATGCTTAATCACTGTGCCCATTTTGTTTGCTGAGCCGCCCTCAAAACACTGAACAGGTTTTCTGGGTACCAAGCATGTCCACTTCTATATCATGCCTAGGGTGTTTTCTCCAAGTTGATAGGAGGTGCAAATCAGTTACTAGGGGTTTGGCAGAGTCAGTATGGAAACTGGGAGGGTGTGTGAAATTTGAACCAGAGTAGAACAATTCCAAGACACTTCCTAGGGATTCCTGGCATATAATATGCAAATGATAGTCAAGATATATAACTGTGTCTCTGTTCTTGGTTCTGTCAGTACCTGGTGTGGCCACAAAGGAGAAACCTGGTCTCCTGCTATTTTGAGCATCTAGTGTGAATGACAGGAGATAAGTCACATGCTAATGAACCCTGGTGGTGTAGTAGTTAAGCACCATGGTGCCTGGCTATCAAAGCATATAGCGTCTGGGGTCTTAAAGGCTGGAAGATAAACAGGGGGCCATGTAGATAAGAAACAACAAAGTCCACATGGAAAGAGCACACCAGCCTACACCAACATGATCGCTGAAGACAAAGCGGGTGCATAAGCACATGTGAGCATGTTTTCTTGATGTGCACTCACCCTTTACATACAACTCTCTTATACATACGTGTTTCTGTGGATTTGTTTCTCGAATGCACCCAGACTAACATAAGCAGCGTGGAACGCATTTTAGAAGCCTAGACAAGGGCAGGGCAGGATATTCAGAGGGACTGGATCCAGAATTAGAGAGGAAGGAGCCCTGGTGGCAAAACGGGCTGCTAGCTCCCTGTCCCAAGGGGGACAATGAGACTGCTGGCTCCCATGAACATTTACAGTCTTGAAAACTCCATACAGGGTCACTGTGGTTGGAATCCACTGGACGGCAGTGACCTTTTGGGATTGAAGGTGGAAGCCACCAATGACTTCCTGCCATTGAGCCAAGGAGCCTCCGGAGAGTGTGTGAACTTCTGGAATGCAGTGAACAACCTCTGCACATCTGCTTTTCGTGCTGCCCAAGTCATGCCCTTGGCCTTTGCTTAAACATATTCATCCAGAAGTGAACCATCACAGCTGCTCCCTCGGGAAGCTGGGGGCTGAGCTCTCTAGTTCCACTCTGTCAGCATTTCTGGTCCGGGTACCTCCCCTCTGCCCCGGCACAGGCAATGTGCTTTTGGAAGCAGTGCTCCCTGGGTAGTGGGTGTGATTTGCCTCCTCTGGCCTAACATGATGAATGCTGAGAGGGGGTGGATACTAGGGGGTTAAACTCCCTGAACTTTACCTAGCCCAGGGGAAAACTTATTATTTAAAGTAAGCTTTAGACAGAATCTTTAGAAAGAGAAATGGTTAACTTTATGTACACAATTACTCCCCAACACATAGGCTCAACCTCATAGGCTGTGGATGACCTTGAGCAGGTGCTCAGTCACAATGGGTTTCTATCAGGATTGAGAGTTCAGCTCTCTCAACTCTCCAACTGGTTATTGGCACCATAGTCTCGTTTCTATTTTTGTATTTACTTTGTTTTGAGGGGGAAAAGACTCCCAATCCAACTATATTTTATTAGGAACTCCTTTGCTAAGTTTTACACAAGAAAAAGGCACAAACTGCTG
The DNA here is from genome assembly GCF_050624435.1 of Tenrec ecaudatus. Classification (NCBI taxonomy): domain Eukaryota; kingdom Metazoa; phylum Chordata; class Mammalia; order Afrosoricida; family Tenrecidae; genus Tenrec; species Tenrec ecaudatus. The sequence continues at coordinate 510,690 of NW_027457576.1, read as the reverse complement.
TTCTGGATGAAGGAGAGGATCCGCATGAGGCCACAATGGTGTCGGAAGGACCCACAGCCACAGTGACTTAAATAAAATGACACCCATTCTGTCCTGCTGACTCTGACTCATAGTGACTCTGTGTAGGGATCCTGAAGTTGCTACCTTTACAGGAAGCAATAACCTCATCTTTCTCCTGTGGAATGACTAGTGGCTTTGAACCAGCGACCTTGCTCTTAATAGTCCAACACTATCCAGCATTACCACCTGGGCTCCTGAAAACTTAAATAAGACATAGAAAACAAACAACTTTGTCACAAAATTGTGACTGAAGACAGATCAATTCATGGCGTTTCAGGAGGGCCTGTGAGAGCATGAGCGGGACCTTCATTGGGATATGCACACTACCGTATATCGTTGAGTGTGGCCCGGGGAGTGGATGCAAGCACACTGCCTGAGGGACAAGCTTTCCACTGCCAGTCAGCAGTAAGAAAGAACTCAATGGTGGCTGAATCTGTGGCCCCTCAAAATGGATGTAGGGTCTCCACATAGACTCTCACTGTGAGCCACAGCCTATTGCTCAAAATTTAAGCTCAAATACGACTTAAACGTCAAACATTCTGTTTCCTTAAAATAGGGTACTGCCAGGAACAGCTAGAAGTCTGCATGACCTATCAGATCTCAACGCCGATCTCAAATCACTTCACATGATCCATTCTACCAGGCATGTCAAGGACAACTAGAGGTCTGCATGAGCGAGCCCAAATCGCCTCCTCACTTACCCATTCCAGAGGCTGTGCCTGTATAACCTATCGACTAACACATTCCCATATGCCGTGGTTATGAAACCAACCATCATGCTGGAATAAGGACCAATCACGATGCAAGGGTCAGGGTCAGTGGGAAAGCAAAATAGGGGCTGAGGGGAGCCAAGAGGGGTCGCTTCACTCAATCCCTAAACCTGATCTAATGTCACTAGACTGGGGTCTTCCTCACATCTCAAGGGCACCCGATTCATGATTGAAGTGAATTGTGCTTATTCAATCTTTGTTCTGCTTGCTGTTTTGCTGTGCTGCATCCTCTTCTTGCTTTTTTGTGCATGGCTCCCTCTGTTGTGGTGACAAATGGCTTGAGAGGGATTTGACATAGGGAGAAAGCCCACCCACATCAACTGTCACCAGAAGCAGACACTAAGTCCATTTCTCTCACCTCACAGAACTATGCACACCAGACACTGGTAGGGCTGTCTGGGAGGGGAACCCTTAGTGCAGTGGTTCTCAACCTGTGGGTTGCGACACCTTTGGGAGTCATATGACCCTTTCACAGGGCTCACCCAATTCATAACTGTAGCAAAATTACAGTGATGAAGTAGCAAGAAAATCATTTAATGGTTGGGGGAGGGGGGCATCACCACAACAAGAGGACCTGTATTAGGAAGGTTGAGAACCACTGCCCGAGTGTGTTTAGGACTTTGCTGCCCTCAAGGTCATCAGACATTCCTGAAGGCAGAGCCACTGCAGGAAGCCCTTCTGGGAAATGCCCTGAAGACAGGTCTCAACCAACTCCACCCTCACCCTCTGAGATCCTAATCATAGGACGCATGGAAATGCTCCCTGCCTCTTCGAAGGCTGTAAGTCCATGGGAGCAGAAAGCCTCCTCTTTCTCCCTTGGAGTGGTGGCTGGTGAGTTCAAACTGCTCACTTTCTGGCTAACATAACCCACAGACCAGCTCCCCCTGAGCTCAGTTTGGTTTGCCGCACAGCACACATTGTTTGGAACCTTCTGAAATAGCTATACACATGTGCAGGTTGGGGGGATTTCGCACAAGATGCAGTTTTCCACCCTCTCTTGGCAAAAATAATTTTTGCAAAAGGCTTGTATTCTCTTCTGGATCTGAGTAGCAGCTACTCTCATGAAGTCATAGCACATACATCCATGCTACAGTCCTCCCAACTCCCTAATGTCTTACGCCGAGTCTGCTCCATGCTTTTCTGTGTCCTACATGGCAGCTGTAGGCACCCAAGGCATGGGCTCTGCAGCCTGGGTCCAAATCTCTCCTTCCCACTTCCTCACTGTGTGGTCCTAGGCTCATGACTTTATCATCCTGTGCCACTGATTTTTCATCTGTAAAAGGAGGCCAAATAGAGTCCACACATAGGCTTGTTAAGTGGAATAATTGAATTATTATACACAAAAAGCTTAGGACGGTGCTTGGCATCTTGCAAATACTATTAGGTGGTTTAGCATAGGGACTGGGTCATCCATTACATATGCTCAGGTTCAAACTTCCGGCCAGGAAGGGGTGGTACACCTAGGTGGGCATTACACCTGGATTGGCCCATCTGGGCAAGGTGAATTCAATCCAGCCATTGGGGTTGACCATGACCGTCAACCATGCCTCCCTATGGAGGAATTGAAAAGGCAGGATCTTGACCGCTCCGATGTCTCCCTTCACCCACTTTTCTGTTGTCTGTCCCCCAGAGAGGAGGTCACATGTAGATACTTGTAATCAGTTCCCTCTTTCCAATCCACCCTCCCACAACCCTCTCAGTATCACCACTCACAAATTATCAAGGTTTCTTGAGGGATGGGGGAGCGGGGAGGGAGGGGAAAAATGAGGACTTGATGCCAGGGGCTTAAGTGGAGACCAAATGTTTTGAGAATAATGAGGGCAATGAATGTACAAATGTGCTTTACACAATTGATGTATATATGGATTGTGATAAGAGTTGTATGAGCCCCTAATAAAACGATTTTTTTAAAAAGAAAAAAAGGCAGGATCCCGGAGCCCACTGAGTGACTTTCTCTCTAGCAGCTTCTAGGTAGGCTGTGCCCCGTGAGGGGCCCCGAGGTGCCTGTGTAAACCTGAAACTTCTTCTCTCAAAAAACCCACTTGGATCACAATCCAGGCTTCGAATTGAATTCTTTCTCGCGCGAAGCCAAGGCCTGAGGTATATCTCTCCCAGGAGAGATCTAACAATAGTATCTCTTATTATAGCATTAGGAGCCCAGGTGGTGTAGTGGACTGTGCATTAAGCTGCTAATCGCAAGGTCGGGGGTTTGAACTGACTAGCCCGTCCGTGGGAGAAATATGAGATTGTCTATTTCTGTAAGGCAGTGGTTCTCAACCTTCATAATGCCCCCACCACCCTTTAATACAGTTCATGTTGTGGTCACCTGCAACCATAAAATTATTTTCATTGCTACTTCATAACTGTAATTTTGCTATTGTTATGAATTGGTTGACCCCTGTGAAAGGGTTATTTGATCCCCAGAGGGGTCGCGACCCACAGGTTGAGAACCGCTACTGTAAGGATTTAAAGTCTCAAAACCCCAAAGGGGCAGTTCTTTGTCCTATTGGGCCGGTATGAGTGGGAGTCAATAAAATGGTAGTTAGGTTTTTTTCTGCATCAGTATCAGATTCTGGTGGCAATCTCAGTCATCACGCATTGTGGTCTGGTTTGAACTCTGGTAGATCTGTGGGAAATGACTGCCCTGGTTTGAGGTGAGGGTCACGGTGCTTCAGTGGTAGATCTCTCATCGTCTTTCACCGGGAAGACCCGGGTTCGATTTGCAGCCAATGTGCCCCAGACTGTCAGTGAAAGTTTGTGTGTTGCTATGACACTGAGCAGGCTTCAGTGATGTTTCCAGACTGAAATAGAATAAGGACGAAAGACCTGATTATTTCCATCCACACATCGACCTATGGCCCTCCACGGTTGGCTTCCCTTCCCAGCCCTGGTGATAGCACAGACTGGCATAGTTTGCTCCGCTTCCCATGAGGTGCCCATGAGAGGCTGACTTGACAACCACGGTCAAGATCAACAGCTTGAACTCCTTTCTGGGTCTACAGAAACAAGAACAACCTTCTGAAAGGAGGTCGCATTGCTATTTGGGACTGGGAGAATGCCTTTGTGACAAGGATTGTGCTCTGGATCCCAAAGGCGACTTTTAAACACAGCCACATAGCAACTCCGGAAATTGCCATAGTAGAAGCCAGGTTTAAAAAAAAAAAAAGTTCTACTGGCTTGCTCAAAGGAGGCCAGAGTTGGATGGGGGTGGGGTGGGGTGGGGTGGGGTGGGAGACTCCTCTAAAAATGAACAAATTTGTTTCCTTACATATTTGTCATGTCCTTTGGGCCTGAAAGAAAGGGGGGGAAAAGCAGAAGAGAGGAGGAAACGGCGACTGACAGTCTCTTGTTGGTATTCCCACAGCATCCCCTCCTTAGGCACTTGCTGCCATCTCATCCAACTCCACTCAGTATATTTTCACCCAGCAATGATGCAGAAATGTCTGTGTACTCCAGTGTTATTGTAGTCGGGCAGCGTTTACGGGTTTGACTTTCAACTCAGCATGGCAGGACGTCTAGAAGCAATTATAACCAGCACCTGCTCTGTCTGTGCGGCGGGCAGGCAGTGACGGATCCCCAGCTTCCAGAACACTAGTGCCCCCTCCCAGCTCAGGATAATGACGGTGACACTCGGCCTCCTTGTTGTCTGGGGGAGCTCTAGGAGCTCTCCTCTGAAACCTCATATTATTGGCATTTCTTTGAGTGAGCACATCAAATTAGTGACTGTAAAGGAAGGTGTAGGAGATGATTATTGGTGACAAGACAAGCCTCAACCACCTCCAGAGAGCATGTCTCCTAAGTGCAAAGTATGGAGAGGGAGGAAACAATTGACCACAAATGGAATAGGCTCTGAGTCTCGCCACACAATGTATGTGCATGGTCACTGAGGCGCCAACATTATGGCTGGAGGACGGATATGGTTTGTGCAGCCGTGATTGCCATCCAGAACGTGCCGTGCTATTGTGAAAAACGATTTTTTTATTCTGAGCAAATCTCTGCTTCCACTTGCTTTAATGCTTCGCCAGAGAGCCAGGGACTCTGGGAGGGGTGGGGACGCACAGGGCTGGGCTGACCTCAGGAACTCATGTGTAAAGGGCTTTTTCTCACTTGGAAGCAGGCTGGGTTCACAGCTGTTCTTTCTGGTAAAGCTTGTTTCTGAACCTTGCCACGTCTGAGTCCGAAGAGGGAAATGAAGGTGACAAATGCTGCGAGGAGCCCTGGGCACATCTTGGCTATGGTCCTGCTTAAGTCTGTTTCATTTGAATCCCAGTTTTACCTTTCCTCCTTTCTGGGTTCCGAAGCATCAGATGGGTGCCAAACGCTTCCACGGACAACTAAAGCTGAACAAGGTGCAGGCAGATGAAGAGCAACGGGAGGTTGGTGTTTGGGAGAATGAATACTTGGGCTTCCTAGGCCGGTCCAGCTGGTGGTTAGAGCCCTGTTTCAGATTCCACTGAAATCTCCTAGTGTCCAAGGACCAAGTGGCTCCTAAGTCCAGAATTTCTGTTACATGTCTCACCAAGGAGAAGCTGGGCCCAAATGCATTGAAGAATAAAGCAGGAGCTTGGCTTGTGAATCCACTCTCTGATTCTGAAATTTCAAAGGCTCCGTGCGCAGACATTTCAACACTGAAAGCACAGCAGGGAAAATCAAAGACTTGGGCTTCCTCCTTGCCCCTCTTTTAGGGCTTTTATGGTTTTCCAAGGCGCCTCCTAGAGCCGAGTGTTGTATAGGTCATGTTTAAATATGTCGTAGTTCTGAGGGACTTGCTGTTCTGCTTTCTTTTGCAAGGAGACCCGGTTTCTTGTCTTGTGGCCAAACACAGAGCACAGATGTCTGTGGGCCCCCTCCCTTTCCCCTGACCTTTGCTCTCTTCTCTGGATACCCTACTGACCTGTTCTCCCTTACAAGATCTGAACTGCTCACACACTTCGTTAAATTCTCATCCTAGCGAGAAGCATCCGAGCATCTTATTAGAGCCTGTATGAGTTCTGTTCTGGATGCCTGTTTGTGTAATTTCAGGTCTCTGGCATGGAAACGTCCCATGCCCACAGACCCACACAGGTAATATAAACTCCAACAGTAGTTTAAGGTTTAAGGTGGTCACAGGGAACACTGGGGCCCGTGTCTCCTGGTGAACCCCTCAGGCTGTCTAAAGGGGCTAGTTCCATCTCAAAGTAGCCATGCAGGAATGTAGACCGGTTAGGTAGCAAGACAAGGGGTTGTTCCTCTCCATGCTTAGGGGGCCCCCTACAGGAGGTTGGAAGCCAATGCGGGCTAAGCCCAAGCCAGGAGAGCTTAATTGACGCCTCCCAGCTGAAAACCCTTAAAAGGCTGGAATCTGGAGACCGCCGCCCCTTCCCTTCAGCTGCTTCTCTGCCTTCCACTCAGCAGGGCTGAGTGTGCAGTGTCATAAGGGTGCCCGTGTTCAGTTTAGTGTAACGCCGGAACCTTCTTCTCTCATGTATATAAACCCACTCGGATTACCAACCAGACTTTGGTGTGAATTTCTTTCCAGTGTGTAGCCAAGGACCGAGACATTTCCTACCCGAGAAACCTAACAGACCCAGACTTACAATAAACCCATATTTTTATTTATAAGGCAAGAGGTGACCAGGTCTAGACAATAATGGTGAAGAGGGCCCTGGGTTTGAGAAAGATTCTGAAGTAGAATCCATAACCCTTAGAAATGTATTGGCCTTAGGGGAGGGGCAAAGAGGGCTGGATTGAGAAAGTCTCTGGCATCCAGTTCTGACTTGACTTCTGGATCCTGAATCCTTCAGGGCCATGACCTTGCCCTCCAGCCAGACCTTCCAATAGCCAACTTCTCAGAGCCTTGTTAAGTTCTCATAATACATTACACCTGCCATCCTGTGAGCAGCTACCAAACCCAGGCACTTTTTTCAAAGACAAGCTCGCTCTCTCTACCCCTAAGAGCAGGTAGTTTGGGGATGATGGATATGAGATACCACAGAAGACAAATCTGTTATCTTCCATGGTGCACAAAACATGCTGTCACAACCAGGACTCGTGACAATCCCTCAGTTTCCTAAATTGCTTCACTGCTACTTTTTAATTAAGCCTCATTAGATTGTCACATATTGATAAGAGGGATGACCCTGAACTAGATGCATAAATTAAAGCTATCCTCATCCTGTGCTTTTATATGAATGTGTTAATTATTTTTGTCATTAGGGAGAATAATGGAGGGATGGAGCAATACCAAACGGAGTTTGACAAAGTGAATCCGTCACCCAGTGAGTCTGCAATTAACACCAAGGGACAAAGGTAGGATTCCCTGTAATAAATAACCTTCCTCCCAGATGCTAATGGAGACCCAGCAGGACCCACTGTTGTGTTGTCGCAGTTGTACACGGGCCCTTAGAGGAGACAGAGCTGGTGTTTCAAACGAGTCTTGTTTGCCCCCAGTTGGCTCACACATTTGTTTTTTAAACGGCATAATCACTAACATTTAAACACAGGGTGATGTCACGTAACAATCTGCAGCTTCTGAGAAATGGAGAGGCCCGACTTTGCTGGTTGACAGTGCAGAGGGACTGGGGGAGCAGTCAGATATGGTGATCAGAGTTTGGAATCCTTGCTTTCCAAGTACATGTGTCAAGGAGTTCAAGGGTTCAGAAATTTAGGAGGGAAGTTCCAGAAGACAAGTTTGTGTGGTCGATAATAAACCAATATAGGGGTTGAGATTTCAATCTGTTGGCTATTTATTTTGTGCGTGGTAGCCAACCAGCCCAGAATTCCTGACCTCGCCGACCTGTGAAACAAGGACCATTCCAGAATGACATAGAAGCAAGCACGGAAGCGAGGGCATCCATTACCCCGAATGCGTAGGGGTCAGGAACTAAGTGCTTTCTGTAGAACAGCTCCAGAAGGCAGACCTTTGGCTGGAAAACCTGTTAGGGAGCTAGCATAGGGACTGGCAGGCCTATTACACATGCTCAGAGGTCCAAGCTACCGGCTCATGAAGCAGTGGCTCACTGCATGCTCAGAAGTTCAGGTTTCCAGCCAGGAGGGGGAGCTATGCCTGGGTGGGCGCTGTACCTGCATTGGCTCACCTAGGCCAGGTGAATTCAATTCAACAATTCAGCCAATGGGGTCGACCCACGTCATCGACCACGCCTCCCTAACCGCTCATAAAACTCACGGGGATCCCAAACCAGGCCTCGGCGTGAGCTGTTTTTCACGTGGAGCTAAGGACCGAGGCACACCTGTCCCCGGAGAGGTCGAAAAGAAGTGGAGCTGTGTGATTCGGAGCTATGAGGTAAGCCGGCCCCAGGAGTGGGCTCTCCCATGTTGGTCTCACGGATTGGGGGCCCCTCTGGGCTCCTTTTACCTCACCACCCTCGGGAGATTTGTTGGGTTGAATTCACGGTGTCCGTCTTTGCGCCGTTTCTTGCTGGTGTCCGTCTTTGCGCCGTTTCTTGCTGGTGTCCGTCTTTGTGCCGTTTCTTGCTGGTGTGCGGGACTTGACGTGCCTGCTTTCCCGGGAACTCGCCTGCCTTCCCGGGCTGCATTTGTGAGGGGGCTGGGAGGCTGCTGCCTGGAGGCTGGGAGGATTTTGACTCCCAAAGCCTTCTTGAGGCTCAGTGTATAAGGTTTATTTGGACGTGAAAACGGAATCAAAGATGCAATTAACGAAGTTTTAGAAGCAGGCCTTATTGAGAAGCTTGCGGGCGGGTTCAGCAACTCAGGGTATTGAGCTATTGAAGCCGCGCAGGGGGAAAAAATCCTGGCAGCGTTTTTATGCCCACTGCTGGCAGGCACAGCTGGGGAGGATCAAAGCTGGCGAGGATCTGCGCACACAGGTGCTTCAGAAGGGAGAAGGTTGTTAATCTTACCTATATGTCAGGGACGCGTGGAGTGACCATATCTTCAGAAAACATTCTGGCTTTGGGACGAGCTGGTTCCAGGAATTTGGGGTTGAGCAGGGGAGGGGAGGTCGGTTAGGGGTCAGCCTTGAGAGCTAAGATGGAGGTGCAGGACTCAAAATGGAGTCTGTTGTGCCAAGACCGGACATTTTAGACTGTGCCCTATAGGGAAAAGGGATGTAACCATTTCTGTAACTGCTTCCTGTGGGTAGTGGGTAAAAAGCAAGGGGAGGGGCTTTTCAGGCAGAGTACTGACAGTTGCGGCCTAGCACAGGGTGGAGAGGTTGGTATTGCTGGTGAACTGCTATACGGGTAATTTCGCGGAGTTGACTTTGCCGGAGCTGGATGAGACAAGGAGCAATTAAGAGCAAAATTATAACTAAAATTATGGGTCCTAGTATGGGGGCTAGGAAGGAGTACAGAGAAGAGTTCCACCAGGAGGAAGATCCATCTGTTCTGAATCTGTTGTTTTGCAGCTCTCGGTTTAGCTTGTTGAGGATCTGGACTCTAGTTTCCACAATCCCCAGTTTATTGATATAATAACAGCCTTCCTCCTGGAGGAAGAGGCAGGTAAAGCGCGGTGGTTCTGCAAGGCAACTTGGGCAACAGAGGTTATTTGTCTTTGCAGGGAGGCTAGAGACTTGGCAGAGGCATCGACTGCCAGCTGGAAGCATGCGGTAAACTTGTCTGCTGTGATGATAGTGTCCAAGGGCTCCGCCGCTGAGTCCTACTGCAATTGCTGCTGAGGCGAAGGAGATTCTCACTGCTATCGGGAGAAAAACTGCTCTTTTAGTTTGACGACTGTATACTTGGATGTATTTGTCCTGGAACTCAGCCGGAGTGTATATAGGGAGCTGCGGAACCAGAGTGATGGGTAGAGGTAGAACTGATGTTTATATGCATAGTGAGTGTATGGTTGCACCAAAAGAAAATTTTTTCTGGCCCTGTTAGTGGTTTGGAGGGGATTTGAGTGACATTACATGTCTGTGTCGATGGATTGGAGTAGCAAAAGGGCACTTGAGTGTTTTCCGGTTGGATGTACAGAGTGACGTTGGGGATGGTTATGGCTTTTGTGGTCTTTACGTTGGATGAAAATGACAGGGCAGGACCTGGTACTGCTACCAGAGGAGGGCGTTCTAGGGCCGCACACATGAAGCAGGTGGAGAGGTTGCCTAGTTCAGCAAAGTGGCGATGGCCAGTCCCTGCTGTAGCAGGGTGAGCCAGGAGAAGGGAGACTCAGAAGGTTTAGAAATTTAGTTAGTGAGTTGAAGGTCTTGGATCTGAATATTACGGTGGATGGTGGATTGGACCTGGAGTAGCGACCTCCATACATACAGTTTGGCGTCCAGAAATTTCTCTTGGCGAGTGGTGCACTAGGCTCCTGGAACCGGAGACGTCCACCGGCTATCCCAGGGGTCTGGGATTGTGAGAGTGTATTTAGATTGATGGTAGTAGAATCATCCCTGGGGACGAAGGGAAAGGTAATGTATCTGGCAGGAAGACCAAGGACACCCTACATTTTTCTGCATTCACTTTTTTGCACATTGGGTAGTTGCCTTCTGGTCATACAGGAAGCGTTTTAAAATCAGTGAAATTTAAGTATATGGGTGCTCTGCCCCCTGTGGGTGGGCAGTTAGCGGTGGCCAGCAAATAATCATAACACTTAGTGCAGGCGTAATTGGTATAGTTTTCAGTCAAGTAAAATCGCCAGGCAAAAGGGGAAATTATACTACGTTTAGCTGGCTGGCTTGGTGAGGTGAGTGAGGCAGAGAGACATAGGACCAGTAGACTGAGCAGACCACTGGGAGCCATGGTCAGAGTTTACTGCCATCTGGACTCGGGACAAATGTACCCAGGAATCTAGTCTAAGAACCTTGATTGCTGAGGGAGTGGTAAGGGACAGTGTAAGGGCCTTTCCACCGGGGTGCTAAGGGTTTGGGTGCAAGGGATTTAATTAACACAGCATCTCCAGGATGCACTGGTTTTTGGTGATCAGCAGAGGTCAGAGAGGGTTCAGGGATGGCAGAGTTGGCGTGTTGTCTAAGAAGGTTGTGGAGCAAGCACAAGTATGGAAGGTAAAAAGCTAGCAGAGGGCAATCGGTTGCAGGAAGAGGCGAGAAAAGGAAAGGTTGTCTGTAGAGTATTTTGAAAGGACTGAGGCCGGACGGCTCCTGAGGGGCTGCGCCAAGGCGAGTATAAGAGCAAAGGGTAATAGTTGAGGCCAAGAAAGTTGCAGTTCTAGGGAGAGTTTGGTGAGCTGTTGTTTTATGAGACTGTTAGCTCGTTCAACCTTACCAGAAGACTGGGGGTGTAGGCTGCGTGGAGTTTCCAGCAGATGCCCAGTGAGGCGCAAACTGCCTGCTGCACCATAGATATGAAGTCTGGACCATTGTCCGACTGAATTGAAGCAGGCTGGCCAAAACGAATAATGAAGTCTTGAAGAAGGTGAGTGGCGACTATGCTTGCACTCTCAGAGGAGGTGGGAAAGACTTTGATCCATCCTGAAAATGTGTTCACCATAGTGAGGAGATACTTAAACCGCTTATGCTTTGGCATGTGGGTAACGTTTATCTGCCAGTCCTGTCCCAGTAGGTGCCCTTACATCTGGTGGAGCTGTTTATGAGGGTGTTGAGCTTTCTGGCTATTGGAGAGGGCACCGATGTTGCATTTTGCATGTACTGTGTTGATAGTACTCCATAGTCCAGTGGGGTGAAATATGGGGTTAGAAACGTGTAGAGAGCTTTTGGCCCGATGTGTGGAGAATTGTGAATATTGGTGATGATTGTTTCCTGTTGTAACTTTGGGAGAATGAGTAAGTTCTATTTGTGTACCCACCATTTTTGTTGAGGAAGAGAGCAATACTGGGTGTTTTCCTGTTCAGTGTAAGTTGGAGTGTAAGTGGGAGGTAAAAAGCATACTGAGCTAGGAGCGGGAAAGTTGTTGGGCTAAGTCAGTAACAGGATCTGCAGAGTGGGAGGGAAGGGGAAGTAGGGCCTGAGTGAGAGGGCGAAATGGAGAAGGTAGTCCGCTACCTGGAGCACAACCCTGGGCTCGGCGAGGGTTACCGGAGTCGAGGAGCCAGGGCCTCTTCAGTCCATGAACCCCAGCAGCTCCATACCTTGCAGCTATGTGTCTGGAGTTTCCAGGATCTCGGCACCTCGGCTTTGCAGAGCCGGTGGCAGAGCCAGGGTTGGGCAGTTCGACTTCCAGTGGCCTGGCTGTTTGCACTGCGGGCAAGGCTTGGTAGGAGGCTTGGGATTGGGGCAAACTTTTGCCCAGTGGCCGACCCGGCCACATTTGAAGCAGGCTCCTGGCGGTAGGTGCCGGCTCCCCTGGGGAGCGTGGCGATGGATGGGATTGCCTGCCGGCCTTAGGGCTGCTACCAGGGCTTGGGAATGGAGGCTAACCATCTGTTGGACCCTCACCTGGCAAGTGGCCTCAGCTGGCTCCTCCCAAGCGTTGAAAACTTTAAATGCCATTTTTACCAGATCCTGCATAGGGGTTTCAGGGCCCTCCTCAGCCTTCTTTAGCTTTTCTTTCTGATGTCAGGGGCTGACTGGAAGGTGAAGTGAGAGGCCAAAATAGAGGCCCCACTTTTTAGACCCTGGTCTAAACGAGTGTACTTTGTGAGTGCCTCCTGGAGGCGGTTAAGAAAAAGAGCAGTAACTTCTCTCAGTTTTTCATAGTTGACAACCTTGTTGGAGACTGTTTCCAGACCTCTAATGAGGTACCTGAGCATGAGGTTTCTATAAGGAAGATCAGACGCCCGGCCGGGCTGGTAACTCCAACTGGGGTCCTCTATTGGGATGGCATGCGCCCCCAAGGGGACATTAGGGTCGATAGCGTGGTTTTTTTCTGTGTACGTTCCTCGGCAGTAAGGGTAGAAGCAAGGATCATTTGGATGCCATGCCAGGTTAAATCATACGTTTGGGAAATGTAGGTAAATTCTTTAATAAACTTAGAGGGCTCTGCTGAGAAAGAGCCCAGGCGGGTCTCTATCTGCGACAGGTCCTTTAAGGAAAAAGGGACGTGGACTTGAATGAGTCCCTATACACCTGCAACCTCTCTTAATGGACAAAGGGCAGCTGGAGGATTGTGGAAGCGGGTATGAAAGGCAAGCGGTGAGGACAGGAGAGAGCGATGGGATGGTGCAGCGGGCGGGGTAGACTGATAGAGTAGCGGAAGAGGCGCACTGAGGAGCTTGGCTGGATCTTCTGGGGTTTGAATGGCAGGTTCTTTCTGCTGAGGAGATAGAGCTAACCGTATTTGGCGGGCGGAACAATGGCTACAGAGGTCAGGGCGGGAACGCAAGTCCCAAAAAGCCTGCACATAGGGGACTTCAGAATCCTTACCAGTCCTCCTGCAGAAATTGTCCAGGTCCTGTAGAACGTTGAAATCAAAAATGCCCGTTGGAAGCCAATGTGCGTGGTTGTTAAGCTGGGACTGGGGCCAGGCAACTTGGGAGAGAAAAACAAGTATTTTCTTTCACAAGGTCTGAGTGAGAGGGAGAGACTCATCAGGGCAGCCATAGACTGATTTTGAACGTAGGCAAGCGCCGTGCCTAAAGGTCCTGGAGATTAGGGTGGCTCTTAGGGGACCCCAAAAGAAGTGGGGAGCCGCACACCTATCCCGGGTTTTTGGCACCAAAACACAAGGTCTATTTGGATGTGAAAACAGAATGAAAGACCCAATTAACGAAGTTTTAGAAGCAGGCTTTATTGAGAAGTTTGCGGGCGGGTTCAGCAACTCAGGATATTGAGCTATTGAAGCTGCGCCGGGGGAAAGAATCCTGGCGGCGTTTTTATGCCCACTGTTGGCAGGCACAGCTGGGGAGGATCATAGCTGGTGAGGTTCTGCACACACAGGTGCTTCAGAAGGGAGAAGGTCGTTAATCTTATCTATATGTCAAGGAAGGATGGAGTGACCATTATCTTCAGAAAACATTCTGGCTTTGGGACGAGCTGGTTCCAGGAATTTGGGGTTGAGCAGGGGAGGGGAGGTCGGTTAGGGTTCAGCCTTGAGAGCTAAGATGGAGGTGCAGGACTCAAAATGGAGTCTGTTGTGCCAAGACTGGGACACAGTGTTGTGCCGCGGCTCCGGCAAGCAGCAGGCCTGGGGGCGCCTGCGTCCACCCCTGTTGGTTTGGGCAGGACTCTGGCTGGGTGGCCGGCTCCAGGCTGGCTTTCGGCTAGGCCGCAACCTGCGGCCTCCATTTTCCCAGCCACGTGACTCCACTCTCAGGCAGAATGGCACCACCTGTGTCTGTTGTAGCTACACTCCATTCCCAGACAGCAAACCGCCCAGACTGCCGGAAAGTTCAGCAGAACAAGTTTCATTTCCTGCGCAGGGACCAGACCATCAGCTCTCTTGAGGGGAGACTGAGCGGCCCCCCAGTCGAATTTTCCAAAGGTTTTTATACTTTTGCAATGTGCAGGTGTGCAAGCAGGCAGAGCTCAGGAGCGGGGTATTGTGGTTAGCCATTCTTAGTTGAACCAAAACTGCTCTGGTCCTTCTCGCAAGCCTTCTGAACATCCATTTCCTTCTGTACGTTCCCTTGGGCTACGTCTGCACAGCCTAACTCCCCAGTATCAGCTAGTTCATTGGCAGTTCATAGCTAGTTTATTTACCATTCATAATGGCTTCTGAAAGCTCAAAATGACTTCTCTTGTCAAGGCTATTTAAGCTTTGCCCAGAGCTGCTATATTCTCTCCTGTTCTTAGCCAAGTTCAAATCATTGAATCTTCGGTAGCCAGCCCAGTGTATGGTGGGCTCAGCACTAAGAGTTTTGTGGCTTGTACTTTCTGTGTAAGGAATGCCACTAGCTTATTGGTTATTACTGGGCCAAATGTGAGGCTTAGCAGGAGGAGGATTAGGGGCCGGCTAGGGCCGTTCATAGGGTAGTTAGCCAGGCTGACCAATTAAGTAGCTTTTCAAACCAATTGGTTCCTCTATTTCTTTTCTTGACTCTTTGTTCTAATCCTTTCCTAACCAGGGCTCATCTATCTTTATTGATTCCCGAATGCTTTGCATAGAATTAGTTTCTCCCAATGCTGTGCACAGCATTCCTTGTTTCCAAAAGAGCAAGTCAAGCCCTCGGCGGGTTTGCAACACAACTGCCACAAGGGAGTCTAGGGATCTTTCTAAATGGGAGACAGGTTTTTTTTAATCCATGTAGATCTAAAGCAATTTGCTGACTAAGAATCTGATAGTTTAAGTTTCCTTGTATTAAAGCAACTGACCCGACTGCAGCTAATCCCATAATCCCAAGCCCTGTTACCAGTGGGACCAATACTGGGGCTCTTTGAACTCATCCGGAAATTCCAAAGTTATCCCTACACCTCCTTCACCAGAACACAGGTACACTTGAGGACTAACATGCACTAGTACACAAATACCCGGGTCTGCTACTAATACTGGGGAAAAGAGACAGGGTGTTCGTCCTGTGGAACAAGTAAAGCAAGTACTCATTGGAGCAGATAACAAATTAGGATCAACATTTGGTTCAATGGGAACAGCTTGAAGGCAAAAATCTCGATATCTTGATATATTAAAGGGATACTTAGATGAATAAAAACACAGTCCTTGCCCTTGCAAATCTTTTAAAGGGAGCTTAGACTTGAGTCCATACTAACATCACCTATAGACTGCCGCTTTGTGTAATCCTTTTTACTAACATTTCTAATTGGATTACACTCTGTACCAATAGTGCTATTTGTACCTGTGCCTACATAGTAAGGGGAAGCAGGGTTCAGACAAAGCCAACAATCAGCTGTGAGGTGAGGATCTGAGTTCATAAATTGGAATACAGCATCCCGAGAATCAAACACAGAACCTTGAGGTGGCTCCTGAATGAGAAGGGCCCTGTGAGTTGGGCTGGCAGTGAACGGGAAAGTTACTGGAGAGTCTGGAGGGTGCGGCAAAGGAATCTTAATGACACCAGCTGTGGCTCTTCAGGATTTATCCCGAGGTTTGGGCCTTTGTACGGATGGCAGGTTGCCATATTTTACTTTGCTGGATAGAAAAGGGTTTCCCGGGATCTCTATCATTTACATAATGTTGAATTCCCCATGTTTTCCCAGGGAACCCAATAACGCTTGAATCCAATTCTTATTGGGTTACATTTGGAAACCATACACGTAGTGGGATCAAACCCTTCCAACGTGAGTCTCATTCTTGTAAAAATAATAGGGTCATCTTTAACAAGTTTCCACCCTGAAAATGATAGTTTCACAACCCCAAGCTGCACAATGATAATGTCCCTCCCCTTGGCAGTTAGGGAGTCCATGAGCCGGGCATATATAGACATGGTTTGTTTGGAGCCTTCTTTCTATAGAGGGTATTCCGCACCCATAGGACGGGATTCCAGTATAGGTCCCATTGTGCCCTTTACCTTTAAAGGATCCAGAATGCCAATTCTTTCCTAGCAAATCAAACAAATCAAAATGAAAACAGGGGGTCATACCCAGTATAAGAGGTTACATATTCACTGCTGGAGGTTAGAATAGCAGTCCACAGATGTGTTTCTGCTTGGGGGAAACACTGGGTGCTGTCAGCAATACTCGGAGAAAAACAATTAAGTTCTGTAAAGCCTTAATTTTGAGGGATTTTCCGTCTTTCTGGGTGTCCATCTTTTCAGGATATGCTCAGGGTGGGCTTTTTTTTTTTTTTTACTTATGACTGATGAATCCACGGCCCCCTCCCCACTATTTTAACAGCAGTTGGTGTTGTAAGTATCACTTGGTATGGGCCAGTCCACCTAGGTTCTAAGGTGTCAGGTTGGTGTTTCTTTACCCATGTCCAGTTTCCTGGTTGCACGTTGTTGGCTGCCTGTTCCCTTTCCCTTGGTTAGGCCCAAAATGAAGGTGTCAGAGCAGATGATTTGTCTCTCACCTGTTGCACAGCCTGCAGGCACTCGATGAGGGAACGATTAGTGACTTCCATTATTTCTACTTCCTTCAATCTTGGGAGGATTCGGGGAAGGTCTGCCAAACATAAATTCAAATGGGGACATGCTTTTCACATAGGGAGTGCTTCAGACTTGAAGTAGGGCAAAAGGTAAAGTAAGGATCAACCCAGTTCTCGCCAGGTCCTAAATGCAACTTAACGAACAATTCCTTTAGGGTTCTGTTTATTTTTTTCTACTTGCCCTGAAGAGCTTCCAGTTAATATTTAGAAGCATTGCTAAGACTTTAGTAATTTGAGCAATAAATGTTGGGCCATTGTTGGACCCCAAGGTGGTGGGAAGGCCAAATCTAGGGACAATTTTAGTTACTAATAATTTACACACAGTGGCAGCAGTTTCCTTCTTTGTTGGGAAGGCTTCCACCCATCCAGAACAGGTGTCTATGAACACCAGCAAATATCGGTAGCCATACTTTCTAAGTTTGATATCCATAAAGTCCACCTCCCAGAATTCTCCAGGACTACTACCTCGAGCTCGTGGTTGGGGTTGCTCCTTTTCTTTTTGGGGTTGTTTACCCGAGCACAGTGCAATCAACGGTGGGTGACATCTGCCACCCAGTGTCCAAGCCTGGGTATGTAAAAGTGCCTGAGAAGCAACTGAGACAGTTTAGAGAGGATCCCAAATGCATACCTTCATGTATTCCTTGAATCAGATCTCTCCCAGAGCTTCTGGCATGAATCTTCTTCCATCAGGATGGAGCAGCCACCCTGGATGCTCCCAGTCTTTTTGGCAGGCCAGCTCTTGGCTTATCTTTAGATCATTTTCTGAGTATGTAGGTTGTGGCTGTAACACTGGGGATGGCATGGTCACAGCCACTACCTTGGGGATTTGTGGCATAGTCCTGGCATTCGAGATCCACCGGTCCGGGGGACTGGTTAGGAGTGGTTCAACCATAGGTCCCCCTGCCACAGCAATATCCTGTCCCAGTGTAAGCTTCCTAGCTTCTATGACTAGGATGGCCGTGGCAGCCTCAGCTCGCATGCAGCTCAGCCATCCTGCAGCTACAGAGTCCAGTTTCTTTGAAAGATAGGCCACAGGTCTCTTCCATGGCCGCAAGTTCTCAGTTAGCACTTCTTTTGCTGTGCCTCTGGCCTCACATAGACAATTGGAAGGGCTTTACTCTGTCTAGTAGGGCAAGAGAGGTTGCCCATATGAGCGACTTTTTAAAGGATTCAAACGCTTGTTGTTCTACTTCAGTCCATTTAAGTTCTTTTTCCTTTCCCCAGTACTTGCATATAGGGGTTTCGTTGTTTTTGCAAATCCCAAATTCCACAATGGACAGTACCCCACAGCTCCTAGAAACTCTTGCAACTGCCTCTTAGTCTCAGGGACTGGGATTTTGAGGATCGCCTCAGTGCGGCTGGGGGACAAGGTCCGTTTTCCCTCCTCCAGTTGGTAGCCTAGGTATACAGCTTTATGGACACACAGTTGAGCCTTTCTTGCAGATACCCTGTACCCCAATGGGCCAAGGACTATTATCAGGTCCTTGGTAGCCCGTTGGCATTCTTCCAGGGTTTCGGAGGCCAGGAGGAGGTCATCTGCATACTGGAGCAAGGTGGTTTGGGGGTGTTC
Source organism: Tenrec ecaudatus (assembly GCF_050624435.1). Classification (NCBI taxonomy): domain Eukaryota; kingdom Metazoa; phylum Chordata; class Mammalia; order Afrosoricida; family Tenrecidae; genus Tenrec; species Tenrec ecaudatus. The sequence continues at coordinate 492,436 of NW_027457576.1, read as the reverse complement.
CTCCTTGTGTCCCTGTAAGTCTTCACTGGGTTGATGTGCAGGGGACACGGGTATGGAGAACAAAGCATCCTTTAAGTCCAAAACAGTATAACAAATTCAGTTTGACGGGATAGTACTCAGGAGGGTCTCGGGGTTTGGCACGTGGGGTGGCCCGTTTCTATCCTCTCATTTGCCTCTCTGAGATCCTGCACCGGTTGGAAGTCCTCAGTTCCCGGCTTCCGCATGGGCAGCAGGGGAGCATTCCATGTGGACTTGCAGAGGACCCAAATGCCTGTCCTCTTTAGTCTGCAAATGGGAACAGAAATACCCACTTTTGCTATCCAGGGAGTAGGGTTAGCTTGACACACCGGTGTAGCTGAGCTCAGAAGTTGTACGACCCCAGGCACCTGAAGTCCAGAAAGGTCTGGCAGGTTGTTCTCTGCCCAAACAAAAGGAATATCTTTTAGCGATTTATCAAGAAGTTCCTTTGAGCAGGTCTCTTCTGCTCCTTGATAAAACACATATCACTCTGACATTGGAGCGGTGAGCAAAAATTTTGGCTTTTCAAGTTCAAGGGTTAAGGTGGTTGTAGCAGATGAGAAAGTAATTATGGCTGCCATTTTTCATAATAAGTCACGATCAATTAGGGGAAAGGGGCATTGAGGCATTACCAGGAAGGAGAGTGTGTGTAACTAACTGTCTCTTGTGCTAAATCTGTTATTCTGGCCGTTGTCCATGGGTGTGCTTGGGTCTGCCCTGGGGCCCCTGTAATGAAAGCCTTTCCTTTTGACAAGGCACCTGTAGTCTTTTCTGAAACCAAGAAGGTGACCCCTTTGTCCACCTAGAAATTTACTGGCTGGCTCCCTACATGGAGAGTGAGCATGGGCTCTTTGGGGTCAAGTGAAACAGAGCCTGGACACCTTTATTCAGCTTCGAGCATTATTGTCTGTAGCTTCGATTTTTCTAGGCGAGGACTAGGCCCGTTCCCTCTAGTGGTGGCTCGTCTGCCTCTCCTGGGCTTTTCAAGGCACTGATTTTTCCAATGTCACTGTTTTGTATAGTAGGTACATGGATACTTCCTCAGGACTAGGCGAGTGAGAAGCGGGGTATTAGGGTTAGCCATTCTTAGTTGAACCAAAACTGCTCTGGTCGTTCTCGCAAGCCTTCTGAACACCCATTTCCTTCATGACATTCCCTTGGGCGACGTCTGCACAGCCTACCTCCCCAATATCAGCTAGTTCATTTACACTTCCTAGCTACTTTATTTTCTTTTCATGGTGGCTTCTGTCAGCCCCAAATGGCTTCACTCTTGTCAAAGCTGTTTCAGCTTTTCCCAGAGATCCTACACAGTCGCCATTGTAGCCGAGAGGTAACAGGGTCTGTGACCATGGCCAAGATGGCACCCACCAGTCCAAACATGTGGAAGGGCGCTGCCTAGGGAGCTGGGTGAAGAGGCCTGGGAGTTAGCCCTGCCTGGTCCCGGGAGCCAAAAGTTTCCCTTATCCCCTCCATTCCCTTTGCCTTTCTCCTGGTTTTTCAAACAAGCTGCTCTAGCCCTATAACGCCAAGCACAAAATTGTCATAATTCTTAATGAAAACGTATCTGGTACCCAAATTATAGATGTGACAATTTGGTCACATTTCAAAAACACTGAAAATTTTATGCTTTTAAAATATATTTTGAATGCCATATATATTGATAACTATGAAAGTAAAGAATAGAAACCAAAAAAAAAAATTTTCCTAAATTTAAAACTTGAGGCGTTATAGGGCTAGTGTTCTTCCAGATTTGGTTTGTTCCTTCTTACAGGCTGGTTTTCCGTGGCCCAGGCTTAGGCCAATGGCGTTCGGAAGCCTAGGCGGAGTCACTGTTACCTTTAGGCTTTCAGTGATGCTGCTTCAGGCACTTTTGGGGACAGCTCTTACTTAATACACAGCTCCTCTGCCATGATGTTCCAGCCAGAAATTCCAATTTCCCTTAAGGTTCCCTGAGCTGCCACGTGTCCCTTCCCTTCAGAGATTTGAGCATCAGCCCCGCCAGCAGGCGTCTTGGAGGGCCTTGGAGCCATCCCAAGCAATGGTCCTCCTAGCCTGTTGTCCAGAAAAATGGTTGGACCTAAAGGTCGCCCTCGGCGACTAGTCCTTGACCCCTTCCCTCGGGCTGAGGCATGAGATTCAGGGCAACCCAGGGGTGCGCTCTCAAAGTGGGGGTTATTGACCTGGAGGCAGCAAGCTGTCAATCGCCTCCTTGTTTTGTGCTTTCTAGATGGGACTTAGCAGCTTGATGCTCAAGAATTGCCCCCTTGCATGAATCGTGTCCAATTGGGATAGAGTTGATACAGAGACCCTGGGCAAACAAAAGCTGATAGATTCACTTTGCAACTCTATTTGGCCACAGTATCATTTTGAGAAAGGAGAATGGTGGGCAGAGAATGGTACGCTTTCCCTTCCAACCGTGATTCACCGGGAACAGTTCGGTAGAGTGCCGGGAAAGTGGGCGGAGATGCCAGGACTTAGAGCATTTCTCCTCTCGAGGAGCAGTAGGAGACCTTCATCCCCAGTGCACCCAGGAACCCCTAAGGCAGGCGTCCTCAAACTGTGGTCCATGGGGCACATGTGGCGCCATGCCATTTATCCCACACTCGGGGTGTTTTTGCTGCCACTGCCTGTCCTGCTTAGCAGCCGACTCGTGCAGTGTGCATAGGAATTTGTCCATAGGTTTTTTGAAAACCATAGTCTGGCCCTCCAACGGTCGGAGAGACAATGAACTGGCCCCCTGTGTAAACAATTTGAGGACCCCTGCCCTAAGGGATCCTGGACTTCAGGTCACTATTGTCCCAGCCCTGAACCCTCCCTGAACATTCTACCCCTAGTAGAGGCACCAGGGGCATTTGGTCCCAGGGTAACTTACAAGCCTTTTACTCAAATGGAACCCGAGAAAATTAAAAATGACACAGGCAGTTACTCTACTTTTGATCCCTGTTGAATCCGCCTGTAGCATCCCAATATTACAATTTAACCCTATAACGCCGAGCATGACCTTTCCCTAACATTTAATGAAATGAATATAAATGTATATATATTGATAACTATGAAAGTAATGAATCAAAACGAAATTTTTTTGCCCAAAAATTTAAAAGTGAGGCGTTATAGGGTGAAAAAGAAGGATGGTTCTTATCAGAGGGGCCAATGCCTTAGGATCATAAGTGAAGCGGTGATCCCACTGCACCCAGTAGTGCCCAAACCCTGGACCCCCCTAGGGGAAATTGTGAATGCTTTTACCCCCGTGCCGGTACTTAGAATGAACAAACACACACGCCTGATAATCCTAAGATTTTTACTTATTTCCTGTGATACTCACCTACTTTCAAGGGCACTCCCACCTCACAATCCTAGCCTTGTCTCAGTTAAACTGTTCACCCTTTTGTGCGTTTGTTGTTTTTTCCAGAAGTTCTCAAGTTACCAAAGCCCCTAATCCAAGTGTGCCAGCTCCAGGACCACCATCTCCTGGACCACTTCAACCTTATCCATCCTAGCGCTGAATGGACAACCCCTCCCAGCACAGCAGGAAGGGTGTGGACCCAAAGCTCCACCTCGTCCCTTTTGCCAGCAGGAAGTAGCTAGAGATGTAGTCGCCCAGTACCCCAAAAATTTGGGTCCACATCTCTTCAGGGTGGAAATGTTAGGTAGCTAGCATAGGGACTGGGGTGTCCATTACACATGCCCAGAGGGCCCAGTTAGCGGCCCAGGAAAGAGTGGCACACTGTGCGTGCTCAGAGGTCCAGGTTTCCGGCCAGGAAGGGCAGGTCCACCTGGGTGGGCACTGCACCTGCATCGACCCACCTAGGCCAAGTATATTCAATTCAGCCACTAGGATCGACCAGGGTTGCCCACCACATCTCCCTAACTCTCCTAAAACTCACTTGGATCACAAACCAGGCTTTGGCGTGAATTCTTTCTAACGCAGAACCAAGGCCCGAGGGATATCTGTCCCCAGAGAGATCTGACCAACTCAGGAAAGCTCTTTGGAGGCAGCAGGAGTGGACGTGAGTGGCTGGTGGATACTGTTCAGATGCATGGCTTTCTGCTTGGAAGGGTTTTTAGTCTCGGCTGACAGGATCAGAGGAGGTAGTATGTCTGGATCACATAGTATCCATGTCCACAAATGAGCTGCCCATTCCAAAGTCCTGACAGTGCTTTTGGAAAACACTGTGCTTTGGAATGTCACCCCTTGCAGAGGGCAGTGGGAGGGGCTGGGACCCAGGTATGCTGCCCCTTGCTCCCAGTTGCCGGTTTCTGGATCCTGATTATATCTCTCACAGGATCAGTTAGTGGGCTTGATGTCTGCCTCAGGCTTTGTTCACCGAGGTCCTCCAGCTAGGTGGTGGTGTGTGTGCATGAGCAGAGGCTTCCTGCTAATCCCCCATGAGTTGAAGAGCTCCCCTGGTGTGGGCTCCGTGAAAGAGGTGCCCCAGACAGCAGGAGGGTGGGCCCTACAGGAACCGGAGGGCCATTCCCCCTGTGGAATGACCTCAGAGCCCCGCCTCTCTCACTGTCCAGCTGCCGGGGCTGTGGACCCTAAGCTTCATGCCTCACATAGGAATAGACACAGGGTGAGGCGACTGCAGCACCTGCTTTTGCTGGTCTAATCCAGCCTGAGATCATCGTAGCATCAGCCCTCTGCCAGGGTCTTTTTTTTCTCTCCTTTTATAGGGGCTCATACAACAATAACCACAATACGTGCAAACATCACTGATATAAGGCACATTTCTACATTCATTGCCCTCATTATTCTCAAAATATCTTCTCTCCACCCAAGCCCCTGGCCTCAGCTCCTCATTCCCCCCGCCCCCATTCTCACTACCCCTCCTCATAAATCCTTCATCATTTACTAATTATTATTTTGTCATATCTTGCACTGTCTGATGTCCCCCTTCACCCCCTTTTCTTTTGAGGTTTTATGTAGATCCTTGTCATCGGTTCCCTGCTGCCAGCCTACCCTCCCTCCACCCTCCCAGCATCCCCATTCATAACACTGGTCCTAAAGGGCTCATCCACCTTGAATTCCCTGTGTTTCTAGGTCCTATCTGTCCCAGTGTACATTCTCTGGTCTAGTCAGATTTGAAAGTTATAATTGGGATCTTGATAGTGAGGGGAGAGGAAGCATTGAGGAGCTAGAGGAAAGTTGTGTTTCACCGTTGCTGTCTAGTACCCTGTGTAGGCTTGTCTCTTCCCCAAGACCTTACTTAAGGGAATGTCCAGTGTACTGCAAATGGGCTTTGGCTCTCTACCCAGCATTCCCTGCTCATTCGCAATGAGATTTTTTTGTGCTGATGATGCCTGATCCCTTTGATACCTCGTGATCGCACAGGCTGGTATGCTTATTCCATGTGGGCTCTGTTGTTTCTGAGCTACATGGCCGCTTGCTTACCCTTCAGGCCTTTAAGACCTCAGACGCCATATCTTTTGATAACAGGGCACCATCAGCTTTCTTGACCACATTTGCTTATGCAACCGCTTAGACTTCAGGGAACGTGTCGGGAAGGTGAGCATCATAGAATGCCAATGTAATAGAACAAGGTATTCTTGCAATGAGAGAGTCCTTGAGTGGAGGCCCAAAGGCCATCTGCTACCTTAATAGGACACCTATAAAGATATGGACATAGGTGTATTTCCCCATGCTCACAGATAAATATATTTACATCTGTGCGTGCCTTTCTTTAGACCTCTATAACTGGCCCGTGCTTCCTAGGTCGCTCTGCTATTCCCTTTCATTTCCCTCTTGTGCCCACTGCCATGCTCAGTTTTCATTTGGGTTTCAGTAAATCCTCTTGGTTCCTTCACCCTTGATCACGCCCTACCAGGATTCCTACATCGCCCTCACCACGGATTTGCATCCACTTGTTGTTCCCTTGTCTCTGGGTTTCTTGACATCACTCCCTTTCCCCCCAACTCCCTCTTTCCCGTGGCCCTCCCGCGAAGTGTTGGTCCCCTTTTTCTCTCCTGCAGATTGTGCATCCAGCATCTCTTTTTAGACATACAGTAGAGGTAATAACATGCACAAACAAAAGACAGAGCGAAAGCAAGCACCAAAAGAAAGAAAACAGCCAAAATCCAATGACCATCAAAGAAAACACAACTCCTCAAGAAAGGAAAGCTTGTAGTTAGTTTACGGACTGTTTGTTGGCCCTTAGCAGTGTTTTCCAGTCCAGTCTGTGCGGGCACCAAGTCCTGCCCCCAAAGTCCTCCTTTGGCATTCCCTGGGGACCTTGTTGCTCCACTTCCTTGCTCTTCTGCTGCACGCCCTTAGTGCTATGCCTCGGTGTGGCGGAATCCGTTCCCGCACTGTCTCTCCAGTGTTGTCTATTCTAGGGCTGTGGGTCTTTGAGGGACGTCGTGTCTCATCTTGGGCTGGCCATGTGGTCTTCTGTGTGGACTGTCTTCTCTGAGTGGGAACATCATCCTCAAGCCTGGTGGGCCAGGATGTGCTCCACTCTCCCCTCCTCCCCCTTCGTCTTCTCCGTATTCTCTATCAGATCTGTCCCGCTTCCAGAGCTGCAGATTCAGTGCCGTCCTATGAAAAAACATATTTGGGCGTGGGAGGGGGGAATGGGGGGGAAGATCTGCTCAGATCTTTCGAAGGTCCAGGAGAGGGTGACTGCTCAGCTGGGCACAGGCATATGGGGCTCTGAGCTCTGGCTCCAGACACTGGTTGGGAATGTGGCTTTGTTTTTAACCAGTTGTGTTCCTGTGGGTCAGTACCTATGTCTTTTTGAGTGAGTTTTCTCATCTGGAAAGTAAAGGTATTCCAGGGTCTAGTGTCCCATGTCACTAAGTGATCGAGAGGGGTTAACCTGAACCTGAATCAAACCATGTGGACATGTCAGGCGCATTCTAGATCCTGGGTGGCGATTCAGAGTCCAGGACAATGTTAATATCCAAGAGGTGATATAGGTGGCTTCGTATTGAAACGGGAAGCCCACGGTGGAGGTTTTGTCCTTCCGCTGATGGCCACTTCAACTCCTGCTAAAAGAGTTTCACTGGCTCAACAGCCGAGCCGGGAGCCAGTGCCATGAAAACCATGTGGCTAACTGGGACATAGGGCAGAGAGACATTTTTTACCTTGATGGCTTGGGAAGCCCCCCAATCTCCATGCAAACCTTCTGGTGTGAGTACTTTGGAAGCAATCATAGGCTGACAGTAATTCCAATCTTTCCTTTGACAATGTGTCCGTTCTCTTTTTTGAACCTGAGAAGATGGCCCCTGTGTCCTCCAAGACATTTCCTGGCTGGCCCCCAACTTGGACAGTTAGCACGGGATCCTGGGGGCCAGTGAAACAGAGTCCTGAGACATTCCTTCAGCTTCCTCAAGCGTTATTGTCTCTCACTTGGGTTTTTCTAGGCGAGGACGAGGCCTGTCCTCTCTAGTGGAGGTTTGTCCGTCTCTCCTGGAGTTTTAAATGCAATGTTTTTTCCAATGTCTGTCTCTTCTGTAGTAGGCACCTGGATCCTTCCTTCCTCAGGGCTTGGTGGTGCCACAGGTCAGTCTCTCCGTGAGTGGGCCATGATCTCTTTTTCTGAGTCTCTGTTGTGTCTCATGGCAATTCCTAGTATTTTAGCTATTTCTTTGTCTCTGTCGTGGTAGGGTCATCTGTGTTGTGATACACCCAATAAGACACTTCTACCAAATCACGAAGATTGTTCCCTTCAAATGCTTCCCATTTCTTTTTCATGTCTGAGGCGGGCTGAGTAATAAAGGCAATACTTATTTCCCTCTTGTTCTCGGGGGCCTCTGGGTCCTTGGGGGTACAAAGAACGCAGGATTCCATCAGCCACTCTAAAAAGGCAGGCAGGCAGGCAGGCAGGCAGACATTCGTTTGTAGGCGCCTGAAAATTCTAACTGACCTTAGATAAATGCATAGGTTTCCTAGTTGTCCCGCGGAGGCCCTGCAAGAGAGACTGGTGATACCTAGCTAAGCCCTCGGGGCATTACTGGGAGTTTGGGTCTCACATTATTCGTGGAGTGGTAAAAAGAGTTTCTCTCCACTGGGGAGTGCCCGCTGGCTGACCATCAGTTCTATTGACTGCTTTCTGGGCCTCTCTCTGGAAGGGCTCCCATTCCTCTGCTGTGAACAGCACCTGCAGAAGTGGCTGGCACTTGTCTGAGGTGGGCTGATGCATGTGGAAAAGCTAGTCTAGCAAAGAAATCAGACCTTGTGGTTTCTCAGACAGGGGGTTTTGTTTATTCCAATTATGCAATCCTGGGGAAAAAAATGGGACATAGACCCAAAGAGGGACTCTTGGGGTTTCCCCAGGTGTTTGGGCTGCTTGCCTTAAGCAGAGAATGCTGCTGACCAGTGATCCTTCTGGGGGGAGGAGAGGACATGCCAGCCCTAGTGCACGTGTTGGGGGGTGACTTTAAAATAGGTGGTATTTCTCTTCCTTTTGCCCCCATGAACTGATAGGCAGGCAGCGGTCACAATGGGTCTTAAGCCAGCTCTCCCGATCCTGAGTCGTCCTGCAAAGTGGGATAAAGAGGACGGGGATGGGGAGGGGAGGAGAGGGACGGCCTCCACTTTGGTGGCTTTAGGAATTTGGACCTGTTGTCTTTCCTGGTCATGCCATGTTTCGTGAAATCATGGAGAAAAGAACCCATTCTGTTGGGGGAGGGAGTAAGTCTTTTATATATGCTGGCTTACTAGTGGCCCTATCAAGTCACACATCAATTTTATCGAACCCTAACCCTAACCCTAACCCTAACCCTAACCCTAACCCTAACCCTAACCCTAACCCTAACCCTAACCCTAACCCTAACCCTAACCCTAACCCTAACCCTAACCCTAACCCTAACCCTAACCCTAACCCTAACCCTAACCCTAACCCTAACCCTAACCCTAACCCTAACCCTAACCCTAACCCTAACCCTAACCCTAACCCTAACCCTAACCCTAACCCTAACCCTAACCCTAACCCTAACCCTAACCCTAACCCTAACCCTAACCCTAACCCTAACCCTAACCCTAACCCTAACCCTAACCCTAACCCTAACCCTAACCCTAACCCTAACCCTAACCCTAACCCTAACCCTAACCCTAACCCTAACCCTAACCCTAACCCTAACCCTAACCCTAACCCTAACCCTAACCCTAACCCTAACCCTAACCCTAACCCTAACCCTAACCCTAACCCTAACCCTAACCCTAACCCTAACCCTAACCCTAACCCTAACCCTAACCCTAACCCTAACCCTAACCCTAACCCTAACCCTAACCCTAACCCTAACCCTAACCCTAACCCTAACCCTAACCCTAACCCTAACCCTAACCCTAACCCTAACCCTAACCCTAACCCTAACCCTAACCCTAACCCTTACCCTACCCTAACCCTTACCCTTACCCTTACCCTTACCCTTACCCTTACCCTTACCCTTACCCTTACCCTTACCCTTACCCTTACCCTTACCCTTACCCTTACCCTTACCCTTACCCTTACCCTTACCCTTACCCTTACCCTTACCCTTACCCTTACCCTTACCCTTACCCTTACCCTTACCCTTACCCTTACCCTTACCCTTACCCTTACCCTTACCCTTACCCTTACCCTTACCCCCCACCAGAAAGCCAGCCTTTGGTGGTGGTGGTGAGCCATTTTCAGTATATAATGTCTGGCTCTACATTTTGCCAGACCTGTTAGATTGACTAAGTGCCCTTGTGGCATAGTGGTTACAAGTTGAGCTGACATCCCAAAGGCCAGTAATTTGATACCACCATCAGCCCTGTGGCAGAAACCTGGTGCTTTCTGCTTCCATGGAGTTAGTCTTGGATAGTCACAGGGACAGAGCTACCCTGTACCATAGGATCCTGTTCAACAGCGTCCCTCACTAAGAGCTAGTATTGACTTGATGGCCATGAGTTTAAGGGCCATTTTGGCTTCCTTTTCAAAGGAACCTCATTCAGTGAACTGACTCTTTCTGGTCAATCCTTTCCTCTGACTCTGGTCTGAATGTAGCACCTCACCGGGGGAGTGAAGCGGTCTGAAGCTTGGAGCTGCCTCCCAATGAAAGAAAGTAAACCATGATAGTTCATAAAGGCACTTGTGCAAATTGTAAACCACCAACCTTGGCTTAATTCATTTTTTAATTGGATAGAAATACTCTAATTATGTTGATGACAAATAAACCAAACATATATATGTGGATATACACATACACACACACACAAATACACACACACACACACAAGACGGATGTTTAGGGGCATCTACCCAGCTCTGTCAGAGAGATTTGTCCCAGGTCTGGGCATAGGAGTCAGTCTTCTTGCATTTCAGTGTCTGGCTCTGTACCTGACCTTAAGCCCCATGACCTTGATCAGATTGCTTAACATCTCTGAGCCCTTTTGGCAACACCGTGTATCAGGGCTGAGAAGGGGCACTGGGTAAGCCCTGACACATGATGGTGGAGGGACTCAGCCAAAATAAAGCATACAAGGGTAATGACCATGGCATTCTCTCCAGTGTGGGCCTCAGAGCAGCCCTGGTTCTAGATAATCCCACAGAAATAATTTTACCAACCTGGGCCTTCAGCCCTCACGCCAAACTTAACACGTTTTTAATCCACACAATGTTTACAGCTTTGGGTTCTCATCCCTCTCCTTCTTCCAAGAGACCAAGGAGAATGGAGTGTTTGAGCAATATCCAGGCCACATGACCATCTTTCTCAGTTCTTAACTCACCTTTTCCTCTCTCAAGCACAACTTTAATGTTTCCATGAGTGTCCGTGGCTATGATAAAGAATACGTGTTATGGGAGGTAATCAGGGCCTGTGTCTTCCATAAACCAGTTGCCAAAGACTCTTTACAGATAGGTAATGGTAGGCCCATATGTTTTACTTACCTATTGCTGCTTAGTGACTTTCAATCCCACTCGGTGTATTATTTGCTCATAATTTTGTAATTTGAGGAAGGTTTGGCTGGGGCAGCACATCTCCACTCCACGTGGCATTGGCCAAACCAGCTCAAGCAGCGAGACCCGGCAAGATGGGTTTGCTTTGGTTCATAGGTCTAGGGCCTGGGTTCTTGCTGTTGCATTGGCTCCCCAATTTCCCTCCATGTGATCGTATCATGTGCTTGCCTTTAGCTTCCTCACAGCAGGGTGATTTTCAAGATAGATTTTTTTGTCAGGATAGTTGGGCTGTAGGCCCAGTGACAAAATCCCTTAAAGGGATTAAATTGAATGCACAATTTAATACGTGACTGCCAAATATCCCCCAGAGCACACAAGTTGAAACCACAAGACTTCTCCCTAAGAGAGGTTCCTTGTAGCTTTTGGTTGTCTTCTAAGTCCCTTTTCCTTTTCCACAATAATGTCTGGGTTGCTTTATCAATCATCTTCTTTCTTTTTATGTAGCACTATCTCTGGCTGTTTAGTCCAAGCCAATGCAGTTCCTTCCCAAAGTTACTGGGTTTCCCTTGCACTGGATTACATGATGCATTCAATTTTATGAAAGCCATGTCCCCACATCTCTTTGAAATGGGTCCCTCTCTGTTTTAGGCTGCAATTCAGCCTATTTAGGCTGTAGCACAGCCTTCTGGAGACTCTTAGAAAACCTTTTGTGTACACGAGACTGTCTACAAGGCACTGGATTACATTCTTTTGTGATCTTAGTACAGGGCATGAAAGCTATCTTCTTGATCTGATCCAACACAGAAGCCCTGCTCATGCCATTCCTATTATGGGACATTATTTTTTGGCAAGAAAGACTTGGGGTTGAAAAATAGGTTTTGTTAGGCAGATAGGCAGGAATGAGATGTCCATTGACGCATGCCCAGGAGAACCAAGCATAGAACAAAAGCCTAGGTTTTCCCGCTGGTGGGTACGGATGGGCGTTAAACCTGGATCAGCCCACCTGGGCCAGGTGATTGCAATTCAGCCAATGGGATCAACCTGGGGTCATTCACCATGCCTCTCCCCGGGAATCCTTGAAAAGGCAGGAGCGAGGGGGAGAAAGGAAAAACTGGGTACAGGAACTGGGGAGAGAACTTGAGAAAGAACATGAGACAGGTCTTTTTTTGGAGGAAAACTTAGGAGAGAGATCTTTGCGTGACCTCGAGCAGTCTCTGCCAGGCTGCATGGTGGGGAGGAATCCTAGGGGTGGCGCGTAAAACCTGAAACTTCTTTTAACTTTCATTAAACTCACTTGGATCACAAGCCAGGCTTTGGCGTGAATTCTTTCTCATGCGGAGCCAAGAACTGAGATGTAACTCTAGCCCGGATAGAGATCTTACAGTTCATATTTAAGTCCAGCAAGTCCCTGCTCCTTCATAGTTCATATTTTCTGCTAAAAAAAGCACACAACTAAACCCCAAACAGAAGTAACTTCTTTAGCTTTTCTTTACCCTTCTGTAGTTTATAATTATTTGTCTGTTGCCTCCATTGTTAATGACGCTGAGAGTTCAGATTCTAGATAAAGCAGAAGAATGTCACTGCCACCCAAAATAGTTGTTCTTAGTGTTAGTTGGTGCCCAATCAATCCCTGCCCATCCACTCACTTGCTGCCATTGAGTCAATTCTGACTCATGGCAGCAGAGTATACTTGCCCTGGTAGGTTTCTGAGACTATACATCTGTACAGTAGAAAGCTTCAGCTTTCTCTCTCAGAGCAGCTGGTAGTATTGAACTACTGACCTTATGGCTAGCAGGACAATATGTTACCAGGGATCCTTTTCAAGACTGTGCCCTTTCAGAAACAGATCACCAGGCCTGCTTTCCTAGGAACCTGTGGGTGGGTTTGAAGCATCAACCTTTTGGTTAATATGCAAGTGCTTAACAAATGGTCTTTATCCCGGTTTGGAAAACCTAAGTCACTGGTCTTTTGCCTAAAGAGTCACTTTCAATGGCCCTGGCTTGTTTCATGGGAAGGGCCAGTTCAGGGGCTCCCGGACAGATGGTGGGGTAGGATCCTTATTTAGTAGGGCCATATTGGGTGGGGTGGCAGGGAAGTGTGTGTGTGCTGTATGTGTGTGTAATCTGCATCTTTAACAAATGCCCCCCCCCACTGAAATGAGAAACACTGGCCCCAATTGTCCTCTGCCTCTCTTGTTGCTGCCTTTTTTGGGATTGTTCTGGCTTTTAGCAGCCCTGGAGGCCCCTCCTATCTAGGCAGGAAAAGGAGCCAATAAATAAGTTCACACTAAGGTGCTAGAGAGTGATAACAGCTAATCCCTTCCAAGGGCAATTGCTCTCAGAAAGAAAGAAAAAAGAGAGAGAGAGAGAGCTCAGGGGGTTGGGGGGAGCAATTTAACTCCAATGAATAGTGTCTCCTGGAAGAGTCCTACACTTTGTCGCTGCAATGGGAGTCATATATGAACACGTGTGTGTGTGTGAAACCCCTCGCATCAGTCTCTTCTTCTGCTTTTGTGTAAATTGGACTTTAAACACATTCTCTAGGAAGTGTTTGAATGCCTCTGTTTATGGAAGCTTCTTGACAGAAGGGGGATTTTTGTCTCTTTTGTTCAGTGAGAGAGCCCCAAGGTGTGGCATTTAATAAGTAAGTAGCAAGCTGGTTGAATGAATGAGTGAATGAGTGAGTGAGGTAAAGAAGCCTTCAGCAGCCTTCCAGGTCGAGACTGGCTCCCTCAGAAGCCTGGCTCTTGTCTAAAGTGAGGTAGATCTCTCCCCCTTCCCATTTCATGCTTCCCCGTGGTCTGCCTGGGATTGAGCTGAAAAATGATTTTTCATGCATGTCATCCTCATTATATCATTATCCCTCACAGCAAAACTCTCTGACCACCCTGAAGACCTGTATTTAATGTGAGGAAAGGTGATTTAATGGAGTGGAGAGCGCAGCATAAAACAGACAACCCTTTCAGAATAGCAGAGCAGGCTGTCCCTCCAAGGGGAAAGGGACAAAAAGGGAAAAGAAAAGAAAAATGGCGAGGGAGGGGGGGCAACTCTCACTCTCCTAATAGGCTGAAATAAGAAGTCATTTTGGTCAACTTCATCAGAAGACAAACCTGAAAGGGGCCCCTTGCCCTCCCCGCCAGCGCATAACTGACTTACCATGCATTTTACCGTGGAGCTGATTATGCGGTGAGTTGTGGTAGACGGGGAGAGTTTATTGACATATGGTCTCCCTTCACACCTTTTGTTACAGCCAGACATCAGGGACTGAGCTGCAGGATATTAAAGGATTTGGAAGCGTTATCAAGGAATGGTACATATTTATCAAAACCAGGGTGATATTACAAAGCTGGGTTGCTGCTACACCTGGGTGTGTTATGTGATTAAAAATAATGACAATGCATCCTCTTGATGGATTTTGCACCTGGGCGAATACTGAGCAGGTCTGCTGGACCACCCTTGGTCGAGAATTCACACCTAACAACCCCTTTGGTCTCAGAAGAAAATTGTGGCTGCTAGCTCACACTTGGAATCCAGGTAGGGCAATGTTTAAGCACTTCACTGTTAACCGAAAGAGCAACACTTGGAATTCACCAGCTATCCCGAGTGAGAAAGATGTGACCATGTGCTGCCACAAAGATTACAGCCTTGGAAACCTTCCGGGAGGTTCTTTCCTGGCCTACAGGGTTGCTCGAGTCAGAATTGACTTGACTTCCATGGCATTGAGCTGTTTTGAGTTTTGAATGGCTGAATTGGAGACTTCAGGATTGCAGGAAGATTTGAGAACAGCCTGAAATATGCAGGCGACCAGCCTTGCTTGCTGCAAGGGAAGAGGAGTTGAAGCACTTACTGATGAAGTTCAAAGATGATAGTCTTCAGTATGGATTACAACTCGAGGTTAAAAGAACAAGAATCCTCACCACTGAACCAATAAGCAACATGATAAACAGAGAAAAGATTTAAATGATGAAGCATTTCATCTTACTTGGACCCATCCACAACCAACGCTCATAGAAATATCTGTAAAGAAATCACTGGATAAATTGCTTTCAGTGAATTTGCTGCAAAAGGCCTTTTAAACATTTTTTTGAACCAAGGTGACTTTGTCACCTTAAAAATTCAGGAGTATCCTATCCCAAGGCATGATTATTTTCATGTGGAAGCTGGAAAATGCATAAGGAAGTCCTATGAGAAGAATTGATGCATTTGAAATATGGTCCTGGTGAGGAATATTGAATACACCAAGGAACTTCTAGGAGAACAAACAAATCTATGTTGAAAGAACTACAGCCAGATTGATTCTTAGAAGCGAGGATGGTGACATTTGGCTTCATGTACTTTGGGTGTTATCAGGAGGGACCAGTCCCTGGAGTTGGGCAGCATGCTTGGTCAAGCCAAAAGGAGGACAAACCTCCACAAGATGGGTTGACACAGTGGCTCAAATGTAGGAATGGCTGTGAGAAATGCGCAGGGCAGCGTGTTGTTTTGTTCTGCTGTACATAGAGTGGCCATGAGTTGGAACCAAATTGACAGCACCTGGTTACGCAATGGACTAATGGCAATATCAACCATTCAAAACCACCAGCCACTCCTCAAGAGAAAGATGAGGCTTTTTTACTCCTGTAAAGAGTCACAGTGTGAGAAAGTCACAGGGGGAATTCTACCCTGTCATATAGGGTCACTGTGAATCGGCATCGACTCTACGGACGTGAACGGCAACAACAACAACAACAACAACAAACACACTAATGGTGGCTGGGTACATGTGCAGACACCCATCCACTCGCACTGGAGCTAAGTTAGTGGTTTCAGCAGGAAGCTTACCTCGGTGGTTTCCAGAACTCCCCTGGGCTGAACCAATTTACACCAGGTCTTTCAAATATTCCTGGTACCCCGGGCATCTCTCATTTCCCAGAGTTGGTTGCATGACTTAAGGCTTGATGATCATGGGGCCACATGAAGGACGCCTATGTGCTCCAACCACTGCCTCCTAGAGAGTGCTGTGGACAATTGCCTTCAAGTCAGCCAGCTCCTGACTCATGCGGACTCCATGTGCTACAGAACTCAATGCCCACTGGTCCTGCCCCATTCCTTCAATGGGTTGTAGATTTGACCCCTTGTCAGCTGGGGGGTTTTCAGTGGCTGATGGCTTGAAGGAGTTCACCAGGCCTTTCCTCCTAGTCTGTCTGTAGGCAGAAAACATCGCTAAAATCTGTTCAGCATCATAGCAATATGCCAGCCTCCACTAGCAGTTAGGTGGTAGCTGTAACAGGAGGCGCACTGGCCAAGAATCAAACCCAAATTTCCTGCATGGCTAGTGAGAATTCTGCCATGGAACCACCATTTCCTCTCTCTTGGTTTCTAGTGTTTATGTATATAAGATTTCAGTACCTTCTAACAAGCAGTAAGTAAGACTGCACCACGGGTCACCTCTATTTAGCTCTCCCTCAAATTTTTCCACATGAATTATAAAGTGTGTGACAGTTGTAATATGTTTCTCTTTTAAAAAATTGCTGGGTGAACTTAAAACAGCACAAGGAAGTGCCAGCATAGCAAAAGGATACCCACCTGCTTATTTATCTTAAGAGAAGAAAAGTCGTGAATGCATTCACTCAGGTGAAAATATCATTCATGGAAAGAAGTGCCTAATGGTCACCAGGACCCATGGTTAATCCAGGCGTGGTCATCTGATTCCAATCGATCAGACCTAGCTATAAATCACTTATATGTCTGGGTAATTAAAAGCAAATATAAATTTTCAAAAAAATAACGTTGCATGGGATAGAAAGAGAATACATAACAACATCAGACATAAATATGCCTCAAGACAAACTCATTGTGCACATCCAGAATACATAATGGCTCTTGCTAAGATGCGTTTCCCACTAGACCCTACCCCAAGCCAGTAAAAGCCAGAAACTCTACAGGAAACTGTGGATTGTACTACTCTGAAATGGGAGCTGTGTCTCTAGACCGAATTTGGGGCTGTTCGTGCTGAGGACTCACCAATACCTGCTGCAGTGACAACAGTCTAGGTGAGAATAAGGAAATCTAGATGACAGCCAGGATATAGGAGCACTGAGACCTCAAATTGCTTCTAGGCGAGCATGGCCTGATGGGCTTCCATTTCTGCACCTCTGGCAGGAGGAGTTTGTTCTGGAAAGTAATGGTTTCTAAGGAAGTATTTCTTAAACTTTCACATGCATGCACTTACCCAGGTTCCTGGAAATCGGGCTGGGGGGCAGATTCTGATTTTGTGGGTTCAGGGTGGGGTCTAGGATCCAGCAGTTCTAGAGGCCCTGGTACTCTTGGGCTGTTAACCACAAGGACAGTAGTCCTAAACCACCAGCCACTCCTTGGGAGAAATATGAGGCTGTAGACTCCGGGCAAGAGTGACAGTCTGGGAAACCCACAAGGGCAGTTCTACCCTGTCCTGTAGGGTCACTATGAGTCAGCATCAACTCGATGGCATTAGCATGGGAGAAGCTAATGCTGATGTTGCTGGTTCCTTGACCTATCGTACTTTGAGTGGCAAAGTCCCAAGGGCCTTCCCGGATGTGATGGCCAAAAACAGTAGTGTTCACCCTTGGTCATACTTTGGAATCCCTTAGGAGCTTTCAAGCCTCCCATTGGCCTGGCCCCATCCCAGACCAATGAAGCAAGGCTTAGTGGAAGCAGGATTCAGGTCACGGTCAGTGAGAAAGCCCCCTTGGCAATGCCAACGTACAGCCAGTGCAGAGTCAAACTGGTCGACAACTCCACATGGTTCCATATACTTTGGTGAAGCCAGCTGTTTGGGCAAGGTTTTCAGAGTTACCACCCATGTAGACTTGTTGGTGATAGTGCATTAAATAGAGCACATGCAGTGCATTGCATGAGTGGCCTATGTCATGCAACCACATCAGGGGGATGTTGAGCCAATTTCTCTGGGAAACCAAGGGTGTTGGCTCCATCCTGAACGTTGGCAGGGTAATGGACTGACACAGAGGAAACTCGTTCTCTTTGTGGCACTGCACTAATGGGTTCTTCACAGAAGGCCAAGTCCATGGCTTCAGATGCAGATGCTCACGGGGCTGAGGGAGCAGGTCAAATCCTAAGTCCGAGGTGGGTGTTTGCATATTTACATGCCCTCACTGCCATCAAGTCCATTCCAACTCACAGGCCCATGGGACTGAGTAAAATGGCCCCCGTGGGTTTCTGAGACTGTGATTCTTTAGAGGAGTAGAAAATCTCCTCTTTCTCCAGAGGAGCGGTTGGCCATTCAAACTGCTGACCTTGAGATTAACAGTCCAACTCCTGACCACTCTTGCCGTCAGAATTCTATTTATATACACAAGTATATATATATATATTTATACTTTCCCAAAAGAACTCCACATTTTCAAATCATTCTTGACACTCATGGCCTTTTTTCCTTTATAGCCATGCCTTTGGTTGAAACACAGATATAAGAGAAATATTTATCTACTTATAGGGGTCCAAAAGGAGCTTTGGTGGCATAGTGTTTGCATGTTGGGCTGCTAACACCAAAGTCAGCACTTTGAAACCACCAGCCACTCCGTGGGAAGAAGAGTCTGTCTACTCCTATAAAGAGTTACAGTCTCAGAAACTCACAGGGACAGATCTACTCTGCCTCATAGGGTCACTATGAGTCAGCATCACCTCCCTGGCAGTGAGGTAGATTTTGGTTTCATAGAGATACAAGTCAGTCTTGAGCTGCTAAAGACAAGGTTGGCAGTTTGAACCCACCAGCTGCAGAGAAAGAGGAGGCTTTCTATTCCCATAAGGCGCTACAGTTTCAGAAATACCCACAGGGGAAATTTTAACCTCTCCTGTAGGATCAATATGAGTCAGAATCGACTTATCGGTGGTGAGCAAGTGGAGGGGACCCTAAACAGGTTCCGGTGGACCTTAAGAGTTCTACTCATTGTGCATGCTCTGTAAAATGTAAACCAAGATTTTACTTTTGCAAACATTATTTTTTTCTAAACACGTCTAACTGTGAAACTATACACGCATGCGGGTCTTTGAACCTGGTCAGTGGTCTGGGGAAGTGAAGGGCCCTGACACCCTTTGTTGTTGTTAGTGCTGTCCAATCATTCTGACATCACAGGGACCTTCTTTGCAACACAAGGCAGCACTGCCCGGTCCTTTGCCAGCCTCAGGGGTAGTATGTTGGAGCCCATGGTTTCAGCTACCGTGTCCTCCAGTTCACCAAGGAGTTTCCTCTTTGTGCTGCTTACTAAACCCGTTTCTGAGGAGTCCATTCCAACTCACGGTGACGCCGTGTGGGTCAGCACCACGGGACCCCACAGAGCTTTCAAAGGCTGGTCGTTCAGAAGTCAATCAGCAGGCCTTTCTTCTGAGGGGCCTTAGATTTGAACCGCAAACCTTTTAATCAGCAGTGGTTGAGCGTGCTAACTGTTCACATTACCCGGGGACACCCAACCCTTCTTACCCTCATCGCTTCATAGGTGATCCATCTCCAATCCAAGAGGGCAGAGAAGATAGATAATACAGCCTGAGCTGCGTATGTCAGGTCCAAACTTTTCAGTGTCATGGAACAAATAGCCAAAAACCTTGATGAAATGGCTGGGAAAACTCAGTCCAAATCATTCCAAAGAAATGAGTAGCGGTGCACTCTTGGGAACTTGTGCTGTGACAGCAGCCACCAGGAAGACCCCGGTAGTCCAGAGCCTTGCCACCCCAAATATGGTCACAGACTAGCAACATCAGGAGCTTGTTAGAAGTGCAAATTCTCAAGCCCTACACAAGGTCCACTGAACCAGCGTGTGCAATTTACCAAGACCACCAACGGATCGGGGTACCTGTGAAAACCAAACCAAACCCATACTCACTGCTGTCCAGTCGAGTCAGACTCAGAGCAGCCCTATGGGCCAGGGTAGAGCTACCACTGTGCATTCCCAAGACTAATTCTTTAAAGGAGCAGACAGCTTGTTGTTCTCCTTCAGAATGCCTGCTAATTTAGAACTGCTAGTTTGGTGGTTAGCAGCCCACTGCCTAACCGCTAGGCCACCAGGGCTCCTTTTGTGCTTGTGAGGGGTCGAGCAAATACCATTAGCAACTAGAGAAGAACCTGGAAGAAGAAGAGCAGGGTGGGAACTGTGAGTCAACTTGGTCATTAGCACATTTCTGTGTTCACTTATTCTGTTCCTTCCCTTGTGTATTCAGTCAACAATTCTTCTTTGAACATCACCTCTGAGCCAGGATCTGTGATATGCTAATTAAGCTGGTTTAGGAAAGGGGTCTGCCTAAGTGACTCCTGCTTCCTGGCTTTTCCTGCTTCCAGATCCCCTCTCTTTACTTCCTTCCACATTAGAAGCACATCCTTACATGTGCAGCTGATCCCTAGTTCAGGACCGGAAGTTACGTGTTGGCATGCATGCATGCTCATAGCTCGCTCAGTGGGAGTGCAAAAAGTCAATTCCTTCAAGAGCCTAGCACAGTCTGTAAGGTTGGGATGGTGTTAAAAGTGGTGGGGTTGGTGTTAGTTCCCGTTGAGCCCATTCTGCACAGGATGCCTTCATGTGACAGAGTAGAAATGTCCCCATTGGGTTTCCTAGTCTGTCATCGTTACCAAAGGAGCCCCGGGGGGTACTTTAAGGGAAGTGTTGGACTGTCAACTGCAAAGTCAGGGGTTCACACCTACCAGCTGCTCCGCAGGAGACAGATGAGGCCCTCTGCTCCCATGAAGATTTACAGCCTCAGAATCCCATGATTGGGTCGCTATGAGCCAGAGTTGGTTCCATGACAGACCCAAAGCCCACTTTCTGTCGAGTTGATTCCAACTCATGGTGATCTTATATACGTGTTGTTGTTGCTGTCGGGTGCCATTGAGTGGTTTCTGACCCAAAGTTACCCTATGCACAACAGAACCAAACACTTCCAGGTCCTGCACCATCATCACATTTGTTCTCTGCCTGAGTTCATTGATGCAGCCACGGTGTCAATCCAGCTCGTTGAGGGCCTTCCTCTTTTGTGCTGCCCCTCCACTTTACCAAGCAGGATGTCCTTCTCCAGGCAATATGTCCAACGTATTTGGGAGGCAAAATCTTGCCATATATGCTGTCAAGGGCACTCTGGCCTGACTTCTTCCAAGACAGATTAGGTTGTTCGTTTAGTAGTCCATGGCAGGGTAGAATTTTCCCTATAGGTTTCTGAGATATTATGTCTCTATAGGAATAGATAGCTTCATCTTTCTCCCACAGTGAAGCTGGTGGGTTAGAACTGTTGACTTTGCATTTAGTAGCTCTGTGAGTAGCCCGCCATGTCACCAGAGGTCCTTTGCGTTTGATGGCAGTGGGGTGGAATGCTTACAATGGCAAGACCTTTTTCTCATGCATTGCTACTGACCGCGGTCTAAAGCCCAAGTGCTTAGCCATTGGGCCACCAGGATTCTTCGTGGTAAGGATGTGTTCCTGCCAAAGTTCATGAACACTACACAGCAGTGGGGTTTTGGAGCTGCTAGGTAGTTTAGCTTAGGGACTGAGGCATCCATTACGCATGGTCAGCAGTCTGAGCCTTTGTCCCATGAACGAGTGGTACACTGCACATGCTCAGAGGCTCAGGTTCCCAGCCAGGAAGGGGAGGTACACCTGGGTGTGTTCTGCACCTGAATTGGCCCAACAAGGCCAGGTGAATTCAGTTCAGCCAATGAGTTCAACCAGGGTCACCAGCACGCCCCACCTCTTGGAGTAATTTAAAAGGCAGGAGCACAGAGCAGACCTTGTGACTTTCAGGGAAGCTTCTAAGGAGATGCACATTTCTGAAGAGCCCTGCAGGTGCCTTTATAAACCTGAAACTTCTTCTAATTCTCATAAAACTCACTTGGATCACAAACTAGGCTTGGAGGTGAATGCTTTCTCGTGTGTAGCCAAGGAGCAAGGTATATCTCTATCCTGAGAGATCTCACAGAACCATAGATTGCCCTGGCATGTTTTGGAGTCCTGATGGTGTCATGGTTATGCTTTGTGCAACAGTTTAAAACCACTAGCCACTCCACAAGGGAAAGATGGGGCTTTCTATTCCTATAAAGAGATACATCCTCAGTAACTCACAGGGTAATTCTACCCTGTCCTATAGGGTTGTTATGAGTCAGCATTGACTCAATGGCAGTGAGTGAGTGCCCTGGCAAGAAACCCTTGGGTATCTACATTGACTCTCAGTTTCTGGTTAGCTTTTCACCACTTCACCCCATGAACTTGAACTGCAGTGGATGAGGGTTGGGAGCTCTGGCTCTGGGGCTGCTTGCTTGAATTTTCACATCATGGCCCTGCCCGTGATGGGACCTTTGACAGTTGGGCAAATGAGCTCAAGCCCGAGTTTCCTTTTCTGCAGCATAGACTGAGGAAGGAGATGTCTTCCTTCTTGTGTGCTAACTGACTTTTACCAGTTAGTATGAATTAGATCTTTCCACGAGGAAGATCAGGGAGAAGGGGGAAGGATGAAGCAACTTGGATAGAGGTGAAGGCAGCGTGAGGGGTCAGAGAGAGATGAAAGGACCACCATGTCACCTTTGACTACTCTTAGTGAGGCTGGCTTGGAGTGCAGGAGACGGGGAGAGTGAGGACACGGGCTAAAGGCAGTGCTCATTCATTACTTCCGGGCAGAGTTCAGCCTTTGGCATGCTTGTTGGATGCTGGCGCTGTGTTCATCCAATGAAACTTCAAAATTCTGTCCTGTCATTAACCCTTTGTCTCTCCTTTGTTCACGATTTAGAACTTCTATCCTCGGGTTCTCTTTAGAGCCCCAGGAAATCAAAAGTCACAAGTCACTTCTGTTTACAGAGAGGCCCCCAGCATGCAAAGGCAGGAGGGTGTGTTAACAGCACACCGGTCCAGTGGCTGGTCACGTCCATGCAGTACATTCTCCATCCCTTAGCTCAACAAAAGGAAAATCACCAAAGAGAAAAATTTTTCTTTTTCATGGATATTTACTTTTTCAGTTCCCTCCCCCACCCATAATCTGTGTGAATTACAATAGAACACGCACACACACACACATACACACAATTTTCTGCCAGAATGTGTTACTCCAGTACATTCTACCCTCCTCCCTCACTGCCTCCTACCCTTTTTTCTCCTATCTACTTTCTTCCCATGACACCCAATGGACAGGTAGGGGAATTCACAATAGACCCCAGTCTCAAATGTAGTTTAAAGCTCAATCACGAACTGCTATTGTGCCAGTTCTGACCCATAGTTACAGGATACAACTGTCCTTGTGGATTTCTGAAACAACAATTCTTTGTGGGAGTTGAAAGCTGCCCTTTCTACAGGAATGCAGCAGGTGCGTTTGAACTGCCAACCCTGCAGTTAACAGGCCAATGTGAAGGGATTTTGCCACTTTGCCACCAAGGATCCTAAAGGTAGCATGAGGAGAACATTTATTAAATCTTCCATGGTACACAGGCAAGGGGGAGACCTGAACTACAGCTCTCGGGATTCTTGGTGCCTCGCAGTGGACAGTTCCAGCCGCATCGGATCCAGGCTTCCCAAGATTTGCAGAGCCACCAGCATAGTCTTTGCTCCTCTCCAGGATTCACAATTGCTTCCTGGTTGCTCAGGTATATAGGAGTTTAGTGGTTCTCTAATGCAATCATCCCATTTTGCAAAGAAGATGCTGATGCCCAGACCGGGGAGAAGATTATCTGAGGCCACTGAGAAGGACACCATCACCTCAAGTCCTTCTGACCCCCCACAAGTTTCTGCCAACAGCAATGAGCTCTGGGTTACCTACTCAGTCTTTTGAAGCCTTAGCCAGCTGATGCAGCTGCCAGTTGGATTGATCAGGGTATGTGACCCAGAGCTCCTTAGAACGCGCCCCCTCCCAAATGCAAATTTACTGCCATAGAGTTGATACTGACTCATAATGACCCTATAAGACAGGGTAGAACTTCCCCTGTAGGTTTCTGAGACTAACTTTCAGCCTTTCTCCTGAGAAGTGGCTGGTTGTGTGGTGGTTTAGATTTTGCAGTTAGCAGCCTTTCAGCATGAGAGGTAGGGTCACATTTCTGTTCTGCTTATGCTCCATTTTCTGAGATGCCAGTGCCGAGGCTCCCCCCTGGCAGGTAGCAGTGAGATTTTTCTCACTAAACTGCGCTGGATGGGAAACTTGGGGCAAGTAGTGCATCGCAGCCAAGGAAGATCTCATTGACAGTGCAGTACTTGAATAAGGCAGGAAGACACAGGAGTGGCCATCTGGTGGTGGGCAAAGTGTTCCAGGTAGGAGACAGTCAGTGCAAAAGACCTTGTGATTGGGTTCTCCAAGCTTCTTCCTGGAACAGCAAGGAGACCAATGTGAGTGGGGCATGACACTCTGTGTAGTGAGGAAAGATGATCACTGTGTGGGCCTCCTGTATGATTGAGAAGCCAAGGGGAATTTTTAAACCCTAAGCCAGATCAATGCTCAAGGAAGCATCAGTCAAGACATCAAACGACACGTTGCATTGGCTAAATGTGCTACAACAGATCTCTTAAAAAGACTGAAGATCAAGGATGTTACTTTGAGGACACTGCGTGATCTTGTGCCAAATCTCGCCATGGTTGTTAGGTTGGAGTCCATTGTTGCAGCCATGGTGTCAGCCCATCTCCTTGAAGATCAGTCTCTTTTCTTGTGGACCTTCAGTTTTGCCGAGCATGATGTCCCTTTCCATGGACTGGTCTTTCCTGATAAAATGTAGTAGCTACCAGATTGGATGTCATGCCTTTAGAACAGTGGTTCTCAACCTTCCTAATGTTGTGACACTTTCATATAGTTCCTCATGTGTGGTGCTCCTCCCAACTATAAAATTATTTTTGTTGCTACTTCATAACTATAATATTGCTACTGTGATGAATCGGATGACCCCTGTGAAAGCATTGTTCGACCCCCCCCCCCCAACGGGGTCGCGACCCACAGGTTGAGAATCACTGCTCTGGAACATTTTCATCATAGAAGAGAGTTCGGTTGCACAGCTCTGAGTTAGAGGGTGAGACGGGTTATTTGACATTCATTTGCTGATGTGTTTGCGAACCCAGTGGAAACACTCGGGAGTGAGCATGTTCTTTAGCCATTTTCCTGGATCATTCAAATGCCATCTCCCCTGTGAATGCCTCACTCCATCCTTGGCTTTCCATATTTGCCATATGAAAATGGGATAATATTTCAATACTTAGCATTATATATAACCCAGTATTTGGTATTCTGCCTCAAACAGATGCGAGTCTCTCTCTTTTTCTACTAGTATTTAATTTTGATATGTGAAAACATACAAAGCAAAATCTGTTCCATTTCAACCCTTTCTGGACACAATGTTCAGTGACATTGGTCACACGCTTCATATGAATTAGCATTCTTGTTCTTTCTATTCTAGGTGTTTCCTTTCTTTTTACTTAATCTCTCTGCCACAACCCTCTCACATATATTTTGACTTATCTGTAGCCCATTTAGATTTGTGCTGATTTTTTAAAGACTGCAATACTCAAGGATGCAATCCTTTAAGAGCTAAATTGTTATTTAGTTTAAAGATGACTTCAGGGGACAGTTTCAATTAAAGGTTTGAAGAGTAACTCAGGGTCATAGTCTCTGGGACTCTTCCAGTTAAGTAAGTCTAGATAATTAAAGAATTTTAAATTATGTTCCACAAGGTTCTCCCTTTCTATCAGCATCCTTAGGAATCATGGTGCTATGGTGCCTGCTAACCTCAAAGTCAATAGTTGAAACCACCAGCCACTCTGCAGGGGAAAGAAAAGTTTTCCTGTTTCCTTAAAGAATAGCAAGCGAGGAAACCACAGGGGGTGTTCTATACTGAGTCAAAATTGACTCCATGGCAGTGAGTTTATGTTGTTATCGAAAAAAGAACACATTTTAATGGGGGCTCTGACAGATAATATAACAATCCATAAATCAATTAGATCAAGCGAGTTTGTACATATGCTGCCACCATCATTTTCTAAACACTATCATTCTACTTGACCCCTTTGATATCAGCTCCTGTTTTTTTCCCTCTTTCCTCAACCCTCATACCCTTACTAAATTATATATAAATTAATATCTTTATACACACCGTCTTCTGTGTCCCTCTACCCATATTTCTGTTATTCGGCCCCTAAGTTGTGTGTGTGTGTGTGTTCCATTGTTATCAGTTCCCTTTTCCTCCCCTTCCCTACACAGCCACCCTGTGCCCTCATGGTATCTGAGTCAGTTCGAGTTGACTAGAGAAGCACATTCATAAACACTCATGTGTCTTAAAAAAGCTTTATATAGAAGAATAATTGTATATTAAGAAAACATGCCAGCCCAGTCCAGACCACGTCCATAAGTACGAAATTAACCCATATAGCCAATAACAGTGTGTAAATTTTTTTCAGACTTATGCAACACATGCAATGACACCAAGTGCTGGAAGATCACAGGGCAGTTGGTGGAATGTCTTATGGACCCAGTGGAGGTGGAAAGTGGCATGGGTCTCCACATGACTCCTCCCCGTTCAAGGCTCTGGCTGCCGTCAATGTAGATCCATGTATCTTGTCAGCAGGAATATCAAGTCATGGGTGTCTCTCACCCCCAGGAAAGAATACAGGAGTTGCCAGAATCCTCAAGAGAAGGCCATGCCCACATTGAGACCTCACTGGCTATGGCCTGAGTGACAGACTGGACTCCACCCCTATGCAAGATGATGGGAGATTAAAAAGCTACCACAGTATCGCTACTCCCATTACTGTTCCTGAGGATTTTATCTGTCCTGGATTCCGTGCGTGGTTGCTATTTCTTTTTATGATTTTTCTTTCAGCATCTATCTGTGGTGTCCCTGATCTGAAGGCCCTGATGCAGTATCTGTGAGTCTCCTGTGAGCAGGGACTGTGTTCTCTACATCTGGGTCTTCTTAAAGCTTTGCAAAATGTTGTCATTTGAATAACACTCAACAAATATTTATTGAAGGAATGGCATTGCAGGTGACAGTCAGTACCTATTCTCCCATCAGTTATATGGTTGGCGGTCTTTTTACCTCTCAGACATATAGCTGAATCATTACAATGTGAGGGTCTGAGCCTGGTTATATTATAGGGACATGTAGTCAAAAGACAAAATATGTTTGCCTAAAGCACCTTTTGAGTATGATGTTTCAATAAAATAAATCGGACAGATCCTGGCAGCAGACATGTTTCAGCCGCTCACAAGCTATGTGGCTTTGGGTAGTGTACCCTAAGCTCTGAATTCAAGGTAAGTAGTTTCAATGGTCAATTGCATGTGAGAGCTGGACAGTGAGTAAGGAAAACTGAAGAAGAATCAATGCATGTGAATGATGTGCAAACAATACCGAAAGTCATCTGGGCTGTCAGAAGAACAAGCAAATCCCTCTTGGAGGAAGCACAGCCAGAATGCCCCTTAGAAGTGAGGATGGCAAGTCTTCATCTCACATCCAGTGGACATGCTATCAGGAGAGACTGGTTCTTAAGAAGGGACATAATGCTTGTTAAAGTACAGGGGCAGCAAGAGGGAAGAAGACCCTTGATAAGATGGATGTCCACAGTGGCTACAGCAATGGGCTCAACATGGACCAACGACTGTGGTGATGACACAAGAACAGGCAGGGTTTCATTCCGTTGTACAGTTCCGGTCTCTGGTACAAAGGAAAATAAGTTGCCCTATCCTGTGGGGTCGAGGCTATTGTGCCTGCTGTGTATTTTGTCCTAAGGACTTGCAGTGTTGTTCTTTATACAGTGTTGTTGTTATTAGCTGCTCTTCGGTCCATTTTGACTCATAGCGACCCCCATGCATTTCAGAGTAGAACTGTTCCATAGGGTTTTTAAGGCTGTGACCTTTTGGAAGCAGATATTCAGGCCTACCTTCCTTAGGCACCTCTTGGATTCTGGGTGGGATTTAACTGCCGACCTCCTGGGTGCTAGTCAAACACTACCCAGGGAGTCCTCCCACTGAATAGTGTGAGTGTATTCCCACCTAGGGTGCTCCTCTTCCAGTACTTGTTTGGACGGTATTCTCTTTTGATCCATAGGGTTCAATGGACTCATTTTCAGTAGTACATCATCAGGTCTTTCTTCCCAGTGTGTCCTAGCTTGGATGCTCTTGTGAAGCGTGTCCAGAGTGGCTTGCTCTGGTTATAATCGTAGCTGGTGACACCGCTTACAGCAATCACAGCTATAGACAAATGACAACATGATGACAAACTGACAGATGGGTGGCAGCCTAGGGAA
Organism: Tenrec ecaudatus; assembly: GCF_050624435.1. NCBI lineage: Eukaryota > Metazoa > Chordata > Mammalia > Afrosoricida > Tenrecidae > Tenrec > Tenrec ecaudatus. Next base: position 464,347 of record NW_027457576.1, on the reverse strand, counting down.
GGAATGATCAACACAACACAACCTGAGTGGAAATCGAGCTATGGAGTCTCTGAGAGTCCAGGCTCTTCGTCCTGGCACAGCCTGGGGCAGGGCCTGGAGCCAGGAACTGTGGCTGCTGGGGTGAGGACCCCCAGCTTCCCCACTTGTCATTCCCTCCCCAAAAACAGCTGGCAGCCTGTGGGAATTGTCTTTCCCCTTGCACATGACGGCACTGACGAGCATAACGCAACCCTGCTGGTGGTTAATGACTGGTGACATTATGAGGCCACTGCCCACCTTTGGTTGAGGGAATTTGCCAATGCTCGGAAGTTGTTGGGCTCTAACGAAATGCAACCCCTGCAAGCAAGCACTGAGTCAAGTGCACGAGGTGTGGGGCACTCTGACATCCCCGCGTGACCGTGAAAAGCAGGCTGCGGAGCAGTGGTGGCTGCTGAGGCTCCTTTCTCCTGGCAATACTGGCATGCTGAAATGGCGGGCTGATTTGCCATGGAAAGCAGGGTTTCATGGGAACTTGAGGATTAAGAATCCACATGCCTGCAATCAATATTGTATGTTCATCGTATAATTTACTTTGAAAGGGAGACGACACAGTTCTCCAAATTTTGGGGTGAAGTAAACCACTTTTTCAAAGGAGTAAGTGGATTTCTGTGTTTATAAATCATGCCCACCACTTGGGGGTGCAGAGGAGGATATGGGAGGATGGTAAAGAAGAGCAGCAGGAGAGGACCTGAAGACCTCATGCTTCCTCAGGGTCAGGGGCCAGGCAAAACCAATGTCCCTGGAACACCACTGTCTCTCTGGAATGGTATTAGCACAGCTTGTTACTTGCATACTGTACTGAGTTCATTCTGACTCGCAGCGCCCCTATAGGGAAGAATAAACATGCCTCAATGAGTCTCTGAGACTATAATTCTTTACTCAAATAGAAAGCCTCATCTTTTTTCCATGGAGGAAATGGTGGATTCACAACTGCTGACCTGGTGGTTAGCAGGCCAACACTTAACTTACTATACCACCAGGACATTTCTGTTTAGCCTAGAGACTTTCAAATGGATAGAACAAGACCCATACCAACCCTGTTCACGGCTATCAACCCCCCTTTCTGTGAAGTCCCCACTACGTTCTGTGAAGTTCACCACTTTCTCCGTATGTGTGTGTGTGTGTGTGTGTGTTACGTAACCTTACCCTTGATCATTCCCTACCAGGCCTGCCACTTCCCCCTCACTACCATATTGAGTCCCCTGTTGTTCCCTTGTCCCTGTGTTTGTTAACACCACTTCCTTACCCCCGCACCTCCCCCTATCCCAAGTGCCCCCGGAACTCTCAGTCCTGTTGTTTTTCCTCCAGATAGTTCATCCAGCCTCTCTTATTTAGACAGACCTGTGGAGACACTAACATGCACGAAAACAAGACAGAGGAAAACAAAGCAACAGTTTACAACCAGACAACAAAACAACAAAAACAAACCACTGACAAAGAACAAAACAAAACACATCAAGAAAGAAGACCTTGTAGTTAGTTCAAGGATCATTTGTTGGACCTTAGGAGTGTTTTCCAATCCAGTCTGTTGAGGCACCACAACCTGGCCCCAAAGTCCACTTTCAGCATTCCCTGGGGACCTTGCCACTCCATTCCCTTGCTGTTCCACTGCACTCCACCACACTTTGCCTCGGTGTGGTGGAATCAGGTTAGGTGCAATTCACACACTGTGTCTCCAGTGCTGTCCCCTGTATCACCCTTGGTCACTGAGGGGCATCATGTCTCATAGTGGGGCCAGCCATGTTGTTCTCTTTGTGGACTGGCTTCTCTGAGACTGGAACTCTTTAGGGGAGTAGAAAGCCTCATCTTTCTCCCTTGGAGTGGCTGGGGATTTCAAATTTGCCATTTCAGACATTGCGTTTAGCAGCCCAACACATAACCCCTATACCCCACCATAGCTACAGAAAACAATAAAGAAACAAAATCCAACAACATTCATTGCCATTGGGTGCATAACAATCCTATCGAGAGAAAATACTGCGGCCTCCTGGGTTTCCAGGCTATAACTCTTTGTAAAAATAAAATTGTGTTATGTTTTCAGTGAAAGTTTACATAACCGATTAGATTTTCATTTAACAAATTCTCTACTTGTTTAGTGACATTAGTTAATTTTTCAATAAAAAGGAAAGCAGAAAATTAAAAAAAGAACAAATGAAAAACGTTTTAAGAGTAAAGATAAATGATAAGATGTTAATTTTTAACCTAATCATATCTGCAACAATACACTTTCTGATGTACTGACGGTGAGCAGGGTTTAATCCCATCCCTGGTGAATGGTCCCAGGGGATTTAATGGAGGCTTATTCTCTGTGGAATCTCTGCCAATGCATTTTGAGTTTTTATACTCATCTAAGGCTATAACTCTTTATGGGAGAAGAAAGCCTCATCTTCTCCAAAGGAGCGACTGGTGAATTCCAACTGCTGACCTTGCAGTTAATAGCCCAACACATAACCCATTATGCCACCAGAAGAGAGATTTGTATCTGGGTGCCTTCCAAATCAAGCACTACAATTATGCAAGGAGGATATTTTTTTCTGTACTGGAGCCAGGTCAAGTCAGAACCAGTGTGTCCATGGTTTGCAGCGAAGTCGGAGGAAGAAGAGGGTAGACTGTCTATAACTTCTCATAGCCCAGGGAAATGCTAGGCCTGGAAGGGGGCATGTGGCTCAACCATATTCAGAAAATCTGCACACTAACCTCCCCGGCTCAAATAATTACCAGCACCATGTCTCTGAATATCACCTGAAAGCAAAATAGTGAAAGCACCATTTCCATTTCATAATACTTTTATTAAAAGTAAAGTTCAATTCAGTGATGTGAAGAAGCTGGGAAAATTATCTTTTCATTTCTTTCTTTTTCTTTCCCTCCCTTTCCCCTTCTTCTCCACAGAACTGAGAGGCAGAAGGAATAAAGGCAGCATGGCACCAGCTGGAGGACACCGTGGGGTCAGGGTCACCATTTAACTCATGCTTCTCCAGTTTGGAGGGGCAACTGGATGTCCTCATTTGTGAATTTGCTTATTAATCTTTTTGAGTTAACAAGGTCATGGTAAAAAATGATTGTTGGCGTTTTTGTTAGGAACCTTCTAGTCCAGTCCAACTCATAGTGACTCAATGCATCAGTGCCGAGCTCTCTAGACCAATGGTTCTCAACCTGTGGGACCCTTGCACAGGGTGACTGTAACAAAATTACAGTTATGAAGCAGCAATGAGAATATTTTTATGGTTGTGGAGGTCACCACAACATGAGGAACTGTATGAAAGTGTTGTGGCATTAGGAAGTTTGAGAACCACTGCTCTAGGCTTTTCTATGCTGTAATCTTTACAAGAATGAGTTGCCTGGTTTTTCTTCCAAGAACAGAGCCACTGGTGGGTTCAAACCTTCAACCTTTTGGATAGCAGATGAGCACTTAACCATTGTGCCTCCAGGGCTCTTTGATAAACTCTATTAGAGGGTCTTAACCATTGCAACCCCATGGATCCTTTTGGCATTTAGGATTGGCTATGGAACACCTGCCCACTCCCCAGAATAATATTTCCAAATACCTCCAATGAAATACAGAATCACAAAGGCACAAATTGTATTGAAATGCAGTGATAAAAATAAGACATTGGATTTGTGGCTAATATACATGTTAATAAATCCATTAAATATGATCTGATGGTGGGTCTAATAAACCAAACCCACACCATTGAGTTGATCCTGACTCACTGTGACCCTATATAAAATTCCTCAGGCTAAATCTTGACAGGAGCAGATCATGTCACCTTCCTCTCAGAGAACAACTGGTGCCTTTGAACTGCCAACCTTGAGGTTACCTGCCCAATGGCTCACCCACAGCGTCACCATGAGTTCTAGATAGTGATGAGCATGAACTGTACTCAACGATGGCTGCAACGACTAGCATGGGGTGTGAAAGCATGTAGAATTTCTCTCGGTGGTAATCGCATGGCTATTCTGAACACAGCTGTGGACATGCTAAACTGCCCTACGAGCTTAGGGGAGCTAACTCAACCAGGATTGTCCCTCATCCAATTTGACATTGCTCCCCAGCCTGCTGGGGCTCAGTGGTTCAGTGTTAGGGTCCCTTGTCTAGATACCAGGGCTGGCATGGAGAAAGTCATTCCTCTGCAGCCTTCTAGTGTGTGGGGGAAGATATTAGTGTTAAGCCTTGGCAGGAAATTGGTGGATTTTCCTGGCAGCCACATTCTTAATAACCATTTACTGGATACTTATTATATTCTGAGGGTAAATTGTGGTTCAGTTGTAGAATTCTCCTTTTCCATGTGGGAGATCTGGGTTTGAGTCCAAGACAATGCAACTCATGTGCATCCATCACTTATTTGTCAGGGGGATGCTTGGTTATTGCTGTGGTACTGAACTGATTTCTGTGTTGCTATGATACTGAAATGGGGAAGCTTGGTTGGGTGCGGCTATGAGACTGAACCTGTTTCTGTGATGTGTCCAGACTAAGATGAGCGATGAAGAAGAGCCTGGTATTCTACTTCTGAAAACCAATTAACGAAAACCCCTGTGAATCACAATCTGATGCACAACCAAAGAGATGGTGCAGGACCAGGGAGAATATTGCCCATGGAGTCACTGGGAGCTGGTTGTCACAGTGAGTTGGACTGGAGGCTGACTCAACAGCAGCTAACAACCATTGTGTTCCAGGCACTCGATTTGCTTTAAAAATCTAGCTCAGCCTTCTGGTACAGGGAAGTGATTAATCATGCCTACTTTATAGCACACCATGAACCCTGATAAATGTCAGGCCCTGCTTGTGTTTTGTCCCTCCTTTTCCACATTCACATCACTTCCATTCCCCTCTTCAGACTAGTACCCCCTGCTGGGTGCTTGGTGTGTGTGTGTGTCCTTATAGGCATACAGCCATGTGCACTAGACCATGCTGCCATGTGCACTAGACCATGCTGCTTGGTGAATGGGCTTTCAGCTTCCATGAATGGTACTGCAATATAAATCTCATTCAGTTTCTGACCTTTTCAACTCCTTGCAATGTCATTAAGAGTTATTGCCATGCTGCATATCAATTGCATGTGCTGCTGCGTGCCACTTGGTCATGAGCAATCATCATCTTTCTTTTGTTTCCTTCTTCAGTTGTCTGTTGATTGGCATCCAATTCGGCTCCAACTCTTCTCTACTGCAGGTATCAGCGTGGTGACCATTCTTGTAAAAATGCCCCAAGGGCCCTGTGAATTGGATAAATAGCTTGGCCTATATACCCAGGAATTATGCGTTGGGCTGCTAACCCCAAGGTGAGCAGTTCCAACCCACCAGCTATTCCATGGAGCAAAGAGAGGCTGTCTGCTGTCATAAGAATTTAGTTTTGTAAACCTATAGCAGCAATTCTACTGTGCCTTGTAGGGTTGCTAATGAGGAAGAATCAACTGGGGTTCTGTTTGTTTTTATACATCCAGGAAAGAGCTTTGATGGGGGAGATATTAAGTGCTTGGCTGCTAACCCAAAGGTCAGTAGTTTGAAGCCGTCTTCCACACACTGTGGGATAAAGGCATGGCTGTCTACTTCCCAATAGAAGCCTTGAAAGCATCATGGGACCATTCAGCTTTGTTTGATAGGGTCATGAGGAATGAAAGTCAACTCAGTGATTGCGCTTCTTTGGTTGTATGCCCAGGAGGGGCTCACTAGGTCCCAGGGTCCATTCAATGGGCTTTCACTAAGCTCTGCCAGATTGCTGTGCAGCAAACCTGCATCATTAGCAGTGTTTCTCTGCTTTCCCCGGATCTCCAATGACACTTGGTATGTTTGTCTTTCTAACTGTTGCCCGTTTGATGATTTTAAAAGGTCAAGCACAATAAACTCGTCTATCCCAGGCACTTTATGGTTCTGTAGCAGATTCTTAGGGTTGCCATGCCACATTCCTTTGACCCATCTCTGACACCATCTCACTGCCTTCCAGTCAATACCGACTCATAGCGATCCTGTGGGGCAGTGTACAATTGCCCCCTGCGAGTTTCAAACACTACAACTCTTTATTGGAGTAGAAAACCCCATCTTTCTTCCTTGGAGCTAGTAGTTTTGAACTGCTGACCTTGAAGTTAGCAAACCAACTTGTAACCACTGCACTTCCAGGGCTCCTCCTGATATCCATCATAGCAGTGGCGAACGGCTCTATGTAAGTGCAGGCTCCTGCTGAAATGGTGTCTTATCACAACTGTGCAGCACGCAGCTCTCCATGTCCTTCTGCCTCGAAGCCTTTTCAAAGGCATGGAAAGCCAAACCCAGGAAGGTAGGAGAGGTCACCTTACTAGGAGGAATGCTCAACACCACTACAGGCGAAGAAGAGCCCAGCCTCCTGTTTCTGGTAGACAATTCTAGGACAGAACCCATGTTGCTCAGAAGTCCTGGGGGAATCAAGCTCCTGTATCCTACATTAAAAGCCTCAACACCCCGTTCCCATTGTGATTGCTTCTCCCCCTAACTCAGTCTTGCATCTGCTTTCCTATTCCCACTCCCTGCCATCAGATCTCAAATAGACTCCCTGCACCCAGGCCTGAGGAATAAGCTCGGCATGCAAGGGCACTCAATCCAAGACACACACATTACTCTGAATCTCCAAAACAACCCTGTGGGCTACGTGTGTAATCCCCAGTTCACAGATGAGAAATGGATTGAAAAACAGTGACACACCCAAGATCACACAGGCCAGGGTTCAAGTCTGTGTCTATCAGTTATTCTTTTATTCAAGTATGCCAGAGAAGACTGCGTCTTAACACTTGAGCAATCTTCTTGGAAGAATAAGGCAAACTACAGAAAACACAAAATGAATATCGCATTTGTTCGTTTATCCATTTGCAAAAGACATAATACCTATAGTGCTAAGAATAGTATTCAAAGTACCTATTACTACCCCCTCAAAGCTTACATACTAGTCACCAAACTCAAACAAATACAATGCTATCAAGTTGATTACAACTTATAGCAACCCCATATAGGGCTTCCAAGACTATAAATCTTTACAGAAGCAGAGAGCTTCACTTTTCTCCCCCTGAGTGACTGGTGCATTTGAAGTACTGACCTTGTGGTTAGCAGCCCATTGCTAAATGATTAGTTCCATAATCATTACGCTTACTTAACTCTACATTCTTTTAATTATTTCTCTATCAGTCCAAATTGCATCTGGCTACATGGGAAAAAACAAACCGACTCTAGTGGTCTAATCACAAAAGCTTAATTTTTCTTATATTAACACCAAAAATACCAAACCAGTTGCCACTGAATTGATTCTGATTTACAGTTACCCCATATGATTCAGGGTAGAACTGTGCCCCATGAGGTTTTCAAGGGCTGAATTTTTAAATGTAGATTGCCAGGTTTTTCTTCCAAGGCATCTTTGTCTTAGCAGTGAATTGTGTTAACCCTTTGCACCACACAGGGGTTTGTCTTATACAACAGTAAGTCTTGAAATAGGTAGCCTAGGTCTGGCGTATTTGCTCAGGGACTCATCTTGGATATAGGAGAATGCATGCTTTTTGGTCTGCCAAACTCATGTAACCTATGTGACTCTCTCATCTTTCAATATTCTGACTAGGGAGCATGACAGCAGAAGAGCCAAGGACAAAAATGAAATGGGTTATGCCAGACAAGTGTTTTGCCTTAAACAACAACAAAAACTTTCTTGGGAGTCCTACTCAGTATCTTTCACCTACACATATTTGGCCCAAACTGGGTCAAATGCTTATGCATAGCTGCAAGGGAGCCTAGGAGTGAGCGATTTAAGTAGGTACATTATCACCCTAAACAAAATTGAGCTTCTATTAGTAGTAAGAATGAGAAAAATGGATACTGTTTAGGCATATAGCAGGGTTGGATAGAATTCTATTTTGTGTCTTAATTTACATTTTGAATGAACTCAGAAAAAGTCATAGAGAGTAGAACAAAGGGATGGATGTGCATCCAACCACCTCAACTACTCATTTCTTTTCATGCTCTCCCTCTAGCTTCCCTGAATAGTTCTTGGTTACACATTGGGCTGCTAATTGCACGGTCGGTAATTTGAAATCACCGGCTGCTCTTCGGGAGAAAGATGGGACTCTACTCTGTAAAGAGGTACAGTCTCAGAACTTCACAGGTACAATTTTACCCATGTCCTGTAGGGTCGATATGAGTTAGCATTGATTCAATGGCAGTGAGCTTGGTTTGGATAGATCTGTGGAATCTTAGGATGGAATAGTTTGAATACACAGAAAAAAATTCAGTGGAATCATAACCCTCTAAATAATTACCCTCTAAAGCCACAAAGATCAACTGTGTCCAGCATGGTGACAGTTTAGCATATGCCATGGGGACATTGCTCATATCCCAGTGTTGTTAATCAACAAAAACTCACGCACTGCCACTTATAGTGACCCTATGCACAATAGAATAAAAGCCTTTCTAGTCCTGTGACATCCTCACAATGGTCATATTTTAGCCTATTGTTACAGCCACTGTGTTGATCCATCTCATTCAGGGCTTACCTGTTTTTTGACGATGCTCTACCAAGTATTTTGTCCTTTTCTAGGGACTAATTTCTCCTGATACCATGTTCAAAGTATATGAAATGGAGTTTTACCATCCTCACTTCTAAAATACATTCTGGCTGTACTTCTTCTGGGATAGACCTCTTTGTTCTGCTGGGCATTCATGGTATATTCAATATTATTTGCAACATCATATTTTAAAGGCATCATCATATTTTCTTCAGTCTTCCTTATTTATGTTCCATCTTTCACATGCATATGTCAAACATTACCATCAAGTCTATTCTTATTCATAGTGACCATCTAGGGTTTCCAAGGCTGTAAATCTTTACAGGGTCAAATAGCTTCCTCTTTCTTCTGTGGAGCAGCAAGTGGGTTGAACCACCAACCTTGATGTTAGTCATTCAACCCATACCAGACACTGAAATTAAGACTCCTTTCACATGCATCTAAGGTGATTAAAAATATCAAGGCTAAAAGCAGGCATAATTTGCTAATCCCCAGAGTAAAACATTTGCTCTTTCACATTTTAAAGAGGTCTTTTACAACAGATTTTTCCAATGAAATACGTTGATTTATTGACTGCTGCTTCTGTGAGTATTGATTGTGGGTCCAAGTAAAATAGGGTTTAGCTACATTTCTCTATTTGTAATGATGTTGTGTGTTTATATTTGTCAAGTTGAGAAGACATTTGTATTCTTAGTGTTGAAGACTAATTCATACTGAAGGTGTACTATATGAGCTTTATCAGTAAGTACTTCAAGGCCTATTGACTTTCAGCCAGCAAGATTGGGTCATCTGCATAATACAGGTTGATAATGATTCTTCCTCCAATCCAGATGCCTCAACTTCTTCATACAGAGCAGCTTCTCAGATTATTTGAATAAGTATAGTGTGATAGATAGGTAGGTTTATAGTGCCAACCTGGCCAATAAGAACATGTGGGATTAATAAGTTCGCAGTTTGATTCGTGGGCAAAGAGATAAATGGCTCAGCAAGCCACACCTATCTCTCAGTTGCTCTCTGGTGATCAGACCAGTGTGTGGCTGCCTTACCTAGTTCTGCAGTTTGCTGCCTGGCTGTACTGCCATATTTACTGTTGCATGGAAGTGAGTTAAACTGAGTCCTCTGTACTGCTATGTGGACTAATTAGCTGTTATATTCCTTCGTGTTCTATCTATCTATCAAATCATAAATGTCCTGGTTTTGTTTCTCTAGAGAACCCTGTCTAACACATATGGTGAAAGGATATAACCACAACACACACTCTCCTGATTTTAAACCACGCACTATCCACTTGTTCTATTCGAACCACTTCCTGTTGGTTTGTGTACAGGTACCACAGGAGCACAATTAAATGTACGGGAATTCCCATTGTTCTCATATGTATTCATATGCTACCCAAAGTTTGTTATGATACACAGTAAAATCCTCTGCATAGTCAATAGTACATAAGTAAGCATTTTCCTTGTATCCTCTGTTTTCAGCCAAGGTCCATCTGAAACCAGCATTGATATACCTTGCCTCATGCCCTCTTTTAATACAGCCTGGATTTCTGGCAGCTTCCTGTTGACATATTGCTATAACTACTTTTAAAGGTATCGTCAATAAAATTGTACTTGCATGTCATATTAATGTTATTTTAAATTAATTTGCAAATTTTGTTGCGTCATATTTCTTTAGAATGGACACAAATATTAATCACTTCCAGTTGGTTGGCCAGATAGCTATCTTCCAAATTTCTTGACATGGACTATCACTGCATGAGCGTGTTGAAATATTTCCATTCCTATCCCTTCCTTGCTTTTCACTAATGCTTACATTGCAGCTTCAACTTCCTCTTGGCCTTTTGAACTAGTAGAACCTCAACTAATTCTTGGGAACAGAGACTCTGTACACTCCGTCCATATTCTTTGGATTCTCCCTACATCATTCAATAGTTTGATAAATAATCCTTGAACATTGTAATCCGAGGCTTGGATTTTTTCTTCTGTTCTTTCAATTTATGATATGCTGACCGTACTCATTCCTTTTGCTTTCCTAATTCCAGGTCTTTACATGTTACAATATAATTCTTTACTTTATCTTCTCAAGCTGGCCTTTCAAATTTTTCTGTTCAACTCTTTTATTTCATCATTTCTTCCATTTGCTTTAACTGCTTTAGGTTCAAGAGCAAGTTTCACAGTCTCCTCTGATATCCACTGTAGTATTTTCTTTCTTTCCTGTATTATTAATGATCTTTTTGAGGAGCCCCCAATAAAATGATTTATGATAAATAAATAAATAGCCACAGGTGACATGACAAAAAAAAAAAGATTGATGACCTTGATGCTATTTCACAAGTCTTCTGGTAGCTGATCATTAATGTTCAATATGTCCGAACCATTCTTGAGATAGGCTCTAAATTCAGGTGAGATATTGTGATAGTAAGGTTTGGTGTCAATTTAGCTTGACCAGGATCTTCAGAAGGTGCAGGTCACACTCTCCTTGGAGGTATGACCTATTTCATAGCTATAAGTAGACTGTGGAGAATGGGCTCACTCTTTTTCTTCCTGATGAAATGACCCTGGACCCTACGTCTGGCTTCTTGGGATGGCAATCACCATGAGACCTGCTGACCCTAAGAGCTGTCTGTGGCCTGCCAACTGCCTGCTGACTTTGGATTCTCCCAACTCTGCCTCCACCAACCTGTGGTTTTCCTGTTTCTTGGGCTATTCCTCCAACAGCTTCAGGAGTCTGGAAGGGCCTCTAGTTTGCATCTGATTTATGGGCTGGAGTTGGACTGGGGTTTCTTGTTGTGTGGACTTCTTAATGTAAAATTCTTTATTGATATAAATTTCCTTCTTCTACATGTATCAGTATCACTGGTTTGTTTCTCTAGAAACCCCAGCCGACCACAGATATAATATAGGCTGTATTTGGGCTCTTTTGCGTTCTTATTTTAATTTTCTTCAGGTTTGACTTGAACTTGCATATTAGTAATTGATAGTCTTTTACATAGTTGGCCCCCGGTCTTGTTTTGTCTCAATGATATTGAGCTTCTCTATCATGTCTTCCCACAGATTTAATCAATTCCATTCCTGTGTTTTCCACATGTATATATGCCGCTCCTGTTGTTGAATAAAGGTGTTTGCAATGAGGAAGTTATTGCTCTTGCAGAATTCTTTCATGCAGTCTTCAGCTTCTTTTCGATCCCCAAAGCCATAGTTTCTAATTATTCTTCCTTCCTTTTTGTTTCCATGTGTGCATTCCAATTGTCAGCAATTATTAATGCATTTTCAGTACATGTGTGGTCAATTTCAGACTAAAGAAGTTGGTACAATTCTTCATTGGCTTTAGTGGTTTGTGAGAAAATTTGAATAATGGTTCTATTAACTGGCCTTCCTTGTGTATGAAGATAGATATTATTCTGTCACAGGCAGCATTGCACTTCAAGATAGATCTAAAAATGCTCTTTTTGAGGATGAAAGAGACATTCTTTTGAATTTGTCATTGTCAGCATAGTCATTCTTATCATTTTAAGATTCAAAGGGACTATTTCAACTCACCAATGCCTAGGATATTGATCTTTATAGGTCAGATTCCGTTTTTTTATGATTTCCAATTTTCCTAGATTCTTATTTTGCACGTTTGATGTTCTGATTATTAATGAATGGTTGCAATGATTTTTCTCATTTTGAATTATAATCCATTAGCAAATGAAGGTGCCAGAAGCTTTAGTACACTTTGTTGCTAGATGCCTTCAAGTCAGTTCTGTCTCATAATAATGCCTACACAACAGAATGAAACATTGCCTGGTCCTACCCCATACTCAAAAATTTTGTTATGTTTGAGTCCATTGTTGTAGGAATTGTCTAGATCCATTTGATCGGGTGTCTTCCTCTTTTTGCAACCCCTCCACTGTAATGTGTATGATGTCCTCCAGGGACTGGTCTGTCCTGATAACATCTGCAAAGTACATGAGATGAAGTCTCGCCATCCTATCTGCCAAGGAACATTTAGCTGCACTTCTTCTCAGACAGATTTGTTTGTTCTTCTCTCCACCCATGGTACTTTCAGTATTTTTTGTCAGTACCTTAATTCAAATGCACCAGTTCTCCTTCAGTCGTTCTCATTCAATGTTCAAATTTCACATGCATAAGGTGTGGCGGAAAATGCCATGCCTTGGGCCAGGCGCAACGTAATCCTAAGTGAAATTCTTGATCTTCAGTACTTTAAAGTGGTTATGTGCAGTAGATTTGCCTAATGCAATATGTTATTTGGTTTTTTGATTGTTGTTTCCATGAGCATTAGTTGTGAATCTAAGCAAGACGAAATCCTTGATAACTTCCATATTTTCTCCATTTATTATGATGTTATCTACAGCTCCTGTTGTGAGGTTTTGAGTTATCATTAAGGTGGACTCTACTTTGAGGAAGCTCTCCTTCTCGGTGATATTTTGATTGTTTTGCAATCTGAGGGGCTCATTTTCTGGCATTATATCAGACAATATTTTACTGCTATGCATAAAGTTTTCAATGGTGAATCCCTCAGAAGTGGACTGATTGTTTTGTCGTCCTGTCAGTTCTTAGTCTGGAAGCTGTGTTGAAATCTGTTCACCGTGGGTGATCCTGCCTGGTATTTGAAGTACTAGTGGACTAACTCCCAGCATCACAGCAAAGCACAAGCTACCACAGTGCAGCAAATTGACAGATGGGGCACGGGAGGGGAGTTGTCATTGTTAGACACTGTTAATTTGGCTCTAACTCATAGCACCCACAGCCTGTTTCCTCACAGTGAATGTTGGAGACCATTTTTGCAGCCAGTATGCCAATTCATCCCATTGAGGACCTTCTTCTTTTTTTCACCACTCCACTTTACCAAGTATGATATCCTTCTCTAGGGACTATGCTCAGCTGTTAAGATGTCCAAAGTATGTGATATGAAGTCTTGCCATTCTCACGTCTAGGAAGCATTCTGGCTCTACTTCCGCCAAGAAAGATTTGTTCCTTCTTCTGAAAGTCCATGGAATATTCAATATTCTTCACCAGCATCATAATTCAAAGACATCAACTTTTATTTTATCTTTCATAATTATTGTCCATTTTCAAGTACATATGAGGTGATTGAAAATGCCATAGTATGATAGTTATATAATTTTATGTCAGTTTGAAGATATGTAAAAGTGTAAGGTTGGTATCCAATCTGTCAATCACACCATAGTCTGATGGTGCCTCTTTGTGGCCATGGCCTTCTCATAAGGAGGGCCCTGGGAACCTCCCCTTCTTTTTGCATTCACCTGACTGCTTCCTGCCCACGTTGAGAGCTGCCAGAGTCTTGCCATGCTTCCATCGACCTTGGGTCCACACGACATTGCAATCACTGGCCTTTGACATCCCTGCATTCTGCATCATTGCATGTAACTGCGTAAGTTGGAAAGGAACTTATGGGCTAGTGTTGGACTTATGGACTTGAGTTGGACTGGCCTGGGATATTTCCTTGAAATAGAAATACTATAATGACTTCTTGATTAAAAACTATTTATTGCACATATATGAGTGTCACTTGATTTGTGTCTCTAGTCAGCCTGGATTACATCCAGTTCTCTGCCATCAAGTTGATTCCAACCCTTAGCAACTCTATAGGACAGGGGAGAGATATCCCTGTGGGTTTCCAATACTGGAACTTTGTATGGGAGCAGAACTGCTGATCTTGTGTTGAGCAACCCAACCGGGTTGGTTCTGATGCATTATGTTTGTAACCACTATACCACTAGGGCTCAGCTGTGCCTTATTCCTCAAAGTGACATCTTTTAACACTGGAAATTGGTCTTCAGCAAGATCTACCAGTGTACTCGTTCATATGACTTATTTTCTTTTTACACTGTTTTGATTGTGATGTGAGGGAAAATCTACAGAGTAAATTGATTTTCTTTACAATTCATGCAATGTTTTATGATATTGATTGCAATACCTACAATGCAATACTACTTTTCCTATTCCCTCCCTTTGTTTGCCGTTTCCATTGGTCTTTCGTTCCCATGCCTTCCTGCCTTCTGAGTAACTCCCTGACAAATGCTGGGCTCTGAATTGTACATCGTTGACAGTATAGGTCTCCTATTTGGGGGCTGAAAGTTGAGCCATGGAGGTGAGGTCAGGTGTCAAATGGGAATTCCACTAGTGCCTATCATATCCTAAGGTTAGTCTTCTTATTTTGAGTTCTACATTTTCCCCAGTTGATCCAGGGCCTACTACTGTGAGCACTTTCAGAGCAATCTGCAGTGAGAACCCTATGCTACCTTGGTCTTCTGGACTCAGCGCTGTGGAGCCTGGGCTTCATGTGGTCAGTGAATCCCTTTCATCTTCTTTTGATGCTATCTGTGTAATTCTGTATTTTGAATTTCTCTTCAATTTTTTCAGCTAGTGAAATGCACATGCTTTTCATTTTTGCTGTCCTAATTCCAGGTCTTTGCACCTTTTAATATAATTCTTTATTCCATCTTTTTGAATTCCCCTTTGAAATTTTATGTTCAGCTTCTTTATTCAGCGTCTTTACTTCATCAATTATTTCTATATTTCTCTCTCTCTTTTTCGTACTTCATCATTTCTTTCATTGGCTTCAGCTACTCCACATTCAAGGTGACATCCGTTTTGTCTTTTCTTTAGTTTCTATCTTTTTAATTATCTTTGAATTTCTTTATTTATGATGTTCTTGATATTATTGCAGAACTCGTATCATCTCAGGTGATTTGTGTTCAATGTGTCAACTTTCTTCTTGAAGTAGCCTCTAATTTAGATGAGATATACTCAAATTCATACTTTGACTCTTGGGGACTTGTTTTAATTTTGTTGGCATTCGAGTTGAATTTGCCATTGATGGTTTGTTCCACAGTTCGTCTCCAGTCTCGTGACTGATGATATTGAACTTCTTTATACCGTAAATACTTGAGTATAAGCCGAGATTTTTCAGCACATTTTTTATGCTGAAAAAGCACCCCAGCTTTGGGGGGTAAAATTAGTTGCCTTGGGTTATACTCGAGTATGTATAGTAGATTATTTCAACAGATATAGTTGATTTAATTCCTGTGTATTTCTATCCAATATACATAATCCATGTCTATGGTTACTGTTTACATCCCTGAAAAATAAATGTTCAATCAATAAGCCATCCTTATTGGAAAATTCTATCATGAGATCTCCCATGTGGCTTCCATCCCCATGGCCATATTTTCTAACTAGTGATCCTCCTCCTTAGTTTCCAATTTTTGCATTCAAGTCATCAGTAATCTTGATTGCATGTTTCATCAATTTCAGACTGAAAAGGTTGGTAAAAATCCTCAATGGCTTTATTGTTAGCATTAGTGGTTGGTGTGTAAATTTGAATAATAACTTTATTAATTATTCATCCTTGTAGGTGTAATATATCCTACACCTAACAATGGTGAACATTGGAATCGATGTTGAAACATTCTCTTTTTTAACATGAAAGTCATCCATTCCTTTCAAATTTGTTACTCTGGTATGTAAACCATATTATTGTGACATTCAAAATGGCCAATACCAGTCTATTTCAGTTCAATAACACCTAGAGTGTTTGATCTTTATGTGTTCCATTTTTTCATGGCTTCCAATTTTTCTAGATCCATATTTCATGCATCCCATCTTCTTGTTAGTGGTTATTGCAGTACTGCTGTTTCTTCTCATTTTGAGTCATTGCCACATCAACAAATATAGGTCCTGAAAACTTTATATCACTAAGGTCAACTCTACTTTGAGGAGACAGCTCTTCCCCAATTATATTTTGAGTGTCTTCCAACTTGAGGGGTTCATCATCCTGCACTATATGAAACAATATTCCACTGCTATCAATGTGCTCCACAAACACCACTATTTTTTTCAGATGTAGATTGGCAGGTTATTCTTTCTAGTCTATTTAGCTTGTAAGCTTTTCTGAAAATTTTCCACCACGGGTAACTATGCTTGTGTTTGAAATACCAGTGGTATATCTCACAGGATCATGATGACTTTCAAGTTATGATAGTTCAAGAACCTGACATGTCTGACAACTTGGCATGCTAGCCTAATTCCGAATGGCCAGCACATCTCTCTTCTTGCTTTCTCTAGTTTCTGTAGACCACTGTACCTGAGCATGCATGGCTTAGGAGGTTGTGGAGTTAATTCTTGCTTCCTGGAGTAACCCTTAACCAATGACCCATAGGAGTTGTTGGACAAATAGCCACACTCCCTCACATTCTGGGCAGAATAACTAGTGGATTTTCTACAGTGTCTCCAGTAAGATTAACCTTCAGTTGCTCACAATTTTAAATTGTTTGATAATGTACTTTTCATTGGCTGCCTTCTTTCCCTTTTCTATTTCCCATTTCCTTATTGATATCTCCCCAGAAAATGGCTTAATTAAAACCTTTGTCTCAGGATCTAATCCTATGGGGAACCCAAACTCAATCACACAAGACATTTGTCAAATCATGGACTTAGTGGTTATATCTATTATATGTGTAGGTCATGGAAGAGGAGAATTCATATCATCCCTTTGAATAGTCACTCGGAGTGCCAACTGGGTCCCCAGCATAGATCCTGGACATCAAAACTCACTGTTTCCTGTATCATAACACTTCCTTTTAGACTTCAGTCATTCAAAAAACTCAACAAATAGCTTGCTGTCTCACTTCAAATTTTGTAGTGTGCAAATATGGCTATGTTTTCATTGTGTGTTTAGCCCTGGACAAATCAGCTTTGACCAGGAAGGTGAAGTCATGTGGAAAAACAAACCAAAAACACTAGCAGCTGTGTGTTGTGGAAGAAAACCCTGTGGATGAAGTGCAATTTTTAGGGAACAGAGACCAGTAAGATAAACCAATAAGTGTCCACTGTTCTGATGTTAAGGAGAACCCTGGTGAGGCAGTAATTAAGCACTTAAGGGCTAATCAATCAGCAGTTCAAACCCACCATCTTCCCCAAGGAAGAGTTACGATGTGGCAGTCTGACCCCCTTAAGATTTACATTTATTACCACTACCAACTGATCTGAGAGGGATAGCATTAGGGGATCCTGGATCGCATTCTTAACGAGCTCTAATGGCAGAGTGGACTCCTCATTGATCTCCTAACCGCAAAGAAAGTGGTTCTAACCTATCAGTTGGTCCATGTGAGAAATATGAGTTTGTCTGCTCTGGTAAAGATTTAAGCCTTGGAAAAATCAAAGGGTGAAGTTCTATTCTATCTTGTAGGGTCTCTATGAGTCAGCTTCAACACAATGATAATGAGTTTGCTTTGGAATTTTGGGATAGAATAGGAGAAATATGTGCAACAAAGTTTAAACTTATTTTAAATGTTCAGTGGTATTGCTCAGAGAGAGATTCTTGGAACCCACAAGACTGTTGTCCTTAGGCACCTTCAGATCTGGAACTGAACTCACTCCCTTGGCTCAATCTTCAGCCAAACAATAGGTAGATCTATAAGGTAAAAAGTAACACTAATCAACTATTTGAATCAAAAGGATATAATTTATTCAAAGATAAAGTTCAGAAGGGTCAGGAAAGAAGGGGGAATGGAAACAGGAAATACAAGGAGGAAGTGCGATAAGTGATATTACGTTGAGCAGATTGCAGTCAATATCATGAAGCAAAATATGTGTGAACTGTCAAATGGAAAACGGATGTATTCTGTAAACCTTCACCCAACTCACAATAAAGAGATTTTTTGTCAGCCTTGGAAACCTATGAGGCAATACTATTCTGTCCTATAGGGTACCCATGAGTTGAAATCAACTCAGTGGCAATGGGATATTGATACTGATGCTTTCTGCCGATTCTAAAAAATAGGGTTATTAGCAATTATTGTGGAAATAGCATGAATGAGACTATGTAAATGGGGTTGGTTACAGATAAATTCTTGTAAATGTTAAAGGATAAGTGATTGAGGATGGACTTACCCAAAAAGAGAAAATTATTGCAAGACTTTGTTCCAGGGATAAAATAAAAATAGGTTTCCTGTGGGTAAGACTTAAGCCTATAGATATGGAATTTAAGGAACTGGTATTCCATGATGGTCACCTTCCCGACACAATCACTCAAGACAAAAAGTGGGTGTATAAACAAATGAGGTGAAGAAAGCTTATGGAGCCTAGCTATCAAAAGATAAAGAGTCTAGGGTTTTAAAAACTAGAAGGTTCACAAGTGGCCATCTAGCTTAGAAGCAATAAAGCGCACATGAAAGAAGCACACCAGCCTGTGTGATCAGAAGATGTAGAAGGGATCAGGTATCAGGCATCAAAGAACAAAAAAATCATATCATTGTGAATGAGGGGGGGTACAGTTAGGGGATCCAAGATCTATCTGTAGGCAACTGGACAACCCCTTACAGAAGGGTCGCTGGGAGGAGATGAGCCAGTCAGGATGCAGTGTAGCAACGATGAAACATATAACTTTCCTCTCATTCCTAAATGCTACCGCGCCCACTATCATGATCCCAATTCTACCTTACAAACCTGGCTAGACCAGAGAATATACACTGGTCCATATAGGAACTGGAAACACAGGGAAACCAGGACAGATGAACCCTTCAGGACCAGTGCTGAGAGTAGCAATAACAGGAGGATGGAGGAAAGGTGGGGTAGAAAGAGGGATCTGATTACAAGGATCTACATATAACCTCCTCCATGAGGGAGGGACAACAAAAAAGTGGGTGAAGGTAGATGTCGGACAGTGTAAGATAGGACAGAATAATAATTTATAAATTATCAAGGGTCCATGAGGGAGGGGAAGGGGGAAGGAGGGGAAATGAGGAGCTACTACCAAGGGCTCAAGTAGAAAGCAAATGTTTTGAGAATGATGATGGCAACAAATGTACGCAGTGGATGTATGTATAGATTGTGATAAGAGTTGTAGGAGCCCCCAATAAAATGATTCTTTTTAAAAACCTCAAAGAGCAAAACACACTATGGTTTATTATACATCAATGATACTTCAATAAAATTACATAAAAAAGGGGAAAAAGAAATGGAATTTAAGGTAAAGAAAGTATTCCCTTTGAGGACCATATTGCAAATATATATTTAGACAGGCAATTAGATAAAGACATTTTAAGTCTGGGCTTCTATACCTGCCATCTGTCTGTTATGAATAGTATAATTAGCAACTAGAATCTCTCACACAAAATCAACTCAATATGGTATTTCTGGTCTGACCTCCGTGGTGTTCTACTCTGCTTTGATGGAGCTCATCATATCATGACTCTATAACAAGATTGAGGAGTTATTTGCATTCTTATGTGGAAGGTAAATCTGTTTGGCCATTCTGTTAGACTAGTTCATTTTCTTTCCTACCATCCCATCTGCCATTTTAATTCAAAACAAGGAGAAAAGCATGTATGTGCCTTTTGAGGAAGGAGAAGATTTTGGTGTGGAAGAAATTCTCTTCTAGACTGCAAGGTACGTATTTACCCCCTCTAGCCCTGTTGGAGGAGGGGAAAAGGAAGAGAGACAAGGCAAAGAGAACAACATAGTTAGTTTCATGCCTCCTTACTTGACCTGGGGATTGAGGGGAATATCAGTGACTATGGACCTGTTGTGCTCCCCATTTGGAAGCATGAAGAATAGAGGCTGCCAGGCAGAGCAGCCCTCTGGGAAGTCACTGAAGACAAACATATAGAGAGTGCCATCAAGTCTACTGTGATCCATGGAGACCTTATATGAAATGGAATGGAGTGCTGTCTGACCTTGCACCATCGTCACACATTCCTGAATGTTGAAGTCCATTGTTGCAGCGATTAGGTCAATGTGCCTCAATAAGGATCTCCCATGTCCCTCTATTTCATCAAATATGATGTCTTCCTCTAGCAATTGTCCCCTGATAGTGTGTCCAAAACACATTAGTCAGTCAGTGTTCTCTTGTGATCCATAAGGTTTTCTTTCAGTAATTTTTGGAAGTGGACTAGCAGGCCCCTCTTCCTTGTCTGTCTTAGTCTAGAAGCTTCACTGAAACCTGTCCACCATGGGCAATCCTGCTGGTATTTGAAATTCTGGGAACAGAGCTTCCAGCACCATAACAATACACAAACCATTATAGTACAACCAACTGACAGATGAGTGGAGGATATCTATATCTATATATGGAGAGAGAGAGAGTAAAACTGGCAATGCAGTCTGATTAGGCAGTATTCTGATAATCTGCTGCTAACAGAAAGTATCCCCACAAATAACATCTTAAAGTAATGATAATATCAATTTTGCTCACAAATCTGCAATCTGGGCAGAGCTCAGCGAGGACACTAGTTTTGGCTTCATCAAGCATTAGCTGGGGTAGCTCAAAGGACAGAGGCTGCAGCTCTCTTAAGACTCACTCCCTCACACGACTGATACTTCTATTGGTTGGAGCTCAAGAAGAACCCTCTATGTGACATTTTCATTTGGCTTGGTCTTCCTTGCAACATCCTGACAGGGTCCCAATGGTGAACAACCCAATACGACCAGGTGGAAGTCACAGAGCAACACTTCTGCCATAGTCAAAGGCCTGCCAAGATGCAAGGAAGAGGGAAAGCAGGCCCTGTTTCTGGAAAAATGAACACAAATTCATCTTGTAACAAGAGAATGTGCGATGTGCAACATTAGGACAGTCATCTTTGAAGGACACAACCTGCCATGAGCCAAGATACAGAGACAGATTTCTACGAAAACGAAAGGGCAGGACTTAGACTTAAAGATAAAGCCACAGACTTCATAGGACAAGAGCAATAGGGAGACAAGCAAAGGAAAGCTCTAGGACGCAAGCCTAACATGGCTAAAGATAGGGACAATGTCAGGACTGAACTGGAAGCAAGCAGACACCTGTGCAAGGCAGAACCCGTGAAGTTGTGAGTGCCTTCAAAGCTAAGTCAAAGTACCTTGGGGCGTGAGAAGGGAAGGAGCAGGAGAAGGAATTAATGGGTAGGTTTATGGAATTTGTAAGTCTGGAGACAGAGCATCAGGAATAGCTGGGTTCTGGCACTCAGTTGAGACCATCAGAGTTTGAACCTTTTCCTTTCAGAGCTGTTTCCTTTTGAGTTTCACGCAGGCTTCCTGATGACAGCTGTAGTTTTATCTAGAAGCTCAGGAATTCTATTAGAGAGAGGCTCTTTTCCTTTCTAATCATTGGTGGTACTATCAGGTAAGCATTGGATTGCTAACTGCAAGGTTGGCAGTGCTACCCTACCAGCTACCTCATAGGGAAAAAGATGGAACTTTCTGCTCACATAAATATTTACAGTCTGAGAAACCCCACAGGGACCTTCTATGATTCAAAATGGACTCATTGGCAATGGGGCAATTGTTTCTGGGGCATTTTTTAGGGTTAGATATCATTAACCTAGCATGAGTCTCATACTGAGTCTGACCCAGTCCCTTTGGACAGAGGAAAGTCATGCCCTGACTAGCCAGGCCTGGAGCTGGCAGATTGGGTCAATGCCAGCAGAAGCATGGAGATGGAGCATGGTGGAAGAGTGATCCCAAAGATACAAGCCATGTGCTGTGAGTGGAAGAAGGGCAAATGAATGCTGCATTAATTAACCAGTCATTGACAAAATGAGGTTGCATGACAAATGGCTCCAAAACCCAGCAGTTCAACAAACAGCCCAACCCCTTCCCTCCCACACACACAGTTCTTAAAATTCAGGATCAGGGAGATTAACTGGAACTTTGAACTTGGCACTTCAGGGCTTGGAAGAGGTGACAGTGCATGTAAAGGCCTTGGGGCAGGAGAGATCTTGGTGTGACTGAAAGCCCAGAAGAAGACTAATTTGGGGGAGGTGAGATAATAGGAATGGAGTTTTCAGTGAGCATTTCCTTGAGAGCCTTCAAGCGAAAGCGATTTTTCTATATTCATGTTTTAGAAGTAGATCTCCACCCATTGGGTAAAGCTTTGGGTATTGGATTGGTGTCGGTATGCAGGAAAAAAATAAATGGGCTTGTTATGGATTAGGAGCCTGTGGTAGTCACCTAATCTTGTGTCAAGTTAAGGATTAGGAGTGTAGGCGTGGAGTTTAGGCTGCCAATCTGGAGAAAGTCAGTGAGACTTTTATGTGGGCATAGCCTCCTTCTGAGAACTCTGAGAAATCTGGTACTTCCTCCTTGGAGGTGGAAGACACCTCTCGCTCTCTCTCTCTCTCTGCTACTCCTTGGGAGACATTGCAGAAGGCAAGCCAAATGGATGCGACCAGACCTCTGAAGCCAAAGAAGCCTCAGAGAGATCGCTGCCAGCACTGAGATGCTTACAATGCCACTGGATCCACAAGACTTTCCACCCATTGGCCTGTGAGTATCCTGCATTCAGCATCACTGCACATGTTTATGGGTCTGAAAAGGAATTTATAGATTGGTATCAGACATATGGGCTAATATCAGACTTATGGATTTGATGTGCACTGGGCTGGGACGTTTGCTTAATGTACAATTACTGTTTGATATAAAACTCTCTCTCTGGATTTATAAGGTAGAATTAGACCAGAACATGTACTCTGGTACAGAGAGGAGCTGGAAACACAGGGAATCCACGACAGATGATCCCTTCAGGACCAGTGGTGAGAGTGGCAATACCAGGAGGGTGGAGGGAAGGTGGGGTAGAAAGGGTGAATCGATTACAAGGATCTACATAAAATCTCTGCCCTGGGGGACAGACAACAGAAAAGTGGGGGAAGTGAGATGTTTGACCTGTAAGATATGACAAAATAATTTATATATTACCAAGGATTTATGAGGGAGGGGGAGGAGGATGGTAGTGGGGAAATGAGGAGCTGATACGAAGGGCTCAAGTAGAAAGCAAATATTTTGAGAAGGATGAGGGCAACACATGTACAAATGTACTTGACACACAATGGGTGGATGGATGATGGATGGATGGATGGATGGATGGATGGATGGATGGAATGACTGTGATAAGAGTTGTATGAGCCCCCAATAAAATTATCAAGGGTTCCTAAGGAGGGGGGAGTAGGAAGGGAGGAGAAAAATGAGGAGCAGGTGCCAGGGGCTTATGTGGAGAGCAAATGTTTTGACAATGATGAGGGCAATGAATGTATAAATGTGCCTTATAATGGATGGATGGATGGATGGATTGTGATAAGAGTTGTATGAATCCCTAATATAATGATTAAATAATAGGGAAATGATTTTTAAAAACCACCAACTCTCTCTCATACACATGCGTCTCCCTCGATTTTCCTCTAGCATACCCAGACTAATACACAGTTCGCCCCTGTCCTATAGGGCCGCTATGAGTTGGCATGGACTTGAGGGCAGTGGGTTTGTTAGGGCTTTGGAGTTCAGCAGGCCTTTGTTGGTGTGTTTGAGTCTATTTTTGTAGCTGTTGTGTGCAGGTCAGTGGCTCATCTTCCAGCACTCTATAGGACCATATTTTGTTGTGACCCATAAGGCTTTCATTTGTTAATATTTGGAAGTAGATCACCAGGTCTTTCTTCCTAGTCTGCCTTAGGCTAGAGCAGTGGTTCTCAATCTGTGGGTTGTGACCCCTTTTGGGGTCCAGCGACCTTTTAACACGAGTCACCTGATTCATGGCAGTAGCAACATTACAGTTATGAAGTAGCAAGGAAAATGATTTTATGGTTGGGGGTCACCACAACATGAGGAATTGTATTAAAGGAAGGTTGAGCACCACAGGGCTCGAGGTTCCACTGAAGCCTGCCCATCATTGCTGACCCTTCTGGGGTTTGTCATATCGGTGGCACAGCTTCCAATTTCACAGCAGCACTCTAGCTACCACTGCACCACGAACTGATAGACAGGTGGTGGACTGTTCTTAAAAGCCACCTGATTTACGATGCTTTGTTTTGACAGCCCTGGAAAATGGATACAGAATCTAGTTTCATAGTCAATGCAAGACACACCTTGGGGCAGTAGGGATGGCATGAAGTGAATAGATTCAAAGTATATTTTAGGGAGAGGAAGGATGACAGTTAATGCCTGGGGGGTGTGCAAGAAGGAAGGAAGCAGAGACACCATTGATATTAAGTGCCTGAGTTAAGACAGGAATTTCCAGGGAAGCTGGTGGGTCATGATGGGAGAATTTCACACTCCCCGGGGACAGGGGGAGCATTGATTAGTTCATATGTCTGCGCATCTTCTCAGACAATAGAGGCTTTGTCATCCTCAAATGAAGCATGCAGTTGGAGCTCAGAGAGGGCATGCAGTGCAAATGAAGACTGGCTTGGTTGAGATGGGTGGACCAGGGCCACTAGTCAATTCTGAGGAGCTTCAGAAAACCTGCCCAATGTCTCTTGGAGAGTGGGCATGTCTCATGGCCACAGAGGGCCTTTTAATGTTTCACCTCCCACTGCAGCAGCGAGAGGCTCTATCAGCTCATCCTGGAAAGGAAACATACTACCTGCCATCAGGTTCATTTCTTCAAAAAGGATGGAAGAATACAAATGAAAGACTACAGTTTGAAGGGGTCTTAGGCAGACTATCAGGCTCATTAAAGCTTCATTTATTAAAACTTCATTATTCAGAGACATTCTCCAAGTAGGATGTATGCTGGGGTGGGGGTGGGCATGAGGAGGAACGCTTGGAGCAGGGTAGGGGAACAACCCCACACCCCCAAAAAATACCTTCCCAAGAAGCAATTCCAGTGGGCACAGATTAGATAGAAGTTTCATCCTCTGGTCACTTGATGTTTGTCCCTCTCTTTTATCTGAATGCTCTTTCCACATTGCTCAGATGAAGCATCAAATTTATATTAAAATGCAAGTTAGGAAGCATCATCCCCAACCAACCTTGTTCATCAAAATGGTAGTGCTCTCTCCGGGTACCCTGAGTTCAGTTTGTCAACAAGCTGAAGCAGTTGAGCTGGGGCTCTGTGAGGCCCAGGAGCATGAGTTCATTAATATGTGACCCATAATGCCTTGCTGGGTTTATGCCAACAAAGCCCTGTCACTCCTTACCTTAGGATTTACTCACTCTTTGAAACAGGCATTTATTTACACACAGTTTGACCTCATGATGGTGTTCAGCAGATGTGGATCTTACTTATTTGCATTGTTCTGTGACAGTTGCAAAATTCGTTAGTGGCTCAGGGATCAATCCTCTGTGGACTGCCCCGAAGCTAGATGAAGCAAGCGGGTTCTCCCTGATTCATCCTCCCTCCTTAGCAATGCTTGCTAGTCAGGATAACATAGTGCCCATTAAAGAAACTGCCTGTGTCACTTTAAATTTGTGACCTGGGCGGGAGGGAGGGTCATGATCACAAGTGACAGAAACTGACGCTTGACTAACTTAGGGAAAAAGGCCTAATGGTGGATAAATGTTGGGAAGACAAGAAAATGTGGCAAATGCCTGGGCAATCTCAGGGCTGTGAAGCAGGTAATGGCGAAACACTCCTCCTGAGGCCAAAGCGTGCCCTCTGTAGTACATTAAATCACATTCACACACACCCATTCATGTTCACATGGGACCTGAGGCTATGGCCTTACTTGGAGAGGAGGTCTTGGCAGATGTGCTTAGATAAGTATTTCAAGAGCTCCATCTTTCTGGGTTTAGATTTCAGATGGATACTACATGCACTGATTGGTGTGTTCTTATAAGAAGAGGAGTGGGCACACAGAGACCCCGTGTGAAGACACTGGCAGAGATTGGATCAGTGCATCTATAAGCCAAGAAATATCAAGGATTAGCAGCAGTGACCGGAAGCAGAGAGAGGCTACTTTGATTCTCCTTCAGAGTTCTCAGAAGGAATGAATCTTGCCCACACCTTAATTTTAACCCATTGTCCTTCAGAAAAGTGAGAGAACAAATGCCTGCTGTTTAAGTCACTCGATTGGTAGCCATTTGTTACAGCTACCCAAAAGAACCATTATGGATTGATCTGTAGCCCCCTCAAAATATGTGAGAAATTTGAACCTTGGTGGACATGATCCTGTTTGAAAAGAAGGGAGTTCTTTTGTAATATAAATGAGGCCGTATGGCCACTGGAGATCCCTTCATAGAGGGGTTTAGAAGAGGAGATGGGTCAGTCAGGGTGCGAGGTAGTACCGATGAAGAACACAGCTTTCCCCCAGATCCTGTATGCTTCCTCCCCCCAACTACCATGATCCAAATTCTACCTTGCAGGGCTAGATAGGGCAGAGGTTGTACACTGGTGCATATGGGGGCTGGAGGCACAGGGAATCCAGGGTGGATGATACCTTCAGGACCAAAGGTGTGAGGGGCGATGCTGGGAGAGTGGAGGGTGAGTGGGTTGGAAAGGGGGAACTGATTACGAGGATCCACATGTGACCGCCTCCCTGGGAGATGGACAGCAGAGAAGGGGGGGAAGGGAGACTCGGGATAGAGCAAGATATGACAAAATAACCATGTATAAATTACCAAGGGTACATGAGGGAGGGGGGAGCGGGGAGAGAGGGGAAAAAAAAAAGAGGACCTGATGCAAAGTGCATAAGTGGAGAGCAAATGCTTTGAGAATGATTGGGGCAGGGAATGTGCGGATGTGCTTTATATAATTGATGTATGTATATGTATGGATTGTGATAAGAGTTGTATGAGCCCCTAATAAAATGTAAAAAAAAAGAAAATGATTAGGGCAAAGAATGTACAGATGTGCTTTATACAATTGATATATGTATATGTATGGATTGTGATAAGAGTTGTATGAGTCCTAATAAAATGTTAAAAAAAATGAGGCCATATGAGAATAGGCTTGAGCCTAAACCTAAACACTTCTGAGTTAAAGGCCAGGATAGACCCAGTAACACACAGTACGGGGAGAAAGATAGAGAGGAATGCCAAGGAACTTTCTGGTATCCACAAAGAAGGACCCTGACCTAGAGTCGCACCCCAAATTTGAACCTGTAAGCTCCAAAGCAGGGGGAAAAGTGTTTTAAGGCTACTGACTTGTTGGATAATTTTTGGTTAAGGAGATTAAGACAGGAACTTAAGACATCCTCCAATCCTTCCTCTGGCTTCGTTCCATTTTTCTCACATTCAAGAGTCCTCCTAGAGGATTCAGTCAGGTTGTTGTTGTTGTTGTTGTTCAGTGTCATAGGGGAGGGTTTGGATTCATTGTGACCATACATACAACATAATCATACACTGCCCGGTCCTGTACCATTCTCACCGTTGTTCTTAAGTTTGAGCCCATTGTTGCAGCCACTGTGTCAATCCCATTTGTTGAGGGCCTTCCTCTTTTCATTGCCCCTCTACTTTCCAGAACACGATGTCCTGCTCCAGGGACTGATCTCTCCGGACAACATGTCAAAGTTAAGGCGAAGTCTCATTATCCTTGCCCTGAGGAACATTCTGGCTGTACTTCATCCAAGTTAGATGGGTTTGTTCTTTTGGCAGTCCATGGTACATTCATTACTCTTTTACATCACTACTAATCAAATATATCTATTCTTCTTTGGTCTTCCTTATTCAGGTTTCAACTTTCACATGAATATGAGACAGTTGAAAATACCATGGCCTGGGTCAACCCGCCCCAGTCCTCAAAGTAATCTCTTGCTTTTCAACACTTTAAAGAGGTCTCGTGTAGCAGATTTGACTAGTGAAATGTGTCATTTGTTCTCTTCTCTGCTGCTTCCATGAGAATTGATTGTGGATTCAAGCAAGACAAAATCCTTGACAATTTCGATCTTTCCTCCATTTATCATGATGTTATCAATAGGTCCAGTTGTGAGGGTCTGGGCTTTCTTTACATTGAGTCATAATCCAAACTGAAGGCTTTAATCCTTCATCTTCATCAGCACGTGAATCAAGTCCTTCTCATTTTCAGCAAAATTGTGTCATCTGTATAATGCAGGTTGTTAATAGGCCTTCCTCCAACCTGATGCTCCATCAGGCACTACCCCTTAATGAGTTTAGGTCATGAAGGATAGTCCTCCATAGGCACATTGATTATTACACTACCACCCTCACATAATAAATTCAGAGAGAGAAAATTTCCCCAAAGCAATGGAAAGCTTACTAGAGAAGTGGAGGGTGCTAAAAGCCAAAGGTGACACAAACTGGAAATCAATACTACTTTTCAATACCTGCAGTCATCTAATAGTTCACTGCAATATCTAAGGAAAGGTGAGGAGAACTGGGGCAATTCCATTAAAAAAAAGACAATGCAGGGTATATAAGTCCGTCATTCCTCTGGAGAAGAAAAACACATAGTTGGGTTGTAGAGCTTTGTTTGCTAATCAACCGAATGTAGTTGTAAGGCAGGGGTGTGTGTGTGCGCGTGTGTGTGTGTGCGTGCGTGTGTGTGTGTGTTGAAGGGAGGGGCTTGCCATTCTATTTCATAGCCAGGAGAAAGATGAGCCTCTTCCCATATCTTTTGCTCTGTGGCAAGTTACTGATCTACAAGGAACTTTTATTTGACAAGGACATTGCTGAGCAAAAAACGGGAAGCTTGTGTTCATCTCTGCTGAGAGGTGGAGTCAAAGAGATGGGCTTTATGACAGACACCCTGATCGTGCAACCAAACTATGAAATGGCCTCATACATTCAACACACATTTGCTGCACCTTCCCAGTGTGCTGCCCAGATATTACCAGGCAGAGTGTTTTATGGGCAGCATTTTAGAGTTAGGCAGGCAGAGGGAGTGTCTTTGTGGGTGTTGCCTTTACCAGTCCTTGGATTGTTCTGGGACAGGCATGTCTTTTTCCTCTAAAGTAACTGATTGCGTGTAAAGAAGGAGTCTCCTCAGTAAGACGGGTTGAACCAAACCCAACCTATGACAATCATCTCAATTGGAACACATAGCGACCCTATACAAATACCTGTAGGGTTTCCAAGTTTGTAACTCTTTTGGGGGGGTCAACTACCATATCCTTCTCTTGCAGAACCACTACAGAGTTGAGTGTTGTGTTAGCAGCTGAATGCTTAATCACTGTGCCCATTTTGTTTGCTGAGCCGCCCTCAAAACACTGAACAGGTTTTCTGGGTACCAAGCATGTCCACTTCTATATCATGCCTAGGGTGTTTTCTCCAAGTTGATAGGAGGTGCAAATCAGTTACTAGGGGTTTGGCAGAGTCAGTATGGAAACTGGGAGGGTGTGTGAAATTTGAACCAGAGTAGAACAATTCCAAGACACTTCCTAGGGATTCCTGGCATATAATATGCAAATGATAGTCAAGATATATAACTGTGTCTCTGTTCTTGGTTCTGTCAGTACCTGGTGTGGCCACAAAGGAGAAACCTGGTCTCCTGCTATTTTGAGCATCTAGTGTGAATGACAGGAGATAAGTCACATGCTAATGAACCCTGGTGGTGTAGTAGTTAAGCACCATGGTGCCCGGCTATCAAAGCATATAGCGTCTGGGGTCTTAAAGGCTGGAAGATAAACAGGGGGCCATGTAGATAAGAAACAACAAAGTCCACATGGAAAAAGCACACCAGCCTACACCAACATGATCGCTGAAGACAAAGCGGGTGCATAAGCACATGTGAGCATGTTTTCTTGATGTGCACTCACCCTTTACATACAACTCTCTTATACATACGTGTTTCTGTGGATTTGTTTCTCGAATGCACCCAGACTAACATAAGCAGCGTGGAACGCATTTTAGAAGCCTAGACAAGGGCAGGGCAGGATATTCAGAGGGACTGGATCCAGAATTAGAGAGGAAGGAGCCCTGGTGGCAAAACGGGCTGCTAGCTCCCTGTCCCAAGGGGGACAATGAGACTGCTGGCTCCCATGAACATTTACAGTCTTGAAAACTCCATACAGGGTCACTGTGGTTGGAATCCACTGGACGGCAGTGACCTTTTGGGATTGAAGGTGGAAGCCACCAATGACTTCCTGCCATTGAGCCAAGGAGCCTCCGGAGAGTGTGTGAACTTCTGGAATGCAGTGAACAACCTCTGCACATCTGCTTTTCGTGCTGCCCAAGTAATGCCCTTGGCCTTTGCTTAAACATATTCATCCAGAAGTGAACCATCACAGCTGCTCCCTCGGGAAGCTGGGGGCTGAGCTCTCTGGTTCCACTCTGTCAGCATTTCTGGTCCGGGTACCTCCCCTCTGCCCCGGCACAGGCAATGTGCTTTTAGAAGCAGTGCTCCCTGGGTAGTGGGTGTGATTTGCCTCCTCTGGCCTAACATGATGAATGCTGAGAGGGGGTGGATACTAGGGGGTTAAACTCCCTGAACTTTACCTAGCCCAGGGGAAAACTTATTATTTAAAGTAAGCTTTAGACAGAATCTTTAGAAAGAGAAATGGTTAACTTTATGTACACAATTACTCCCCAACACATAGGCTCAACCTCATAGGCTGTGGATGACCTTGAGCAGGTGCTCAGTCACAATGGGTTTCTATCAGGATTGAGAGTTCAGCTCTCTCAACTCTCCAACTGGTTATTGGCACCATAGTCTCGTTTCTATTTTTGTATTTACTTTGTTTTGAGGGGGAAAAGACTCCCAATCCAACTATATTTTATTAGGAACTCCTTTGCTAAGTTTTACACAAGAAAAAGGCACAAACTGCTGTTCTGGATGAAGGAGAGGATCCGCATGAGGCCACAATGGTGTCGGAAGGACCCACAGCCACAGTGACTTAAATAAAATGACACCCATTCTGTCCTGCTGACTCTGACTCATAGTGACTCTGTGTAGGGATCCTGAAGTTGCTACCTTTACAGGAAGCAATAACCTCATCTTTCTCCTGTGGAATGACTAGTGGCTTTGAACCAGCGACCTTGCTCTTAATAGTCCAACACTATCCAGCATTACCACCTGGGCTCCTGAAAACTTAAATAAGACATAGAAAACAAACAACTTTGTCACAAAATTGTGACTGAAGACAGATCAATTCATGGAGTTTCAGGAGGGCCTGTGAGAGCATGAGCGGGACCTTCATTGGGATGTGCACACTACCGTATATCGTTGAGTGTGGCCCGGGGAGTGGATGCAAGCACACTGCTTGAGGGACAAGCTTTCCACTGCCAGTCAGCAGTAAGAAAGAACTCAATGGTGGCTGAATCTGTGGCCCCTCAAAATGGATGTAGGGTCTCCACATAGACTCTCACTGTGAGCCACAGCCTATTGCTCAAAATTTAAGCTCAAATACGACTTAAACGCCAAACATTCTGTTTCCTTAAAATAGGGTACTGCCAGGAACAGCTAGAAGTCTGCATGACCTATCAGATCTCAACGCCGATCTCAAATCACTTCACATGATCCATTCTACCA
The DNA here is from genome assembly GCF_050624435.1 of Tenrec ecaudatus. Classification (NCBI taxonomy): domain Eukaryota; kingdom Metazoa; phylum Chordata; class Mammalia; order Afrosoricida; family Tenrecidae; genus Tenrec; species Tenrec ecaudatus. The sequence continues at coordinate 432,656 of NW_027457576.1, read as the reverse complement.
GGCATGTCAAGGACAACTAGAGGTCTGCATGAGCGAGCCCAAATCGCCTCCTCACTTACCCATTCCAGAGGCTGTGCCTGTATAACCTATCGACTAACACATTCCCATATGCCGTGGTTATGAAACCAACCATCATGCTGGAATAAGGACCAATCACGATGCAAGGGTCAGGGTCAATGGGAAAGCAAAATAGGGGCTGAGGGGAGCCAAGAGGGGTCGCTTCACTCAATCCCTAAACCTGATCTAATGTCACTAGACTGGGGTCTTCCTCACATCTCAAGGGCACCTGATTCATGATTGAAGTGAATTGTGCTTATTCAATCTTTGTTCTGCTTGCTGTCCTGCTGTGCTGCATCCTCTTCTTGCTTTTTTGTGCATGGCTCCCTCTGTTGTGGTGACAAATGGCTTGAGAGGGATTTGACATAGGGAGAAAGCCCACCCACATCAACTGTCACCAGAAGCAGACACTAAGTCCATTTCTCTCACCTCACAGAACTATGCACACCAGACACTGGTAGGGCTGTCTGGGAGGGGAACACTTAGTGCAGTGGTTCTCAACCTGTGGGTTGCGACACCTTTGGGAGTCATATGACCCTTTCACAGGGCTCACCCAATTCATAACTGTAGCAAAATTACAGTGATGAAGTAGCAAGAAAATCATTTAATGGTTGGGGGAGGGGGGCATCACCACAACAAGAGGACCTGTATTAGGAAGGTTGAGAACCACTGCCCGAGTGTGTTTAGGACTTTGCTGCCCTCAAGGTCATCAGACATTCCTGATGGCAGAGCCACTGCAGGAAGCCCTTCTGGGAAATGCCCTGAAGACAGGTCTCAACCAACTCCACCCTCACCCTCTGAGATCCTAATCATAGGATGCATGGAAATGCTCCCTGCCTCTTCGAAGGCTGTAAGTCCATGGGAGCAGAAAGCCTCCTCTTTCTCCCTTGGAGTGGTGGCTGGTGAGTTCAAACTGCTCACTTTCTGGCTAACATAACCCACAGACCAGCTCCCCCTGAGCTCAGTTTGGTTTGCCGCACAGCACACATTGTTTGGAACCTTCTGAAATAGCTATGCACATGTGCAGGTTGGGGGGATTTCGCACAAGATGCAGTTTTCCACCCTCTCTTGGCAAAAATAATTTTTGCAAAAGGCTTGTATTCTCTTCTGGATCTGAGTAGCAGCTACTCTCATGAAGTCATAGCACATACATTCATGCTACAGTCCTCCCAACTCCCTAATGTCTTACGCCGAGTCTGCTCCATGCTTTTCTGTGTCCTACATGGCAGCTGTAGGCACCCAAGGCATGGGCTCTGCAGCCTGGGTCCAAATCTCTCCTTCCCACTTCCTCACTGTGTGGTCCTAGGGTCATGACTTTAGAGTTGTATGAGCCCCTAATAAATTGTTAAAAAAAATGATCCTCAATTCTATCTGAATCCTTGCCATAGCTCCAAGTTGCCTTAATAAACACGAGCAAGAAAAGTACCTCTGGCAGCAGACCGCTCAGGTTCAAATCCAGGCTCTCTAACTTATTGACTATGCGACCTTGGGCAAACCTGGACCTCTCTGTGCTTCCAAAGATTCACTTTCCAAAAGGGAAGTCATAAGCCAACTTTTCTTATTCCTCACTGGGTTGCTTTGAAGATGAAATGAGACATCTGTCTAAAAATGCTTCTGACCATCCCTTGGTTCTCACAGCTCCACAAATGCTATGGATTATTGTTATAAGATTATGAATGATTTTTTTCCAAGGGTAGTGCAAAGATTAACATCAGTGCTACTTCTCTCTTGCAAAATATCAATCCAAATTTCTAAAGAGCAGGGTCTGAACGGATGCGCTGTTAACAGCATCTTGCTTTTCTCCCATCACTTGTCACAGTAAATCTGATAAGAAATGCTGGGCTAGGGCTGGCAGCCAAGCCCCTCACTGGCAGCATGCAGGACCTCAGGTTGTTGACAGGCCAAGGGGCATCACAATGGCAAGAGGAGACTCCACAAAGAGCCCCTGATTCCTCCCCCACGCCCTCCTTCCTCACGTTCAGGGTTAAACGTCAAAATACTATTTTTTTGTCACCTGGTGAAATAATGAGCCCCCATTCCCGTTGCCTTGGTATCATCAGAGCGCAACAGCCACGTGGGGTAATCGCTGTCTCCGTGTTAATGCTGCTCACTTCAAACATTTTCACAGGCCCTGGCGAAATGAAACCTGTGCTTTCTACCTAGGTGGAGTTTGAGGCGATTCAGCCCATTTGCTTCTGCTGAAGAGGCTACCTCAGAAAAACAGGAAATAAAAACATAGAGGGTGCCATTGACATTAGGTTTCTCATTCTCTTCCTTTCTTCCCTACCTTCCTTTCTTCTTCTTGCCCTTCTCTTTCTCTTTTCTTCCTTCCCTCCCTTTGCTCACGTGTTCCTGCCTGCCTTCACCTTCCATCTTCCCTCCCACACTCCTCCATTTCTTCTTCGCTCCTCTCTCCCCACCGCCACCTTTCTCCTTTCCTTCACTTCCTTTTCCCTTCAGCCTCCCAGTCTCCCTCCTTCACTCTCTCCCTTTGCTCCTTCCTTTCCCCACCTTGTTTTGATCCAGTGATTTGTACTCCTTTCTTCCTCTCATCCCACCCCTCCCCATTGCTGGAAAAACATCAGTTCCTTGTGGCGCTGGTTTCTTGGCGCCAGACCCTGTTCTTTGGGTGTTCACAAGTTTGCGTCCTGTGTGCAAACATAAGACAGACATATGATCAGGGTTGGACAGAAGATGGGATTTGACAGGTGTACTGCATCCCAAATCTCCAGGAGGCAAAGGTAAAGTCAGGCTCCTGCCTTTAAGGTTATGTCTCCCATTGTAACTGCATCCCACAGAGGCTCCTGCCTCCTGGCAACCTGAGGCCTGCTGCCTGCCTTCCTCTAGCTCCTGGGGAATTGGGGCAGCAGTGGCAAGAACAACAAAAATCCCCAGGAGTTGACAAGAAGGGAGGCTGCCTTGCTCGAGAGATGGCCCCCTCACCCACCTGCATGTTGTTGAGATGCAGGTTCTCATCCCTGTGGCTGGGCAAGAAACGCCCCCTCCCCAAACGCAGTGGCTTCAAACAAGGACCATCATCGTGTGGTTGCTGGGAGGCAACTGGGTGGTGCTTGGAGTCTCCCATGAGTTGGCAGTCACATGGGAGCTGGGGCAGGGGCCTCTGGTGACTCCAGTGCCTACATGTGCACTCAGAGGGCTGGAAGCTGAAGCTGGGTGCTTAGCTGGGTTGTTGGTTGGAGTGTCTCCACGTGGCCTTTCCAGGCGGCTCAGGCTTCTTTCAGCATAGTGTCCGGGTGCTGAGAAGTGTCCTGAGAGGTAGCACGTGGAGGCTGGACATTCTAAGGGTGAGCACTCAAGAAGAAGTCTTTGAAGGGATTTTTCAGAAGCTGTGAAGCACTTTGTGGGAGGGAAGGGGGTTGCCCAAACTAGATGTCACAGTGTCATCTTCTCCATAATCTATTGGTCACAGAGGTCATGGAACATCCGAATTTAAGGGGAAAGGGCATAGACTCTACCTTCCTATAGGTAACCTGTCAAGGAATTTGGGGGTCACATACGAAGACTGGGAGACCCTGGGTGGCACAAATGGTTAAGGACTCAACGTATCAAGAGGTGGGCAGCTGCACCCCTCAGAAGAAATAACTAATGGCCTGCTTCTAGAAGCCCACAGGCTTGAGAATCCTGTGATGTGTAGTTTCTCCCTGGCACCCAGGGGGTCCTCGGGAACCAGAACCAACATAAGAGCAATGGGTTGGGTTTTTGTTGGTTTTGTTTGGGCTAATATTAAAACGACTAGTATGAAATTATATATGTATTGTGTTTAACTCTCAGGACTCTGATTATGCTGAAGTTGAACAAAACCGTCTGCCTCTTCTATGAACACCAGCCGATGGAGGCAAAGGGTGAGGGTCTAGAGGAAGAATGAATGTCCCATTCCCGTCCTTATGTTTCAGTTGTCCTTAAAGGGCACAGGGGACAAACCAGACGTCTTTGATATGATTTTAGCCTAATGATGTGCTAGTATGATGATGAGCAGCCTGAAAAGTGGTTTTAACTAATGTGATCCAATATTTGAAAAGTTGACGATTTCACATTGAATTTTATATTCTCAGCATCTCAGTTACAAACAGAAAATCAGGCCTTAAAATCCTTGCATTTCCCCAAGGCAACAACAGTCTGGAGCTAGAATTTGAATGTCCCCTGTGGATGAGCTGACACGTGCCTATTAACCACAGTCCCCAACCATCCCTATTGCCCCCAAAACAGAGGTTGGCTACAAGTATCCTTTATCTATATGGCTAAATAGGTTAGTTAGTTTGGATTGGGTTGCTAGTTTTTCCTGTTTTGTTTTGCTTACTTTTGATTTTTTGGGGGCTAGGAAATGGTGTGTATTTTGGTACCATGTCTTCCAAAGCGAGAAAACCAAACCCAGTAAGCCAAGAAGGTCAAACAGTCTAGATTAATGATGAAAGGAGGAGCCCTGTTGGTGAGGTAGATTATGATTTGGACTTCTAACTGCAACATCAGAAGTTCGAAACTCCCCCCACCCCCACTCCACAGGAGAAAGATGAGATTTTCTACTCCTGTAAAGATTTACAGCCTTGGAAACCCACAGGGGCAGTTCTATACTCTGTCCAAAGGGTTGCTATATGTCAGAATTGATTCCAGGGTAGTGAGGTTGTCTTGATTGATATAAATAATTTTTGGTGAGTATTGAAAAATCCAGTCAATATTATTTTTAATACACATCAAAGAAGGTCCACATTAATTGTTCCCACAACCCTGCCACATTCTTTCTTTATTCCCTTGCCTCCCACTCTCCTTTCTTCCTCCCTATGGTCTTTTATCTCATTCATTTTCTTTCAAGGGTTAGCCTAGGAGTGGGAAAGTCTGACTAATTCTTAACCAAAAGACTAAATTGGTTTTATTGTTGGTGTTATTACTTGGGTTAAATTTTTTTCTTTTCTCTTCTTCTATTGGTTTGCGTCATGTAACCCAGAAAATGGGGAAACATTTGGAACATCAAAACACTATCCTTTCTCAGTAGACTGCAAGCATTAAAGGCAACAGAGATAAATACTCCAATAATAACAATAACATACAAGGATAGCTAGAGAGATAAATAGATAGATAGAAAAACCACAAAATCTGAGCAGTTGTGGGAAGGGGAATGGGAATAGCCCCATGAATAAATATAGGTTTGCCAGAGAATAGTTCTATATACATATTAGCATATACTACAAATATGACCATGAATATAATAGTGCATCCAGGAGGCATAGTTAGGAAATGTCTTAGCTAGAACAAAACCCCTTGAGGGAGCGTGTCCTAAATATCGGGGATCAGGAACATAGCTCTGAGAGACCTCAAGATCAATTGGTACAAACTAGCTCACAAAGACAATGTTCTATATCCATCAGGGAAGTGACTGGGGTCTTCAAAAGCTAGTGAGTAGCAAACTAAAAGTCGGTTCTTGGTCTCACCCTATGTGTTGGACAGGGTTCTCTAGAGAGACAAAACCATATTGCTAGTAATTATATATAAATATATTTTTAAAGCTAGATATGCAATACAAGAAATGAACCACTAAATTAATTACAGATAGATAACACAAGAAACTAACAGTTAAATTATAAAACAGTGAGACACTAGCAGTCCTTTAAGGCTTGAGAGCCGCCAGTTGCCAGTCCCTTTCTGTAGAGAGAGCTGGGCTATATATACCCAGGCAGCAAACAGCAAGGCAAGTCACCAACTGTCACCAACTGTCGGTCCCCAGCTCCAGAGACGAACATTCCAATCCTGTGGGATTAAATGGACCTCAACTTACAGCGACAGAGTCCACAAGCTAGGCATCCCACAGGTAGTGTACCCCTTTAAATTGAGGCATAGAACAAGCAAGGCGAGGCTCACGAAGCCATTTATCCCTCTGTCCTTTGATTAATCCTACTTGTGTTTATCGGCCAGGCTGGCACAATAAACTATTGCACCCTGTCTGGAGCGAATAACATTGAAGAAGCTCAAGATGCCTGGCAACAATTAGTCCAAATCAGTAATGGACTATGCGTACCTCAGCCTCTATGATGCTAAGGTCAGAAGAACTAAATGGTGCCTGCCTATGACAAACAGCTGCTCTGAAAGGGATCATGGTACATGGTCCTAGATAGAGTGGGGAGTAATGTGTAAGAAAACTGAAAGTCATACTACTACTACCAATAGTAATAATAATAATGGTAAAAGATGAGGTTTATTGGTTAGATAGACTAGTGAGATCCCCACTACTATGGTCCTTCATCACCCTTCAGGTCTGGAACTGAATTCAACCCCCTGAAAAATAGACAGGTTTATAAAGTGAATCTTATGAGAAAAGATTGCAGCCCTCAGTATGGATTACAACTCAATGTCAAGAAGACACACATCCTCACAACTTGATCAATAGGTACCATGATAAATGGAGAAGTTTGTTGTTTTTTTTACTTGTTGTTATTTGTTGAAGTTGTCACGGATTTTTTGTCTTGATGAGGTCTATAATCAATGCTCTTGGAAGCTGCAATCATGAGATCAAATGACGCATTCCATATGGATACATTTGGTGCACAATACGTCTGTAGAGTGCTAAAAAGCAAGGATGTTACTTTGAGGACTAAGGTGCACCTTACCCAAGCCATAGTAATTTAAATTGCCTCATAAGTATGTGAAAGTCAGACATTGAATAAGGAAGGCTGAAGAAGAATTGATATGTCTGAATTGTGGTGCTGGTGAAGAATATTGAAAGTAACATGGACTGCCAAGGGAACAAACAGATCTGTCTTAGAAGAAGTATGGTCAGAGGGCTCCTTAAAGGCAAGGATGGTGAGACTTCCTCTCACATACTTTGGTCATGTTCTTAAGAGAGACTAGTCTCTGGAGAAGGACATCATGCCAGGTGAAGTAGAGGGACAGTGAAAGAGAGGAAGCCCCTTAAGGAGATGGATTGACAGTGACTGAAACAAGGGGCTCAAGCTTGGGAAAAATTAGGAGAATTATTCAGGGCTAGGTAGTGTTTCTGTCTGTTTGGCATAGGGTCAATGTGGGTTGCAACTGGCTCAATGGCACCTGATAAGAACAACTACACCAAAATGTATCATAGCACTGAGGAGCACACATTCCTCAGAACCATCAACCATTCAAAAGCAAATAGGCAGTATTTGCCCAAGGCCAAATTCAAAAGGCAGGCAAGGTTAGGGGAGAAGGGTGAATGAAAACAGGAAGCAGAGTTTCAATGGCATGAGTGATATTACATTGCAGGAGATTGTCATCAATGTCACATAACAAAACGTGTATAAATTGTTACGTGCAAAGCTGATTTTCTCTGTAAACCTTAACCCACCTTACAATAAAAAGTTTCTTTTTTTAAAACAAAGACACCATCGTTCATATTATAGACACAGCCAAAGAAAGATCTCCTGGACAATCCTAAAAGGATCTCCCAAATGATTTGGGTAGTTAGCCCTCCCCAGGGAGTTCTACCCATTGAAACGCTGGGCGGTTATGGCTGCAATTATATTTCAGGCCAGAAGAGGCAGCAGAGGCCTGGTTGTTCAAATGCTACAAAACTACCAGACAATGGGCAAACAGTTTCTTTCCACGGACGACTAGCGGCTCTGTCATATCCATGTCTGGTGTTCAACACTTGGCGACAGAATCCAGCCCGCTGGGTTTGGGTGGGGTCTGTTTCTCACCCATGCTTGGCTTGGGATTGTTCTATGGCATCCACAAAGTGGAGTCCTTTCCTTTCTGATGTCCCGAGAAAGCTGTTTTCTCCTTTTTCTCTCTCTGGCCCTCTTCCCAAGAACCCTGGGGTTCACTCTGCTTTCCTCTGGTTGATGTTTCTCAGGCAGTTACTTGACCTCGGTTCATCTACTGCAGGTGACCATTAGCAAGTAACTGTACCGTCCTTGGATGGTATTGTTCATGAGCTAGGCTGCGAACTACGGGTTAAAGGTTTGAGTTCACCCAGAGGTGCCTTCCAAGAAGGGCCTGGTGCTATGCCTCTGGAAAAAAACCCACCCCAGCCATGGAAAATTCTAGGGACCGGACTTCTCTACCACACTTGGGCTCTCCATGAGTCCGAGTTGACTCAATGGCAATTGGTTGCTGGTATTCCTGTAAGTAGAAGACAACAATCTTTAAGCAGTCCCTCTTGGATTCATGGGAGGAGGATGGCTTCCTCTGAGAGAACTTCTCAGGGCTCCAAGGGCTCAATGATCTTACAAAAAATGAGAGAAATGATGAGCCTGATGACAGATGATATTGCTATGCAGGCCTCGTTTCAGGATGCTCAAGTTTCCAGGTCTTTCCCTGACTCACAGTGTAGCCCTGTGAGGTTCCAAATAGAAGGGCACCCTTGCTCCCAGGACCTGGAGCCTTGTAGCTGAGCAGAGCAGTCATGATGAGAAAGAGGACCCAAGGGGGAAGTCAGGGGGCTGCTTCACTTGTCTCAGTGTCAAGCAAACAAATGTTTTGGCAGGAAATTTCTCTTCAAGAGTGTTCTGATTTCTTGAAGGAAATATTTTTCTGAACCATTTCCTCAGGGGAAAACCACTCAACTACCTCGGGAAGGAAGATTTTTCTCCTTCCAAGCTTACCAGGCTGTGCTAACTCACAGAGGAGGTGTGACTAGCAGGCAATGAAACTGATTTCCAGACTCCTATGAAAATCAGCAAGTGCTCGGCTGCTAAGTGAAAGGTCGGCAGTTGGAAAACCCCAGCTGCTCTGCAGGAGAAAGTGGTGGCTGACTGTGTCTGACAAGATGACAGCTTTGGAAACCCAATGGGGCAGTTCTCCTCTGTGTTCTACAGTTGCTTTGAGTTGGAGTGGACTTGACAGTGATAGATCTGATCTTTTTCCCCATGAAAATCAACTTTCACGAATACATGTGCATTCATGGATGTCTGTGTCTGCTTTGGCATGCATGTGCACATATGTGCCTATTTGCACGTGGATGAATACGTCTGTGAATGTGGGCGTCTCTATTTACTTTGCCATGTGTGTGCACATGTCTGCCTTTGTCAGTATGCATGCGGGCTCAGGCAGCATAAAGAGATCACAGAGAAACTTGGAGAGAAAGAGAAAAGTAACCTATTTTCTCATGGGTCTCCCATACCTGACGGTCTACTGGCATCCACCGCCACGAAGACCAGAGGTCACTTCATGCCATGTGTCCAGCTGCACATTGCTGGTTGAGGTCAGTCACCAGGGAGGCAAGTGAGACTGGCCTCGCCAACCTACCACCCACCTGCAGGAGTGATTCCCACCATCTGTCCTGGAGCCCCTCCCACCTTACTCAGCCTCCCTAGACCTTGAGTGAAAGGCGTTTCCAACGTTTTTACATAAAGATTTCTGAGATTGACTGAAGAAATAATTTCATTTGACAAAACAAGAAGCTTTGAATTTAAAGATTTGAGGCAAGTGCCCTTCAGAGAGGGGCCACAGGACGGGGCCATGCTCCCTTCCGGTATGCACAGGGGTTGCTATGAGTTGGAACCAACTTGATGAGCACCTGCCAGCAACAACAACAACCAGAAGTTGTCCAAACTTCTGTGGCCTCAACTCGGAAATGAGAATATTATTATTGCCTCCTAGAAAGAACTCAAGGTATGTACAATTGGTTAATAGGCGTTTGGAAAGTGAGTACATTAAGTGGACTGATGACATTGATAAGGCAATAAGAAACTGAGAAGGCTTCACTAACAGGTGCTTTCACATCTGTAACCAGTAGATTCCTTCCTTCTTCATCTCTTGCCATCTTAATCAGCTCCCACACTTTCCAGGCAGCTTGAGGGATTAAATGTTCAGTCTGATCCTATTATAAGCCTCAGCCTCAGAATCAGAGGCTTTACCTGAGGTTTGAGGAGCTATACTGGGAATGAGGGAGAGTAACCTGTCTTTTCTATTGCTCTCCTATCGCTCCCTCTTCCCTAGCCCTTCCCTGTCTCTGGGCCTGCCTTTCCTCCCTAGAGCATTGGCTTCCGGGAGAAGGGGATGGAAACAATGAGCACAATGAGCACATTCCTGACCAGGCCTCTTACCATGCTATGTTCCAACCCTCTCTTGGAAGGGCCTCCACGAAGTCCTATTATGTCATCTCACAATAACTTGTTAGATACCACTGAGTGAGCTCCTGACTCATAGCAAAAGTACACACAAGAGATTGAAGCACCACCTGGTCCTGCACCGTCCTCACAATGGTCCTTGTGTGTGAGCCCATGGTTGCAGCAGTGTGGAGGAGATCCTGTCCAAGAAGGCTGCCAGTGGGTGGGAGGGGCTGCAGCTTTCAGAGACTTTGGAGGATGCCAAGGTGGATAGTTCACGGCGTATCATATGAGGTCAGCCAGCGGGCCTTGGGGCCCCTTCCCATTATCCATAGATATATGAAATAAATGGAGGCCCTCAGCAAGATGGGCTGCAGACACCTCCAGGACTCACTTGATCCTTGGCAAGCTCCCTTAGCCTTAGGACACCACCTGCTGGAACTGTGGCTTTGCTGCCTCTCCTGCCTCTCAACTTCCCTCCTAGAGGACTCCAGCCACCCTTCTCCTTCCAGATCCTTCCAGCAGGAGGCAGATATTGGTCTCTATGCTTTTGCATGTGGCCAGTTTTCTAGGGACAGATCAGCCTCTCCCAAGAATTTGGGTTCACCAGAGTGAGCGTGCCCACAAGTCTGCAGAGCGTACGGCCAGGCCTCTGAAGAGAGAACTGCTGGAAGATTTGCCCCTTTTCAAAAGCGCTAATTCCACAGTTGAGAGCTCGTCTCCTGGGGACTCAGCTTGAGTCTCAAGGAGCACATCCCCTTTGACACTGCTGGCAACTCGAGGTGCTGTGGGTCATTTTCTTGCCTTTGAGGAGTGCAAGGGAAATGCTACAATATGTCCCTTCACATGAACCACCAATCCTTATCTGGAGAACTCTCTGAGATGACAGGGATGAGAGGGAGATGTTCCTGGGGCACGCTTTCACCTGCACATCTCTCAGGTGAGTCAAACATTTGACCCCCAAAAGTTGAGTATGATGGTGAGAGTTCAGGCTGGGAGATAGAGTGTCTGGGTTCAAATCAAGAGACTGCACATCTCAACTCCCATGGTTCTCCTGCATAAAACCCAAGCCAAGCAGTTTATCACTTCCCGGCTGAGTATCCTACTGAGGCCAGCTAAACTCATTCTTTGCTGATGACAACGTTGCTTGTACCAAATGGCTTTGCCATGTAGCCCTTAGCAATGGCCAGAAGGGCTGCTCATCAAACCGCAGAGCAGGGCTTCTGGCGCACACGTTAAGAAGGGGGCTATTCACAACAAGGTCAGTAGTTCAGAACCCACTAGCTGTTTCTCTGGAGAAAAACTGTGGCTGTGTGCTTCCATAAAGATGCCCAGCCATGGAACCCCCCTGGAGAGGGCCATGATGAGCTGGAGTGAGCTCTACAGGAGTGGGATTTTTTACTGTGGATGTAATCCCACCTGGGCAGAGATTTTCTTTGTGACTTAAAGAGGCTGTACCTTACACCAATGACTTGGCTGATACAAAAGGATTCAATTCAACACTGAAGCAAACCAACTCCAAGGGAAGAAGGCAGCTGCCATGCAGAGAGCTCCAAGGACCACCAACCATGGAGGTCATTGAAGCCAAAACAAGAATACCGCCCACCAGCCCTCAGCCCCCAGGGATGGACAAAGAGAGCGTGCCCATCAAGCTGGTGCACTGGCATGATGCTGTCAGCCTCCGGTGCTGTGAGAACATTGACTTTGGTGTGTTAAAGGCACCCACTTGCGGTATGTTTGTGATGTCAGCGTGTGGAAACTATGGCAAACCCCCCTCCCTGCCTCACAGCAGCAAAGCCTCGGCATTAAAACCCTGTGCCTTCTGTGGCGCTTGCCAGCTGTGAGAGGGCAGGAAATGCCCTTGGCTTTTCTGCTCCTTGTTGCGACCTCCCTCTGAGGCAGGGAGCAGAGGATTTGAGGTTGGAATCTGTTTTGTTTCATCACTACCCTTTGTCATCTCTCTGAACACTGTCATGTGCTCCTCACCAGTGCTTCGCCCTCTCTATCACCACGCCATGTGCTCTTTAAAACATGCACACACACACACACACACACACACACACACACACACACACACCTAATGTTCACATTTTGAGGCACATTTGTCTTTAATTCACTAATAATAACAATAATTATTCAAAGCCACTTTACCATCTGAAAAGAAATCTCTATGCATACACTTAGATCATGGATGCCAACTGCCTTCTTAACAACATTTCCCAATGAAATATTCAGCAGCGATTATATTAAGCCTGAAGTTGTTCATCCAGTTTGTGTTAATCAAAACAAAAACAAGAGACGAAGGGATCCAAAAGGACATGTAAGATCATAGACTGAAAGTAGCCCCATCGAGCACCAAAGGCTTGTCCAGAAGGGCAGAGCCACAGGGTAAAGCTACATCTCTCTGGAGTTGCTGGCATTTAACTAGATGCAAAATGTCAGCGCAGGAAATGGCTTGCCCAATGCAAATACTAACAAGGGAGGCATGTGTTCCTGTGTAAATGGAGCTTTAGCCAATCCGGGCCTTCAGGATCCAGCTCCCATCGCAGCATCCACGGGAAGCACCAGGGGAATGTTCCGTTTGCTTATTTTCCCTCTCTTTGCTAAGAAGAAAAAGAGCCTTTGTGGCCTAGTGGCTACAAGTTGGGCAGCTAATTGCTATATCAGCAGTTTGAAACTACCAGCTGCTTTGTGGGAGAAAGATAAGGCATTCTGCTCCCATAAAGAGTTCGAGTCTCAGACACTCACAGGGGCAGTTCTACGCTGCCCTATAAGTTGGCTGTGAGTCAGCATGGATTCGATGGCAGTGAGTTTTCTAAGAGTAAGAAGTATCTAGGGGTGTAAACAGTTAATGAGCTCTGCTATTAAGGGAAAAGTTGTCATTCCCAACCCACTTAGAGGAGCTGTGAAAGAGAAGCCTGGCAATCTTCTTCAGAATCCTCGGCCATTGAAAAGTTTATAGAATGTATTGACCTAGGTTGTTAAATAGATACAGGTATATGGTGGAGCATACAGGGACCAATGTCATAAAACGGGGTGGGGGTGGAAAAAAATCTCTGAGACAGATGCAAAAACTGTGAGGGAATGAGTTTTTGAGGCTGGGGGATCAGGACCATCGTCTCTGGGATTTTCAAAGTTCCTGAGCAATCAGGAAAGGGGCAAGAGTTGGTCTCTCCCCATCCAGAGGACAGCAGAAGAGGAGAACTGATTGGGCACAATGAATCAATGACTAGTGACTCAAGCAATGATCAACCTCCAACACTGGAGACCAGAAGAACTAGATGGTGCCTAGCTCTCACTATCGACTGCTATGAAAGAGATCACATTAGAAGGGCTTGATTAGAGTAGAAGGGAAATGTGGGGCTAAACTCAAAATCATGATTGTCGCGCGCCAGGTCTCGCCAGCAAGAAAAGACGCACCACAACAGGATTCTTCCACAAGCATTTAATTTTTCATAATGCGGTAAAAGACCCCGAAACCCCAAACTACTGCTGCTTATATATGCTCTATGGGGACGTGCTGTGCCCTGATTGGTGCATTTGCCAAAACCTCATGCATTGATTGGTGAGTTCGCCAGAACCTTCGTTTGCATACTCCAGGGTGGAGTTATGACTACGTCATCTCAGCATCACGCATGCGCTAAGTGGTTGTTTATCACTTAGTTGGACCACCGCCCTGACTGCCCGGCGCCATCTAGTAATGGCGGCGAGAGCTGCGGCTACCCACATCACGAGAGCTGTGGCTTCCCACATCTCGCGAGAGCTATGGCTTCCCACATCTCCTCCTTTCTTTTTTATTTTAAGCCTAATCCATCGATCAATTCCAGAGCCTCCAGCAGCTCCAAAAGATCAAGATGGATATAAAGTCCATCGATCCATCCCGGAGCCTCCAGCAGCCCCAGGAGATCAAGATTGATATAAAAACCCAAATCTGGTCACCCTAATGTGTGCAATGAGCAAAGCTCCACATGGTGCAAGGGCTGACCAAGATCCAATTTCTGTCACTCTTCCCAGTGCAATGGGACAATTCCCTTGGGGTGCAGGAGCTGACAACTTATGGGGGTTAATTTTCTCTTAACAAAGAAAGCCAAAGATCATGGGAACCACCGCGCTCAATCGCTAAGAGCGCCTGCGTGATGATGACTTTGTCACGTTTTTGCTGGGCTTTAAGCTTGCAGAGCAACCATAGCAACAACACTCCTCCACAGCACATTATTGCAGCAAATGTAAACACCCCCACCCACTCTTTAAAGTAGGAAAAGGCAGTAGAAAGCCAAGAAGTAAAATCTCCAACAGTTATGGGTTTCATTCTTGTGCCATTAAGAGTCGTAATCTGCATCCGGAGTTGTTCTTGAAGTTCTTCCAGCTCAGCTGTCCATTGTCCTGTAAGATACTGGGATATATTCTTGCTGCTAAAAGAAGACTCATTCAAGAATTTTAAAGGTGTTATGCACAAATTAGGTGTTGAAGAAACACAACTTAATTGCACCATGCTCGTAAGAGTATCCACTTGGTGTTGTAATAAATCAACTCTCTGGTTCACTAACAGTAAACCAGACATTAATCGAGCATCCAACATATGGACTGTAGATAAAGCTTCTGATGTAGATTGTGTACTATTGCTAATGATATTTGCTGTCATTACTTGATTAGACATAGCCAATCCTGCTGTAACCGCTGCTGCAGCTGAGATAGTAATAGCTGTAATAATTGCTGCGGTAATGCCAAAATCTCTTTTATATCTATAAAGTGTAGCAATAGGAAAAGTATTGGGATCTGCTTCAACCGGTACAGGTATCATAGTGGGAATCTTTACTATCAAGGCAAATGCCTCAGAGCCAGTCCAACATTCAGCAAGCCAACACTGACTGCTAAATCTATTACATGAAGCTTCCCAAAATGTATCATTTGCATGACTAAAGTTGAATGTTAACAGAAAGAAAAATGGGGGCTGGACACAAACAGGTGATGGCTGAAATTGCACTCTTGATATATTAACCATAGTATTTACTTTCAGCCTCTTTGTAGTGGTATTGTATACACCAGTGACATTGTATAAAGTATCATTAATTCCAAACATTTTTGCAAAAGGAGTTACTATCGTAGATGCTCCACGTTGATTATATACCATCCATTCATACCATGGCCAGGTATTATCAGGACCAGTGGTATTAGTATTACTATTCCATTTTGCTTTACCTAAAGTCGGAGTCATATCAAAACCTGGTATAATAGGGTTGCTCCGATAATTTGGAGACTGACATTGAGTAAAAGTAGGCGGAAAACTTTTTTCAGGTGAGCAACTAGGTAATATGACACGTCTGGTCACATTAGGTGGCACTACTGATCCATTAATGGGCCCAGAGGGCCTGGATCCTTCACGAATCACCATAAGTGTTGTTGTATTTACACGTTTTCCTTTCTCAGAGGTGCCACTTCCACCTGTAGCACCTTGTGCAACTTTCATAAGGGTGGATATAATATTATTAAATGTAGAGTCTCCAGAAGGATCCACCCAATTGACTAAAGATCCATTTCTTACAGATATACAAGGTGCACTAGTATTGATGGTGGTAAAACACAAACTATATGCCAATGTAAAATTGCTTGCATTATATACTTTAGGAGGCTCCCCTCTAGGCGTAATACATGGTATTCCCAAATCACATTGCGTTGATAAGAATAAGGGTAATATTGACGCATTCGAGTGTATGGGAATAGGTACAGGCCAAGTTTTAGCTATGGCCCATAAAAAAACTCCTTTAACTATTGGGGTCCATATTACCATCAGTATCAGCAACATTATTAGGTTGATCATCGTCTTCTTCATTCTTCCTGCTCGCACGATCTTCATCCTCCTTAATTAATCTCACCAGTCTCTCTGGCACCCAGATGGGGTTTTCTTCTTTCTGTGGAAAAACACAAATTGCTCCCCTGGACCTGATTAATATGGGGTCCGGGCCATACCATTTGTTGTCTAGGACATTTTTCCATCGGGCCATTTCCTTTGGTGGCTTTGGCCATTGTCCATGTCTGTCTGCAGCTGATTGGCCTTTCTCATCCAGATTTAAAAAAATTTCAGTTTCTCCCTATTGAGTAAGATGCTGGCAGTTGGTTTTTCATATATGTCCCTGATTTCATTGAGAATTTCCCTTCGATTCCTATTTTTTAGTATTTGTATCTAGAATGGCTGTTAGATATTATCAAATACCTTTTCTGAATCAATTGAAATGCTCATGTGGTTGTTTTTCTTTTTTATATGGTAGATCACATTCATTATTTTTCTCATTTCAAACCATCTTTGCATCCCTGGAACCAATCTCACCTGCTGTGGTTCTTTTGCTTAGCTTTTTGATAGATTGTTGGATTCTGTTGGCCAGGATTTTGAGATTTTGCCCCTATATTCATAAGGGATATTGGTTTACAGTTTTGTTTTGTTTGAAATATTTATTTCTGTTGACAAATAAATGAAATTTTGTCTTAAAGCATGGTGCAGCATGGGTAACAATGTTCACTCACGGTACTCACATGTGGGTGTATCTGCATGTGGGCGGACCCACCTAGAGACAGATAGAGGAGCGGTGTCTTGGTTCCTAAGAACATTGGTAACACAGAAAAATATGAGAAAAAAGACAAAAAGGATGGTAATAGAAATAAATTAATAAAAATATCTATTAAAGGCAACAAAAGAGAGACAATGGGAAGAAAACATAAAATTTAAATTTACAAGACATATTTTTGTTTTAAATTCTATACCATTGGCTAAATTAACTACACCATCAATAAAATTGCCTTATGCCCAAGGGGATGATTGATAATGTTCTCTAACAGAAAATAACAATTATATCTCTGAGGTGAACCAGAGCCAGATGAACCATAAATATGTGAATGGATTTTGCGCTTGCACTTAATTCTAGCCTCAATCTAAGTACAATTAGTTCTTATGAAATGGCCCTATTTGATGCTCGTCCTCATGAAGAAATCACTCAAGACATGAATGCTATAGGAAAGTGTAATGAAGAAACTAGATGGTGCCCACCTATCAGAAAAAAATAGCCTCTGGGGTCTTAAAAGCTGGTCTTAAACAGCCATCTAAGTGAGGGATCAACTAAGTCCATATGGAAGAAGCACACCAGCCTGTAAGGTCCTAGGATTTTAACTCATGAAATTCAAATCTGAAGGAGGGAATGATATCAGCTTCAATTATGAACACCTGGTTTTAAGGTTGTGGATAACATTTGCAAGCTCTGGGGAATCCTCTCTGACCAGAGCCATGGGATGTGAACAGCCCTGTTATCAGACAGATAGCATTGTAAAATTGGTTATTGCAGATGTATTTAAGTTAAAATTTATACATCTCCCTTTTGACTCATTTTAAATATATTCCAGTTCTTTTAACCTCTGCTTTCTTTTCTAGAGCTTTTTTTAATCTGTTTTCTTTGTTATTGTTGTTAGGCTTTTAAAAATACATTTTTCTGTATATGAAATCCAGGATAACTAAATCTATATAGACAATGGTTTGGGGGCTATGGCAGGGGAGGTTGGGGGAAATAACATGAATACAATAAAGAAAAAATGTTCTAAAATTGATTGTGGTGATAATGATTATTACAATTTATCTTAATATAATTGAGCTATTGTATGGCATGTGAGTCATATGCCAATAAAAGTGTTTTTGTAAATGAATTAAAACAATTTTTCCAAGCTGTTCTCAGCCTGCTAATTGTTTCTGTCTTGGAAATTTCAACGACAATATGTTCCAGTGTTTTCTTTTGGGATCTGTGGTGTTTTGGGTTCTCTCTGCTTCCTGGAGAATTATTTTCTCCTCCTCTGTTCTGTTAAGGAAGTATTATTCCGGAATTTCTTATATGGATAGAATCCCACTTCATTCTTATGTTTTCTTCAGATTCTTTTGTTCTTTTAGCTGATTGTATCACTCATAAATTGGAGTTAAGAGATATGCCTTCAAACTCACCAATTCAGCTTTCCATTTCTTCAATTCTCTTACTCTGTTCTTCTAAATTGTTGCCTAATTCTCTTATCTTAATATTTTCTGCATTTCTTTTTAGAGGTTTTTGTTGAAGATATCTAGCTGTTCTATTCTGACCATTGTTCTCGCAAACTCTTTGTTGAAAGTACATGACAACATTTTTCTGAATTCAATTTATGATAGTTTCAGAGCCTGTTCTTTTTAAGAAAATTCCTTGAGATCTGAGTGTTGTTCATTTGTTAATCCTTCTTCTGATGAATCAGGAGTGACTGCTGCCACTGCAGCATCGTGGCCGGGTATTACGGTTGGGAGGGCTGCTAGATTTTGTGGGAGTCGATGACTTTGTTGAGTAGTGCCAGAAATGAATAATAGAAGAGGGACGGGGGAGGGAAAAAAGGCTTTGGGCAGTAAAAGGCTGTACTAAGAAAAGTTGGGAGGGGGAGGAACACTGTACTTGAGTGTATTCTTCCCTAAGGCCTAGAGCTTCTTAACATAGTCCGTCAAAGCACAGGCAATCTTCAGGAAAACCATCATGGTGCCAAGTTTGTCCTTGGGATAGCCTAGGCTGGTCCTTTGGGACCTATGCTCCGGGAACTGTGCAGGCCAGCTTGCTTGGAGAGCTGGAAGCCACATGGGACCTGCGTGCTTATTACACGTGAAGCTTTGGACCCTGCTCACAATGATAGTCTTTGAGGAGTGGAGCTGGGTTGCTGTAGCCAGCAGTGCAGAATGGAGCTACAGATGGGTAGCAGGAGACCACTGGGCGCCTCTTCAGTGGACCTGCTCTTTCCTTCCCTTCTCTGCTTGCTCCCACAGTCTCTGATATATGGAAGCCTCCTTTTACTTCACTTTCAAGCCATTGTCTGAGATCACAGGCCACCTGTCTTTTCTTAGGGCCTAGTCTATCCTGGTTGTTACATAAGGATCTACCTGTGTGTATGTGTTCAGTTGGACATGTTCTAGTCCCCTTTCTTTAATGTTTTTAAAAGTTTCTATAGAACTGGTGTCAGCACTTCTGAATTTTTTATGAAATATCCCAGTGAAGCCATCTTGCCATTGACTTTTCTTTTTATATATATTTTTGGTCTTTTTTGAAGGGGTGGAGCAGGGGGTTAATCACATTCTGAATTGCTTATTTCATAATTACTCTGCTTAAACCTATTTCTATTCATATTAGTTTAGGTATGTCGTATATTTTCAGGAATTTGTCCCATTCATCTGCACTTTCAAATCTGTTGCAGTTCTTTTTCATAGTGTTATGATTCTTTATTCAATGAATATGTTGTGTTGTCTCCAGATTCATTTCTTTTGATTATTTGCCCTCCCCCCCCCCCCCCCAGTATATCCAGTAGTTTGTTTCAGTGATTCTTTTCAAAGAACCAACTTCTGGTTTGATTGATTTTTTTCTGTTGTTTAACTGTATTCTATTTCATTTCTTTCTCACTGGTATTTATTATTCATTTCAGCTAGTATCTTTGGCCTCTTGCTCTTCCTTTCCTTTTTGTTCAAGTTTTCATTTAAACAATTGATTTTCATCCATCTTTTTAAATATGGGCATGTATTGCTATGAATTTCCCTCTGAGAATGGTTTGCGCTGTGTCACAAAGGATTTGGTATGTTGTGCTTTCCTTTATATTTGATACCAAGTATATTTTTATTTCACTTTTAATTTCTTACATAGAGAAATTGTTTTCTAGTCGTACAATATTTAATTTTGGTATAATAATAATTATTCATTTTTATTCTTCCTGTGATTGATTTCTTACTTCATACCATTATGGTCAGAAAGTATGCTTTGTATGATTTTAATGTTTTAAAACTTGAGATTTGTGGCATAATCTGTAGTTGGTTCTGGAAAAATTATCCTGTGAAAATGTCTGCTGATGATGGATGGAGTGTTCTAAGTTAAATTGGCTTATGATTTTCTTTATGTTCTTAATGTCCTTATTGATTCACTTTTTAAATGTTCTGTCGAGAACTGAAATTGAAGGTTTCAAAACTACAAATATTAATAGCGGCACTGTAATTTTTTTCTTTGATATTAGTGTTTGTGTCATGTTTTTGGACAGGTTAGGTGAATATATGCTAATAATTGTATCTTCTTGAAGTATTAGCCCTTTTATTATGTAATAGCCTTTATCAGTATGACCACACTCCTTTTTTTGGGTGCTGGTTGCACGGAACATTTTTTCCATCCTTTATTTTCAGTCAGTTTGTGTCCTAATGTGAATGTGTGTTTTGTGTAGGTAACAAAAGATGAATCATGTTTTTTATCCAGTCTATCACTCTGCCTTTTGTGTAAATATTTTGGCTATTTACATTTTCTTCATTCTTTTAGCTAATTGGGTTTTGAGTTTCTTTTATCTGGTTTCTCTTTTTATCAATTTTCCTGTTATTTTTTGTATTTAGCATCTTTTGTTATGAGCTTTAATTCCTCTTTACATATTCTCTTAGTGGTTACTACAAATATTATACTATACAACATGCAATTACAGTAACATTTAGCATGCAATCAACAATGAATGTGAAATATTAAGTATTCCTGGTTTACTGTTCCCTCTCCTTTTTCTGTTGGTGAACCTCCAGTGACAGTAATGTACACCCTACATCCAGTAGTCGTAATATATACTTATTTTCTGAGATCTCTGTCTGACTCCTTCCTCCCCCTTTGTGTACATTTGAGTGTTTGATTAATGTTCTTTCCTTTCCATTTAGAAAACTTCCTTAAGTACATGTAGGGCTGGTCTGGTATTGCCAAATTCCCAAGGCTTCTGGTTATTTGGGACTCTTCTTCCCTGTTTCAAAGAAATGCCTTGACTTAGTGCTTTTCTGTTGTTTCCTTTTTAATTAAAGTAGGGAGATGCCATCTATCGGTTGGCGTGTGTCACATATTGGTATAAGGAGCCCTGGTGGTGCAGATTGGTGTGATACTGCTAACCACAAGTCAGCAATTCACATCCATCTTTCTCTGTAGGGGAAAGATCAAGCTATTGCTCCCATAAACATGTACGCCCTCAGAACTCTAGGGTAAAAAAAGAAACCAAGAAACCATGGGGAGCAGTTTTACTCTTCCCATAGGGACACGAACAATCAGAATCAACTTGAAGGCAGTGGGTTTTTACCTGTTGTTATGGAATTAAAGAATTTCCGATTTATTACCAAAGGTTTATAATTCATTACTGTGCTTAGATTTCTGGTGTTCAAATTGTGCCAGACAGGTCAACCTATCTGCTAAGTTTTAGCACTGCACCATCATTGTTTTGGTTGTTTTATTACGTGGTTCCTGAGATACTCCAGATTTACCTTGTACATTGCTGCCATTTACCCCAGAATCAGCCATTTCTCCAATGACTGCCGGTTCATTTGACAAGAGAATGATTCTTGAGGTCGATTAGGTTACCAGATGGGCTCATTGCTACAGGGATATCCTTGCTTGTTGGCTGAACTCAGTGTCTTACACTCATTCTACAGAAGGAGAAATAGCATGACCTTTCCCCCTGCGTAGCGCCCATTCTTTTCCAAATTTTAGCGTAAAGTTTCACTGTAATTTACAATGCATATTGCAAAGCACAACAACCATGCTTCTTCCCTTTGTCGCTGAATTTTCCTCCAATTTAGCTATCATTTTAACTTTCTTTCTCTTTCTCTCAGCTGGTAATCTTTGTTTTCTCGATGAGGCTGCCCTTGGCAAATATAAGATTTTAGTCAGATCGCTTTCAGTGGCAGTTTTTACTGCTATTGTGGACACTACAATGGATTTATCAAATGTTCTTTCTCTTTAAGCATCATTTCAGCTTTTTCTTTTTTTTCCCCAACTGTCCATCTTGATTTTCCTGGTGAGGCTGCCTTTGATAAAAGGAAATATAAGATGGTAACCCGCTATCTTTGGTTTGATACTTTTTTCTGCTGTGTATTTTGCTGGACACCATAATGGCTTTCTGTGGCCTCTGTAAGAAACCCAGAGTCCTTTGTTCTTAATGCTGTGATAGACCTGAGTGGACTTGCTACTTCACAAGACTTTCCCCAGATTCCTTATCACCTTCAACATCCACAGCCACCCACTTAAGCAAGTGATAACTTAAAAACAGTAGTCTGACTTCCATCCTTCCAGAGAACCACCAAGTAGACGTGCTAAGGCCCTGCTGCTCCAGCTCAGGCTCCACACATCTCTACCAGTTGTAATGGACTATGCTCCTAGGTTTTGTGTTACTAAATCTCAAGACAGAGAGACTTCGACTCGTTGTATATCAGGCATCAGCTTTCTCACACTGCTGAGTGGTGTGGATGTGTCTAAAGGAGTCCTAGTGGTACTTAGTGGCTATGTTTGGGTGCTGTTAAAATCTAGGTCAGTCGTTCAAACCCATCAGCCAGTCTGTGGGAGCGAGATGAAGCCGTCTGTTCCTGTAAAGATTTTCCACCTCAAAAACCGAAAGAAGTAGTTCTCTGCCCTATATGGTCGTTGTGAGTCAGAATCAACTTGTTATCAGCAGTGGACATTTTCAGAATACCTATTTGGAATATAAGAAGAACCACACAAGAAGCAGGCCACCAGATAAATATGACTGTGGATGTTGCTTCCAAGATCCGTGCTGCCCAGTGGAAAGGGAAATGAGCTGCAAGTGCACACAGTTGACGCATCCCACTGCCGACTGCGAGGCTGGCAGTTTGAGTCCACCCACATTGAAAGGGATATTGAAAGAAAGACCTGGTGATCTACTTCTGAAAAATCACCATCGAAAACCCTGTGAAGCACAGTTCTACCCTGACACCCATGGGATTGGCAGTACTACTCAACCGGGTGCCTAGCAAGACACCATTCTTTGTGGGATTTTTCCTATTTTAATTACCATCCATTGCTTTTTATTTTTTTAATCATTTTACTGAGGGCTCGTACAACATTTATCACAATCCATACGTACATCCATTGTGTCAAGCACATTTGTACATTTCTTGCCATCATCATTCTCAAAATATTTCTTTCTGCTTGAGCCCTTGGTATCAGCTCCTCATTTTTCCCCTCCCTCCTAACCCTTCTCCCTCATGAATCCTTGATAAATTTATAAATTATTATTATTTTGCCATGTCTTACACTGTCCAGCATCTTCCTTCACCCACATTTCTGTTGTCTGTCCCCCAGGGGGTGGTTATATGTAGATCCTTGTGATCAGTTCCTGCTTTCTACCCCTCCGTCCCTCCACCCTCCCTGTTTCGCCGCTCTCACCACTGGTCCTGAGAGGGTCATCTGTCCTGGAGTGCCTCTGTTTCCAGTTCCTGTGTGTACCAGTATACATCCTTTGGTCTAGCTGGATTTGTAAGGTAGAATTGGGATGATGATAGTGGGGAGGAGGAAGCATTGAAACTAGAGTAAAGTTGTATGTTTCATCATTGCTACACAGCACCTTGACTTGCTCATCTCCTCCCTGCGACCCTTCTGTGAGGGGTTCTCCACTTGCCTACAGATGGGCTTTGGATCCCCACTCTGTACTGCCCCTCAATCACAGTGATAATAATATTTTTGTTCTTTGATGCCTGATACCTGAACCCATCAACATCTCATGATCACACAGGGTAGTGTGCTTCTTCCATGTGGGATTTATTGCTTCTCAGCTAAATGGCCTCTTTATTTTTAAGCCATTAAGACCCTAGGTGCTATATCTTTTGATAGCCAGGCACTACCAGCTTTCTTCACCACATTTGCTTACGCACCTGTGTTGTCTTCAGCGATCATGTTGGGAAGGTGAGCCTTATGGAATGCCAGTTTAATAGAACAAGTGTTCTTGCATTGAGGGAGTACTTGAGTAGAGGCCCAATGTCCATCAGCTACGTTAATACTATAAATATATGCACATAGATCGATTATTTCCCCATTGTCATATATAAATATGTTTGCATATGTACATGCCTGTATTTAGACCTCTATAAATATCCTTTGCCTTCTAGTTCTTTCCTCTATTTCCTTTTACTTTTATCTTGTCCCTCTATCATGCTCAGCCTTCATTTGGGTTTCAGTAATTCCTCTCAGTTACATTACCCTTGAACAAGCCCTACCAGGCCTTTTACACCCTCCTCATCACTGATTTTGGATCACTTGTTATTCCATTGTCCCTGGGATTTATTAACACCACTTCCTTTCCCCCACCTCTCCCTCTACTATGTCCCCTGGAACCTTCGGTCCTGTTGTTTTCTCCTCCAGATTGTTTATCCAGACTCTTTTATCTAGACAGACCTGCAGAGATAATACTATGCACAAACCAAGACAGAGCAAAACAAAGCAACAAAAAAGAAAATAGCTCAAGGTCTATTGACATTTAGGAGTGTTTTCTGGTGGAGTCTGATGGAGTGCCACACCATGGCCCCAAAGTCTATTTTTGGTATTCCCTCGAGACGTCCTTGCTCTGCTCCCCTTGCTGTTCTGTTGCACGCCTTTAGTGTTTTGCCTCGGTGTGGTGGGGTCTGATCAGGCATAATTCCCTCACTGTGTATCCAGTGTTGTCCCCTATAGGGCTATGGGCCAGTGAGGGATGTCATGTCTCATAGTGGGGTTGACCATATGGCCCTCTCTAGCTATTGGCTGCTCTGAGCAGGGATATCATCTTCAAGTCTTGGTGGGCCAGGATGTGCTCCACTCTCTCTTCCTCCCCCCTCATTTGCTCCTGTGTGCTCTGATCAGACATGTCCCTCTCCCTGAGGTGTAGCTTCAGTGCTGCCCCTAAGGTAAATTCTTCAGGGGGCAGGGGTGGTTGTCCACATAGTTGGGATTGGGGCCTGTCTCTCAGACCCCTCTACTGGTTCCCTGCTTCATGCCAGTATGTTGCCTTCACATCTTAGAGCACCGCTTTGTAGTCTGGTCCCTCTTTCCCTGAGAAGATATGAATAATACACTCCCCTTGGGGAAGTTAGTGCCCTGTTCCCCAACTACTCATTTGTTTTTGTTTTTTCTCTCTTTCCCCTTCCTTTTTAGTTGTCTACCATATGTATTCCTGGATTTGGTCTGGTCCCTGCCATACTCCCTGAACCTGAACCCAGGAATGTTTATATACAATAGTTTTTTCCCTAAGCCCGTTTTGCACTTTTTTTTTTTTAAGCTTTCCTCATCAGACTCATATAGTACTTCCATTTTCTGCTTGGCTTACTTCGCTTAGTATAATTTCCTCCAATTCTTTCCAATGTGCTTCATGCATTCATCACTACTTTTTTTCTTATTTTTTTAATCATTTTATTGGGGGCTCATAGAATTCTTATCACAATATGTTCTTGATCCATTGTGTCAAGATCATATGTACATTTGTTGCCATCATCATCCTCAAAACATTTGCCTTCTATTTGAGCCCTTAATATCTGCTGCTTATTTTCCCCCTCCCTCCCCACTGTCCCCTACCTCATGAACCCTTCATCATTAATAAATTATGATTATTTTGTCATATACTACACTGTCCGATGTCTCCCACCGCCTTCTTCTCAACTGTCCCTCCCCCAGGGAGGAGACTATATGTAGATTCTTGTAATCAGTTCCCCCTATCCACCCCACATTCTCTCCACCCTCCAGGCATCGCCACTCTCACCACTGGTCCTGAATGAGTCATCTGTCCTGGATTCCCTGTGTTTCCAGTTGCTATCTGTACCAATGTACATCCTCTGGTCTAGCCAGATTTGTAAGGTAGAATTGGGATCATGATAGTGGAGGAGAGGAAGTATTTAAGAACTAGAGGAAAGTTATATGTTTCATCGCTGCTACCCTGCACTCTGACTGGTTCATCTCTTCCCCACAACCCTTCACTAAGGGGTGTCCGATTGGCTACCAATGGGCTTTGAGTCTCCACTCTGCACTCACCCACATTTTCAATGATATGATCTTTTGTTCCTTGATGCTTGAAACCTGATCCCTTCGACAGCTCGTGGTCACACAGGCTGGTGTGTTTCTTCCATGTGGGCTTTATTGCTTTTGAGCTAGATGGCCACTTGTTTATCTTAGAACCTTTAAGAACACAGACGCTATATCTTTTGATAGCTGGGCACCATCACTTTTCTTCACTACATTTGCTTACACACACGTTTGTCTTCATTGATCGTATCAGGGAGGTGGGCACCCATTGATATGATTTTTAGTTCTTTCATGTCTGATAACCAGTCCCTTCTGCACCTTGTGGTCAGACAGGCTGTGTGCTTCTTCCATGTTGGCTTTGATGCATCTCAGCTAGATGGCCGCTTGTTTATCTTCAACGCTTTAAGATCCCAGACGCTTTGATAGCCACGTACCATCAGCCTTCTTCACCACATTTGCTTATGCACACATTTTTCTTCAGCAATCATGTTGGGAATGTATGCATCCTGGAATGCCAATTTAATAGAACAAAGTGTTCTTGCATTGAGTAAGTGGAAGCCTAATTGTTTTATTAGGAGTTCACACAACTCTTATCACAATTCATACATACATCAGTTGTATAGAGCACATTTGTACATTCATTGCCCTCATCATTCTCAAAACATTTCCTCTCCACTTAAGCCCTTGGCATCAGGTCCTCATTTTGTCCCCTCCATCCCTGCTTCCCCCTCCCTCATGAACCCTGGATAATTTATAAATTATTATTTTGTCATATCTTGCCTTGTCCGACATCTCCCTTCACCCACTTTTCTGTTGTCCACCCCCTAGTAACAAAGTCAAATGCAGATCCTTGAAATCGATTCCTCCTTTCCAACCTACTCTCCCTCTACGCTTCTAGTAGTGCCACTCTCACCACTGGACCTGAAGAGATCATCCACCCTGGATTCCCTATGTTTCTGGTTCCTATCTGCACCAGTGTACATCCTCTGGTCTAGCCAGACTTGCAAGGTAGAAATCAGATCATGATAGTGCAGGAGGATGAAGCATTTAGGAACTAGAGGAAAGTTGTATTTTTCATTGTTGCTACATCACACCTTGACTGGCTCGCCTCCTCCCCTACACCCCTCTGCAAGGGGATTCCGGTGACTGACAAATGGGCTTTGGATCTCCAATCTGCACCCCGCCCCCCTACCTCATTCACTATGGTAAGATTTTTTGTTCTGATGATGCCTGATACCTGATCCCTTCAACACCTTGTGATCGCACGGGATGGTGTGGTTCTTCCATGTGGGCTTTGTTGCTTCTGAGCTAAGTGGCTGCTTGTTTGCCTTTAAGACACCAGACGCTATACCTTTTGATATCCGGGCACCATCAGCTTTCTTTGCCACATTTGCTTATGCACCCATTTGTCTTCAGCGATCATATCATGGAGGCAAGCACAAAATGTTATGATTTTTTGTTCTTTGATGCCTGATAACTGATCCCTTTGGCACCTTGTGATCACACAAGCTGGTGTGCGTCTTCCATGTGGGCTTTGTTGCTTCAGAGCTAGATGACCACTTGTTTATCTTCAATCCTTTAAGACCCCAGACGTTATATCTTTTGATAGCCGGGCACCATCAGCTTTATTCACCACATTTGCTTATGCACCCGCTTTGTCTTCAGCAGTTGCGTTGAAAAGGTCAGCATCACAGAATGTCAATTTAATAGAAGAAAGTATTCTTGCATTAAGGGAGTACTTGAGTGGAAGCCCAATGTCCTTCTGCTACCTTAATACTAAACGTATAAATATATGCACATAGATCTATTTACCCATCCTCATATATAAATATATTTGCATATATACATGTCTTTATCTAAACCTCTATAAATGCCCTTTGTCTCCTAGCTCTTTCCTCTAATTCCCTTGACTTTCCTTCTGTCCCACTATCATGCTCAGTCCCGACCAGGGTTTCAGCAAATCCTCTTTGTTACATTACCCTTGATCATGCCCTACCAGGCCTCCCAGCCCCTCCTCACCACTGATTTAGATCACTTGTTCCCTTGTCCCTGGGTTTGTTAACACCACTACCTTTTCCCCCACCTCTCCTATGTCCCTCCTGAACTGTCGGTCCTGTTGTTTTATCCTCCAGATTGTTCATCCAGCCTATCTTATTTAGAAAGACCAGCGGAGATAATAACATGCACAAAAACAAGACATAAAAATACCAAGGAACAATATACAGCCAACCAACAACAATAAATCAATGACAAAAAAAACACAAGAAAGAAAAGTTTGTAGTTAGTTCAAGGATTGTGTGTTGGCCTTTAGGAGTGTTTTCCAGTTCAATCAATTGGGGTACCACACCCTAGCCCCAAAGTCCACCTTCATCATTCCCTGAGGACCTCGCCGTTCCATTCCCTTGCTATTCTGTTGCACCCCCTTAGTGTTTTGCCTCGGTGTGGCGGGATCAGATCAGGCGTAGTTCCCACACTGTGTCTCCAGTGTTGTCCCCGGTAGAGCTATGGGTCAGTGAGGGGCGTCATGTCTCATAGTGGGGCTGGCCATGTGGTCCTCTCTGTGGACTGGCTGCTCTAATCGGGATAATCGTCCTCAAGACCTGGTGGGCCAGGATGTGCTCCACTTTCTCCTCCTCCCCCTTCATCATCACCCATGTGCTCCCATCAGATATGTCCCTCTCCTGGAGCTGCAGATTCAATGCCGTCTTTTGAAATAAGTTCTTCTGGTGGGAGGGCCAGGCGTCCTCTTAGTATTTGTCATCACTGCTTTTTAGTGATGTGTAGTACTCCATTGTATGTATATACCACTGTTTTTTAATCCAATCATTTGTTGGTGGAAATTTGGGTTGTTTCCAACTCCTTGCATTCGGATTTGTACCCTTGTGGAACTGCTGTTCAGGTCCTTTGCCCACCTCCTCGGTGGGCAATTAGTTTTTTTTTCTCTTTGGAAACTAGCAGAGTATTGTAGATTTTAGTAATAAGGCCTTTGTCTGATGTGTCAGGCTAAAGATGTTTTCCCAGTCCGTGGGCTCTCTTATTTTCTCTTGGTGAATTATTTTGATGTACACAGATGTTTTATCTTCAGTGTATCCCACATGTCAATTTGTGACTCATGTGCATTTGTGTCCTTCCCTGTTTCTGCTATCCCATGTATTCCCAGTGCCAAAATTCTCAGATTGGTCCCAGTTCCCTTATTGATGGACCTAATAGTTTGGAGTTTTACCTCAAGGTCTGTGATTTACCTTGAGTTTATTCTTGTGCATGGAGTCAGATAAGGGTCATGCTTCATTTTTCTGCAGGTAGATATCCATTTTTTCCAACACCGCTTGTTAAAGAGGGTCCCTGCTTTTGATATTTTGGGGGCTTTATCAAAAGTGAGTTGTCTGTATCCTGATGATTTTATTTCTGGGTTTTCAGTTCTTTTCCAGTAGTCTAAGTATCTGTCATTATACCAATACCTCCCAGTTTTGACCATGATGGCATTATAATATGTGCTAAAGTCAGGTAAAGCAAGCCCTCCCACTGTGTCCTTCTTAGGGAGTCTCTGCTAATTCTGGGCTTCTTCCCTCTCCATATGAATTTGGTAATCAGTTTTTCCATTTCTTTCAAGAAAGATGAGGGTAATTCTCTCAGGATTGCATTAAAGTTATATAGTGCCTAGGAGAGAACTGACATCTTTACTATATTGAGTCTTCTGATCGACAAAAATGGGATATTCTCCCATTTGTTGAATCACTCTTGGTTTCTTGTAATAGTGTTCCATAGTTTTCCTCATATAAATCTTTTGTTCTTTTAGTCTGCTATTTCCCTAGATATTTTAATTTGTGCTTGGCTATTGTGATGGGTACCACCTTTTTGACCTCCTCTTCTGTTATTTTAGCTGATATGTATAGCAGTCCAGTGGACTTCTGTTTGTTGATCTTGTATCCTGCCACTCTGCCCCTTTTGGATCTTTTGGGATTTTCCATTTATAAAATCATGTCATCTACATATAACGATAGTTTTACCTCTTCCTTCCCCAGACGAATACCTTTGATGTCTCTCCTTTGCCTTATGCTGCGAGCTAAAACCTCCAGTACGATGTTAAATAAGAGTGGGGACAAGGGGCATCCTTGTCTGGACCCTTTTTCTGTGGAATTGTGTTCCTCTTTTCTGCATTGACTACCATGTTGGCTGTTGGTTCTTCATATATAGCTTGTATTGTCTTGAGGAATTGTCCTTCCATTCCTATCTCCTGATGTGTCTTAAAAAGGAATTGGTGTTGGATGTTGTCGAATGCTTTTTCCACATCTATCAATATTATCATGTGGTTCTTAGAGTTTTTCATGTCAATGTGGCACATGATACTAATGGTCTTTCGTATGTTGAACTATCCCTGGTATGAATCTTGCTTGGTCATGGTGAATTACCATATATACTCGTGTATAAGCTGAATTTTTCAGCACAAAAAATGTGCTGAAAAACTGGGGTTTAACTTATACGAGGTGTAATATCTCACAGGTGATTGTCGTTCCTCCGCTGTTCATTCAAAGCCCCACTGATACTGCAGGGCTTTGAATGTTTGTTACTCACATCTAACCAATCAGAGCCATCCTATGACGTGGAAGGCTCCAATTTGCAGAAGCACCCATAGTGATTCACTTACGCTGGCAGCTGAACTGGTCAGGATGTGTCCGTGGCTGCGCTCCGTCTCTCCCCTCTGGTCTCTGTGTTAATTCACATCCTGCATTTCCCACCCTAGGCTTATACTCAAGTCATCCGTTTTTCTAGTTTCCCAGGTAATAACTAGGTACCTAGGCTTATACTCAGGTCGGCTTATATTCAAGTATATATGGTATTCGTTTTATATACATTTGTATTCTATTGGCAAGTATTTTGTTAACAATTTTTGCATCTGTGTTCATTAAGAATATTGGTCTGTAGTTCTCAATTCTTGTAGGATTCCTGCCCTGTTTGGGTATCATATTTATACTTGCTTCAAGAGGTTGCCGTCTTTTCTAGGTTCTGGAAGATTTTGTGTAGGATTGGTGTCATTTCTTCCCTAAATGCTTGGTAGAATTGTCCTGTGAAGCCATCTGGTCCAAGGAAATTGGGGTTGGTAATCCCTTGATATCCTTGTCTATTTCTTCTATTGCTATGGGTCTATTGACATTCTTGATGTTCCTCTGGGACATTCGAGGGAGGGATTGTTTTTCAAAATTTGACCATGTCTTCCAAGTTGTTGAATTCATTGGAGTACAGTCCTTCGTAATACTCTTTAATTATCATTTTGAATTCATTAGAGTCTGTTGTAATGTCCCCTCTTTCATCCCTCATTCTTGCTATTGAAATTTGTTCCCGTCTTTCTTTGGTTAGGTTTACCCACGATATGTTGATTCTGTTTATCTTTTCAAAGAACCAACTTTTAGCAGCATTAATTTTTTCCATAGTTTTCTTATTTTCCCTCTCCTAAATCTCAGCCCTGATTTTTATTATTTCTTTTCTTTTGCTATTAGCACGATTGTGCTGTTGACTCAGCCCTAGTTGCTGTAAATTTTGTGCCAGCATATCAATCATATGGCTTTCTTCCTTTCTCAGGTGTGCATGTATTGCTATGAAACTTCCTCTGATAACTGCCTTTGCTGTGTCCCATAAGTTTTGGTACGTCTTATTCTCATTCTCATTGGTTTCTAGAAATTTCCTAATTTCATCTATGATCTGAGCCAGTACACACTCCTTTTTCAGTAGAGAGTTATTCATCCTCCAATTGTTTGCCTTGTTTTATTCATCTTCATTTTGCTGATTTCCAGCCTTATGGCACAGTGGTCAGTGAGAGAAGTCTATATGATATCAATGTGCTTAAATTTATGCAGATTTGACTTATGCCCCAGCATGTGGTCTATCTTCGAATATGTGCTATGTGGGCTTGAAAAGAATGTGAAATATTTTGTATTTTCATGAAAAGCTCTGTAAATATATATCAGGTCAAATTGACTAATTGTAGTGTTTAGATCTCTGGCCTCCTTGTTGAGTTTCTTTCCCTGTGATATTTCTTTCTCAGAGAGTGGTGTATTGAAGTCACCTACTATAATTGTTGAGGCTGTGACTTCCTTTTTCATATTTTGAAGCATTTGTTTGACGTATTCAGCAGGTCTGTCATTTGGGGAATATGTTTACAATGCTTAGTGGTTCTTTGCCTACTGCTCCCTTGAGCATTATATAGTGTTCCTCATCTCTTTTTATGGTTTGCACTTTGAGGTCAGTTTTATCCAAGATTACGATTGCAACCCTTGGTTTTTTTTTAATTGCTGTTTCTTTGGTATGTTTTTCTCCAGCATTTGATTCTCAGCCTAGTTTTGTTTGTAGTCTTGACATGTGTCTCCTGTTGGCAGCAGATTGATTAGTTGTATTTCTAAACTAGTCTAAACTAGTCTGCTAGCCTCAGTCTTTTAATGCCTGAGTTTAGTTCATAGATATTCAGGGGTATTATTTCCTTCCGTGGACTCTGTGATGTCATCTTACACCTTTTGTGTTGGGTGTTTTCCCACCTCCCTTTCTTTTTAATGTAGTGTGTGTGTGTGTGTGTTTCATTCTTGACTTCTTTTCACCCTTAATCCAATGCTATCTTGGGGGCTGTTTTCTCTTTGTTTCCCTCTGGGTGAGGTTGTTCTCTGTGGCAGTCTCTTACTTATGCTAGGTGAGTGCTGTTCTTCTGCCTATACTGGATCGACAAGGATCCAGGCTGGGTTTCTTCTAATGTATTCTTTGAGTTTTTCCTTCTCTAACAAGACAATTACTTCTTCATCTATCTTGATCAGTAATTTGGCTGTGTAGAGTATTCTTGGGTTTGCATTATTTTCCTTCAATTTTTGCAATGTTACTCAACAACTCTCTCCTCTTCTTCATAGTGTTCTCTGATACCCTGTTTCCCCGAAAATAAGACAGTGTCTTATATTAATTTTTGCTCCCAAAGATGCACTAGGTCTTATTTTCAGGGGATATCTTATTTTTCCATGGAGAAGAATGTGGTACACGTTTATTGTTTATTGTTTTATTAAAAGAGACCTCGTACTACCTGTCTGCTCTGACTGCGCTGCAGCCAATAGTGAGCTGCGTGGTGGTGCCCACCACTATGATCCAGAGTCCAGAGTTACGGTAGCTTCGGGGGTGCTGATTTTTGGGGAGGTCTTATTTTTGGGAGATGCCTTATATTTCAGCCCGAGGCAAAACTGTAAGTAGGTCTTATTTTGGGGGGATGTCTGACTTTTGGGGAAACATGATAGGTCTGAGCATATTCTTATTTGGGAAACTATGTGATTGCTTGTTTTTCCCTAGCTCTTCTCATGATTTTCTCCTTTTCCTCAAAGTTGGATAGTAAGTATGATGTGCCTTGATTTCTTCTTGGGTTTCAATCTGACTGGTGTTCTTTCAGCTTCCTGAATGGTTGCCAGGTTTTCATTCATTAAGCTCGGGAAGTTTTCCTCCAAGAATTTCCTCTCTGTTGCAGTTGACTTCTTTGTGGTGTCTTCCTCTGGTAATCCAATAATTCTAATGTTGTTCCACTTCATAGCATCAGACCTAGCTTTTAGGTTCTCTTCATCTTCACTAATGATCTTATTAGATTTTTGTTCGCATTTAAAGTCTCCTTGGCTGTCCTCTAGGTCACTGGTGCAATTATCTGCCTCCTCCAGTCGATTCTCGTGGTCTGCGTGTCTGCTACTAGTTTTTGTTATCTCTTCCCTGATCTCTTGTATTTCCCTTTGGTGTATGGACTTAATCTCCTCTTTCATTTCATCTTTTTTCTGTATTGTTTTTCTCATATCCTGTATTACAGCAAGAAGTATTCTGAAAAATTCTTTATGTGGCAGATAAATATCTGCTTCTTCTATGCATGTCGTTCGGTTCAGGACATCTCTGCCATTGAAGTTTGTTTCTCATGTTTTTTTGTTGAGGTCATTGGGCCTGATTGCTGTTTGTTTTAGAGGAGCCAGGTGCCATTTTTCAGGGAGTCAAAGAGCACTGGCTCTCTCTGGGAGACTCGTAGGAAAGCTTCTTCGAACTGCTACAGCTAATTTCACTATGGAATTAGCCAACCACTTTATCCTCCTGTGGCTTCACTCTTTCCCTAGTCAACAAGTTGGATGGGCCTCTCCGGAGATGCTGGTTGGGTTGTTGTGGATCCACGAGGATGGTGCTTTACTGGGTGATCTCACAAGAATCCATGATGGTGTGGCCCATGACGGCTTGGGTTGCCACAGGTGGCATGCAAAGGTGCCCGCTGCAACAGGAGTGTCACAGAAATCTGGTTGGTTGCCTGCTTTGGTATAGAGCACCGTGAATGTTGGGCGGAATTTCCCTGATCAGGTAGATCACTGCATAGGTTAGGCAGAGGTTCCCACTGCTCCGTGGAAAGCTGGTGAGTGTTTGATAAGCTTTCTTAGTCTGTGAGGCACTACAGCAGGCGGGAGGAAACTCCCTCAGTAACGTGGGACCACAGAGGATGGATAGGAGCTCCCCAAGGCACACAGGCAGGATTTCCCCCAAAGAAGGGGTGCCGAATTTCTCCAGCCATGTCTTAAGCACTGCAGAGGACCGGCAGGTGGGCTTTTCCAGGGAAGAAGTTGGGCAGGATATCCCCTGTTGGAGTGTGGGTGGGCTTTCCCAGCTTCCGGTTATGCTGCAGAGGGAGGAGCTCGCCCAGCAGGGTTGAGTGCAGGCATTAATGCCCTAGGCTAAGGGTAGTGGTCAGGATGTTGGCAGTGCTGTGTGAGAGAAAGGGGAAGAGAAAAAGAGATGGAAAAAAACAGCCCACTGAGACAGGGGGATAGGGGGGAATAGAGAGAAGAGAGGGAAACTGAAGCATCAATATAAATGAACCTGATCCTTGACCATGGGGCTGCAGGGGTTTAATCCCTGCCCTGAGATGGTGTCAAACTGTGGCTGTGTTGAGATAAAGCCCCTGTGTTGGCTACAAATGATCCTGGCTCCAGCCAAGACAGTGGCCGGGCCAAGGTAAGGTGACCAGATTTTAACATTGGTATAGCGGGACACCATTGATAAAACTCATATCCTGGTGAAATTGCCACATGGCAGCCGAAAACCGTACATACCCTCACTTGTTGTCCATTCTTTCCAAAAATTGGGACTTTTTAAAAACACCATAGACACGAGAAAAAATGTTTAAAAAGCGGTACGTCTGGTCACCTTAGGCTAAGGTCAAACCCTAGCTGGCCTCCATTGT
This sequence comes from Tenrec ecaudatus, assembly GCF_050624435.1. Lineage (NCBI taxonomy): Eukaryota > Metazoa > Chordata > Mammalia > Afrosoricida > Tenrecidae > Tenrec > Tenrec ecaudatus. Next base: position 397,536 of record NW_027457576.1, on the reverse strand, counting down.
GGTAAGCCAAAAGACCCAGCTCCTTAAAACCTATTGGATCTCTGCCTACTTATCTTTCTGATGCTCCTTCTGCGACCTGGCGGTGTGGAATTTCCCTCTTAGTGACTCTCCTGCACAGATTTCTGTGGAGTTCCTCTGCTATGTGTTACTCAGTCGCCATCTTCCTGGAAGTCTCTACCATCCATTTCTTAACAGATTTTTGTGAGAACTTTTTTTTCTCTCCCACTTAAAATTAATATACTTTTCCCCTCAAGAGACTGTAATTTACCTTTGTAAATTACAGGAAAAGGGCTTCAAAAATTCATGGAAAATTCCTTTACCTTTTAATCCTATTTCCATGAGTTATTTGTGGCTCACTCATACATGTTATTCCAGTAACTATGGCTCCATAAGAAATTATCGCCAACACTTAATGGCCTAAAATAGCAATTAAATATGCTCATAGATTTTATATTTTGTGGGAAGGAACTCAGACATAGCATAACAAACATGTTTCTTCTCTGCCCTATGATGCCGGGGCCTCAGCTACACACCTTACTGGCTAGACCAGAAATGTCTGAAAGCTCGCTTACCATGTGGCTGCCTGATGGGCCAGTTTGGGCTTCTTCACAGTTCAATGTCTAGTGTCCCTCCAGAGTACGTTTCCTAAAGGAGAAACCAGGTAGAATCATACTCCTATAGTCCCTGGGAGCACTGCTGCCGTATTCATTAGGTCTGAAGAGTCTCAAGTCCCCCATCCCCAGGTGCACAAAAGGGAAAGTGACCACACACCTCACATTCCTTCACGAAGGGATCTAGGGTCCCTGAGTAAACCGCATGGAGTGCATAGCTGACCTCTGGCTACATCAAGGAGAAGAATCCTACGTAGATCCATCAATCAAGGCTGATTGCCACAAAATAGAGATCAGGCATGCCTCCACCCTCCATCATTCTTTACCCTTTTCTGATAGTAACTGTTTCTTCCACAGCATTCTACTTTTGTGCTGTGTTCTATAATCCATTGCACTGGTCTCACAGAGCTCACAGGCAATACTCACAATTAAGGGAGCTTTTTAGAGAACTTAATGGGTTACTACAAGCCAAGATCAGAAAACACTAAGGATACACTCATTGGTCCACAGTATCATCTCGCCTCAATCAAGTCTTTCTCTAGTCCTTAGTCTCTGTGTTGCTCTTCAATTCTGTCTCGTGTCTCCTTGCCTCAGCCTCTGACTTTGTCTTGTTCTTTCAGTCTGTCCAGTAATTTCTGTTTCACAGCCTCTGGTTCCTCTTGTCTTTAGACAGAGATCTCATTTGTTCTCCACTGGTAGTTCTTTATCCCTTAGTACATGGGATTCCTCTCTGTTCCTGTTCTAAGATAACACATCCCTATGGCCAGGGAAGTGGCAACGAAAATGAACCAGTCCACTCTGTTTTGTGTTAGACATGCCCTATTTGCAAAGTCCCACCTAATCATCAATGGGAATCACAAAGACCTAGACAGAAGAGCCATGCCAAGAGACTTCACACCACGATAGTCCCACAGACAGGCGCTTCTTGCCTTCTTACCCTTAAATCTACAAGTGAGAGCTGTGTCTTGGGAGATTCGCCTCTAAACCCTGGCAACCAAGTGTGCTTTTTACAGTGCATTTCCTCAACTCCTGTGCAGACAGACCACTGCAGCCAGGTGCAGATTCAGGGCAGCCTCCCAGCATTGCCTGTCTGTCCTGCAGCCCCCTCTCTATGTGCCTCATTGGGCCTCAGCCATCCATGTGGCCCTTCTGCTCTGCTGGGTGGCATTTTGTTTTAAGATGATGGCAACGCCTTGACAGTCAAAGCTGCAGAACCCTCTGGAGAAAGGACACCAGTGAGTTGCTTTTCTTGCCCACACCCCATCACTGTGGTGGACTTGCACACATTCCTGTTGAGTCAGATGTTGGTGATCTGCATTTCTCCTCCACATTCACTTCACTTTAAAAAAAAATTTAGCCCCTGCTATGATTCTAGTGATAGAAGGCGATGTAGGATTTAAGAAAGCTGAATTATCCCTGTCATGTTTAACTCACTGCATAGTTGGAAACTTATAATTTGAATGTTACATGTTTGCTGTCAGGAATTGAATTTCCTTTCCACTGGGCATCCTGCAGACCCTGCGGTGCTGCATTGCTCCTTGGGCCTTGCTGTGTAGCATGGGGATTGCAGGGCCATCTCTACTCTGCTTATAGGACCTGCAGGACCGCAATGATGAGTTGCAGGCTGCGCTGGAAGGCCTACAGACATGGATGCACAAGACACAGAGTAGCCCATCTAGTTTCCGGCCAGATGGATGCCTGCCCCCAGCAGATTGCTCCGAAGGTAGAGGATCTTCTTGGGGAAAGGGTGGAGTCCTTGTTCCAGCAAACTGGGCTATCTCTCAGACCTACCCGTAGTTTGTGTCATGGGCCACTTCCAAGCATCATAGGGTATATTGAGGCACAAACACCTGCCCCAGACACACTGGCACCACCCGGCTGAGTTCCTTGTAGCTGGGAATTTATGGAAGGGGATGGGGGCTTTATCAACTGTAATGAAATGGCAGCAGTTATGTGATCTCACAATGACCTCATGAGAGGCATGTCCATCACTCGTAGATGTTCCAAAGCCACCTCCAGAGTTGTGATTAAGATGAAGGGACTTGGTGGTGAGGTTTCAGCATAGGCTAGAGACAGAGAGAGTGAGGGTATGTGACAGTAAATAAAGGAGCTATATTTCCTTTGCCCAGGTCACAGACCAGTCTCTATACAGATTGTCCTCTGAGCTGTAAGCTGGTTGATGTGAAAACTCTTTTAATAAAAGAGATAAATTATATCTAAAACATATTAATGACTCCGTGATGTTCAGAGAGAGCTTGAGATTTGTCCCCTTGAGTGTCAGAATTCGTCAGAATAGACCTGTGCCAGCGGCGCCTGTGCAGGACACAGGTCAAGCACTGGAAGCAGTTGGGACCTGTGTGCATAGGCGTGCATATCTGCTTAAAAGTAGATATCTCTGGCTTCAGGATCCTCTTAGTGCTGAGGTTTATGACAAATTCCACCTACAGTGTAGACTGTGTTTGATTAATCTCAGCTCCTTCAAAAGACAAGAACAAGGAGGTAACACAGCTGCCCTAGAGTTTTGTCATAGTCCTGTATAGCCAGGGGTTGGTTCTTGGATCAGTGCCCCCAACTGTGCATCAGCAGACACCGTGGCAAGTCTCTCAGCCCTGCTGCCAAAGCTCTGATACACAGTGGTTTTGTGTGCTAAGTTTTGGCCACTCCCTCACCCCAGGGAGATCTGTGGACACTGACAGGCCACTCCCTCACCCCAGGGAGATCTGTGGACACTGACAGGCCACTCCCTCACCCCAGGGAGATCTGTGGACACTGACCTGTGGATCTTTGGCAGTCGAGCATTTTGCATCCTCCTCCATCCCAGTTTTGTAGTGCTCTAAAGCTATTTATTTAATAAAATGTAAATGAATTATAGCTAAAAGAGCCAACCTGGGAACCTTAAGTTTTCTCTGAATGTGGGTACAGCGTCTTTGGACCCCAACATAACCTGCTCACCTGCAAATGGCAGATTGGTGTCTTGAAATCCTGTGAGTCAACAGCCAAAGGCCATTAGACTCATTTGGGAAATGTGGGATGGAGCCTGACACAGCCAGCTGCACCACATCCAGAGATGCCAAGGGTGCTGTGACATCCATTTAAGGCATCCTACGTATTCTTCCACACAACAGACAGGTCAGCCATCCCCAGGGAAATGGACACTGTGTCCCCTCAACTACACAGAATTTATGGCCCTCAGCACGAACCACTGACCCAAAACCTGGGAGACAAGGCCCTGAAGTCTTGGGTCTGCTCGAGACTGGGGACTGCGGCACCAGATCACAGACCTAGGCTTCATGCCATTGCTAATGAAACCTAGCAGTTTCACAATGTGGCCTTTTTATGTACTGTCCTCCCATCCCTCTGATGGAAACCATTTTAGAAGCAGCACCAAGGCTCAGTTGACCCTTCCGATGTTTGTCTGCTGCTGAGAGAATAGTAAGAAGCTGGGTTGCAGTAAGCCTAGTGATGTGGACTGTCCAGCCTCACGGACCTCCTGTCAGCCCAGGTGACTGCGGAAGTTGACAGTTCTCAGTTTCCAAGGCAAAGTAATTCTTTCCAGAGGTTCTCATTCAGGTTTTTGTCTTGTCCCTTATGTCAAAGTTTGTCACCATTTTCAGGGTGACAATGAGAGTAGAGGATGACTTTGCCACGTCCCATCCTTGACACTGCAAAATGAAGACTGAGTCATGGCATAAATGCAATTCTGAGTCTCAGACCAGCTCTCTTCCAAGCCCTAGCAACACACGTAGTTCAAAGATGTGCCTTGTGTGCCTGGTGTGCGGAGTGGTGATTCAGGTCGGAAAGCGAGTCCTTGCAGTGCTCTCAAGCACCATTCCTCATTCCACACGTATGGAATGTGCCTGACTGCTTTATTTATTATTATTATTATTATTGTATTTTAAAATCATTTTGTTGGGAGATCTTACAAGTATAACATTCCATAGTTAAATCACATCAAACAGTGTTGTACAGTTGCTGCCACAATCCGTTTCAAAACATTTTCTTTTTCTTGAACTCCTTGATATCTGCTCCCCATTTATTCCCTCCTTTGCCTACCATACCCCACCCCAGGAAACCTTACTTTATTTTTTTCCATATCTTGCACATCCAATATATCCATTCACATACAATTCTGTTGTTCGATCCCATTGAGTGGGGTTATTCAGTCATCAGTGCTCTCAGCTCCCTGTTATCTCCTCCCCCCTTCCTGTACCCTCAGGGAACCGTTACTCCATTTATTGTTTCTGAAGGGTTATCTATCTTAGCTTTCATGTATCAAATGATATTAAATATACGATGAACCTGCATCAAATCTGATATGATTAAAGAGGCAAAACAAATAAAAACCATAATCATAAGGGGAGGGAATATTAAGGAACTAGAGGATAATTATGTAGTTCATCAGTGCTATACCACACCCTGGATTTATCATCCCTTCCTGTGTCCCTTCTGAGCGTGACTGTCCAATTACCAGAGGGGCTGTGATTTCTGGGTCTCTACTACATCCATGCCCCTTCACATCAATTTGGTTGCTTATCTTTTGAACTTCTGATACCATTTCTCCTCAACACCTCATGATCACACAGGCTGGTGTGCTTCCTTGTGGGCTGTTTCTTACCTGCTAGTTGGGCACTTATTTAACTGCAAAGCATCTAAGACCCCATATGCTATTAATAACCAGGCACCATCAGCTTTTTTCAACCACATTTGCTTATGCACCCATTTTGGCTTCAGCAATCATCTGACCAGTTTATCGAGCAACACACAGACTTACTGCCATCAAGTTGATGCCAACTCATAATGACCCTATAGGACATGGGAGACCTGCCCCTGTGGGTTTCTGAGACTGTAACTCTTGATGGTGGTTTCAAACTGCTGACATTTCAGATCACAGTCCAATGCATAAACACCATGCCACCAGAGCTCCTACATATCCTGAAACCCAGCATTATTTGTGTGATATAATAATGTGGAGGAGGAGGAGGCCAATTTGAAGTCTTTAGCTAATAAACAGGCCATGAGGTGTGTCTGGCCACCTTCACACACAGTGAGGCTCATTCCCAGGCATCACACTGCCCAGAGGCATGTGTCACCAGGTCACCCCACTTCTTCCATCTCCCCACCTCCTCTATGATCCTGGCATCACCAGGGAATAAACTTGAAGTGAAGTACAAGGGGGCCTTACATTCATGGACAATTCCATTATCTTTTTCTTCCGTGTTCTGGAGGTTTTTTGAAGTCCCTTCACACGATATCACTGCCACTTTGTAGGAACTTGAAGGGTGTGATGGGCTGCAGGAGCCTCCTGAGCAATCTGTTCTGGTGAAAGTGTGAAATGGTTCTAAATGAGTGTTTCCTAACGTGGGCAATGCTGCCCCCTGGGGGGCACTGGAATAATCCGTGGGAGCTGCCAAAGCAAATAACCTACACCCTATCCTGGATTAGGGATGGGCTATTGTATAAAAGTTAATTGCCAGAGGGTTGCTGGGTAACTATTTTTCTGAAAATTGGACAGCTGACCAAATAAGTTTGAGATCCTTTATTCTACATGGATACAACATAGCAGATCACCAGTGATGCGTGCTGTTGTACGCCAGTGTGGCAGAACTCCACCATCACTGCCTTTCCCTTGAAAAAGCACATGTAGAATCTGTGCTTTGTTGTCCCTTGGGAATAGGAAAGCTGTAAGAAACCTGTAATGTCCTCACTGAGCTAAGCTGAGATTTCCTCTTCTTCGCAGGCTTTTTCACATGCGTTACAGCTCCTACTCCAGTGAGCCTCGAAACGGAACTCATGATGGAGCAGGTGAAAGAACGTTACCAAGACGTCAAGAGCCAGCTGGAGACGAAGGTAGGTGTGAGGGGTGCCCGAGGGGGAGCCTGGGGCTTCCTTTTGTGCACAGAGAGCCGTGCTTAGTGCTGACCCTTCTCCAGGCAGCTGCCTTGGATTTCTCTGGTTGGTGAGCGGGCACTAAGAAGACAGTTTGAGGGAAATACAAGCAGAAATGACTGTCAGTGCCTGGCCCAAAGTCGCTGGGGGCTGGCATGCTGAGTGCAGCCCTGCCAACTGCTGTGCGGGAATTCACACCACCTACCTCATTCTTAGCATAACTTATCCTTGGCTTTGCCTCTCTTGGGATGCTGCATAGTTTCTCAGCCAGGATTACCCTGGCTCACAAGGTCTTCTCAGTGAAGTTAGCTCCTGCCTCTCCTTAGATGGTGACTAAGAGAATGTCCGCACACAGTTGCCATGTGCCGCGTTCATTCTACTTTCAGGACTCAGAGAGCCAGCCACCCTGTTTCCACCGGGACCTCTGAGCTCCTGGGTGCAAGTTACTTACCTAAACGGAGCTTGCCAGCCAACGGCCAGACAATATCTTCTCCCACGGGAGGCTATCCAACTGGTCCAGACAAGGCTGTGCCTACATCTTGAGCACTGAGTCTTGGGGATGTCACCACTGCCTTTTCATCCCTGACTTCTGCAGGCCTCAGCTCCTTGGCATGCCTGACAACCTTGCTGTTTCCATGTCATATTGTCAGGGGCTAATGTTTCTCTTTCCAGGTAAACTACAAGCAGGAAATTGAACTAATGAAGAAAAACTTTGAGAAGGAGAAAAGGGAAATGGAGCTTATGTTCAAAAGTGAAGTCAGCATGCTAGAGAGCCAGAGAGCAGACCTGGAGGCGCTCCATGCACAGTCTCAGGATGCCCTTTGCAGCCTGCAGGGGCAGCTGTGGGAGATAAGGAGTGGGGGCCCACATTGCCCCAAGGAGTTGGCCACCTTAGCTCAGTGGCCAGACGAGAAGCTACGCCTGAGACACCAGCACGGACTACCACAAATCAGGTCTGCTGCCCTGTTTTCTTCTGGGTCCTCCTTCAGTCTGAAGTTCTTCCCAAAAACCCACATAAGATATTTAATTCAGGAAATGACTCAACTGCAGTGCATGCTAAGTGGGTAGTTTTTCTCTGGCCACAGAGAGGAAGGTAGGAAAAAATAGGGCTTTGTATGAGTTGTTTTAACTTAAATTAGAAATATATATATTAAAACTTAAGTTATGAAGTAATTTAGTTTGTAGACTACTTTTAACACATTCATATTTATTTTCTGCCTCAGACTTCTCTGTAGCAAAGGAACAAAGTAGCAAAGCATCTTCCTTATTTAATGTCATGTTCTAATTTTCCAGTGCACGCGGTAGCATGTGGGCAAATGGAGAAAAAGGCTAAAAGCTCCTTTGCAATAGGGAGGCCAGTTATCTGCGAAGGTAGCTTTTCAAAGCTGTCCTAAGCGAAAGGAGCCCTGCTGGGGCTTTGGGTTAGCATCAGGCTGCTAACTACAAGATTGGTGATTCCAACCTCCCAACTGCTTTGTGAGAGAAAAACAGACTTGCTCCTCCAAGAAGAGGGACCATCTGAGAGCCTCGGCAGCAGTTTGCTCCATCCTGCAGAGCATAGGAGTTAGAATCGGTTTCATGGCAGCGAGTTGCTGTGTCATCACAAAGAAAAGCAATGAAAGATTTCTTTGGAAAACTGAGCGTATCAAGTAGGTTTCACTTAGTGGAATGATAACTGGTTGCTGCCAGCCCATGCCTATTTATCATGACCTCACTCTCCCACAGAGAATCTTGGCCCTTGCCAACTTGGACACCAAGCGGGCTAGAGCCCTGCTGACCAGACCTGCAAAGCCTCCTTGGGAAGCATTCTTAGCTGGGAACATGGCTCGGGTTAGAAGTGGCACTACGATGACCACAGTGGACCAAGCCATCTCCCGTGTCCTGTGACCTGGGGAGGTTGATGATCCCAGAGCCAGTCTGCCTTTCTGTCATGGTGCAAGGAAATTGAGGCAGCTTGAGTATGGGCGGTAAAGAAAATCCTGGACTACTGAATTGTACCCTCTTCTGTACCCTGCCTTTCTGTTCCCCAAAAGATGACCACACAGTGGCCTCAGACCTGGGCGTTGCAATAACACATACTGCCCGCTAGGATGATCCAGAGCTTCCTCCTGAGAATTTTGCTTCATAGTATCTGAACCTGTGAACTGTCTGGTAAAGGGCGGGCTACTGTCCAGAACACCTTATAGACCATTGCCACTATTCCCAAGCCCTCTCAGGCTCTAAGAAGCAGCAAAGGGACATGTCTGGTCCCAGGAGTTTCCTTAACTGGCTGGAAGGCTGCTCCCACCCCCATTCCCACCCCATGTCATGATTGTGAGTCGAGCCATATTGCATGACTCTGATGAGCTGAGTTACTCTTGTTCTCCCAGGCTGACTGCTCTCAGCTGGGCCTCACTCCACCTCAGTGTTATTTTCCTGGGGCTTCTAAAGGCCTCTTTCCTAGATGTTTCAAATACTTTTTAGAGTAATTTCGACTAAAGGTACTTTTTTTTTTTCACTAAACTTTAGGCCAGTACTGCCCAATACAGCTTTCTGTAGTGATAGACATATCTTGTGTTTGCCTGCCCATTACAGGAGCCACTGGCCACATGGGGTCACTGAAAGTGACTGATGTGACCAAGAATCTGAGCTTTGATTTTATTCCATTTTAATCCGTCTAAATGTAAATTTAGTCCCATTTGACAAGTCGTGTCTGCTGCATTATCAACTAGATCCTGTGCATGCACTCTCTGAGCGCAGCTGGCACGAGTAGCGAGGAGTTGTGCACTTAGAACGTGCGCTTGGGCAGGCCTTTCTAACCCTGTGATACATGTGACATTCGTGTTTCTGAGCCAGGTCCATGTGAAAGTTTCTGTAGAAAGGGGGCAAAGGCTGAACTGAGCCAGAAACTCCTGTGGATGGAAGCAGCGCACTTGTTACAGCAATGGGACTGTAAAAAGAAAAAGATGCTTCAGAGGCAACTGCAGCTAGTGACAGACATGGGAGCCCAGCTGGACTTGGACAAGGGATAGAGAAGAGAGGCAGAAGGAGATGCTAGCCCAGTGCAAGAAGCAGCAACGCAAGTTGGGTGGGGGGTGGAGGGTGGAGGGTGGCAGGGAGGGCTGATGAGTAAAGAGCAAGCTAAAATTTGCAAAGTGTTTGCACTTGAAAAGTTAGAAACCACATATAGGAAGCAATTAAAAGGGCTTTCCCTGGAGGCAGAGGGGCTGAAAGCCTTCTTGAAGGAGGGAAAGGCAACTGCCTCCAGGCCTGCTGAGGTCCACAGAAGTCAGAAAGGAGACGGGACCAGCAGGGTCAGAACGTGGAGAGGCTGAGTTCCTGTGTATGCCAGGGAGGCATCTCACTGCAGATCCTGTCCAGAGCCCGGTCCCGAGAGCAGCCCCACAGCCCAGAGAACCCTCTGCATAGCTCACTATCAGGGCCATCCCATCTTGGTGAATGATATAGAGGTGGCTCCTGCTCCTTTAGAGACATGGGTGATCTATGCTATCCCCTAGAGGGGCAAGGCCCATGTTCCTGGAGAAACCCGTACCTTTGGCTAGCAGCCTTGCTGGTCAGAAGCAAAGATCATCTGAGCAGCAGGAGTCCAAAGCCACAGAGCAGCCCTTACTGGACATGGCTGGACACAAGCTGCCCCTCTAGGAGCCTCTGTGTCTTGGAAGGTGAGCATGGGGTAGGGACCACTAGGACAGGACAGCAGAAATTAGAAGCTGCTGTACCGATAACAGAAGGTAGAAACTGTGCTGGAGAGAGAAAAGAATGACATGAAAACCAGGCTCCTACAGCTGGAAGATAAGCTTCTGGCTAGGGAGAAAGAAGCAGACTCGAGAGAGAATAACAGGTTTGCCCTCTATCCATTCTTAAACAAGTGGAACTGAGTCATCTCAGTCCCTGATGACTTGATTGCATAACCCCCTTTCCTCCTAGCAGGCTGGTAGACTCGGCACCAGGAGAATACCACGTAGCCCAGGTGTGCCCAAGCTTACAAGCCCAGTCTGGCCTGTACTCGGGCCGTGGTGTTGCTAGGTGCTGTGTAAGTGCGAAAAGAGAAATTTTCCATACAGAAACCCCCAGAACTTCACCAAGAGGACTGCTGTGGCTTAGACTCAGGTTTTCACTATCTCTGTCGGCAGGAAATCTGTGCTTGTCTCACGGGGCCCACGAAAGACTGCCCTGAACCCCATTTCATTCCTTTGGGGTCTCTGAAGGTCTCTGCCTGCCAGCTCCAAGCACCTTCCTTTAGTCCCACTGTGTGTATTTATTGAAAGTGTCCTTGGCGCAGATCTACTGCTTCGTGAATTCTGTGAGAGCCCCAAGAACTGACTGGGACACTCGGATGTTGGCCGCAGAAGCCAATGCCTTCTAGAGAAAGCTGAGCTGAGAGGGAGTTCTTAATTCCACCAGCTGGGCAGGCTGCTTGAAAGGCCACAGGTGGAACTGGCCTTCTCGCTTGAGGACTTTGGCTGGCAAATGCTCTATCTCAAAAGCCTGGGATATAGGAAGGCCTTTCCCAATATTTTCCATAGATGGGCCCATGTCCCTGAGTGGCTTAAAACAACACAGATTTAATATCTTACAGTTCTAGACGCTACAGGTCAGAAATAGGTTAAAATTTAGCTAATTTCTTGACAGCTTAGTTGCATGTTAGCTAGAACTGAGTGCTAAATTGTACTCTAATCGAGGAGTCATCAGGGTTGTGCCCCTTCCAAGGGGTTCTAAGGAGAACCCATGTACTTACTTTTTCCACCTTCTAGAAGCCACTCACATTTCTTGACTCGTGGCCTCTTCCACTTTTCAAAGCGTCCAATGGCTGGCTGAATCTAAGGCTGTGCCTCTTCTGCCTCTTTCATTTAAAAGGACCCTAGTCTGTACAATAGGCCCACTAGAATAGTCCAGAATAATCTCATTATCTCACAGTCAGCTGATCAGCAGACTTAATTTCATCTTCAACTGTAATTCCCCTTAGCCATGTAACATAATATTCACAATTGGGAATTAGAACATGAATAATGTTTTACCAACTGCCATCGAGTTAATTCTGACTCATATCCACCCCAAAGGGCAGAGTAAAACTGATCCCTAGGGTTTGTGAGGCTATAAATCTTGATAGAAGCAGAAAGCCCCATCGTTCTCCTTTAGAGCAGTGAGTGGGTGGGTCTTTTAGCTGCTGGCTTTCCAGTTAGCAACCTAGAGTGAAATGCAGATGAATACAATACCAACTGCACCACCATGGCTTCCCAGAACAGTCTTTAGGAGGTCATTAATCTGCCAACCACAGCAGTGATCTGGATGTTTTTTATCTCTGATACATTCATGATCACATATCTTTGGTGTATTTAGGTGTGTATTTTTTAAAATATTCTAATGTTATATGCAATAAAAAGTGTACTGCTATGATTTTATAAGAAATTGATCAGATCGTTTTACCAGCACCCAAAACAAGAAATAGAACCCTCCTGGATTCCCCACACATAGCCAGTATCCTGACTTCTAACTCCTTAATTTTGCCTGTTTTTGCACTTTATATAAAAGAAGCATACCATCCGTCCTTTCTTACCATATGTTGTTTGTGAGATTCTTCCATATTGTTGCTTAGAGCTATAGTTATTTCATTTGCACTTTATTTTTCATTCTCTTGCCTGCATTTTTCTACTGCTATGAAAGTTCTGGGTCAATGCAATATGTTTGTATGGAATGGAATTTTTTAGATTTTAAGATATAATAATGTTTACCTTTTTATTGACATAAGAAACAATGTGTCTTGTGCAAAACTCAACTACAACTCTTTTTTTAATGAAGTTTTTATTGTGAATTAAGGTTTACAGAGCAGATCATACTTTAACACTCTGCAATTCATACATATTTTGATGCCATTCATTCATTCCAGTCCCCTTAATGTGCCCTCCCTTAGTCCACGACTTCCCTGTTTTCTATGTCCTTTTCTCCTCCTTTCCTAGCCTTCTGTCTTTGGGTGAATGCTCCCCATCTCATTTTAACGGTTGACTTTTCTAACACAGTAGTGAGTTGAAGTCCAGACCCAAGGGAGCACGGTCTTAGGGGCCCTACCAGACGCTGTCTGACCAGTAAGCCTGGTTTCTTTTAGGATTTTGATTGACAGGTTCTTCTTCTCTTTCCAGGACTCTCTAGTGTGATTTTATGCAGAGCTGGTGGTGGTGGCGCCAGGTATCACCCCGTTCTTCTGGGCCCAGGATTGTGGAGACCGGTGTTCTCACTGTCCCTTCAACTAAGTGTTTTCCCTGTGTCTGTTTAACTGCCACCCCGCTGCACTGCTCTGGACAGGGAGAGATCAGTCCTTGCACCCTAGACGGCTGCTCAGAGACCTTTAAGACCGCTGCTACTTACCAGATTAGAATGTAGAGCACTGTCTTTGTGAACTATGATATGCTAATGGATCATTTTGTCCCCTGTAACTATTGTGATACCACTCCCCCAAAGCCCAGTACCTTATTCCTTCAGAGTATCTGCTTATATTTAAGAAGTTGTCATAATTTTGTCCTCTGTTCGCCCCACCACATTCATGGATATATTTGCAGTAAAAGTAAATATACAAATACTCTCTTTTAAACACACACACACACACACACACACACACACACACACACACATATATATGTGTTTGTAAAAGTCTCCTATCTGTTCAGCCTGTGTGTATGTCCAAGTACTCACTTGTAGATTCCCCAATCCCCCACTGTTGTAGGACTTTGAATCTAACAGTGTTTGCGTCTGTAGTTTCTCACTCTTGCAAACTACCGGTGTACTCGCCTGCCTGCCTCCATCGTTTCTCCTGTGTGTTGCATTCCCCTCCGCCCAGGCTATCACTTGCCTGTGTTCTAGCCGCACCTCCCCACCCTCCTTTCCATCCTCTGCAACCATCAAAGAATGTTTTTATTTCCATAAGAAAACTTACTGTTGATTTTTATAGTGGTGGTCTCATACGATATCTGTCCTTTTTGTTTTTGACTAATTCCACTCGGCGTACTGTCCTCCGTGTCCATCCCTCTGTGAGGGCTTTGCAGGTGCATCGTTATTCTTCGACGTTGCATAGCATTTCATTGTGTGTTTATTGCACCCAAGTTTGTTCATCCATTCTTCCACTGCAGGGCATTTAGATTGTTCCTGTTTTTTGCTATTGTGAATAATGCTATGATGAACATGGGTCTGTATCTATTTATTTGTGTCATAGTTTTTATTTCTCGAAGACACATACCAAGTAGAGGGATTGATGTGTCATGGTATTTCTCTTCCCAACTTTCTCAGGGTGCACCATACTGCCTGCCACAGTGGCTGCACCATTTCCCAGTTCCTCCGGCAGTGTATGAAAGTGCCAGTCTTTCCACACCCTCACCATCATTTGTTGTTATCTGTTGTTGTTTTTTTAACCTTCCAGTTAATTTGGGGGGTGAGGTCGTATCTCATTTTGATGTGTATTTCTCTAATGGCTAATGATTAAGAGCATTTCTTCATATATTTTTGCCCCCCTGAATGTCTTCTTTGGTGAAGGATCTGTTCACATCCTTTGACCATTTTTTAAATTAGATTGCCTATCTCTTTCTGTTGAGATACTCAATTTTCTGTAAATTTTAGAGATGAGTCTCTTGTCCAGTATGTCATTGTCCAATATGAAATTCCACAGCCTTTGGCTGCTCTTTTGACTCTTGGTGGAATCTCTTGACACATACAATTGTCTACGTTTTCGGAGCCCCTAGTCATCCATTGTCTTCTGCTCTGAGTGTGTTCTCCATTACTTCTGTGAGGGCAGTTACATACTTGGCTTCACATAGTCTCTTAATTGTTCAGCAGATAGGATGAGCAATCTTCAGTGTATCTGCGCTCCAAGCAGCCAAAAGTAGAATTCCACCTCCACCTAACACAGTGTACACACCTAGAATCAGTCTGTTTCCCATACTAGAGCCAGAGTGACCATTTCAAATTTCATGTCCCATTTATTTGACAGCCCTACTCTAAACCCTTTGCTGCTTTTAAAGTTCCCATGACTTCTTTTTCTCTATTTTTCCCTTAGTGCCCCATGAGATCAAATGAAGTCAGATGAGACATACTTGTGCTTGATACTAGAACATAATGCATAAGATAAGCATGGCAAGGTTATATAGTACCTGGATTACTTAGATTGGGAAAATTAGAATCTAACAAGATGCCAGACAAAGACGTAGTTGGGGGGATAAATATCGACATGTGTTCAGGACAGAAAGTATGGGTTCAAAGCTCATTAGGGATTTTTTTGTTGGTAAAAATACTTGCCTGTCATAAATCACTTGTGTTGTCTTGGCAGAGATTCTTTAAGAATTGTTTGTCAGGAAATAATGTGGCCCAGGGTAGCCTTGGTCATGGAGTAGATAGTGACACCTGCCTTTCTCTGCTGAGGTATTCACTGTGCATCAGGCCGCTCCATAAATCAATATGTGTTTCTTCCTCAGTTTTTCCTTCCAGTGATGACCTTGGAGTATAGCAGGTGACAGTCTCACTAAAGAGGAAAATGTGTGCATATATTTTAAGCTCTGGTCATTCTTGTTTCTTAGATCCCTGCCGGGATTCACTAGCAGGGAATAGCTTTTGGAATGCCCCAAGGTCTCACATTCAGTATTACGCATTGATACCAACCATGGGCACATGGTTCCCAACTTACTTCTGATTGTCAATTGTGCTTGCAGAGCCGAGCTACAGAGGCTTTCTGAAGAAAACACATCGTTGACAAATGAATTGGGAAGGATTCAGCAAGAACTTAAAGTTGCAGAAAGAACAAATGATGTACAGAGGTAAAGGCTTGTCCAGGTTCAACTTAGGACCTTTGAGCTTGTGACCCAGTTTTCACATAGCAGAATGAGTGGTTTCCTCTCAGTAAAGTGAGTGTAGAAGTTACTGAGATAGAAAGTGGGGCGTATTCTCAAATCAACCTCACTTTCCAGAAAGCCAAGAGTGGATGAACCTAATTGGTCTCTGACCATGACATGACACATATGTAAAGGGCCCTGGCCTACCTCCACATGCAGGCAGCCCCTCTCATACCTGAATGCCTGGTCTCAGACGTAAAAGGTAGAACACGTATGTATGTGGCAGCATTGCCCACCCCACAGTGAGCAGCTGCTACACCCATCCTTCTTACCTCTGCCATCGTGGCATACCACCTTATTCCCTGTATGAAAGTACTCCGCATCACACCTGATGGTGAGGACAGGTGGACATAGTTTAGTACAGTGAAATGATCCTAGGGCCTTCCTAGACAAATACAATATCTATGTTCATAACTCAGTAATAATTTCAGGTGGACTTTTCACCACGGTTTATATTTGTATGTAGATATCGGCATTAGGGGTAGGTCTGGGCCCTAGGACACTGAGGTAGGAACAAGGGACAGGGAGTGGAGTGCTAACACTGGTCAGTGAGTTTTCACTGCTGTAGCCATATCCAAGGGCAGTCTGCCTTTTGATTTTTCTTCCAAATAAGAAGTTCAAGATAAAGTCAACTCTGACCTGCTGCGAGCATGGAGCATAGTTGATGGAGTAGCCATGACGGTCAGAATATGGATGGCAGGGGAAGGGACCAGCGGGGATTTGCATCATTACAGTTCTGAAATCCAGGAGGTCTTCCCTTGAAACCATTTTCTCCTAAGTTTACTACCAGACTCCATTCCCAGCAGATCGCAGTGAGGGTAAGATGGTTTGTGTTTGTGTTGCTGGGTGGCTAGTTCCATACTTTGCTAAATCCGTAGTAATTTGCTTGACTAAGGATTGCCAAGGAGAATGCTCCTTTTGTACAATCTGGCAAAATCTTGCAAGCAAAAACTAAACCCACTCTCATTGAGTCTGTAGAGGGTTTCTAAGACTGAATCGTTAAGGGGTGTGGGAGGCTATACCATTGACCTTGGCAGTTACCAGCACAAACCAAGGTGACACCTGGCTTTGGTTTCACCCTCCCTGCTGAAAATTTTCATTTCCGCCTCAAAAAGAGTCACCTGACGAATCCCATCTGACCCTAGACCAAGGATGGGACCAGCCTTGTTCTCATGTAAAATGCATTGGAAAGGGGATTATTGGAGATGCAGTTAGTTTAAAATTTGGCACCTTGTCTTTTGATCTCTCTTAAGTTCCATTTTTAATTTGTTCCCGTTTTTAATACTTTCTGCTTTCTTTTCTAAAGGTTCTTGTCTGTTTTACTTTGTTATTGTTAGTTGTTTCTGTTTTTTTTAAAGTATGTTTTCCTATAGATGAAGTCCAGAATAGGTGCATCTATACAGACCCTAACTGGATTAATGGTTCTTTGGGAGTTTCACACAGTTGGTTAGAAGGAAATGGGAAGCTAATAACGACGAGTACAAGAATGAAGAAAATGTTCCAAAACTGATTGTGGTGATGATTATACAATCTTGATATGATTGAACTATTGAATTGTATATATGTGAATTATGTATCAATAGAACTTTTTTAAAAATTAAAGAATCGCCTGAGAACTTTGCTAAAATATTGATTGTGATTCAGTATATTTAGGTCAAAAATTCAAATTATCAACAGGGGTTGGAACTGGAATGAATCGGTTTGAAGTCCTAAGGGTAAACTTTCCTAAATTCTTCTGGCTTTAGGAGCTTGGGATCAAGATTGAACCATCACCACTATTATCAATCATAGCAGTAGCAGTAGTGTAGAGGGTTCTGGGCCGTAGAATATGAGGGGAGGTAGGGGTGGGCCTTTTTGTCCAAGCCATGGTGGACTGTTACTAGAAGAAGAAAACTCATTAATTGGCAATGATATTGTTAATTTTGCTTTTTCAACAGGAAAGAAATTGATATTTTAAAGAAAGAGAAATATCAGGCCTGCCTTGAAATGGAAATGATCAACAGTCAGGTTTAGTATTACCACCTGATGTGAAGCTAATGAACTTTTCTTTCTCTCTTTCTTTCTTTCTTTAAAAACTATTTTCGAATATTATAGAGGACTTTGTTCCTCAACGATTTCAGAATGCAGTAACTACCTCCCTTGTCAAAAATCAGAAAGTTCGTGTGGATACATTACTGCCGTCAGGGACACCCCATTTTGGTGCTGCCAGCCATCCTGATAATTCTTAGAATCACATGTGGCATTTATATCATGTCTTCTTGTCTCTTTCTCTCGGTCTATTCTTTATTTTGGAGACCATGGCACTTTTGAATATTACATGCAATTGTTTTGTTCCGTGTCTTGAAGTTTGGGTTTGTCTAGTCATTGATAATAATTAGATTGAGATGAGGCTTCTTTGGCAGAAGTACAAGAGTAAGAGTTGTGCAGTCATCAGCACCATCAATGTCAGAACTCTTCCTTCTTCCACTCATTGTTAGCTTCCCACTTCCCGCATCCTCCCTGCCATGCCCCTAGCCAACTATCACTCCAGTTACTGTCTCTAGAGATTTACATAGCCTGGATTTCATACACAGAAAATCACACAAAGCACAAACAATGACAAAGCAAAACAGAGAAAAACCTCAGCCAAAAGAAAATATAAAATGTTAGAAACTGCCACCAGTTAGAACCTCCTTGGGAATTCAGCCAGAATCTTAACAATGAGACACACTTTCACATAAACTAACAAGTACTAGCAGACCCCTTAAAATCCCCTTTTTTAATTTATCAGAAAACCACTATAACCAGAACACCACTTATGATTATTTCTGTCACCTAAATCCTACTCATGTATTCCTATCTCCTATTCCTTCTACCCAGTCAGCTCTATCATTTCTTCCTCATCTCAACAGAATACAATTTCCAGCCCCTATCTGAACTTTCTCCACTAACCCAAAGAGCAAGTCCTGTCCCTCCCTCCTCCACCTACTCACACACAATCCAGAACCTTACATACCATCTACAGTTGGATCACTATGCCATACAAACAACAGTCAGCAGTAGTAACCACAAAAAAATCAAGATAAACAAAAGTCAACAACTGAAGATTACGCAACTTCATTGGAATACACAGAAAGTGAAGACCTTAAATTACCAGAAAGAGAATACAGGTGAATGATGTTTGTGACCATACAAGAGATTTGGGGATCAATTCTGAAAAAAGGAAGAAAGTGTGATACTAAAAACCTCACACCCCAAAGAAACCGAGAAACAAAACAATGAGATAACAGAATTAAAAAACATTGTATGAGAACTGAGCAATACCGGTGTTCATCGCAGCACAGTTTACAATTGCAAGGAGTTGGAAACAACCCAAATTTCCATCAACAGATGAATGGATTAAAAACCTATGGTACAGATGTGCTTTACATAATTGATGTATGTATGGATTGTGCTAAGAGTTGTATGAGCCTCTAATAAAATGATTTAAATAAAAACTATGGTACATACATACACTGGAGTACTACACATCACTAAAAAGCAGTGATGAATGCATGAAGCACCTTGCCACATGGGAAAAACTGGAGAAAATGATGCTAAACAAAGTAAGCCAAGCACAAAACACAAATACAACATGAGTCCGCTGAGGTAAACTTAAAAAAAAATGCAAAAGAGACATAAGGAAAAAGCTACTGTATACAAACATTCCTGGGGTGAGGTCCAGGTAGTATGGCAGGGGCCAGACCAAATCCAGGGATACATATGGTAGACAATTAAAAAGGTTGGGGGGTGGGGGAAGAAAATGAAATAAATGGGTAGCTGGGGAACAGGGAACTAACCCATCCAAGGGGAGGGTCTTGTTCATATCGTCGCCGGGAAAGAAGGACCAGACTTCTACCCCATGCTCCAAGATGTGAATGCAACATACTGGCATGAAGCAAGGAACCAGTAGAGAGGTCTGAGGGGTTGGCCCCAATCCCTACTACATGGACAGCAGCCCTTGCCCCCAGAAGAAAGTACTTCAGAGGATAGCATTGAAGCTACAGCTCCGAGAGAGGGACATGTCTGATCAGAGCAAATCGAAGCAAATGAAGGGGGAGGAAGAGAGACTGGAGCACATCCTGGCCCACCAAGCCTTAAGGACAATATCCCCACTAAGAACAGCCAATGCACAGAGAGGACCATATGGCTGGTCCCACTATGAGACAGGACATCCCCCACTGACCCATAGCCCTATAGGGGACAACACTGGAGACACAGTGTGGGAATTAGACCGATCTGACCCCACCACACTGAGGCAGAACATGAAGGGCATGCAACAGAACAGCAAGGGGAGCAGAGCAAGGAAGTCCCGAGGCATTATCAAAAATAGACTTTGGGTTCAGAGCATGGCACCCCATCAGGCTCAATCAGCAAACACTCGCAAATGTCAACAAACAGACCTTGAACTATTGACAGGCTTTTCTTTTTTGTGTCATTTGTTTTTTGGTGGTGTTGTTTTGTTTTCTTTTGTTGCTTTGTTTTGTTCTGTCTTGTTTTTGTGTATATTATTATCTCTGCAGGTCTATCTAGATAAAATAGGTGGGATAAACAATCTGGAGGAGAAAACAATGGGACTGACAGTTCCGGGGGGACATGAGAGAGGGGAAGGTTGGGGGAAAAGAAGTGGTTAACAAACCAAGGGACAAGAGAACAACAAGTGATCCAAAATCAGTGGTGAGGAGCGTGTAAGAGGCCTGGTAGGGCTTGATCATGGGTAATGTAACCGAGAGGAATTACTGAAACCCTAATGAAGGCTGAACATGAACAAGAGCAAAGTAAAAGGAAATAGAGGAAAGAACTGCAAGGCACATAGCATTTATAGAGCTCTAAATATAGGCATGTACATATGTAAATATATTTATATATGATGATGGAGGAATAGAACTATGCATATATTTATAGGTTTAGTATTAAAGTAGCAGATGGACATTTGGCCCCTACTCAAGTACTCTCTCAATGTAAGAACACTTGTTCTATTAAACTGGCATTCCATGATGCTCACCTTCCAGACACAATCACTGAAGGCAAATGTGGTGAAGAAAGTCAATGGTGTCGGCTATCAAAAGATATAGCATCTAGAGTCTTAAAGGTTTGAAGGTAAACAAGTGGCCTTCTAGGCCAACCAAAGCCCACATGGAAGAAGCACACCAGCCTGTGTGATCATGAAGTGTCAAAGGGATCAGGTATCAGGCATCAAAGAACAAAAAATAATATCATTGTGAATGAGGGGAGTGCAGATTGGGGACCCAAAGCCCATCTGTAGGCAACTGGACACCCCCTTACAGAAGGGTCACGGGGAGGAGATGGGCCAGTCAGGGTGCAGTGTAGCAATGATGAACATACAACTTTCCTCTATTTCTTAAATGTTTCCTCCCCACCACTATCATGATCCCAATTCTATCTTACAAATCTGGCTAGACCGGAGGATGTACACTGGTACAGATAGGAACTGAAAACACAGGGAATCCAGGATAGATGAACCCTTCAGGACCAGTGGTGGGAGTGGCAATACTGGGAGGGTGGAGGGAAGGTGGGGGTAGAAAGAGAGAACCAATTACAATGATCTACATATAACCCCCTCCCTGGGGGATGTACAACTGAAAAGTGGGTGAAGAGAGACGTTGAACAGTGTAAGACATGACTAATAATAATTTATAAATTATTAAGTGTTCATGAGAAAGGGGGGCAGGGAGGGAGGGTAAAAAATGAGCTCATACCAAGGACTCAAGTAGAAAGCAATGTTTTGAGAATGATGAGGGCAACAAATGTACAAATGTGCTGACACAATGGATGTATGAATGGATTGTGATAAAAGTAGTATGAGCCCCCAATAAAATAATTACCCCCAAAAAAGAACTGAACAATAGAATGGAAGAAAATGAAAATTGAATCTATGAACTTGAAGACAACCATGCAGACTTCAGCAAATGAGAGAAACAAACAAAAAAGTAAAATAATCTGAAGTAAACCTGAGGATGATGTGAGAAACCATGAACAGAAGTAATGAATGTCTTGTTTGGAATACTGGAACGGGAAGAAACAAACAAATCTACATATAAATTAGTAAGAGAATTTGTGGAGGAAATTTTCCCCAGTACTATAAAGGAGGAGATAATATCCATTCAGGAGACAGAGAGAACTCCAAGGAGGTTAGACCCGGGGGGTAGGGGTAGGGGACATGTATAGGAGGGCATCAGGACATATGATAGTCAAAATATTCAACTTCAAGGAAAAGGAGAGAATCTTGAGAGCAGCTAGAGAGGGAAAAAGTCACCTTCAGAGGTAATCAGATTGGAATAAGCTCAGAGCTCTCAGCAGAAAATATGCAGGAAATAAGAAAATGGAGCAACATAGATCAAACTTTCAAAGTAAAAACCTGCCAACCAAAATCCTGTATCCAGCAAAGCGATATATCACATATAAAGAAGAAATAAAGGTATTCCCAAACAAGGAAATAGTTAGAGAATTCATAAAAACAAAACCAGCATTGCCGAAAACACTAACCATATCTCTATGGTCAGAAAATCAACAGCACAAAAACATTATGAGATCGCCACAGTCCGTGCTACTATCCAGAAGTCAACACACTAAAACAACACCCAAAACAGTAGATCTAGACGGGAAACAAGGACATGAATAGATTCCTCCCTCCCAAACACAGATAATACAATATGATAGTAACTCACCTGCATTTGGAATTAATACCAATGAAAAGCAATGGGCTAACTACCCCAGTCAAAAGACAGAGTAGCAGACTGGATTAGGAAACAAGATCCATCAATCTGCTGCCTTCAAGAAACACACCTCAAACTCACAGACAAAAACAGACTGAGAGTCAAAAGATGGAGAAAAATTTACTAAACCAATGACAATGAAAGGAAGACCTCACACAAATAGAAAACTACAAGCCAATATCTCTCATGAACATAGATTCTCAACAAAATCCTGGCCAGTAGAATTCAACAACATATCAAAATAATAATAATACTTCATGCCCAAATGGGATTCATACCACCATATAAACAAAATATAGAAGAACCAGATGATCATATTGATGGATGTAGAAAAAGCATTTGACAATATCCAACACCCATTCCTAATAAAAACAATAATTAAATATAAGGAAATTCTTCAATATACTAAAGTCCATATCTTAATATCCAACAGCCAGTATCATACTGGATGGAGAAAAGCTGAAATCATTGCAACTGAAAATGGGAACCAGACAAAGATGCCCATTATCCCCACTTTTATTCAGCATTGTGCTAGATCCTAGCCAGAATCAAAAGGCAACAAGAGATTAAGGGAGTGCAATTGGGCAAAGAGAAATTAAGCTCTAGTTATTTGCAGATGGTATGATTTTATAGAGAGAGAAAAACCCAAGGTCTCCACAAAACCCTGTTGGAAATAATTGGAGCTTGTTTCAAATAAGCACCCATCTAAGTGAGATGTCAGTAAACTCACCTGGAAGAAGCACACGATCATCGATGATCCAAGGATTATTAGTTATATAAACCAGATCTGAAGAAGGGAGTGCTGTCAGAGCTGAAATTTGTGACATTCTGGTGACAGTGGGAGCCCAAAATACATGTTCAGGTTCTCCACAGGGAATAAGCCTCCAGTGGCCCCCCTCTGACTATCACTGAGAGATAGGAATAACCTGGTTATCAGGCAGCTGGTATTGGAAAGACGATTATAGTAAATTAAAATGATAAATAGGGCTTGAATGGTTAAAATCTTGTTATTTGAGCTCCCTTTAGATACACTTTGACTTTTATCTAGTTTTTAATATTTTCTGGGTTTTGCTGTTGTTTTCTAGATTAGGTCTTATCTCTGCTGTATTTTGTTATTTTGGTACCTTTCTTGATTCTCTGTTATGTATCTTTCTGTGTTTGGGGGTTTATCAAACCCAGATTGGGTGAATCTGTAGAGGTAATAACTGGAGTAAGAGTTCTTGGGGTGTATTGATGGGGAGGAAAGAGGTAATGGGGAGCTGACATCACGTAGTATGAAAAGGAAGAAATTGATTATATGCAGTAATTGCACAACGCTGCTTGATCTGATAGAGCTATTGGTATGATGTCTGGATTATGCCCTAATAAAATGATCTGGGAAAAACATAAATTTTAAAAAATCAATTTTCATTTACATCAGGGCTATCACATTTTTAACAAAACTCAAGTGAATATTCCCAAATTAATTAAGTTTTCCCACAAGTTTACAGGAATGCTGCTGCTCCACATAACACAATACTTTTTAGCGTTTTAATGAAGGTCGGGAAGACCTCAAAGATGAATTCAAGGCAAGTCACCTCAGAAGGCTTTGGAGACTCTCTTTCTGGGTTTCAAAGGAATCCTCTTTATATTTTCTCAAGGATGATCACAGAGACTTCTCAGGAAGACATCTGAAGAGAATGGAAAGCTGCGCTGGGGAGGAGGAAGAAGGACAGGAAAATGTACCACGGCGTGTGTTCTGTTACGGCGCCATACCTGCTCCTCCTGGAGGGTAGCAAGGACTGTCTGACGAGCTCCTCATTGGGAACGACCCATCCACCTGACGCAGCCTTATCTGTCTTCCACACTGCTCTGTGTTCCCAAGCTCAGAGGACATTTAAAACGAACATGATTTGCATCCCTTGAACATGACAAAACTCCCATTTGACATGACATAAATTGAAGAGTGAGAATTCTTTGGGAAATGAATAGAAAGATGAAAACACTTCAGAAGCATATAGGCATAGATAAAGATATGACATGAAACAGTAGCTTCATATTTTGATAGTTTTGTTTAATTAAGGTTTCTTTTTTAAATCCTTTTATTGGGGGCTCATACAACTTATCACATTCCATACATACATTCATTGTGTCAAGCACATTCATACATATGTTTCCATAATCATTTTTAACAAGTTTCTATTATACAATGCTTTTATACTTACCCTTGTGTGTGCGTATTAAACCTACAAGATAAAAATGATATGATTCTGCTCATTGCTGAACCATAGGTATTCACACCAACGTGGGAATACCTTGGAACTGTGGTTGATCTCTCCCCTGAAAACTAATTGTTGTGAGAAAAAAAGAAAGGCAATCCAACAAAAATGTAATTTGATTCTTTTAAATTGTAATTTATTGAAAGATGCTCCTGACCAGTGGTTGACAGTAACTGAAATCTCTATGGTGAAAAACTGAGAAATTTTCTAGCAACTGTTGGAACACACGGCCATTTGTGTATACACCAAGAGGACATCTGTCAGACACTCTAATTTCCTGGCCCAGTGGTACTGAGAATATCAACAACTTACTGCCAGATAGATTTGGATATCAGGGACAGGTCAGAGGTCCTTTTGAAGAGATTCATATGCTTTACGTTTCTTCCTCCCCCTCCCCCTTAACACGATGTTTTAAATAACTTAGATAAAAGTGGGAGGCCTTCAGAACAGTGGTTTGAATGTTCTTAATGGTCTAGATGTATTCTCACTTCTTCTCAGGAATAAAGCAAAGTTCTCAACTTCAGCATCATTGCTGTGTGAGACTGGATAAGTCTGTATAGGGGCTGTCCTATACACTGTAGGATATTTAGTAGCATTTCTACATGTCAGTAGCCACCCCTACCTACCCCAATTATGACAATGAAAAATGCCTCCAGATGTTGCCACGTCCCACAGTGAGACAAAATTACCCCTCATTAACCACTGAAAGGATCTGCTGGGGCTTCGTTTTTGTTTTCAATCATTGTTTTACCCTTTTTTGCTCTAGAGTCAGAAATACAAGGATCAGTTATCTCAGCTCAACCATAGGATCCTTCACCTGGGTGAGGAGGCCTTTGTCCACAAGGCTCAAAATGAGAAAAACCAAGTACCCGTTCAGTTGCTGACACTGAAGATGGATCGGGCTGGTCACCAGGTGAAAGAGCAGGTGAGTGGGCAGTGCAGAGTGGGAATATGAGAGCAACAACTTAAAGATATGGAGACATACACTGCCCCACACATAGCCAGGAAGCCTGGGGGAAAAGAACATGGAATATCATAGTTTTTTATAAATCTGCTTTATTTAGAAGAGTAGCATAAAGGAATTAAATCTTAAAAAGAGAGTAAATTCCTACAACCTTTCTGAAAAGACAAGTTGAAAATATAGATAGCAAGAGCCTCAAGAATCTCATTATAAGAAGTGAAACTTCACTGTTTGCAAATAATATGATTTTATATATTGAGAATCCTAAAGGGTCCACAAGAGACTAGCTGGAAGTCATAGAGGAGTTTAGTAGAGTAGCAGTATACAAGAGTAACAATTGACTTCTTCTATACCAGGGATGGGGGTACAGAAAAAGATACCAAGGAATCAGTATCCTTTGCAAAAGCTGAAATACCTGGGAATAAACTTAACCAAAAACCAAGACTTGTACGAAGAAAACTATAGAACATTACTATAAGAAGCCAACCGGGATCTACACAAATGGAAGCATATTCCGTGTTTGTGGATCAGAAGACTCAGTATTGTGAGAATGTTGATACTATCTAAAACAATCTACAAATAAAATGCATTGCCGATCCAAATTCTAACATCATTCTTCAAAGAAATGGAAACACTGATTATTAACTCCATATAAAAAGGGAAGAAACCCAGGATAAGCAAAGAACTCCCCAAGAAAAAGAACAAAGCAGGTGATCTCACATTACTTGACCCCAAAACCTACTTATACAGCCACAGTTGTCAAAACAGTCTGATACTGGTATACTGATACATGCTCCCTGTCACTAGCCACCCAGGAAATGCGAGTCAAAATGACCATAAGATCCCACCTAATGCCCATAACTAGCCCAATTAAAAAAAACCAGAATGTGAAAGGGAGGATAGGGCGGAGGTAGGGGGAGGAATGAGGAGCTGATGCCAAGGGCTCAAGTAGAAAGAAAATATTTTGAAAATGATGATGGCAACAAATGAACAAATGTGCTTGACACAATGGAAGGATTACAATAAGTTGTACAAGTCCCCAATAAAATGATTTTTCAAAAGAAACAGAACAACAAATGTTGGAGAGTGTGTGGTGAGATAGGAACTCTTATCCCCTGCTGGTGGACTGGTAAATATGTACAGGCACTCTGGAAGGCAGTATGGCGATACCTAAAACAGATGGCAACTGAACTACCATATGATCCAGCAATACCATTGCTGGTATGTACCCCAAAGAAATAAGAAGCAGATCATGGACAGATGTTTCCCTCCCCTATGGTCATCACAGCAGAGTTCATAGTAGCAAAAAGCTGGTGGGTGGGCAGGAAGAAGCTGGAAACAGCCTACATTACCATCAGTACAAGAGTGGATAAAAACTCTGGTACATACATACAATGGAATACATCCCTAAAAACAGCAATGAAACACCTCAAGTTGTAGAGGCATCTGGAAGATATTATGCTGAGTGAAGCTAGTCAAGCACAGAAGGATAAACACTGTGTGAGTCCACGATAATAGGAACATGCAGCAGAACGGGCACAAGTTCAAGTGTGCAGGCCATCCAGTCGTTTGGCTGGGGACCAGGCAGGCCGCTAAAGAGCCACACATCATCTGCTCAAAGTAAGTATCATGTAGGTCACTTGGCCGAAGGTCACCTCATGAGAGCTGGAATCAGATGGATGGGGTGGGGTTGATGCTGGTCCCTGAGAGGTAGCCATGTGGATTTGGGGTGAGGTCTCCCAGAGAGGGAATCAGCCCTGTCAGAGGAATGGGGCTTACTGATGCGAGGGGCAGCACAGGAAAGAAGAAAGGCAATGGTCAAATTTGGGGGAACATAGGTGCATGCCTGTTGAGGGGAGAAGAGGGAGGGCTGACATTGTGGGGGGAGGGGTGTCCAGTGAGGTTGCTCTTGGGAGGACCTGATGCAGAGGGGTTAAGTGGAGAGCAAATGCTTTGAGAGTGATTAGGGCAAAGAATGTATGGATGTGCTTTATACAATTGATGTATGTATATGTATGGATTGTGATAAGAGTTGTATGAGCCCCTAATAAATTGTTTAAAAAATAATAATAAATTTTTTTAAGTTGTATGAGCCCCTAATAAAATGATTTTTTAAAATACTGTAAAAAAAGAAACCAAACTTGACCAACAGTTACCATGGGTGAAGGGGAAAGATCTGTTGCTTTGGGAGCATTGAGTTTCTGTCACTGTGGTCGATAGTTTGAAAAAGGATAACAATGATAGTTGTACAACATGAAGAATATTATTGAGCCTCTTCTCTCTCTGAATTATACAACTAGAAGTTGTGCAATTGGAAAATATTTCTGTATATTTGTGCCACAGTTAGAAAAAAATAAGTACATGAATTACAATGAGTACAAGGAAGAAGAAAAAGGTTTTGAATTAAATATTGTAACAATTGGACAACTTTTCTTGATCTGATTGAATTGTATGACGTGGGTGAAGTGCTAATACAACTGTTTTAAAAGATGTGATGCAAAACAATAATATGGATTATTCGGGAGAACATGATGCTGAGTGAAATTAGTCAATCACAAGAGACAGATATTGTATGAGACCACTACTGCAAACGGTTTTCATATTGAAAAATAAATAACGAGATAGAAAGAAACTCCATGTGGTTACAGATCAGATCAGGTTTTCTGGGATGTTAGAATTACAGAGTCAGATCATGACCAAGAAAGCCCCATGGAGCACTTCGACTCTGACAAATACATGTGTTGCCGTGAGTTAGAACTAACTCCACAGCATCAGTTTTCGTTATTAACTGCTGTCTCTTGTTCCCATTCAGGATGACGCTTAGGGTTGCCCGTAGGCATGCCCTGTACCCAAGATTAAAGTTTCATGCAGAATAATTTCACTGCCCTTAAAATTCTCTGCTCCACCTGTTTGTTCCTCTATTGTTCCTTGAACTCCTGCTAGTCGCTGACCTTGTTTCTGTCTCTTTAATTTTGCTTTATAATTGGAATCATGCATTATGTAGCTTTTTCAGACTGGTTTCTTGTACTTAATAAGTACTTAAGTTTCCTCCATATTTTTTTCATGGCTTGATGGCTCATTTATTTTTTTTGCTAGATAATATTTCCATGATACAGATATGCTCGTTTGTTTAGCCATTGACCTGTTGAAGGACCTCTTGATTACTTCCAGTTTGGGGCAATAATGAATAAAATTACGATAAATATTTGTATGCAAGCTTTTATGTGGATACAGATTTTCAACTCATTTGAGTA
This sequence comes from Tenrec ecaudatus, assembly GCF_050624435.1. Taxonomy (NCBI): domain Eukaryota; kingdom Metazoa; phylum Chordata; class Mammalia; order Afrosoricida; family Tenrecidae; genus Tenrec; species Tenrec ecaudatus. The sequence continues at coordinate 368,941 of NW_027457576.1, read as the reverse complement.
AATACCTAGGAACACAACTGCTAAAACATATGACAGGCCTTTGGAATAGTGGTTACATTACCAGATAAGTATTGGACTGCTGACAGCGAGATTGACAGTTCAAATCCACCAGATGATCCGAGGGAAAAAGATAAGCCTATCTATTCCCATAAAGAAATCCTGTCAGAAACTCTATAGAGGGACGCTGTGAGTCAAATTGGCTTGATGGCATTGTTTTTGTTTTTTTGTAAGCCTATGTAAGAAACTGCCACTGTCGGATTCCTATGCAAAACACTACGCCCTGCGCCACACCTATACTCCTGACAGAGCTTGTTAGCATCCCATGTTCAGACAGAGGCTCGTAGCTAGTAACTTGTAGATGTGTACATTTCGCCCAAATACCATTTTAAATGTCTTGAAGTTAGTTCTTTTAAAACATAATTTTTTGATTGGTAACCTCCTTTTGTCAGGAAATACATGAAAAACAACTTAATACCACAGAAAAGCAAGTGGATAAAGTGGAAATGATCTTAAAGAATATGGAAATGCTTCTACAAGAAAAAGTAGATGAGCAGAAGGACCAGGTGAGTGATAAGTTCTTGTCATTTCCTCACAAACATCTTATATCTGCACACTTCTACCTCCTGGGTATTCACACAGCTGGTGTAGTAAGAGACTGTCTGGTCACAGACTCCGAGAGGCCATGTTCATTAGTTACCCCTCAGACTGAGCCTCTATCAACACCTTATTCTTGAACATAAAGTAATTTGCCACAGGATTCATAATTGATAGCAGTCAATAAAAGATTCTATTATATATATATAACTAGCTTGTTTATTGACTTATTTTCTTTTGGGTATCATTTTAAGGTTTCTTTTTTGAGATGGCCACATAACCTCAGGAAGGTTATGGATTTATTCATGCATCCTTCATTCAGCACATTGCCTACTGAGCACCTACTGTGTAGGAAAGCATTTTTCTAGGTAGACCTGAGATAAATAAGCCCTCATGGAACTTAAATTCTAGAGCTGATGAGAGCTATTAATAAGATTGTAGTTGGCCAAGGGCTTTGAAGAAAACACATTTTCCTGGACTGTAGAGTCAGGGTGTTAGGGGAGACTATACTGCACAGATAAGGTATCTGAGCAGCCCCTTAATCATGACCTAACATATATGAGTGAGTAAAAAAGAAAAACAGGAAAACTCCACTCTGTGGAGCTTTCATAGGATGCATTGTTCCTACTAGCTGAGCATCGAGCAACTTGTTCTGAGTTAGTGCACCCAGCGGCGTCGCCTGGGAAGGTTCTCTGGTCACAGTGAATTTTTTCATAAAAGCAGTTTTGCTCACACCTTGTTTTTTTGTGATGGCTCATTTAAGAGAACTGCGTGTGGCTGTGAAAGTTTGCTTTCTGCTCCAGAAAAATGTCACAAAAACTGTTGTGATGTTGAATACAACTTACAAGGATAGCACTCTGAAAAAAACTCAAGTGTACCAGTAGTTTTCTTATTTCCAAAAAGGTAAAATGTCGATCGATAACAAACCTTATTCTGGATGTCCATCAACTTTCCAAACAGACAAAAATGTCCAAAAAATTCATCCACTTTTGCTTGAAGACCAATGATGGACCATTAAAAAGATGGGGAAGTTATCTGGACTATCTTGGAGCTTAGTTCAGTGAAGTTTAACAGAAGATTTGTGACAGGCCACCAAGAAGGAGTGTCAACTGGAAACAAGTCATTCTTGGAAAGAACAACTCTGAAGTGATCCAGACTTTTCTCAAGGTCATTACTGGTGACAAGCAAACTTCAGTCAAGCCAGGGGAAGACACCATCATCACCTTGCCCAAGAAAAACTCGTCAAGTGAAATTAAAGATCAAGATTATGCTCATTTGATTTTTTTGATGTCCATAATATAGTGCATTTAGAGTTCCTTCCACTAGGTCAGACTGTTAATCAAACTTTCTATTTAGAGGTTTTGAAAATATTGTGTAACAATGTGCAACAAAAAAGACCTGATTTGTGGCAGATGGGGGACTGGTTTTACCATCATGACAATGCAACTGCTCACATGCCATCTCAGTGTGCCAATTTTTGACAAGAAACAGCATGCCTCTCTTGTCCCATGCACCTTACCTGACTTCACTCCATGCAACTTCTTTGTGTTTCCACCAATGCAGAGGAACATGAAAGGACAGCTAGTTGATGATATAGAAGAGATGAAGCAAAAAAATGAGAGAGGTGCTGTCAGCCGTCCAAACAGCTGAATTTGAAAAAAAACAATGTTTCCAAGAATGGAAGCGCAGAATTGACAAATGTATTAGGTGTAATGGAGAGTACTTTGAAGGTGATAAGGTTGTTTTGTAAAAAAAATTTAAATACAAAGCTTTGAAACAAAATTCCAGGTTTTGGGGGTACCCCATCGTATACCTCAAGTAGAAAACAGATTAGCATTGGGGGAAGCATGTTGCTCACTGGTGGAATATCACATGTGTTGTACTTGAGAATCCTTCCTGACAGGTGCTAAATACCGGTAACATTTCCTGATCACCAGACAGCCATAAATAGGCACCCACACACTTACACTTCCCTGTTCGTGGTTGTGGGAAAATAGTCTCGGCCCTGTAAAAGGTTTTGCTCTACCGAGTGCCAGGCACCATGCCTGTCACTGTTCTACTGTTCCTTTACTTCCTCCTGCCCCTCCCCTACTCCTCTTAAGTCCCCTTTCTCCTCTTCTTTCCATCCTGCCTTGCTCTTTTTTATTCCCCCACTCACTGGGAGCCCTCCTTGCCATAAGTATGTAAGCCCATTGTAAAGAAGCCTGGCCCTCTGGCCTAGCCCTCAGCCCTCCTCTCTGCTCTTTAAATGCCCTTCAAAGACTCTGTGCTCACAACCCTGCTTCTCTCCCTTCCATGCTCCTCTCATGGCTCAGCCACTGTTCGTCCCCCCTGCCTGGGTCTACACCTAATTCGCAGCTCAGCTTTCAGAATGGATATAGACTCCAAGCACTCGTACCCCACTGATCTCACTCTGGTCCACACCCCCTCACTTTATGCCCTCTCTCTGGCCTTCCTGGTTCTGCCTTGCATACCGGCCTTGATTTCTTCTTAGCACAGGCGCTGCAATACCTCTGAGATCTCAGCTCGCCGCGCCTCACACCTTCCCATCTTCTTCAAAGTAAAAGTCAACCTTGTCACGGTGTCCTTTAAGGCTCTCTTAGATTTAGTGTCCACTCCTGCCCTGACTTCCTGTCTATGTTTCCTCAGGAGCACACACCTTCAGCTATGGTGGCTGCCTGCTGCTACCTAGTCACCCGAGGCCCTGACCAGCTGCAAGGTCTTTGTAATCTCTCTTCTTGCTACCTGGTGTTCACATAGCCCCTAGATTCCTAAACTTACTTGGCCTACCACCCCTTTTTACAGGAAAAAAAAATCACTCATTGTCCACCTGACCATTAAAATCTTTTGTACTATTGCCCTTAATTCAGGATACGGTTTGGGTGTCTGCTTGTGTAGCGCCCCTGGATGCTTTGAGGCCCAGACATCGTCACTGGACTGTTTCACTGCTACCCAACGGGCAGTACCGCCCCCTTTGGGAAATACTGGGATAGTCTCTGGACTCTCATTTTACTCAGAACTCCGTTCACATGTCATCTTACAGGAACAGCCTCGGGGTTTCTGTAGACAAGCAAAACCAGTAAAACATGTATGTAAATATATTGAGAAAATTGTACTTCGTGACTCACACACATGGGGGGGTTAGCACGTCCCATATCCGTGGGTCCAGTGGCAACTTGGAGACCTCTGCTGGTTCATGGGGTAGCAGAGGAACAGATGTCTGCAGGTTTATGAACTAGAACTGCAGGCCAGGCGTTAAGCAAAAACATAACAAAGAATCGAGACGGCTAACCACGATGACAAAATACAACAGAAATAAACCCCCATAGTTTTAACTGTTCGAGATTTTAGCTATTCAAGTCAGAGTTATCATTTTAATTTCCTATAGTCATCTTCAGTACTCTCATCTGGTAACCAGGTTCTTCCCATTCCTCAGTTTCATCGGAAAATCACTGGAGACTTATTCGCTGAGTAGCTCCTGCAAATGTATTTTGGCCTTCCGCTCTCATCCATTCCCTTCTGAAAACCAGAATCTCGCCTGCTAAGCTTTGATACTATTCCCTTCTTCCGATTTGGATTATATAATTTACAATCCATGGATAACAGATGTTGGTGTGCTTCTTCCATGTGGATTAGTTGACATCTCACTTAGATGGCTGCTTGTTTGGAAACAAGCCTTTAAGATCCCAGATGCTGTTCTGTCTGATTAGTGGGGCACCATCTAATTTCTTCACCAATGCTACCCTTAAGGGACCTGATCTCATTCAAGAACTTTTTGAAGCCCCCTTGTATTCTTGACCTGCTTCTGACAGGTATCAAGAAAAAGACATTGATTAAAGCAATAGCTATGTGCTGTCTTCCAGGAAATGTACTAATGTGCTCAAGCAGTGAAACCACATCTGGATTAGCAGTTACAATCAGAGCCACCACTGGTTAAGTTTATATCAATTCACTGTCACTCTCTTAAGATCCTTTTTTTTTTTTTTGCACAAGACAGATAGGTAAGTTGAATGAGATTGTGGTGGAAATCATCCCCCTCCATTCTTCAAGTCTTTATGGTGACATTAATCTCTGCAGGTTCTCCAGCAATGTAATACTGCTTTTGGTCTAATATTTCTTTGAGGAAAGTTCTAGTGGCTTCCACTTGGCCTTTCTTACTGTAATAACCCTTTCTCCATGTGTCAGGGATCCAAAATTCTGCCAATTGCATATTCTGGACCTGGAGAGATTATTACAGGATTATTTCAGAGACCACTGTACCCACTGTTGGATAGGCATGAGCTGACATTTGGGCCTCCTAGAATGAGTGTCAGTTTAGTGCCATAGGGATCCTTTGAGAAATATTAACTATCTATATTCTGACAGTGTAGTGGATTTCTACCTCAGAGGATTCATAGGAGTTGTGGGCCTATACACTTGCTCATCTTGGAATTGATAGAGCCCTCTAAGCATCCCCTGCATGTGTGGGTATGTCCATCTTGATAAATCTACTCTAACATTCCAATTTACTTCAGCTTTTAGATCCCTTTTCCAGTATATAAAAGCAATTCAACTTCATTCAGTATAGGCCACTTCATAGTCCTCATTGTCGTCCCGCAACAATGTAACTACTAGGTACTTTTCTGACGCCGTGAGCTGAAACATCGAATGAAGACTTGCCACTTGGCAGGCTCATAGCACTACACTCAGACTGACACAGTTCCCACACCTAATCCCGAGGCCTTTGTTTCTCCTTGTGTTCAGTAGGAAAAGCAAGCAGTCTCTGTCTGGAGTATGCCATACCTCCTCCTGGGCCACACTTTATGCCTCAAAGAAGTCGTGTCACGGGACAGTGGACTTCACACTAGTTATTGTTCTAAAAGCAAAAAGTGCATCTTGCAAAGCATTTGCCTCATACAAAGATTCCTGGGACACAGCTGTGGGACTATGGTCAGATGAGGATAAGAGGGCTGATTTTACTCTCGAAGGTGATTCAGGCAAAGAAGGTGGGTTAATCCCTTCAGATGGGGGCAGGAGGCTGGTCCTTCTGAAAATAAAAAAAGGTAATTCAACAATAAGGGCTCCATGTCCCTAGCTTGATCCTTTTATTGTCCACATTTTCCCATCTCAATTTTCAGGATCTCACATCTTCCCCGTCAAACCTTTCAACATAAGGGATTCAGTTGATGGTGTAATTAGCTATTCTTCAGCTAGGACTCAGGAATGATGGTGGTGTGTGGGTTACAAACTGGACTGTTAGCTAAAGGTCAGCGATTTTAAAAGCACCAGCCACGCCCCAGGTAAAAGATGAAGTTTGTGCTCCGATAAATATTTATAGCCCCCAGAGCCCTCGAGGACATTCGATTTTGGCTTATGCAGTCACTGTGCATTGCAGCCAACTCAGTGGTAGTGAGGATAAGACTCTGGATGGGTTTTCAGCAATCTCAACACTGCTACAAGAAATAAGACTTTATTTCAAGACCCAAATAGCAACTTTCAGGTCCTTTATGTACTGCTTGAGCCAGGACTTTGAAGCTCTGGACTCATCATTTTCTCTTTCCGCGTTGTGTATCTGAAAGCTGAACCAGCCAGCTTCACTATGCTTGTGGGTGTAACAAAAATGTTGAAAGATAATAATGAAATAGTAGTCACTCACAGCATTGTCTCTCACAGATGTTTGATCTAATGGTGGGGATATTATGCTTGTCTTTATTGCCACCTCATGCCATGGATTACTATGCCTCTTTACTATTGGAAGTCGAGCAATTAGTACTTTTAAATCCAGCCAGACTTGAGAATAAGTTCAGAAAGCATGCTGTAGTGGAGTTAACAAACCCAGGGACAAGAGAACAACAAGTGCTCCAAAATCAGTGACGAGGATGGTGTAAGAGGCCTAGTAGGGCTTGATCAAGGACAATGTAACTGAGAGGAATTACTGAAACTCAAATGAAGGCTGAGCATGATAGTGGGACAAGAGAAAAGTAAATGGAAATAGAGGAAAGAACTACAAGGCAAAGGGCATTTATAGAGGTCTAAGTACAGGTGTGTACATATGTAAATATATTTATATATGATGATGGGGAAATAGATCTATGTGCATATAGTTATAGATTTAGTATTAAGGTAGCAGATGGACATTGGGCCTCCACTCAAGTACTCCCTCAATGTCAGAACACTTTGTTCTATTAAGCTGGTATTCCATGAAGCTCACCTTCCTGACATGATCGCTGAAGACAAATGGGTACATAAGCAAATGTGGTGAAGAAAGCTGATGGTGCCCAGCTATCAAAAGATATAGCATCTGGGGTCTTAAAGGCTTGAAGGTAAACAATTGGCCATCTAGCTCAGAAGCAACAAAACCCACATAGAGAAAGCACAACAACCTGTGTGATCATGAGGTGTCGAAGGGATCAGATATCAGGCATCAAAGAACAAAAAATCCTATCATGGTGAATGAGGGGAAGTGCAGAGTAGGGACACAAAGCCCATCTTTAGGCAACTGGAGATCCCCTCACAGAAGGATCATGGGGAGGAGACAAGCCAGTCAGGGTGCAGTGTAGCAATGATGAAACATACAACTTTCCTCTAGTTCTTAAATGCTTCCTCTCCCTCCCCCGCCATCATGATCCCAATGCTACCTTACAAATCTGGCCAGAGGATGTAGACTGATACAGATAGGAAATGGAAACACAGGGAATCCAGGATGGATGAACTCCTCAGGACCAGTGGTGATACCGGGAGTGTCAAGGGAATGTAGAATAGAAAGGGGGAACCAGTCACAAGGATTTACATAAAACCCCCTCCCTGGGGGACAGACAACAGAAAAGTGGGTGAAGGAAGATGTCGGACAGTGTAAGACATGACAAAATAACAATTTATAAATTATCAAAGGTTCATAAGAGAGGGGGTCTGGGGAGAGGGGGGAAACAAGGAACTGATGCCAAGGGCTCAAGTAGAAAGCAAATGTTTGAGAATGATGATGGCAACAGATGTACAAATGTGCTTGACACAATGGATGATTGTGTGGATTGTGATAAGAGATGTAAGAGTTCCCAAGGAAAGTATATAACTAAAAAAGAAAGAAAGCATTCTGTGTTGGGCCGGGTTGACTAGAGAAACAAATCCAGAGATACTCATATATGTATAAGAAAAAGTTTTATCTCAAGAAGTAATTATGGATCAATAAAACATTCCATCCCAGTCCAGCTCTTCAGTCTATAAGTCGCTCTTCAGACTCATTAAGTCACATGCAATGATGCAGAATGCAGGACAATCACAGGCCAGTGGGTGTAGTTATGTGGATCCAACTGACCGTATCGTAGTGCTTGCAGCAGCCAGGAAAGTGAAGGCACAGAGAGTGGGGGAGGTGCCCAGGACCCTGCTTATGAGAAAGTCTCGCCCACAGAGAGTCACCATCAGGGTGTGACCTGATTGACAGACTAAACTCTACCCTTACACTTTCATATATCTTCAAGTTGACATGAAATGATGTAACTACCACTTATTCTTTGAGTTTTGTTCTTCTAGAATCACTCTTGGTGCCAAATAGCTAAGTCTGAGTTCTCAAGAGGGGTGCATCAGTGAGATGCACACATACATACATATAAAGAGATTTGCTGCACGGTAGGGGTTTATGCAGTTGTAGAGGTTGGCAAGTCCCAAACCTACCGTATGTGTCCAGTGGAAGCTAAGGATTTCTGATGACTTGTGGGGTTGTAGGACTGGTGAATCCACGACCTGCTGGTTAGGATGGAGACTTCTTCAGGTTTATAACACAGGAACTGCAGATCAGGCAACTAGAGTGCAGGTCAAGAAAGAGAGCAAACTTTGCCACAACTTCCACTTCGATAAAGGAAGCTGGCCACACTCCCGAGGCAATTTCCCTTTCAACTGATTGGCTATTCATATCAGATTACAAAAATGAAAGTTGATTCCATTATGAAAAAGCACCTGTCAGACTGATGAGAATCACAGTCTAGTCAAATTGAGGTTTACATTAGTCGTTACAGTTCCCTCAACCAACTAGCTGCCCCCCTCTTGCTCCTTGCTTGGTTTTCTCAGCACTTCCCCCATATGGCATACTAAGTTTGGTTCTCATTAGCATATGTGGTGCACAGCCCAGAGACTACGTTCACCACTGCTTCGCTAGTGCTAGAGCAAGACCTGGCATGTGGGCGCTTACTGACTATGTTCTACAAGTGAAATTTGGTGTTGACTAAACCCCATGCTGGGATTCTTGTGCCCTTGTATTTTGAATGAGGTCATTGCTAGTGTTTCCTGTCATTCACATCTGTGAAACCGTATGGGTTTGGCAGAAAGCTCAGACCCAGGAAACAGCAGTGGGGGTCAGGGCCACAGTGATTCCTAGGGCAAGGGGCAGTAAAGAACCAAAAATTGTTGTCATTCTTTGCAATTCATTATTGTATCGTACAATAGCCTTTCTGAGAACTGTTGATTTGTGACTCTTGGGTCTTCCGGTTAAACTGATTCCCACAATTTCCCTTAAATTTTCTCCAGTACATAATTCATCACACCCTCAGTTGGAGGTCTCACTTCAGGGTAACAAGAAGTGTCATACACGCAATATTTTTGTTATATCCTTAAGAACCTAAAGTTATCATTTCAACGACCGTGGAATGAACAGGGTCGGGAGCATGTACCCCTTCCCTGCACTCACAGTAATGGGTGGCTCTCTTCCCTCTCTAGTTTGAAAACAGCGTGAAGTCCAATTTGCTGCTCAAGGAGCTTTATGTGGAGAATGCACACCTGCTAAAAGCCCTCCAGGTTACTGAAGAGAAACAAAGAGGAGCTGAGAAAAACAGCCTCATCTTGGAAGAAAAACTCAGAGCTCTCAACAAATTAATCAGTAAGATTTCTCCGGCATCCCTCTGTGTGTAAAGACTGCTTGCTTTCTTGGAATTCATTCTGAAAAGAAAATCTTAAAACCTGAGCCACTGTGATGCCTTAATCACTTGCAGCTTATTGGCCATGGTACTCAGAAACAGGGCGACTGTGGTGTCTGGCTCGTTCCAGCAGCATCTGCTCTGTGCCAGATCCTGGGAACATACACGTGTTGGACAAGAGCACATTTTTATAAAACTCCCAATTTTATCACTGGGAAAACATGATGGAAACACTTGGTCAGGCCTGACAGAGAAAGTGGGTTAAGATAATGCAGTTCCAATACTGCATTTTCGACTTAAGCTCTCATTGCCATCGAGTCAATTACAATTCGTAGTGACTTTGGCTTCAAAGATTAAAATGTAAAGTAGGGCTCTAGACAGCTTTATCATATTTTTCCTTTTAAATTTCATTTATGTTTTCTTAAGCAGACACACAACAAAACATACATCACTTCAGCAGTTTTTAATGTATACAGTTTGCTGATACGGATTTTATTCCTCCGGTCTGTAGCCATTTTCAGCTTTTTTGAGTTGTTGCTCATCTGTTAGCATAAATTCACTCCCCTTAGAGTTCCAGGGGAGTCCAGGTGGCATGGTGATGACAGCGCTGGGCTTCTAGCCACAAAAGCAGCACTTTAAATCCAACAGACTTGGGAGAAAGACATGGCTGTCTGCTCCCATGAAGAGTTGCGGTCTCAGAAACGCACAGGGGCAGGTCTACTCGGTCCTGTAAGGTCATTGTGAATCAGAATTGATTTCATGGCAGTGTGGTTGGCTTTGTTTTTTGTTTAAAGTCCCAGGCAAATACTTCAAGTTGTTTTCCATTTTATTCCACATACATAGTTGTTAAAAGATCATCAAGCTCAAAGCAGACTTTTTTTTTACTAGTTAAGCCAAACTATTACTTGGTTTCAAGAAGACATTATGGTACATTTCTGGTTTAAGGCAATAGTTTTAGGAGTTCAGCCACCCTCCATGGCTCCAGAAAGTTGGGAATTATGAGAATTTTCTATTCTTGTCTGTATTTTTGCCCCATTTTGTTCAGGATCCTTCTCTGAACTCTTTGATCAAAATGCTCAGCAGTGGTAGCCAGGCACCATGCAGTTCATTTGGACTCGTGACAAAGGAGGGCATTGTTTATGGAGGCAGCTAATTAGCCATGCATTCCAGAATCCTACTCTATTCGATTCTGTTGTTCCACATGAATCGACACCAACTGTGCCTGACAACTGAAGGAGGAGGTAGAACAGAAGCACCAAACATGTTAATAAGCCAAATAATGGTATGTCCCATGAAACCATTACCCTGAACCTAAGAGCTTTACTGTCTGGTTATTCAGCTCTGTCCTCTGTTACACTTCCCAATGGCTGCTGAGTGCAGACTTTCCAGAAGGGCTTCCCTCTGTAAGCAGAGTGTCCTCTAGACAATAAAGGGGAGGACTCTTGTTCGTTTGGAACCACTTTACCACATGTAAATATTGGTACTGTGGTTACATCTGTAGGCTTGTATTTATTGTACATTAATCTTTTTTTCATTGGAGTGTTTTTGCACTGGGAATTGAACTATATGTTAAAAAAGATAAAAATATAGTTTTATACCAAAATTGATGGTCATTTGTTTATCTGAATGTACTACTGTAATGTGAAATGAGTCACTGTATTTGCAGTTTTTCAATTAAAAAATTTCAATTTTGTCCTTTGTTCTTCAATTATAAAATATCTCAAATAATTAGAAAATACAGTTTTAGGAGAAAACCCATATACCCATCAACTAGATACATTTAATATAATATTTTGAAATTTTTCTTTTTAAAAGGTATAAAATATTTTAGATAGAGGTGAAGGTCGTATTCTATTGATTGCAACCTTTTACTCGTCCTAAAGGCACGCACTATCCCAAAGATGGTAAGTAAGTCTCCTGGTCTCTTTGTACATTTATTATATATGCATTATATAGTCTTGATTAGTGTCCACTCTTTTACTTTTGCATGTATCCATTGCAACGGCTACACAGAAACTCACAGACAAAATGCGTGATGAAAGAATTTAATAACTCAATAAGTTATAGTGCCAAGAGAAATGCTCAGGGTAGGTGTTTAACAGGACACATTACAGAGTTTCAGGTATGCTAATAAACACCCGAAGTGGCATACAACTCTGCTATGAGCCTCAACCCAAAGACATTCAGCTCAGGCTCTGGTCAAACCCAGGTCAGCAAACCCAGGTCTCCGAATTAAGTGCCCAGACTGAAGGACCAGGAAAACGTCAGTCTTCACAACCTAGAAATTGAAAACATTGTTCGGCACCCAGCTACCATGACCAAGTGTTATGAAAAGGATCACAACAGAAGGTTCTGTCTAGAGTGGGGGAGAAGTTAAGAACATAACCCTAAAGGATGCCAGGTTTACTGATCGAACAGAGATAGGCAGGACCTCCAAGATTTGCACTCTTCCCCTGCAGATCGGGAACTGAACTCAAATGGTACATTGACGGTATTGCTGCAATTAATGGGTTGAATCAGAATGCATATGAATTGTGGTAAATGATGTAAAAATATCACCTGATCTTTTGAGGGCAGGCCAGGTATGAGTGATAGGCTTTTTCACTGGGGTCAAGGAGGGGAGCCAAGCCCTTCTTTCAAAAGATATTTTTAATTAAAAGTTTCTTTTTTCATATAACACTGTTTAGGAATGAATAAAATGTAGCACAAAACCTGTCTCTTTCAGCCCTGCCATGTTCCCAAACATGCTCCGCAGTGTTCCCCTTGCTCATATGATAAATATGATTATATCTATCCATACTTGTTTTATGAAAAATGCTCACACTGTACAAGTTGTAAAGCGGTCCTTCAAAAATTAAGGACTGTAAAAATTGTCCTTCAAAAAAAAAGTTAAGTATTCCAAGATAAAAGCTGAGCGTTCATAGCTATTAGACTCCCATACAAGAAAACTTAAATCCAGTCCTCCAACGTGAGAAATGTGAAGGAATGATACTAGAAAGTCACTCAAAGTTGAACACAAAAGGGAAAATGATGAGAACAAATGTACAAATGTGCTTGAAAATTGATATATTTATGGATTGTGATAAGAGTTATACAAGCCCCCAATAAAACTATTTTTTAAGTTGTACGAGCCCCCCAAAAACTGATTTAATAAAAAAGAAAGAGCTAGATCTGGAAATGGTGGAATGTCACCTGGCTTATATTCTTTTCTTATTTTTTGTACAATGACTATATTCCTTTCTCTCTTTTTTAATCATTTTACCACAATCCATATCTACACCCATTGTGTCAAGCACATGTGTACATTTATTTCCATCATCATTCTCAAAATACTTTCTTTCTACTTGAGGCCTTGGTATCAGCTCCTCATTTTTCCCCTCCCTCCCCACCCCCTTCCCTCATGAACCCTTGACAATTTATAAATTACTATTATTTTGTTATGTCTTACACTGTCCAACATCTCCTTTCACCCACTTTTCTGTTGCCTGTTCCTCAGGGAGGGGCTTATATTGTAGATCCTTGTAATCGGTTCCTCCATTCTATCCCACCTTTCCTCCACCCTTGAATTATCGCCACTCTCACCACTAGTCCTGAGGGGTTCATCTGTCCTGGATCCCCTGTGTTTCTTTCTGTACCCGTGTACATCCTCTGGTCTAGCCAGATTTTAAGATAGAATTGGGATCATGATAGTGGTGGGGAGGAAATATTTAAGAACTAGAGGAAAGTTGACTCATCCTTCCCTGTGGTCCCTCTGTGGGGAGATTGTTCCACTATCTACAGATGAGCTTTGGATCTCTGCTCCAGCCCTCTCGTTTTTATTTGTTATGTGTCTGCTGATGCCCAGTTCCTATGACTCCTCATGATCGCACCAGCGATGTGCTTCTTCCATGTGGACTTGTTGCTTCACTGCTGAATGGCAGCTTGTGTGACATCAAGCCTTTTAGACCCCAGACACTATATCTTTTAATAACCGGGCACCATTTGCCCTCTTCACCACATTTGTTTATGCACCTATTTTGTCTTCAGCGATTGTGTCAGGAGGGTAAACATCTCATGCTGCTGACTGGTTAGAACAAAACTTTCTCTTTTTAAAAAAATTTATGTATTGGGGCTCATGCAATTCTTATCACAATCCACACATACATCAATTGTGTAAAGCACACTTATACATTCATTGCCCTCATCATTCTCAAACTTCGCATTCCGCTTTGGTTCCTGGAATAAGCTCCTCATTTTCCTTTTTTCTCTCCCTCTCCCTCCCCGCTCCCCTCTCCCTCATGAACCCTTGATAATTTATAAATTATTATTTTATCTTATCTTACACTGCTGGCGTCTCCCTTCACCCACTTTCCTGTTGCCCATTCCCCAGAGAGGAGGTTATATATAGATCCCCGTGATTGGTTTCCCCTTTCTACCCCTCCTTCCCTCCCGGTATCACCACTCTCACTGTTGGTCCTGAGGGGGTTCATCTGTCCTAGATTCCCTGTTTCCAAATCCCAACTGTACCGCTGTGCATCCTCTGGTCTAACCAGGTTTGCAAGGTAGAAGTGGGATCATGATAGTTGGGGGGAGGAAGTGTTTAAGAACTAGAGGAAAGTTGTGAGTTTCGTTATTGCTACACTGAAGCCTGAGTGACTCATCTCCCCACTACCGCTCTGCAATGGATGTCCAGTTGTCTACAGATGGGCATTGGGTCCCCATAGAACAAAGTGTTCTTGAATGGAAGGAGGATATGAGTGGATGCCCAAAGTCCATCCCCTACCTCAGGGTATTGCCATATAAATATATGTACATGGGCCAATACCTCTATTTTTGTAGATTAATGTATTTACATATGCACACCACTATGTTTATACCTCTATCCATTGCTTTGCTTCCTTGGTCCTTCCTCTGTTGCCTTTTACCTTCCTCATGTCCCACTGCCACTTTCCCCTTATTTCTGCCTCTTGGTAACCCCCTTAGCTAGTCTGCTGTTGCTCCAACATTACCACCACCCCCACCTTGGATCCCTATATCCTCATTACTGGCTCTGACACCCCAGTTGTTCCCCTGTCCATGGCGCAGCCTGCTCAGCACCCCCTTCCTCCACCACTCTGACCTCCCAGGTCTCCCTGGAACCGTTGGTCCCAATGCTCTCACCTCAAGCATGCCTCCCATACCTATCCTATATAGGTAGGTACACCGACTATGACATAGCCCAAAATGATTTTTTAAAATAAAAATAGTAAATCAATAAGAAAAATTTTTTAAAAAGAGAAAAGAACTATACAAAAATCCTGGGTCTCTTCGCTGGCCTTCAAGACTGTCCAGGAGCTGCCTCTCCCAGCCTGGAGTGCATGTAGACCCTACTATGAAGCACCAAACCATGAGGACAGCATGGTCACATGGAAGGATGCATGAAGAGAGAGAGCTACAGGCTAGGGAGAGGAGCCAGCATGCCACACCCACACAGAGGCAGGCCAGGAGAGAGGAAGAGAAAGAGAGCGGGACTAGACCCCACGCTGGCACGCCAGGCTCGGAGGATGACGTCCCTGGGGGAAGCTAATGGGACACAGAGGGAACTGGACAACTGACAACAGCTGGTGGCATGCTGTCCCCTTGCTGGAGCAGACTGCGACAAAGTATATTTCTTGATCACAATTGAATGTAAACAGAATTTGGTAACACAATGAAACTGAAATACACAATTATATGGAAATTAAACCATTATACAAACAACCAGTGAATATTTAGAGTCAAATGAAAATGAAGATACAACACACGAAAACATTTGAGACTCTGAAACTGTTAGGGTGGGGGAAGGGAAGTATACTTATTACCAATTAAGTGAAGGTTTACAGAGAAGTTCATCAGTTTTACATCGAAAAATTCATACACATTGATTTTGCACATCCACTCCAATACCTTCCATGTGCCATCCTACTTCCCCACTGGGCTTTCTCTTACCATCACTCCTTCTTTAGTAACCCTCTGGACTTTGTCATTGGGTAAATGCTGCCCTTTGGGTTTTAAGCTGTTGATGGTTTTAAAAAAGGTCATTTCAGTTCCACGCCTAGAGGACATTGGCTATATTCTTGGGGTATGCTACTAGACTCCATTCAACCAGTAAACCCAGTCTGTTTTATGATCATGAGTTCTGTTCCACATTTTACCCCCATTCCATTGAGGACCTTCTAATGTGATTGTGTTCAGAGTAATAGGTAGCAGTAGTCAGGCACCATTTAGGTTTTCCAAGCTCAAGATTATAGAGACTAATGTTTGGGTTGTTCATCATTCTATTGTAATAATTGTATTCAACATGTCTTTTGACTTCACTCTTGTTTCCTCCGAGTGCAGAGAGACCAATAGTTACTACTGGCTGCTCATGCACAGTTTTTCTTATTTAAGTCACTTTTTTAAAAAACAAAAATTTCAAAAGAGGACCTGATGCAAGGGGCTTAAGTGGAGAGCAAATGCCTTGAGAATGATTGGGGCAGGGAATGTATGGATGTGCTTTATACAATTGATGTATGTATATGTATGGATTGTGGTAAGAGTTGTTTGAGTCCCTAATAAAATGTAAAAGAAGAAAAGAGAAAAAAATGATTAGGGCAAAGACTGTACAGATGTGCTTTATACAATTGATGTATGTATATGTATGAACTGTGAAAAGAATTGTATCAGCCCCAATAAATTGTTAAAAAAATAAATTTAAAAAAATTCCTTTTATTTTTTTTGTACTGTCCGACGTCTCCCTTCACCAACTTTTCTGTTCTGTTTTAATGTAATTTTTATCATTAAACTGTGAGTCTAATGGTAACAAAATAGAACGTGTGTGTGTCTGTGTTAAAACAGTCATTAAAGAATAGAATTCAGAGACAGAGAATTTTTTTAAGTTTTTAAAAATATTTTCTATTGTTACTTAGGTGAAGGTTTAAAGAGCAGACATCAGTTTTACATTAAATAAGTCGTTAAATCTACCATTGTCTTTTCATTTCCAATATTTTTTGCCTATCTCTTGTTTTATATTGTCTTCCCTTCACAAAAATAACACCTGTCTACCCTCTAGCTTCCACAGACAGAGAACTTATTGTTGACAAAGGCCTAAAAAACATTAAATGGGAAGCAGACACCTCTTCAATAAATGCTATTGGAAATACTGGCTATCCACTTGCAGAAGAACAAAAAAAAGACGACTGCCTCACCCATGCACAGAAACAAACTCAAGATGGATCAAATTCCTAAATGTAAAACCCAAAGCTCTCAGGATCAGAAAACTGGGACAAAACTAGGAACCCTAGTGCAGTAGATGGGCTATCAGAAATAACAAAGCTGACACAATCCATAGAAAACAAAATAGTGGGACATATTAAAAAATAAAAAACTTGCATACATTAAAAGACTTCATTGAAAGAGTAAAAAGACCCATAGACTGGGAAAAGATATTTAGTAATGACATAACAAAGGACTAATTACTAAAATCTACAGAATTTACAAGGTGGCAAGAAAAACAAACTAGTAGCCCTATGAAAAAGTGGGCAAAGGACCGGAGCAGATGATTCACAAAGGATGATACGTGAATAACTAATAAACATATGAGTAAGTTCTCTCAGTCATTAGCTATCCAGGAAATGCAAGTGAAAGCAACCATGAGATACCACCTAACACCCATAACTGTAGCCCAGTTAAAGTAAAAAAGCTGAGAACAGCAAATGTTGGAGAGTGTGTGGTGAGATAGGAACTCTTATCCTCTGCTGGTGGACTTGTAAATATGTACAGACACTCAGGAAGGCAGTATGGCGATACCTAGAACAGATGGCAACTGAACTACCATATGATCCAGCAATACCATTACTGAACATATACCCCAAAGAAATAAAAAACATCATAAGCAGACATTTGCTCCCCCATGTTCATCACAGCACAGCTCACAATTGCTAGAAGCGGCCTCCATTCCCAACAATGGATAAAAAACCTCTGGTACATAAACATGATGAGTACTGCGCATGCCTGAAGAACAGCAATGAGACCCCTCACGTCGTGGAGGGCTCTGGAAGACATGCTGAGGGAAGCGAGTGAAGCACGAAAGGACAAGCACTGTGTGAGTCCAGAGCAGCAGGAACAAGCAGCAGAAGGGGCGCAAGCTCAAGCGTGCAGGCCATGCAGTCGTCTGGCTGGGGTCAGACAGGCCGCTAATGAGCTGGACCAGTGCCAATGACCTACACATCATCTGCTCCTGGTGAGTATAGTGTAGGTCACTTGGCCGGAGGTCACCTCAGGACAGCTGGGATCAAATGGAGGGTGCGAGGGGGTAGTGGCTGTTCGCTGAATAGTAGCCATTTAGATCTGTGGTGAGGTCTCCCAGAGAGGGAGGTAGCCCCGTCGGAGGAACGGGGTTTACTGATGAGAGGTGCCGCACAGGAGATGAAAGGGAATGGTCAAATTTGGGGGTACATAGGTGCATGCCTGTTGAAGGGAGGGGAGGGAGAGCTAACCTCCAGGTGGGGGACAAAAGACTGAGGATGCTCTTGGCAACAATAAATGGGAGGTGTCTTCAGTGGCATGCAATGGGTGGGCAGAACTGGTGTAGGGCATCTGGGGGGGGTATCCCAGGAAAGCAGACCAGGTGCCATAAAATGCTGGGACACCAAATCCTGGATCTTTGGGGTGCATGCATGCTCCAGAGGCTACATCAGTGAGCCCCATATGGGAATCCCACTGGGTGAACTAGACTCTACCTCAGACACACTTGTAACATGAGGACTTAAGCGGGAAATACATGGTGCCTGAGGAAGCAGAAAACAGCTGTACCAAGAGTGGTGTACTGATGGTTGGTGGACAAATAAGGTCATGTTACATCAACCCCCTTTATGCTGGGTTAAGATATCTAGTATTCTGGAAATCTTGTGACAGCCCCTCTACTGTGTGTTGCATGTGCTTGGGTATATTAAGGTGTGTCTCAGGGGTGCAGCACCATGGGGGTCACTTTCTTGAAGCTGTTATTTGTTTCTGCTTTTTAGTAAATGAGACCCAGAGACTTTGAGAAAGAAAATATAACAATAGTTTGGGGGGGGCGAGGATAAAGAGGGTCGGGGGAAGTAAGAGGGAGATGATGTCAAGTAGTCTAGGAGGGAAATGTATGTGTGGAGACTGATTGTGGCAGCAATTTTACAATTCTGTTTGATGTGATTGAACTATGGAATAATATGACATTTGTATTAACTCCTAAGTTAGCAAATTTTTTAAAAAGCATAGATTCAGGAATGGTTTGGGGGCTCACACTTAAAAAGAATTATCATGGCCCTGCTCAGTACTCACCTTCATGAAATGGTCACTGAAGATAAAGGTACTACAGCGAAGTGTCGCAAAAAGTAGATAGTAGCACTCCCTCAATGTATGAATACTTTCTTTTATTAAATTGGCACTCTGTGATGCTCACCCTCCCGACACAACTGCTGAAGCCAAAGCGGGTGAACAAGTAAATGTGAAGAAAGCTGATGGTGCCCGGCTATCAAAAGAGATAGTGTCTGGGGTCTTAAAGGCTTGAAGATATACAAGCGGCCATCTAGCTCAGAAGCAACAAAGCCCACATGGAAGAACACACCAGCCTGTGTGATTGCATGGTCCCGAAGGGAACAGATATCAAAGAACAAAACCTCAAATCATTGGCTGCACACCTCCATGATACAATCACCGAAGACAAAGAGGTGCATAAGCAAATGTGGCGAAGAAAGCTGATGGTGCCCGACTATCGAAAGAGATAGTGTCTGGGGTCTTAAAGGCTTGAAGGTGAACAAGCGGCCATCTAGCTCAGAAGCAATAAAGGCCACATGGAAGAAGCACACAAGCCTGTGCAATCACGAGGTGCCAAAGGAACCAGGTATAAGGCATCATGCAATATATATATATATATATATATATATATATATATATATATATATATATATATATATATATATATATATATATATATATATATATATATATACACACACACACACACACACACACCATAGTGAATGAAGGGGGAAGTGCAGAGTGGAGACCCAAAGCCCATTTGTCGGCCACTGGAGATCCCCTCATAGAGGGGTTTAGGAGAGGAGATGGGTCAGTCAGGGTGCGATGTAGTACCGATGAAGAACACAGCTTTCCCCCAGATCCTGGATGCTTCCTCCCGCCACCTACCATGATCCGAATTCTACCTTGCAGGACTGGATAGGGCAGAGGTTGTACACTGGTGCATATGAGGGCTGGAGGCACAGGGAATCCAGGGTGGATGATACCTTCAGGACCAGGGGTGTGAGGGCCGATGCTGGGAGAGTGGAGGGTGAGTGGGTTGGAAAGGGGGAACTGATTACAGGGATCCACATGTGACCTCCTCCCTGGGAGATGGACGGCAGAGAAGGGGGGGGGCGGTAGACTCTGGATAGGGCAAGATATGACAAAATAACAATCTATAAATTATCAAGGGCTCATGAGGGAGGGAGGAGCGGGGATGGAGGGGGGAAAAAAAGAGGACCTGATGCAGAGGGTTTAAGTGGAGAGCAAATGCTTTGAAAATGATTAGGGCAAATAATGTATAGATGTGCTTTTACAATTGATGTATGTATATGTATGGGTTGTGATAAGAGTTGTATGAACCCCTAATAAAATGTTTTTTTAAAAAGTACTAAATCTAAAAAAAAAAAAAGAGTGGCTGAATTACAACACTAACTGAACCCTCTACTTAGAATGATTTCTGATGTTAATAGGAGAGCATGGATTGGGACTAAATGGGAACCTGAAAGTTACGGTGGAGAGGACTGTGCTACGCTGAGTTTTCTAGAGAAATAAATCAAACTACACTCAAATAACTTTATAGCAAAAATAAATTTACAACAGGAAGCCCAGCCCAGTTCAACTCAAGTCCATGGGTCAGATGCTAGATGAAGTCCCCTTTAGACTCACCCAGCTTCCAGCCAATGAAGCAAAGGCAAAGCAGGAATCGGGAAAATCACAGGCCAGTAGGGGCAAGAGCATCTGGATGTAAGGTCAGCAGGAAGAGGGCAGGGCACTGCAGCTCCTATGATCAGCAGGCCGGCTCGGCCATGAATCCTAGAGATGCAGAATCAAGGTAAGCAGGATGGAGGGAGAGGGAAGGAAAGTTGTCCATGGCATCTCTCTAAATTGGGCACCTCCTCCAAGGAGAGGGCCTTATTGAGATTGAACTCTACCCATACTTTCACACAGATGCATCAAACTGATATAAAATCGAACCATCATAGGGACACACGGAAAGATTATTCTCAGAAATATCAGAACATGGATCCTTGACATGCCATTGAGTTACTTCAGCCAACAACACTACCACTCACATCTGAAGAGTTTAATCCATCATTAGTAAAGCCATTGTCCCCTCCACCTGCACTTGAGCTTAGCCCAACTTTCCCTGCTGATAGGGAACCTCGAGTTGTATCTGGAGCATTCCCTGCAGCAGATGCCTTGCAAGATAATGCTGACACTTGCTGGGAAACACCTTCGACACTCATGCCTGCTTCGACACTGCCTCTAAACTTGTCTCAGTAATCCCAAAGGTGACCTCCAAATATTGATCCAGAAAGAGCTGTGCTATCCTCTTAAAGGACTGCTAGCATTTTCTAGTATGTACAGGCAGAGACCCGAGGAATGTGTGCGGGAGTGAGATGATGATGCAAGGAGCGAACGGTTGCATCAGTCTGAATGTGTTGACGTGGACCAACTAAGCACTGATCCTTCAGTCAGTGTTTCAGCACCAGACGTTAGGACAGAATCTAATAGTTTATCTGTTTGGTTTACTGAAGCAAAGCTTCTGCAGTGGCTTAGAGCAAGTTAAGTTGAAGTACCAGACCTAGCTTGGTATACTTTAGAGGATTAAGGGAATGGGCGTGTTTCAGGGCAGACCCATAGACTCACAAATGGAATGCACTGAGGACACACCTTTTCTCTCAGTGGGAAACAAATTTCTGAAGGGATCATAAGTATCTCTAAAGACTGCTGTGATTGATATTTTATTTTGAGCCAGTTTTGACAGTGGAAAATACCCTAATTAAGACGTTTGCACATAACATGGCTGATTGGGTCCCATGGTAGTAGACGGTAAGCAGTAGCATTTAACAGAGACAAGGTGGGTGTGGTTGCCAAATGGTTAGCAGAGTCAAAGTAGTAACAGAATAGCCTGATTTGTATGGCATTGGATACCTAAGCAGAGTGTCCCTAGGAGTGAAATAAATGAGAAACCTACCAAATCTATCATTGATCTGTACAAGTTGAAAAATTCTAGGCCAGTTGAATAGCAGTCTAATTCAAATAGCCAGATATAGAGTCGCAAATGCTCGATCAATTCCCAAAAATTGAGCCAGTTCACAAACCCTTCATTTACGGGGAAGCCAGGTCCCTTTGAGGAAGGCACCCACTACACTAATAAAAAAAATGCATAGTTAGCCTTTCTCCCAGGCCTGCCCAGTGGAAACTGCGCCTTTTATAAGTGACAATTCATTGGAGAAAGGAAATAATCAGACGTTGGGGATGGTTACTGGACATTGGCTCCAAACTGACATTAATCTAAGTGACCCTAAATTTTAAGGTCCCACAATCAGACTAGGAGCATATAAAGGTCAAGTTATAATGGAGTCTTAGCTCAGGTTGATCTCACAGGGGATCCAGTATGAGCCCAAACCTATCCTATAGTAATTTCCCTGTTCTAGAACACATAAATGGAATAGACAGACTCACTGACTGCCAGTACCCCATATGGCTACCTGACTCTAGAACATGGACTACTATGGCAGGGGCAGGAGTGGAAGCTAGTAAAGCTACCTCTACTTAGGAAAATGGTAAAGCCAACGCAATTATGTTTTCCTGGAGGGATTGCAAAGATCAGGGTGCAAAGATTGCACCATCAAGGAATTGAAGAATATAGGGCTGGAGACCATTACTTCCGAACTGAGCTGTTGTCTATGGGGGGACTAGCAAACTCTAGACCTATGTGGTTTGTAAGGGTCCAGGTATAAGCTGTGCTTACACACACACAAGCACCAGCAGCGGTTAAGCCAGTTTTTAGTGTGGGGTTTTTTAATCACTTTATTAGGGGCTCTTACATCTCTTTTATAACAATCCATACATCAGTGGAGTCAAGCATATTTGTACATATGTTGCCATCATCATTTTCAAAACATTTTCTTTCTACTTGAGCCCTTGATATCAGCTCCTTTTTTCCCTCCCTCACCCACCCTCCCATCCTCAAGACCCTTGATAAATTATTATCGTTTTCCTATCTTACACCATCTTCTATCTCCCTTCACCCACATTGCTGTTGTTTGTCCCCCTCAGGGTGTGGGGGTTATGTCTACATCATCATTGTAATCAATTCTCTGTTTCTCCCCCTTCTCCCCCTACATTCCCCCTAAGTGGCCTACGCTGATAGTATTGCTACTCCCATTACTGTTCCTGATGTGTTTATCTGTCCTGGATCCCGTGTGACAAGAGCTCTTATCTGTACCATCTGGTCTAGCTAGATTTGTAAGCTAGAACTGGGATTTGTAAAGTAGAAGTGGGGTCATGATAGGTGGGTGGGGTGGGGTGCGGGAAGCACTAAAGAACTAAATAAATGTGTGTCTCGTTGGTGCTGTACTGCACTCTGGCTGACTTGTCCCTCCTGTGAGGGATGTCCAATTGTCTACAGATGGGCTTTGAGTCTCCATCCGACTCCCTTCATTCACATCATATGATGGTTTGGGGTCTCCTGATGTCTGATACTGTTAGATTCCTCAGGTGGAAATACCTGGGTCATTGGCTTCCCATGAGAATGAATTCACACCGAAGCCTGGTTTGTGATCCAAGTGAATTTTTATAAAGGATAGAAGTGTAAAGGTGAAACTGAGGTACAGGGAGGAAGACAGACATAACTGACAGGACAAGGAAAGCAGAAACAGAAATAGCTTTATTAGGTGGGGCAGTAGGGCGGCTCCTGCGGCTCCCTGCCGAGGTTTCGTGACCTAGGCGGACAGGTCAGGGAAATCCCATTCAGCAGCTGGGGGCGAGGGTTTTTACAGGGGTAGTGAGGAATGTATGGCAATTAGCATATGGGGTCTGGAGACCTGGAGAATTGCTTGTCATCTCTTTGCAATTCTGACTTTTCAGGGCCCTCCACTGGGAGGCGTGGTTGACAGTACTGGTTGACTCCATTGACTCAATTAAGCTTACCTGGCCTAGATTGAGGTCCTCCCAAGAGTACTGGCTTCGTCTCAACTGCCTGAATTTATTCATGCCATCCAGCCTGGAGCAGCTTCCCACAGTCTGTAAGGGTGGAGGGAGGCCTTGGCAGGTAGAGGTAGAGGTTTCTGCCTCTAGCTCCCTAACACTTTCTGATCCCATCTACACCTTGTGATCACACAGGCTGGGCAACAATTTTATTAAAGCATAGATAGAATCATTTCCAAAGAAAGTATGTGAGTCCTTCTGGCATGGTGAAAAGGATACCTTAAGCATAGATAAAATATGCTTTGCTCCCGGAATGTAGTGGGGGCCCCTTTCACAAATTAAGAAGGGTCATTCATTGTCTAGGGGAAGACTCCTAGTTTCTAAAAGACAGTTTTAAAGGGGAGGAGTTTGCCACTCCACAGATGTACAATTAGCTTTCTAATTAGTTATTTAGACCACCCTTGAGGCTCTTTAAATTGCAATCTCAGCTTTTGTCTCTGGATCAGTGTGCTGTCAGATTTATCTCCAGCAGCACTGCTGTGTGAGGACATTCATTAGGGCCTAGCTTCAAGGTTGACCTGCTTACTAACCTGTTCTCACAAGGTCTTCTGTTAATTCCCATATTGCAGGCAGAAAATGCCTCTTCTGTCCCTGTCAATTTGGTCAGTGCAAAAAACAGATGGATCTTTGAGAATGGCAGGGGGTGCCTGGAAACTTATCCAGGTGGTGACTCCAATTGCAGCTGCTGTCCCAGAAATGGCTTTATTGCTTGAGTAGATTAATATCTCTTCTAGTATCTGATAGCAGCTACTAATTGGGCAAATGTGTTTTTCTCAATTCCAGTTTTAAAGGAGCAGCACAAGCAGTTTGCCTTTAGCTGTTGTGGCAGTTAGATGTTATGTCAACGTGACCCTGTGGGAAACTGTAGCACTAGTCCCACCTATCAAACAGGTTACAGCCTGATGACTCCTCCTAGGGGATATGAACTTTCAAATAAGAAAGACAATGAGAGCAGCAAGAGGAGATAAGCAGCACCTGAGAGGGGATTGAGGGGCAGCTGGGAGGAGGAGGATGACCAAGCAGCACACACTGCAGAGAACAGCGCTAAAGAGTTACTGAAAGGGATAGCACTTCCAGACCATAGGATTGTCACCATAAAGATAGGTAGACACAAATAGACTACAACGAGAGAGCAGAAACACCAGCCAATTAGAACCGCTTAGGGCATCTCCCCTCGGCCGCCTGAGGGGAGATTCCCGGGTCTTTGAATTGGGAAGCTAGCTGACGGGGTGGGGGGTACGTGCCAGTGGGGTGTGATAGAGCAAAAGGATCATAATTCGAAGTGACCAGACTGGGGCCATGGAAAATAAAAATATAAATTTCTTTGGCTTCCTGCCAAGACCAGAAGACTGCCAGTGGAGATCCCCCATCTAGGACTCACTCCTAGTAGTGGGTACTTCACAGCTTACTGAGCCTCACAGGGCTGAGAACAGGGCAGCTGAAAGCAGGTGTTAAGTGATTAACACCAAGAGCTCCAGCCCCCTCCTGAGGTACCACTCAGCACAACCCCTGATCAGAAGACACCCAAAGGCCAGGTACCTTAAATAATTGGGCCACTCTGAGGATTTATTTTCATATTACTTGTTACACATACCTGGATTGCATACACCTGACTCATTGACTAAGTATTTGCATCACAAAACAAGAAGCTGGAGCAGGTTTGGCAGGCAGAACAGGTTTTACAAGCCCAGGCAGGGAATTTATATAAGGGAGTTTATATATATCATTTGTATATATTTGTATGATATATTACTTTACGTTTTTTCCTTCCGATCTCATTGGTTTATTTCCTAGACCCCTAACACCCCATCTACCTACTAGTTCGCACCCACAACAGAGACTAAGCTCTGTGTGAAGCTTAGTGTCCCGGACAAACATACATTAACAGCTCTCCTGCATCTTATGCTAGTATGATTTTTCCTATTACTATTATTAAAACTGTCATCTCTTACCCCTTTTCTTTCATTTTCCTTTCTTTAGTCTAAATATCCAAAGTTTTACTTCATAACATCATTAACCTGTCTTTTAGTTTCACTGTACTGATCATCAAAATTTTTCTTACATTTTCAGACTCATAAAACCAAAGACTAATACTACTATCACAATATTTAAAATTGTTTTTGCTCTCAAATACTAGTACCCATTGATCCATCGTTGCAAATGAGGCATTTCAGGGCCAAATACCCCTTCCTTTAACCTACTATATAACACTACCTGATCCTCCACCCTCTTTTTTAACCTACTGCTTCCTTCACTCTCCCAACACTCATAACATTTCCTCCCCAAATTTCATATGACTCCCTTAACACATAAATTAGCAACGTCCCTCAGACACTTAATACAAACTATCCATTAGCCCTCTACTGCACCACCTAATAGAGTTAACCAGTTCCAAATAACATCGCCTACATAACACTCCCAATAGACTCCAAGATGACAAGGAAACAACAGAAGATATTAGTCACACACACACACACACACACACACACACAAAACAAGAGAAACATAAACAAATAACCAAATAGCAATCAGACTTAAATGTAATACCTGAAACTGTACAAGTTATGGATTTCCCAGAAAAAGAATGTAAAGAATGATGTTTGTGCTCATGCAACAGCTGAAAGAAATCTGAAAGGAAAAATAAAACAATAGAAAAGCTATAACCTCATTAGAGAAACAAACAGAAACACAAAAATCAAACACTACAATAAATAGCAGAATTACAAAGCAGGGGTGTCAACTCAATTAAAAAGCGGGCCATTTGGTGCAACAGGCAAGATTCACATGGGCCACATCACATTTACAAATTTTGTTCAATTTCTATTTTGAAGTGAGGATTCAGGAATATGGATAGGATAATTAAAATACTATAATAGCTTTTATTTAAATATTTATTTTATTTAATGTATTTATAAAACTAAAATTATTGTTTTACCCTTAACTTGACAGTGCTTTCCTTCTACTAGTTTTCACTACGTCTTATGTTGTGACCGGAAAATATAACAAGGTAACTAATAAAAAACACCAAGATTTGGGCAGCTGACAAACGTGATGCACAATTGTAATGGCTTCCCTCTAAAAATGTTCACTAGCACTGCTGCTAGGTATGATCATAACAGCACAACCCAGAGTGCTATTTTTCACCTTTTCACTATTGGGATCTCTTTACATTATGTGACACTGAGAGTGGCAGACAGATCGCTTCCAATCATCACTGGAACTAGGTCAGTGCATTTATACACATCCACAGGCCCCCCAGAAAGCACTGGGCCACATGTATACTCATCTTCAGATAAAGGGTTAACGAGGGAATTGTGTGTACGGTATTGCCTCGATCTCCCCTAAGTGCTATTTTCTTCATAACAATTTTTTCTATTTTCATTTTATTTCAGAGCATCGCAGGCCACAAAAAAAGCTCCTCAGGGGCTACATGCGGCCGACAGGGCCAGTTTGACACCCCTGCTATAAAGGAAAAGCGGGAGGCTGTAAAAAAAATAGAGATAGAGAATTGAAGAGATAGAAACCCAAATTAGTGAACTGAAAGACAAATCTATAGATTCCAATCTAAAGGAAGGACAAATAACCAAAAAATGCAAAAGAGACTGAGAAAAGCTTGATAATAATGTGGGACACCATTAAGAGGAACAACCTGCATCTTGTAGGAATTCCCAAAGAGGAAGAAACAAACAAAGTTACATCCACACAGAGAATAGTCCAAGAGCGCCAGCCAAAGAACTTTGCTCAATGTCTAAAAGAGAAAAAGACGATTGTTTAGGAAGCCAAAAGAACCCCAGCCAGGAGAGATTCTAAAAGGCAAACTCCACGGCATATTGTAGTCAAGATGTCGAACATCAGAACGGAAACAACAAACAATCTAAAAGCACCTAGAGAAAAAGATCAATTACACACAAAGGTTCAGCAACTAAATATGGTGGTATAATACAATTATTTCAAGACAAGAAAAGCCAAAAGCAAGACCACCATTACAAAAAATACTCAATGAAGTACTGTGGCCAAAAAAACCAACAGCAACAACAGACAAACCTGAAACCAACATTCAAGACAATTCCTCACAAAAACCAGCACACACAGAACAACACCCAGAGCAAGGGAACGACACAGGAAGAACAAAGAAACTGAACACAATACACATCCAAACACACAACACACGCATATATAAACCAAAATGGTGGAAACAAATACACATACATGTCAATAATTTCACTGAATGTTAATGTACTAAATACACCAGTACAGAGACAGAGAGAAGCTGAATGGATAAGAAAGCAAGCCCCATCAATATGCTGCCTACAAGAAAAACACCTCACAAACAGAGACTTGAAGACATTAAAAATCAGAGGTGGAACAAAAGCATACCCAGCAAACAGCAACAAAACTCAGCAGGGGTAACAATATTAATCTCCAAGAAGATAAACTTCAAGGTAAACAACATAACGAGAAAAGATTGAATACTACATAATGATAAAGGGAAAAATAGCTCAGAAAACCATAACTATAATAGTCATCTATGCACTCAATGAAATACCTTTGAAATACATCAGATCCTCATAGAATTGAAAAAGGACCAAGACACATCGACAGTAAGAACAGAAGACTTCAATACACCACTCTCAAAGAAAAAAAAATGTCAAGAAAAAAGGCAATGAAGACCAAAAAAAGTTTAATAACACAATCAATAAAAACTATCTTGGATGTATGAGCCCCTAATAAAATGTTTTTTAAAAAAACTATCTTGGAGGGAAGATGGTGACTGAGTAACACATACCAGAGGGACTCCACAGAAATCAACCCAGGAGAGCTACTAAGAGGGAAATTCAACACTGCTGGGTCGCAGGAGGCGCATCATAAAGATAAGTAGGCACAGATCCACAAGGTTTGAAGGGACTGGTGGGCCCTCAAAGTTTAGTATTAAGGTAGTAGATAGACATTGGGCCTCCATTCAAGTACTGCCTCAATGCAACACTGTGTTCTATTAAACTGGCATTCCATGATGCTCACCTTCCCAACACAATCGATGAAGACAAATGAGTGCATAAGCAAATGTGGTGAAGAAAACTGATGGTGGCAAAAGATATAGTGTCTAAGGTCTTAAAGACTCAAGGTAAACAAGCGACCATCTAGCTGAGGAGCAACAAAGCCCACATGGAAGAAGCACACCAGCCTGTGGGATTATGAGGTGTCAAAGGGATGAGGTAGGAGCCATCAAAGAACAAAAAATATTATCATTGTGAACGAGGGGGGTGCAGATTAGGGAACCAAGAGAGACTCATCTGTAGACAACTGGACATCCCCTTACAGAAGGGTTGGGGGGTGGGGCGAGACAGCCAATCAGGATGCATTGTAGCAACAATGAAACTTACAACTTTCTTCTAGTTCTTTAATGCTTCCTTCCCCACCACTATCATGATCCCAATTCTAATTTACAAATCTGGCTAGATGAGAGGATGTACACTGGTACAGATAGGAACTGGAAAAACAGGGAATCCAGGACAGATGATCCCTTCAGGACCAGTGGTGAGAGTGGGGATACCAGGAGGGTGGAAGTAGGGGGGGTGGAGGGGAAACCGATTACAAGGATGTACATATAACCTCCTCCCTGGGGAATGGACAACAGAAAAGTTGGTGGAGGGCGATGTTGGACAGTGCAAGATATTACAAAATAATACATTGCCAAGGGTTAATGAGAGAGAGGGCAGCGACGGGTGGGGGGGGGGATGAGGAGCTGATGCCAAGGGCTTAAGTGGAGAGCAAATGTTTTGAGAATGATGTGGGCAACGAATGTACAAATGTGCTTGACACAATTGATGTGCTATGGATTGTGATAAGAGTTGTATGAGCCCCCAATAAAATGATTTAAAAAAATATTTATTTGAACATAAAAAATAGATATAACTGATGGCATATATTCAATCTTGTTTTGTTAGGTGCCACCCAGTCAGTGCAGATTCGGTGACCCTATCGACAACATAAGGAAACAGTGCTTGTTTCTTGTGTCATCCTTACACACGTTTTCTCTTTCTGCCTATGATTTCAGTCATGTCAATCCATCTTTTTTGCTGTGCCTTTTCTGTAACAAGCATTCTTTCAGGGACTGGTCTCTCCTGAAAACCTGTCCAATGTCCAACATCTTGCCATCCTTGTATCTAAGGAGCATTCCGGCTGTACTTCTTCCAAGACAGATTTGTTGTTGTTTTTTGGCAGTCCAATTACTTCCAATATTTTTCACAAGCACCATAATTCAAATACATCGATTCTACATTGATCTTCCTTAATCAATGTCCAATTTTTACATGGGAATGAGATGATTAAAAATGCCATGGCCCCCAAAAGACTGGACTGGAAAACGCTCCTAAGGGCCAGCAAACGATCCCTGAACTAACTACAAGCTTTTCTCTTGTGAACTGTTTTGTTCTGTTCTTTGTCAGTGGTTTGTTTTTGTTGTTTTGTTGCCTGGTTGTATATTGTTGCTTTGTTTTCCTCTGTCTTGTTTTCGTGCATGTTAGTGTCTCCACAGGTCTGTCTGAATAGGACAGGCTGGATGAACTATCTGGAGGAAAAACAACGGGACCGACAGTTCCGGGGGGACTTGGGGTGGGGGGGTAGAGGGGTATAAGGAAGTGGTGTTAACAAACCCAGGGACAAGGGAAAAACATGGGACCCAAAATGGTAGAGAAGGGGGAGTGGCAGGCCTGGTGGGAAATGATCAAGGGTAAGGTTGATTAGAGAAGAGGTATACTCTAGCCCAGGTGGCGATGAAGCATGGTAGTAGGGCAGGAGGAAGGTCAAGGGAGATGGAGGAAAGAGCTAGGAGTCAAAGGGCATTCATGGAGGTCTAGACAAAGACAGGTACATGCAAATATATATAGGAGGATGGGGAAATAGATCTATGTGTCTATATTTATAGGTCAAGTATTAAGGTGGCGGAAGGACCTTGGGCCTCTACTCAAACACTCCCTCAATGTATGAATACCTTCTTTTATTAAATTGGAACTCTATGATGCTCACTCTCCCAACACAACGGCTGGAGCCAAAGTGGGTGAACAAGTAAATGTGGTGAAGAAAGCTGATGGTGCCCGGCTATCAAAAGAGATAGTGACTGGGGTCTTAAAGGCTTGAAGATAAACAAGCAGCCATCTAGCTCAGAAGAAACAAAGTCCTCATGGAAGAACACACCAGCCTGTGTGATCGAGTGGTCCCAAAGGGATCAGTTACCAGGCATCAAAGAACAAAAAATCATATCATTGACTGCACACCTCCATGATAGGACCGCTGAAGACAAATGGGTGCATAAGCAAATGTGGTGAAGAAAGCTGATGGTGCCCGGCTATCAAAAGAGATAGTGTCTGGGATCTTAAAGGCTTGAAGGTGAACAAGCGGCCATCTAGCTCAGAAGCAAATAAGCCCACATGGAAGAAGCACATCGGCCAGTGCGATCCCGAGGTGCCCAAGGGATCAGGTATAAGGCATCATGCAAAAAAAAAAAAAAGGATATAAGTGTGTGTATGTATGTGTATATATGTGTATATGTATATATGTATGTATATATGTATATATATATATCATAATAAATGAAGGGGGAAGTGCAGAGTGGAGACCCAAGGCCCAAGTGTCGACCAATGGAGATCCCCTCATAGAGGGGTTTAGGAGAGGAGATGGGTTAATTAGGGTGTGAGGTAGTATCGATGAAGAACACAGCTTTCCCCCAGATCCTGGATGCTTCCTCCCCCCAACTACCATGATGCGAATTCTTCCTTGCACGGCTGGATAGGACAGAGGCTGTACACGTGTACATATGAGGGTTGGAGGTACAGGGAATCCAGGGTGGATGATACCTTCAGGACCAAGGGTGTGAGGGACGATGCTGGGAGAGTGGAGGGTGAGTGGGTTGGAAAGGGGGAACTGATTACAAGGATCCACATGTGACCTCTTCCCTGGGAGAGGGACAGCAGAGAAGGGGGGAAAGGAGACTCTGGATAGGGCAAGATATGACAAAATAACGAGGTATAAATTACCAAGGGCATACGAGGGAGGGGGGTATGGGGAGGGAGGGGGGTGGAAAAAAGAGGACCTGATGCAAGGGGCTTAAGTGGAGAGCAAATGCCTTGAGAATGATTAGGGCAGGGAATGTATGGATGTGCTTTATACAATTGATGTATGTATATGTATGGATTGTGGTAAGAGTTGCTTGAGTCCCTAATAAAATGTAAAAGAAGAAAAGAGAAAAAAATGATTAGGGCAAAGACTGTACAGATGTGCTTTATACAATTGATGTATGTATATGTATGAACTGTGAAAAGAATTGTATCAGCCCCAATAAATTGTTAGGGAGGGGGGTATGGGGAGGGAGTGGGGGAAAAAAAAGAGGACCTGATGCAAGGGGCTTAAGTGGAGAGCAAATGCCTTGAGAATGATTGGGGCAGGGAATGTATGGATGTGCTTTATACAATTGATGTATGTATATGTATGGATGGTGATAAGAGTTGTATGAGTCCCTAATAAAATGTAAAAAAAGAAAAAAAAATGCCACGGCATGGTCAGGTGCAACTTGGTACTCAAAATATTCAGTTACCCAAATACATGTCTTCTGATCTCTTTGACTGCTGCATCCATGAGCATTGATTGTGGATCCAATCAAGACAAAATCCTTGACAACTTCAACCTTTTCTCCATTTATCATGCTGTTACCTACTGGTCCAGTTGTATTTTGGTTTACCTTATAGAGTAGTAACCCATACTGAAGGCTGCAATCCTTGACCTTCATCAGCAAGTGCTTCCATTTCTCTTCATTTTCAGCAAGCAAGGTTTTGACATCCGCATATTGCAGTTTGTTAATATGCCTTCCTCCAATTCTGGTGTCACATTCTTCATATAATCGAGCTAATCATACAGATTGAGTAAGTATGGTAAGACAGTATAAACCTGACTAACACCTTTCATGATTTTAAACTATGCAGTATTCCCATGTTTGATAAATTACAGAATGGAGACATAGGTACATAGGTAGAAATTTTTAATTTCTGTATCACTAGCTTGAATGGTTGGTATGTAAATTTGAATAATCACAATTGTTTGGATTTCCTTATATGAGGATAGATTTTGCATCACAGACAGCATTATACTCTAGATCTTGAAATGTCCTTTTTGACAATGCATGAAACACTATTCCTCTTGAATCTATCATTCTCAGCAAGCTACATTTAGATTCAGAATGGCCAATGCTAGTCCATTTTGGTTCACTAACATCACGAATATCTATTTCTGTCTTCCATTTCATTTTTTACAACTCTCAATTTTCCTAAATCCCTACATTCTAAGTTCCATTACTGTATATACTCAAGTATATGACCTGAATATCTGCCGAAGCACCTAATTTTACCACAAAAATTACATTAAAATGTGCTGAAAAACGTGGCTTACCCACATGGAAGAAGCACACCGGCCAGTGCGATCACGAGGTGCCAAGGGACCAGGTATAAGGCATCATGCAAAAAAAAACAAACAACGATATAAGTGTGTGTATGTATGTGTATATGTATATGTATATATATACCATATTAAATGAAGGGGGAAGTGCAGAGTGGAGACCCAAGGCCCAAGTGTCGGCCAATGGAGATCCCCTCATAGAGGCATTTAGGAGAGGAGATGGGTTAATTAGGGTGCGAGGTAGTACCGATGAAGAACACAGCTTTCCCCCAGATCCTGGATGCTTCCCCCCCCCCCCCAACTACCATGATCCAAATTCTAACTTGCAGGCCTGGATAGGACAGAGGCTGTACACTGGTACATATGAGGGCTGGAGGTACAGGGAATCCAGGGTGGATGATACCTTCAGGACCAAGGGTGTGAGGGACGATGCTGGGAGAGTGGAGGGTGAGTGGGTTGGAAAGGGGGAACTGATTACAAGGATCCACATGTGACCTCTTCCCTGGGAGAGGGACAGCAGAGAAGGGGGGAAGGGAGACTCCGGATAGGGCAAGATATGACAAAATAACGATGTATAAATTAGCAAGGGCACATGAGGGAGGGGAGAAAGGGGAGGGAGGGGGAAAAAAAAGAGGACCTGATGCAAGGGGCTTAAGTGGAGAGCAAATGCCTTGAGAATGATTGGGGCAGGGAATGTATGGATGTGCTTTATACAATTGATGTATGTATATGTATGGATGGTGATAAGAGTTGTATGAGTCCCTAATAAAATGTAAAAAAAGAAAAGAGGAGAAAAAATGATTAGGGCAAAGACTGTACAGATGTGCTTTATACAATTGATTTATGTATATGTATGAACTGTGATAAGAATTGTATGAGCCCCTAATAAATTGTTAAAATTAAAAAACAAAAAACAAAAAACGTGGCTTACACTCAAGCATATATG
Organism: Tenrec ecaudatus; assembly: GCF_050624435.1. NCBI lineage: Eukaryota > Metazoa > Chordata > Mammalia > Afrosoricida > Tenrecidae > Tenrec > Tenrec ecaudatus. The sequence continues at coordinate 334,819 of NW_027457576.1, read as the reverse complement.
GTAATTGGTGTTTTCAGCTATCTCTTCTCCTTTTGAGTCATTTCCCATCAGTAAATGAAGGTCCTGAAGGCTTTACTCATGTAGGGTGTATTCCACCCACATCACAATAGACTCTACTTTGTGAAGGCAGTTCTCCTGGAGTCATACTGAGTGTCTTCTGGACTGAAGGCTCATCTTCTGGCACCATCTCTGACAATGTTGTTTCTACTCTTAAGGTTTTCTGTATCTGATTCACTCTGTTTGTCTCCCTGTGAGACATTCCTGTTGACAAGCCACTGGGAGCTACACTGATGGAGCCAGGGCCCTGGAGATGGAGGAGTCATATGGAGACCCATGACATCGCTCAGATGCTTCCACCACCACTGGATCCCGATTTTTCACCCACTGGCCTGTGATTTTCCTCATTCAACATCATTGCATGTGTTGCTTGAGTCTGAAGAGGAATTTATAGACTGGTATTGGACATATGGACTAATATCAGACTTATGGACTTGATCTGGACTGGGCAGGGATGTTTTCTCAATATACAGTTGCTCTTTTATATAAAGTTCTTTTTTATACACGAGTGTCTCCCTGGATCTCTCTACCTGGACTAACACACACAACCACCACAGTAAACCTGAGTCATGAATATCCCCGGGAGAAGCAGCTAGATTATGGGCCCCAAATGAACTCTAGCTCCAGCCCAAGAATAGTCAGTTCTGAAAACATGGCCCTGCTCAATACTCACTCACATGAAAAGATCACTGAAGAGTGTCCTACGCATTGTGGTGAGAAAGCAGATGGTGCCTGGCTCTCAAGTGGAATCGTGTTTGTGGTTTTAAGGTGTGTATTCAAATAAAAAGCCATCTAAGTAAGGAGTCCACTAAGCCAACATGGAAGAAAACCAGCTCGTATGAGTCAAAGATGACAATAAACTCAAATATGATGAAAGAAGTAATATCAGACCTAAAATTATGAACACCCAATTTGTGGAAGGCTATGGAGGACAGTGGGAGCCCAAAATCCATCTGCAGAATATCAAGACAAATTAAGCCACTGGCAGATCTCTAGTTACAGGCAAAGGTCTGAAATACTTACTACCAAACAAAAATCATTGTCATCCTGATTATGCTGGATCAAACTTGGGATTTGATCAGTTGACCTTCTAGATCCATCCTGAATTTGTTCTAGGTGTAAGGATCTCTTGCTTACTCCATGATAAAAACTTCTTCCCTGGCCTTTAAAATATTGATGGTGGTGGGTTAGGAAAAAAAAAATGATGGTGGTGCTTTTTATTTGTCTTTATATATTATTGTCTTATCCATATCATTTTATTTTTTGTTATTATTTCTGTTGGATTTACCAGTTGAAGCACAGGAGTGGATAAATATAGTTAACTGATGAAAGGGTTTCTAGGAGATATAGGGGTGGGTGAGCAGGGATTGGGGAGGGTGAGGCTATTTCGGGAGTAAACAATGAAGGTGGGAGGGGGAGTGAGTACTAGGACTCAAGGTGATTACACAACTCAATTTAAAGATGATTTAACCATGGGAGTGGGGGGGTATAGAGAAAATATTCTGAAATTGTGGTAATGATTGTACAATTCTTCTTGATATGACTGAACTTTTGAATTGTGTGAATGTGGATTAAAGAGAATTTCAAAACTTAAAGTACAATGCTTTCTGTAATATGAAAATATCTATATACCTACAAGGAAGCCCAATTAGTATGACTATTATTCTAATTTAAGAATAAAGAAATTGAATTCTACCAACTTCAGTCTGAACTGATCACAAATATAATCAAGATGCATTATTGATAATTGGAATGAGAGCTGGAACAAAGAGGGACAATAGTTTGAAACTATGGCTTCAGAGAAACAAAAGTTGCAGATTGCATGATAGAATTTTCTGAGATGGACTTAAATGCAATACCTTTTTCAACAACATAATGTGTACTTGGATAGACAGCATACAGAATGTATAGATAGGTCTCATACTGACTACCTCCATGGGAAGAGATGACAGAGAAGCTCAGTAATAGCAGCCAAAAGGCTGACTGTGAAACAGAACATCAATTGCTCACATAAAAGTTCAGGTTGATGTTGAAAATTAAAACATGCCCACAAAAGCCCCAATATGACCTTGCATATATCCCACCTCAATTTTATAGACACATCAAGAACAGCATTAAATATTAACAACACTGATGACAACTGATATGCTGTGGGATGAAATAAATGACAAGGTTATATAATAAGAAAGCAATATGCCAATAAAAAGAAAACAAAGCAGATATCAGAAGAGACCCTAAAACTTGCAGTTGATCATAGATCAACTGTAATAAATTTAAGAAATGAAGTTCACAGAAAATCACAAAGGGCAGATTAATGAGACAAAGTATCAAATATGCAGACTTGAAGTTAGAAAACCAAAAAGGAAGAACACACTCAACATATCTCATGCTGAAGGACTGAAAAAAAAAATCCAAGCATTGAGTTAAACATTAAGGATTCCTATGGGCAAAATATTGAACAAAGCAGGAAGTACCCAAAGATGATGGGAAGAACACTCACTGTACTGAAAAGTACATTCAGCTATTTTAAGAGGTAACTTCTGATCACAAACCAATGGTATTGAAGGAAGAAGTCCAAGCCCTATCAAAGGCATTCGCAAAAAATAAAGTTCCTGCAATTGGTCAATGGAAATGTTTCTTCAGCGAAGTAATATACAGGCTCGTCTATGCCTAAGAAATTTGGCACAAGGTTACAAGGCCAACTGAAAATCTGTGCCTACGTCAAAGAAAGGTGACACAACAGACTGCAGAAGTTATCAAACTTCTTATATTAATATCTGTTAAATCAACTTTTGCTGAAAAAAATTCATCAATGGTTACAATCAACAGAGTGCTGCCAGAAATTCAAGTCAGATTCAGGAGAGGATGTGGAACAAAGGATTTATCATTGATTATATGAGATGGATCTTGGCTGAACAAAGATAACAACTGTTGCTACTTGCGTTGTAAAGGTAACAGGGTACATAGATCATAACTATTGATCACATTTGGAAAAATGGGAATTCCTCAACCCTTGATCATCCCTGTACAAACCAAGTGGTATTTGAGGCATTCATTGGAATAGAACAATATGGGGCTGTTTAAAAGCAGCTAATATTCATGTCAGAGCTGCTTTCTTTCGCCATATTTAATCAAAATATATGGTGAAGTAATAATCTAAGAACATATGAAGACAGGCCCAGGATTGGAGAGAGTGTTTATTAACAACTTACAATATACAGATGACACCTCAACTGCTACAGGTGAGGACCTGAAACACTTGCTGATGAAGATCAAGGGTTGCAATCTTCAGTATGGAATACAACTCAATGCAAAGGAAACCAAAACCCTTATAATCAGTAGTCAACATTATGGTAAAGACTAATATTATCTAAAATGTCATTCTGCTTGGATTGACAAGCAATGCCCATGGAAGGAGCAGTCAAGAAAACAAACAGTATTGCACTGGACAAATCTGCTGCACAAGACATTTTAGTGTTGAAGAGCAAGGGAGTCACTTTGAGACTGAGACCTGTCTGACCCAAGAGAGTGTGGCATTTGGGCATTGAGACCAGAGAAGAATGGATACATTTGAATCATGGTATTGATGAAGAACAGTGAGAAGACCAGGGACAGGCAGAACAAGTATTCTAGAACAAATACAGCTAGAATGATCCTTAATGGTAAAGATGACAAGATTTCATTTCACATACTTTGAGCATATTGTCTCAAGATGTTGGACATCAGACTTGTTAAAATAGGGTAGTAAAAAAGATTCTCACAATGGACTGATAAAATGGTTACAAGTTCAAACCTAATTGTGAAGAGGCACAGGACGGTAGTATTTTGCTCTTTTGTACACTGGGTTGCTATGAGGAACCAACTAAATAGCACCTAAAAATGATCAGCTTAATGAGCTTGGTCTTCTCTTGATGAATGTTTCTTCTTGATTACATTTCATTGACTTACCTTCAATGCTACCTACTTCTGTAATCTTTTGGATTTTAATTTGCTGTGTTGGTATAATTTCTAATGTTTCATTTATTTTGTTATTGTAGTCGTCCCTGAATTTTCCCAAAGTTTTGTTTGCCTTGCAATATTCTCTGTAAAATGCCCAATTATTAACTATTAGGAAGTTCCCATGACATTTCTTCCTTAGAAAGGGTTTCTAGATCTTTATTTTGGTGAATTGTTTCTTTGGGTGAAATGAAATTGAATTCTTCAGTGTACTGTAATGGTACTATTTGTACTTAATTGGTGATTATATGTTGTTAGGTGCTAAGCACCTGTCTCCTTATGGGTGTGACACAGAACGGGAATGACTATAATTCTCTGTTCACTGCGGAGTGCAGTTGAGAACAGATTTAGAAGATGTTGGCCACTATCATTAGTCAAAAAGTGGCCCCCACCTGTAGGTAGAACTCCTATGGTAAATGGGTGGGGGGAGGGGGAGGGCTGGGCACCTGGGCTGCCAGCTATTGATATGGGGCAGTTGTCAGCTCATTGTTCTGATCAAACCCTGTTCACAAAACTTCATAATGTTCAACAGCAATGGGTACAAGAAGAAAATCTTCCAATGTTGATTATAGTGATGATTTCACATTAAACACAAATTTCATAATGGATGTGCTGTAATGTCAGTTGAGAATTTACTAGTCTCGTGTCTTCATATTTAGATTTTATTCAGCTTCTTGTAGTCAGCATTCAAATAATCTCTCTATCCTCTCCTCTAAAACTGAGGGTCCCTGGATTTTCATTCGTGTTTTATTTGGTCTTTCACATATTTCTTGTACAGGATCTTGGTAGTGTGTCTGTTTGGGCCAGGTCCGGACCAGGCAGCCCCTTGCACCAGCCTCTCAAGAAGACAAATGACCTGCTGAACTTCAAAGCAGCTGCCTCCAGCATGTCACAAAGCTTACCCCCGGGCAGAACACAGACTCCCCCCCAGCGTGCCAGGAAGCAAGTTTGCTGAGAACAAGATGATTTATGGACAGGTCATCTCCTGCTCCGAAACTTGCAGCCGCAGTACAAAGAACCTCCCTTCCCCTTACCGGCCCATATGCCTTTAAGCTCATATAATATGTATATATCCTGCCACCCTAGCACCATGCGCGACTTCCTTAACCTATTCTTGTTGGGTTGCGGAATCCATCTGGGAGTTCTTTTCCCTCAATAAAATCTTTTTCTTTCACTCATTTTTGTCTGAACCCTGCCTCTGTTCTGTGACTCTGTCTCAATCTCTCGGTGTCTATTTAATCTTGGCAGAAGTCCTTCTTGATTATCTTTTAGTTCTATTTCCACATGACTTTTTGGAAAAGCTTTACTCACTTACTTAACATTTCATCATTTCATAATTTAAAATATAGTAGAGATGACCAAAACTACAGCCCCAACAAACACTTATGGGGTTGCTGAGTTGAAAATCTTAAACAGCACCCAACATGCACAGCAACAACAATCTAATACTAAGTTTTTATTTAATTAAAGAACACTTCATCATTGTACCTGTTTACAGAATTAGTTTCGCATTCAACAATTCTTAATTTGTTTCTTTTGTGACATTAGTTGTAATCCCTTAAACATCCTTTTTGGGTTCCCATTTCACCCTCTTCCTGCCTTCTGAACTTGGCTTTTAGCAACATTTCTTCTCATATGATTGTCAGTATACTTTGTTCTCATGAGTCCTCACAAGTGTTACTATTTTACAGGTCTGTCCAGTATGGCATAAAAATGATCTCTGGGAATAGGTTCATTTTCAGGTTTGACGGATGTTTAAGGGTTATAGTCTTAGGGGGAGAGGGGATTCTCTACCTGTCTTTATCAGACCAGTGAAGCTGGTCTTTTCTCTCCTACTCTGTTCAGGATCTTCGATTTTTACTAGAGTGGTAGCCAAGAACCTTCCAGTTCTCCTCGTCTTAAGGTTAGAGAGGTTGTGGGATACAGAAAGGTTTTCCCCAGGTTGTCACAACCTTATTATGACACATGGTAAATGACTGTACACTTGGAGGTCAGCTGCTTAGAGGGTATCTTGTCACAGGTGTATCCCCAGTGTTTCCCCCTTCCTATTGTGTGTGTATTCCTAGCTCGTCCCCTTCCTGTCACGCATAAACCTATTGTACAGCCCCTTCCTGTTACGCATATGGTTACCTGTCACTAGGGGGCTTGAATGTCCTCAAAATGTATATACAGCATGATTAGAAATATGATACATTTTCTCTCTGTGTGTGGACCTGGCTGTTGAGATCATGGCCGTCCTGAAGGTGAGCAATTGTATACTTTATTTTGTCTGTTGTCTCTTTAATTTTACCCCTCAATTACACAACTGGACCCGTTTGATTGTGGGAGTTGGTACCCCTCAGGAGGTAGGAGTTCATGTGGTCCAATAGTTCTTTAACCTAATTGTTTGGGTCTTTGATTTCAACTCTTTTCCAAATGGAAAGAGACTAACAGTTGGAACTTAACTGGTCACCACGCAAGCTTATAAGACTCCCTGTAACTGCTACTCATCCAAATAAAATGCAAAACATTCGGTTTAAAGACTGTTACACCAATTGCCCTAGACAGTCTCCAAACTATGGTCTTTACCCTTCCAGTCCAGTGCCTCAGAACTTGAAGGTGTTTTTGGATATGAATAAGTTTTCATAACTTTGTACCCTGTATGCTCTATCACATACGTGGACACATTGACATATTTACAGTACAAATAAGTATATCAAAATAGTCCCTGCCACACAGGTATACTCCCACAGACCACCGGTTCAACTCATATCTACCTATATATATACATACACTTATAAATTATTATTTGCTTTCACTGTTATTTCAAAATGGTGATTGGTATCTTTAAAAGGCATTTGAATCCAAAAACACAATTAAATAGATAATGAATGATTGACTACAAGCTAAGCAACTCTAAGAATTGCTGGCAGTTCCCAAAAGCTGAGAAAAACGATATACGGACCTCCCTTATTTCAGAGAGAGAACAAGGTGCTGTCAACACTTGCCTTCAGATTTCTGGCCTCCAGAACCGAGAATAAACTTCCCTTTGTTTTAAGCTACCTTGCTTATGGCATTTAGTTGTTGCTGATGCACAAGTTTATTGATAGTCATGTGCCAGGCTAGCCATTACTGTCTGCCTTCGCAAATCAGATGATAAACAATTGTGGTTACACATTAAATATAGCAAGAGGTCTTACACATCATCGTAACTTGCTTGTGTGAAACATTAATAAATATTCAAGAATCTTGGGCTTCTTGGCTTCACCAGGAATGCTACAGCATCCCTGCCGAATGTAAGACCCATGAGGGTCTGCCTTCTTCTTGTACAGCCAAATGCAACTGTGTTTGGGGGGAAAAGAGGAAAAAGACTCAAAGGTAATTAACAAACCACTAATATAAAATGTTATATATATGGATAGAGATTACTGCAAGGATGAGAATTCTTAGGATTCTAATAAATTCTTAGAAATGAGCACTAAAACTATGTAGTCAAGTAATTCTGGTTTTACATAAAGAATGCCTGTAATTTTAACAATTAAACAGTGGTGTCAGGTAGATGGAAAGATGTACAGATGTCTCCAAGAGCTGGACTCTGTCTAAATGTGAAGCTATGACAGCACATGTTCCAGAATTCCTTGTCTGATTAACTGTTCACACTTCCAACGAGGTAAAAAATGCTGAGGGAAAAAAGGGACACAGAAAAGAAATTATTGGAAAATAACCTCTTGGATTATATTTTACATCAATAAAAAACAAACTAATAGCTTATTTTAAAATTCCAACGGTGATAGATCATAATCAACTCAACAGCAACAAGTAGTTAATAAGGAATTAAGTTAAGTTTACTATATTTATTGCTTTATTCAAATTTTGTTAAAGCTATTGGTATTTTAATCAGAATTACTTAAATGAATTGTATAGTTTAAATTAAATTCAATAAGAAACTTGTAAACACAGAAGTGGTTTTTTGCCCAACTTTAATAAACACTGAATTTTCCAGGAGTGTAACTAGTATATATATTTTTTTAAAAAAAGAAGAACTTATGAATTAAGGACATCAGGTATAATGAATAAGTATACAGACAACTTACAACAAAGATACAAGAGGTCTAGTAAAACTAGGTAATCTTGGAACCTTGAGCTTCAGAAGAAATTATAGAAAAGTGGACTGAAAACTAACTAGAAGATGAAGGGAAACAAAAGTGGTGCAAGAACAGACAGGTGAATTGTCAGCTAGCCTGACGCATTCCATCCAGACAGAAGCCTGGCACATTGGTAGCTGGCACTAAGAAAGGATCCTCACTTGTTTCCCACACCCTCCTGATATCACAATTGCCAGCCCCTACCTTCACCCATACACCAGACAGAGATATCCTTGTAAGTCCATTTCTGCTTGAAGACAAAGCTATGCCCTCATGGTTTAACATCCCCATGCCTAGAGATGGATTATCACCCCCATGCCCAGAAATGCTTGAGATTCTCCTCATAGCACTAGCAAAAAATACAATGCTGGATCCCTCGCTGCTCTTGGACACGTGGAAAGTTCCCCCATGATTAGCCATTCTGACCCAGCTGCTTCTCTACCAGAAAGATTCCCCTCAGCTATCACCTAAGCTGTAAAAACACCCTACTGGATCAGGTACGTGGACCACAGAAAACAGATAGGCCTGCCAAGCTCCATCTGGAATCAATATTCAACCCCCTAGAGGCTGTGACCTATACAAAAAGGTCCTCACCCCAAGTTTTCTCTTTGTTTTTCCTTTTCCTTCACTTCCTTTTATTTATTTTAATCACTTCTGCACTCTGCTTTCTTCTTTATTTCTGCTTCTACTTCTATTCTTTCCATTTTAATTTACTTTTCCAGTTCCCTTCCTTTCCTTTTTTATGTTTTGATTAGCTTCTCTTTTATTTTTCTCTACCTTGGTTTTTGACACACACACACACACACACACACACACACACACACTTCTAGTTATTAAATTCCTTTCACTTGCTCTTGTTTGTCCGCTGTCTCTTGCTGGTTTCTTTTTCAAAAATTATTTCTTCGTTGGCAATTTTTTTTGTCCCTTCCTGTTCTACCTGACAGTGGACAGCAATCGCAGGCCTAGCCACCTCTATGACTGTAGTCATACCTATACAGTGACAGACAATACATACTCCTGTACCACCTGATCATCTTTACGTAAGTGAGACCACCAAACAAACCATTGCTAACTGTGCTATAATAACAACAAACAGTACCACACACATTCTCAAATTATCCTTTACAACAACCACTAGATAGGTGGAGTGTCTGCAGTCTCAAATACTAAGATCAATTAAACACAAAAACACTAATACTACAACATCTCAGTGGCAAAGGCAATTTAAGTTTATATGAAGAAACAAGACAGAACAGCTGAAGCACATGACCAATATAGAGCTAGAAGACCTTTTTTCAGGAAGAAAAGGCATTGAAATTACCTGATAAACTATTAAAAATTATACTTTTATACTATCAATGAACCGGGAGAAAAGAAAGATTGCGAAGCTAAAGAAAAACTGAACACACACACACACACACACACTTTAGAGTAATTCAGGAAAGCACTAAAACAACACATCAATTGAAACTAGAAACCGTATACCACAGCAAAGAGAAATTCAGAAGATTAATACTAAGATGAGAGAAACAGATAACGCATTAGAAGAGCAAAGGACTTTGCGAGTAGAAGGAGGCAGGGGAAGGGAGTGGTAAGCAAACAACGCCAAAGACAGGAGAACAACTAAGGAATTAAAATCAACAATGAGGAGGACATAGAGATCCTGGTGGTGTTGGGGTAACAGCAATTTAGCTGAGAAGAACTACTAAGGTGGAAGAAGGGTGAGTGTGATGGTGAGGTAGAAGAAAGGTAAAAAGAAACAGGAAAGATCTAGGAAGCAAAGCTATAGATAGAGGTATAAGCATAAGTGTGTACCTATGTAAATACATTAATTCATAAAAATAGAGGTATTGGTCTATGTACATCATATATGGCAAGACATTGATGTAGTAGATGGACGTTAGGTCTCTGCTCAGGGCCTGCCTTCAATACAAGAATACTTTGTTCTAAGAACCTGGCATGTTGTGATGCTCACCCTCCTGGCATGATCGGTGAAGACAAAATGGGTGCACAAGCAAATGTGGTAAAGAAAGCTGATGGATTGCCTGCAACAATGATGCAAAAATAGAGCGATACTGGGGATGGTTCAGGACTGGATGGGGTGTGCTCTCTTGTCTAGAGGGTCACTGTGAGGTGGAGCTGGTTCGACAGCACCCGACCACAACAACAACAGAAAACTAAGACTGGCTCTGACAAGTGTCAGATGCTGCTCACCCAGGCTTGGACATTAACTTTCCATCGCATTAAATGTAATCGCTTGGTGTCAGAGTTGGAGAAGCTGCTATTCATACTCTAGTGATCAAGTGTTATGTGAGAAAATTACTTGTACATTTACTAGTTTGCTATTCATACCTTATTTCAGTTTAGCTTAATAACCCATTCCCTTGTTTTCTTTATCTCTGGGGAAAATAAGTATCACTAATTGGAGCAGGATATGTGAAAGTACTGCAAAAATAAAACACACCATGCTAATATTAAAAAAAAAAAGAAAGCTGATGGTACCTCTTCTATCAAAAGATATAGCATCTGGGATCTAAAAGGCTTGAGGTTAAACAAGCAGCTGTCTAGCTGATAAACAAACCCACATGGAAGAAGCACACCAGCCTGTGTGATCATGAGATGGGATCAGGTAACAGGCATCAGAAGACGCAAAACACACACACACACACCCCACACCCCCCCTCCAAATCCATCTGTAGATAATGGAACATCTCCTTGCAAAAGGGTCACAAGGGATGAGTCAACTAGGATGCAGTATAACACCAATGAAATATACAATATTCCTCTGGTTCCTTGAGGTTCCTCACCCCCCACTACCATGACTCCAGTCCTGCCTTTCACTGCGGGCTAGACCAGAACATGTACACAGATACAGATAAGAGCTCGAGACACACACTGAATCAAGGAATAACAATGGAAGTAGTGATACCAGGAGGGCAGGAGAAAGGTGACTCCAATGATTGACACATAACCACACCCCCACCCCAGGGGGACGATCAACAGAAACCAAGGGTGATGGGAGAGAGTGGTTGGTTAAGATATGAAAATAATAATAATTTATAATTTATCAAGGGGTCAAGGTGGGGTGGGGAGGGAGGGGAAAAAGAGGGACTGATATTTTGACCCTGGCCTCTAAACCCCTGATAAGGCCTGACCGTGGCAGCCTGCTCTCTGCTGGCTCCTCTAAGCCCCATGTCCATCACATGGCTGGTTCATTTTCTGTCAGCGCCCACGTAACTGACATATCTCCCCCACTTGCCTGAAAAGACAGCCAGGAGATCACCTCGCTAGGGTTTGGGATCAACGGTGGCCCTCTCTCCTTTGGGGACTGCCTACACCAGTGGAGCTCTTAACACTGGTCTCACTTCATGCCCTGCCTTGCCCTAGGGGCTAACTGACCCTGGGGCACAGCAAGGCCAGTATCATCACAAGGGCATAAGGACTGCACCTCTTGGCCTCCTAGTACAATCCTGCCCCTTGAGAGTCCCTGGGGTCTAATAGTAAGGGCTCAAATAGAAAGTAAATGTTTAGAAAATAATCTTGGCAACATATGTACAAATATGCTTGATACAATTGATGTATTGATTGTTATAAGAGCTCTAAGAGCCCCTTTATTAGTCTAGGTACTTTGGAGAAGTAAATCTACAGCAACTTGTGTATAAGAGAGAGTTGTATGTAAAGGTTAAGTGCGCATCAAGAAAATATCCCAACCCAGTGCTGCCCAAGCCCACAAGTCCAACATTAACCCATTAGTCCAATAACAGTCCACAAAGTCCTGCTCCATCTCACAAAACAGACACAATGATGTCGACTGCAGAGGAAAGCTGAGTCAATGAATATGTAAGCATCTCAGCGCTGGCAGGGGTCTCCACGTGGGTGCTCCAGCACCCAGGGCTGCATCGGGGTACGTTCATGTGGCTTCTCCCTGGGGATGTCTTGCAGGAAGTCTGTCTTGCAAGCTGAAGCAGGGAACTGCGAAAGCAGTTGCACCCTGGTGTGACCACAAAGCAAGAGACCCGAGAACTAGAAAGGTGAGGCTCACTGAGCCATTTATCCCTCTGCCCTTCAATTAACCCCACATGTGTTTATCGGCCAGGTTGGCACAATAAACTAACTGAGTCCCCAGTAGTATGATCTTTTAATTTTAAAAAAGAGCAAATGGACTAGAATTGAATCAGAGAGAGTTCATCAGTGAGATTAAAGAAAATCTCTCAACCTAATTTGGTAAAGGAATAATTTTTAAAATAGACAAGAAAATCTAGAGAAAATCACAGAATTCTGTGGGACAACATCAAGTACATTATGTGTGATTGGACAAAAAAACAGGAAGAAACAAACAAAACAATCAAAAGAGCAGAGAGAAGGAAACTTCCTTAATATATCATGACATGGTAAAAAATGTACTCATGAAGCTAAACAAACCAAAAGCAGGGCTGACTGAAATAAAATAATCATGACATATCATGATGAAAGTTACAAATGACAGGAATCCTGACAGCAATTGAGGAAAAATAAGTTACTTAAAAAGAGGAACTGAAAACAAAAATTGTCTTAGAAAAAGTGCATCCAGAAGGCTCTGTAGCAGAAAATGACGAGACTTGGTTTAATGTACTTTGGACATTTTGTCCAGGGAGACAGACCTTGGAGACGTGTCCCACGCATGATAAAAGTACCGGGTTTTAGAACCGAGGAAAACCTTCAACAAGATGGATTGACACAGTAGCTGCATCACTGGGCTCAAAGATAAGAACAATAGTGAGGACTGCACAGTATGGAGCAGGGTTTTGCTCTATTGTCCATAGGAACACTGAGTTGGAATAACTCCACAGCACCTTCCAATAACAGCAACAACACCACCATCTATCATACACGAACACACTGAAGCAGGAAAAGTAAACATACATATTGAAAAGAGAAACGAGTCATGCAATTAAAAACTCCCAATACATTCAAAGAAGAGTTGACACCAATTTTATTCAAACCATTGTAGGACATAATAAAAATGGAAAGTCCCCAAATTCATTTTATGAAACTTGTAAAATCATTATACCCAAATCAGACAGAAACATAGCCAGGAAAGAAAATAATACAGCAATATCCCTTATGAACATAAATGTAAAAATATCTCAACAAAACCCTACCTAATAAAGCCAACAATAAATATCTCAGTAAAGTAAATCATCATGACCAACATGAATTCATAACAAGGGTGCAATGATGGTTACATATTAGAAAAACAAACAATGTTATCCACTATATAAACAAAACAACAGGAAAGAACTTTATAACCATATTAGAAAAATTCAAATCCTACAATCCTGAGAAGAAAATGGGACCGACGGTTCCAGGGGATAATAGAAAGGGAGAGCTAGGGAAGGGGGAGGGGAGCCAACAGACCCACGGACAGGGAACAACAAGAGATCTAAAATTGATGGAGAGGAAGGTGTAGAATGCCTGGTGGGGTTAGATCAAGTGCAATGTAGCTGAAAGAGGAATTACTGAGAGCCAAATGAAGGTCAAACATGATAGTGGGACAGGAGGAAAGTAAAGGGAAATAGAGGAGGAAAGGAGGCAAAAGACATTTTTTTTTACATTTTATTAGGGGCTCATACAACTCTTATCACAATCCATACAAATACATACATAAATTGTATAAAGCACACCCCTACATTCTTTGCCCTAATCATTTTCAAAGCATTTGCCCTCCACTTAAGCCCTTTGCAACAGGTCCTCTTTTTTCCCCCTCCCTCCCCGGTTGCCCCCTCCCTCATGAGCCTTTGATAATTTATAGATTGTTATTTTGTCATATCTTTCCCTATCCGGAGGCTCCCTTCCTCCCTTTCTCTGCCGTCCATCTCCCAGGGAGGAGGTCACATGTGGATCCTTGTAATCGGTTCCCCCTTTCCAACCCACTCACCCTCACTCTCCTAGTATCACCCCTCAGACCCCTGGTCCTGAAGGTATCATCCACCCTGGATTCCCTGTGTCTCCAGCTCCCATATGCACCAGTGTACATACAACCTCTGCCCTATCGAGTCCTGCAAGGTAGAATTCGGATCATGGTAGTTGGGGGAAGGAAGTATCCAGGATCTGGGGGAAAGCTGTGTTCTTCATCGGTACTACATCGCACCCTGACTGACCCATCTCCTCTCCTAAACCCCTCTATGAGGGGATCTCCAGTGGTTGACAAATGGGCTCTGGGTCTCCACTCTGCACTTCCCCCTTCATTCACTATGGTATATATATATATATATATATATATATATATATATATATATATATATATATATATATATATATATATATATATATTGCATGATGCCTTTGGCACCTCGTGATTGCACAGGCTGGTGTGCTTCTTCCATGTGGGCTTTATTGCTTCTGAGCTAGATGGCCGCTTGTTCACCTTCAAGCCTTTAAGACCCCAGACACTATCTCTTTTGATGGCCGGGTACCATCAGCTTTCTTCGCCACATTTGCTTATGCACCCGTTTGTCATTGGTGATCGTATCATGGAGGTGTGCACCCAATGATATGATTTTTTTGTTCTTTGATACCTGATAAATGATCCCTTCAGGACCACGCGATCACACAGGCTGGTGTGTTCTTCCATGTGGGCTTTGTGCCTTCTGAGTTAGATGGCCGCTTGTTTATCTTCAAGCCTTTAAGACCCCAGACACTATCTCGTTTGATAGCCGGGCACCATCAGCTTTCTTCACTACATTTACTTGTTCACGCACTTTGGCTTCAGCAGTTGTGTAGGGAGGGTGAGCATCGTAGAGTGCCAACTTAATAAAAGAAAGTATTCATGCATTGAGGGAGTGCTTGAGTAGAGGTCCAAGGTCCTTCTGCCACCTTAAAACTAAACCTATAAATACAGAAACATAGATCTATTTCCCCATCCTCATATATATATTTGCATGTACATGTCTTTGTCTAGACCTCTATAAATGCCCTTTGACTCCTAGCTCTTTCCTCCATCTCCCTTGACTTTCCTCCTGCCCTACTACCAAGCTCCATCCCCACCTGGGTTACAGCTATACCTCTTCTTTATGTAACCTTACCCTTGATCATTCCCTACCAGGCCTGCCACTCCCTCCTCACTACCATTTTGGGTCCCATGTTGTTCCCTTGTCCCTGGGTTTGTTAACACCACTTCCTTACCCCCCCACTTCCAATATCCCAAGCCCCCCCCGGAACTGTCGGTCCATTGTTTTTCCTCCAGATAGTTCATCCAGCCTGTCTTATTTAGACAGACCTGTGGAGACAATAACATACACGAAAATAAGACAGAGGAAAACAAAGCAACAGTATACAACCAGACAACAAAACAACAACAAATCACTGACAAAGAACAAAACAAAACACATCAAGAAAGAAAACTTGTAGTTAGTTCAAGGATCGTTTGTTGGAGGCAAAAGACATTTATAGAGGTGTAAATATACACACATATATAAAAATATACTTATATAATGATAGGGATATGGGTCTATGTTCATATATTTATGTTTAATATCAAGGTTGCAGATGAATATTGGTTCTCTATTCAAGTCCTCCTGCAACGCAAGAACACTTCCTTCTAATAACCTGGCATTCTGTGATGCTCACCTTCCTGACATGATAGCTAAAGTCAAATGGGTGCATTAGCAAATGTGGTGAAGAAAGCTGATGGTGCCTAGCTATGAAAAGATACAGTGTTTGGGGTCTTAAAGGCTTGAAGTTAAACAAGCGGCCATCTAGCAGGGAAGCAATAAAACCCACATGAAAGAAGCACACAGCCTGTGTGATCACAAGGTGTCAACAGGATCAGGTATCAGATGACCCAAAACAAACCATCATATAGATATGAATTGGGGGGGGGGGGTTTGGAGTGGAGACCCAAGGCCCATTTGTAAACAATTGGACATCTCCTCACAGAAGGGTCAAGTCAGTCAGGGTGAAGTTTAGCACCAACAAAATACACACTACTCTAGCTCTTTAATTGACCTTGGCACCCCACTATCCTGACCCCAGTTCTAGCTTACAAATCTGGCTTGACAGGAACATGTACCCTAGTACATATCAGAGCTCTTGGTACACGGAATCCAGGACAGATAAATCCCTCAGGAACAGTAATGGGAGTAGCAATACCATGAGGGGAAGGGGAAGATGGGAGAGGAAGGGGAGAAAAGGAAAACCAGTCACAATGATCGACATATAAGCCACTCCCCACCTGCAGGGGACAAGCAACAGAGTAAAGGGAGACTGCAGACAGTGTAAAATATGAAAATAATAATAATTTATAATTTAACAAGGAGTCATGAGGGTGAGGGAGGGAGGGAGGGAAATAAAACAGGAGCTGATACCAAGGCCTCAATTAGAAAATGTTTTGAAAATAATGGTGACAACATATGTACAAATGTGCTTGATACAATTGATATATGGATTTCTATAAGAGGTGTAAGAGCCCCTAGTAAAATGATATTAAAAAATACATCTACCTCTCCGTCTCTCTGCCACCCCGAGTGTGGTGGTGCTCCGACTTCACCATGTCATCTCATAAGACTTTCAGGATCAAGAGATTCCTGGCCAAGAAACAGAAGCAGAATCTGCCCATTCCCCAATGGATTCGAATGAAAACCGGTAATAAAATCAGGTACAACTCCAAGAGAAGACATTGGAGAAGAACCAAGCTGGGTCTGTAAGGAGCCCCCTGAAGGATGGCACGCATGGCCGCATTTTCCCAGGCTCAAATCATGAATTAAGATTTTTGTCCCCATCTGATGAATTGAACTTCAATCGGCAAATAATCTGGTTTATTCCTTGTTTTTTTGCTTCCTAATCAAGTTTAACAATAAATAATGTAAGGTTGTTGTTGTGAGAAAAAAAATACATCTATACTACTATAATACCTCAAGTAGAAAAAGACAGAAAATGGGGTAAGATGGCCACCATATAACAAGCCCGGGAAGATGTGCTCAGCAACTACCAAAGAGTTTCCACTATGAGAGAGATTCTGCACTTCCTGGTAGCAAGAAATTCAACTTAAAAGCCAAGTTGACCCAAGTTTCTCAAAGTGGAAAGCAGCAAGGCCTGCTGACAGACTCCCCTTTACGGATGAGCAGCAACATGAGTTGCTTCTACAAGCATCGTGATTCTTCGTGGCCCCTGAGAAAAGACAGTCAGCCAGCCAACCCTCTACCTCCCTGGCCTCTAGGGACACAGATAGCTAGCAGATCACTTGGGCAGCTTGGTACACACATGCTCAGTACCCAAGGTATGCTTTGTACCATTTCCCCATCTTCCTCCTCTTTTCCTGCTTTGTTCTACAAGGCATTCCATCCCGTGTGCCAGCGCCGTGATACCGCATACATGTACACACAGACTACTAAAAGAGCAGGAATCCCCACCCACAAGGTAGCTTTATTATATATATTTTTGGATTTTGTACTTTTGTTCTATTTTAATACTCTCTCTCTCTCTCTTTTTTGATCTCCTACTTCCTCTTCTGGAGTGACTCCACCCTCCTGAGAATCCACATTCCTCCCAGGAAGAGACAGGTCTGTGTATCCCAGCATACCCACTCTAGCATGGGCTTTCCAGGACCTCCTAAGTGCACAGATATGCTCACATTCATTCACATTGCCACAATAGCAGAATCTGGTACCCACAACCATACCCAAGTCTTTTTTTTTGATCCTTGTACTTCTATCAATTATCTTTCTATTTTCTTGCTGTTCTCTCGTTAAATATCTTTCCATGAAACCTATTAATTGAGATTAACTCTCTGCCCGCAAGTGTCAACTCACAGTGATCCTATAGGACAGGGTAAAACTGTCCGGTGAGTTTCTGAGACTGTAACTGTTTATGGGAATAGAAAGTCTCCTTTTTTTGGCGGAGCAGCTGGTGGTTTTAAAATGTTGACCTTTCGGATTACAACTCAATACATAACCATTATATGACCAGAGCTCCTTATTGTGATTACCCCTCTGAAAATATTTTCCCATTATTTTTGCAAGTCTGTTGGCTTATTCACAGTCACTTATTACTATCATTACTTTATTCTTATCATTACTTTTATTTTATTCTATTTTTCCCAGCCACTATCCCCACTTAGGCACCTTTCCCCTTCTTTTCATTTCACCACTGTATGTTTTCCAGCTCCTATTAGAACTCACCTGTGTCACTAGACAAACTCTACCTCTGTATGACCAGCAGCTCACACACCACAATGCTGAAGAAACAGCAGTCAAGCACAGAAAGCTTCCAAATTCAAGAAAAACAAACATGAACAACCAAGTAGCACTCAAACCAATGGAATAGTCTGAAGATGTGATTGTGAACCACCAGTAACAGAATTCAGAAGAATGATGCTTAGGTCAAGAGATCTGGGGAATGTTCATGAGAAAAACAGAAGAAATTGAGAAACTAAAATCCTTAAACCAAAGGATTCTAGAAGACAAGCAATGAGATAACTGAATTAGGCAACATAGTAAAAGGCTAGAGGAATAAAATGGAAAAGGAAAATAAAATAAATGAGCTTGAAGACAATTACCCTCACGACAGTAGACAAGAGAAGCAATCAACAAAAAAACCCGGAAGCATCCAAATAAATCCTGTAGGACACTATCATAAGAACCCATCTAAGAAAAGAAAAAAGAAAAGAAATGCTGGGAAAAGAACACCACCAAAAAAAAAATCTACAGAGAATAGTACAAGAAACCATGGAAGAAAATTTCAACATACTATTCAACAAACTGAGAAGAATGGACAACCAAAGAGAAAACATCAAGACATAAAGAAAAGGAGAGAATCTGAGGGCAGCTAGAGAAAAAGGAAAAGTCATCTACAAAGGAAAGTTGAAAAGGATAAATTCAGACTTCTCAGCAAAAGACCTGCAGGCAAGAAGACAATGGAATGACATATATACAATTGTGACGGGTGGAAGGGGGGGTGGGGCGGAAGGAAGCCAGCCAAGAATATTATACTGAACAAAAATATCCCTCAAATACAAGGGAGAAATAAAGGTTATTTCCTGAGGAGGAAAAAATAAAGGAATTTTGAATTCAACAATTCATTTTCTCAGATCACAATGTTATAAAACTGGAAATCTACAACAGAAAGAAAAGGAACAAAAAGACAAACACATGGAGACTGAACAACATACCATTTCAAAATGACTGGACACTAGAGTAAACGAAAACGAGAAATTAAGAAACTCCTTAAAACAAGCAAACCTATAACACATCATACCAAAAACTCGGATACAACAAATGCAGTTATCTGAAGTCAATTTATAGCAATCAATACACACACGAAATATGAGAGAAATCCAAAACCAATACTAATAAAACACTTCCAAGAAGTAGAAAGAGGGAAACCACATAAGTTCTTCAACAATAAAGGGAAAGAACTAATAAAAATTGAAGCAGAAATAAATGAACTGAAAAATGGGGGAGAAATCAACAAGACAAAAAGTTGGTTATGAAAAGATTAACAAAATCGACAAACTGCTAGAAAACTTAACAAAGGAAAAGAAAGATGCAAATATCTAGAATTTGAGATGAAAAGGGTGCCATCACAAAAGATCCAAATGAAATAAAAAGATACATGTAGAGCAAAAGAAGAATTAGAGGTCACCAAGAGACTTCCAACCAAGAAAGATTCTAAAGAAGTATGTATGTTGCCTTCACAGGAGAATGCTAGCAAGTATTCAGGGAAGAGCCATAACTAATTCTGTGCAGACTATTCCAAAATATAGAAACTGACAGCAAACTCCCACACGCATTCTATGAAATGAGCATAATCCTCAAAACCTGATCACGATCATTTAGAAAAAATGAAAACAGGAAGTAGATAAGAGTGTCCCTCATCAATATTCTTATTCAACATTGTACTACAATAAACATCTTAGCCAGACAGACAGCAAAAAAATTTTAAAATAAAAGGAATATAATTGGGCAAAAAATAGGTCAAGCTGTCACTATTTGCAGATAGTATGATTTTACATAGTGAGAGCCCCAAGGACTCCACAGAAAGATTGTTGGAAAGTACTAACGAATCTGTTAAAGTAATGGCATACAAGATTAATAAGCAGAAATCAATTTTAATATGCTATTGAAGAGCTCCAAAATAAAAACATCAAGAAAAAAAATAAAAAAAGAGAAAACAATATCATTTATAATATCCATACAAAAGATGAATACCTGGGAATAAACTTAACCAAAGAAACAAAAGACCTGTACAAAGGAAACTACAGAAAAATCAAAATGTGAATATTACTGAAAGCAATAAATCTATAGATAGAACACAATTCTGATCAAAATCATTTTCTTGGGGGCTCATACAGCTCTTATCACAATCTATGCATCCATCCATTGTGTCTAGCACATTTGTTCATTGTTGCCATCATCATTTTCAAAACAATTTCATTCTACTTGAGCCCTTGGCATGGGCTCCTCATTTTTCCCTCTTCCCTTCTTCACGAACTCTTAATAATTCATAAATTGTTATTAATTTTTCATGTCTTACACTGTCCGAGGTCTCTCTTTACCCTCTTTTCTACTGCCCATGCCCAAGGAGGGGTTACATTGTGATCAGTGCCCCCTCTTGTTACCACTACTCTCACAGCTGTCTACAAATGGGTTTGGGGTCTCCAGTCCACCCTCCCCCTCAATCACATCAATAAGGCTTTTTGTTCTGGGTCTTTGATGCCAGATACCTGATCCCTTCGACACCTCTTTATCACACAAGCTGGTGTGCTTCTTCCATGTGGGCTTTGTTGCTTCTTAGAGAGAGTCACTTGTTCATCTTCAAGCCTGTAAGACCCCAGAGTATATCTTTGCATTGCTGGACACCATCACCTTTCTTCATTACATTTGCTTATGCACCCATTTGTCTTCAGCAATTCTGGCGGGAAGGTTATCACAGAATGCCAGGTGACTAGAACAAAGTGTTATTGCGTTGAGGGAGTACTTGAGTAGAGGCCCACTTAATTGGACCTTTTGGACCTACTTTCTATCCAGCTCTTGGTAATCCAGGGTGTGTGCTACAGACTCGTGGACTTAATATTGTTCTTTGGAGGCACACAATATCTTTCATAGGCCACACCAGAAAGAATCCATGTGGAAGCTACATTCACTGGAGTTTGTAAACTGGGCTTTCATTCAAACTCATCAGGAGCCCTTTGATTTAAGACTGAAATTCATCAGTGTGAGAAGATGATGACTGCTATCCCAAGTTATGGAATTGGCAGTTATTGGACTTTGGTTTGACTCTCTGGCCTTCAGGGTGCCTAATGAATGGTGATCCAGGAATACCAAATATTTACTACTTTAATGCTCTTCTTATTTTGTTATGACATGTATTAGTCAGGTATGCATGTTGCTACCTTTTGGAATGAATTTTGTTGAAAGTTTTGTTCCAACATCAACCCTAATTATTTGTGTAAATAGTGTCCAGCCCAGCCTGTGTGATCACGAGGTGTCAATGGGATCAGGTATCAGGCATCAAAAAACAAAAAGTCCTTTCACTGTGATGAGTGGGAGTGCGAAATGGGGACACAAAACCCATCTATAGGCAACTGGACATACCCTTACAGAAGGGCCTTGGGGAGGAGACAAACCAGTCAGGGTATAGTATAGTAAAGATAAAACATACAGCTTTCCTCTAGTTCTTTAATGCTTCCTCCCTCCCACTATCATGATCCCAATTCTACCTTACAAATACGGGTAGACCAGAGGATGTACACTGGTACAGACAGGAACTAGAAACAGAGGCAATCCAGGACAGATGACCCTCTGAGGACTAGTAGTGAGAGTGGCGATACCGGGAGGGTGGAGGGAAGGTAGGGTAGAAAGGGGCAAGGGATTATAAAGATCTACATATAAACTCCTCCATGGGGGACAGACAACAGAAAAGTGGGTGAAGGGAGACGTTGGACAGTGTGAGATATGCCAAAATAATAATAATTTATAAATAATCAAGGGTTCGTGAGGGAGGGTGGGGGAAGGAGGGTGAAAATGAGGAGCTGATACCAAGGGCTCAAGTAGAAAGAAAATGTTTTGAAAATTATATGGCAACAAATGTACAAATGTGCTTGACACAATGTATGTATGGATGAATTGTAATAAGAGCTGTATGAGTCCCCCCAGAAAAGATTTTTTAATAAATTGTTCAGAAACTTGAATTTAATCTATATAAGTCAACAATTCGAGCATGAATTGATGTCTGAAACCAGCCTATACTTCTATATGCTTTTCTCAACCGTGTTTTAAATTCTGTATCATTAGCTAAATGAATAACACTATCGTTACCTTATGTCCCAGGAAGATGGTTTGAAAAGTTTTCGTTATCATAAAATGATAATGTTGTTTCTAAAGTGAACCAGAGACATATATAAACCACAGATATGTGAATGGATTTTGTGCTCCCATTTAAATCTAGCCCCAATCTAAGAACTATGCGTTCTTAGGATGTGGCCCTCTTTAATGCTTAAAGAAGTCACTAAAGATATAGGTGCTATAGAAAAAACAAAACAAAAGAGAATGAAAAAACAACAAACAAAGCCCAAGTAATATACTCATAAAAATTATATCTGTTTGTAATTAATAGATAAAAATTTTACTAGTACATTGCTTAGAACACATGGTAGATAAATGGAATCACAGAATGGAATTTTCCCACTTTTTGCAGTCCATTGTATATTCAATATTTGTAAGTCTTAACATTTACAAAAAGTACAAAACAAGGTGATCTATATTAAACATAATGCCTGTGCTATAAATTGTCATCACAAGGTAATTATTTTACTATTGATTCGAACATTTTCTTCATTCAATACTTTTATTGAAGTTCAAAGTATACATTCTTAAGACAATAAATACCTGGCTGTTTTTTCTTAGTATCACAGAGGTACCATCATCAACTTCAAATTCTCCATAGTCTCTTAGACACCGTACCTGAAAAGAAAATCAGATATTTTATCCAAATTACCTTTTAAAATATGCAGTGATCATAACATGAAGTGGGATTATATAAATGCCCGAACAGTAAAAGTACTGTATTTTATGTGTCTGTTTCCTCCTCTGTGTACTTAGGACCCTTACTATTCCCAGATATTTACTGTGGTCCTAAACCTAAAGATCTCAATTTCCTACGTCACCGGGAAGGGAAACATAAGCTTTGCAAATGTATACATGGATGGTATTACCAATAAGGAAACCAGGGATTTAGATAAAAGGAGACTACATAGTTGGACGTTTTCCTCTCAAACAATGCACTATATTAATCAGAAGGAATAAAAATGAGGGACATAACAGTGGCAAACAAGAAAGAAAAGAGCATTTTACCTCAACTAGATTGACCAGATCCTTCCCATAATCCATCAGGATAAAAGAACATACATCTAAAAACAAACTGTTTTTCTTTTTAACAATTTATTGGGGCTCATACAATTCTTATCACAGTTCATACATATACATACATCAATTGTATAAAGCACATCTGTAGAGTCTTTGCCCTAATCATATTTTTCTCTTTTCCTTTTTTACATTTTATTAGGGACTCATACAACTCTTATCACAATCCATACATATACATACATCAATTGTATAAAGCACATCCATACATTCCCTTGCCCCAATCATTCTCAAGGCATTTGCTCTCCACTTAAGCCCCTTGCATCAGGTCCTCTTTTTTATTTTTTCCCCCTCCCTCCCCTTTCCCCCCTCCCTCGTGTGCACTTGGTAATTTATACATCGTTATTTTGTCATATCTTGCCCTATCCGGAGTCTCCCTTACCCCCCTTCTCTGCTGTCCCTCTCCCAGGGAAGAGGTCACATGTGGATCCTTGTAATCAGTACCCCCTTTCCAACCCACTCACCCTCCACTCTCCCAGCATCGTCCCTCACACCCTTGGTCCTGAAGGTATCATCCACCTTGGATTCCCTGTACCTCCAGCCCTCATATGTACCAGTGTACAGCCTCTGCCCTATCCAGCCCTGCAAGGTAGAATTCGTATCATGGTAGTTGGGGGGAGGAAGCATCCAGGATCTGGAGGAAAGTTGTGTTCTTCATCGGTACTACCTCGCACCCTAATTAACCCATCTCCTCTCCTAAACCCCTCTATGAGGGGATCTCCATTGGCCGACACTTGGGCCTTGGGTCTCCACTCTGCACTTCCCCCTTCATTTAATATGGTATATATATACATATATACATATACATATATACATATACACACATGTACACATACATACACACATATCTTTTTTTTTTTGCATGATGCCTTATACCTGGTCCCTTGGCACCTCGCGATCGCACTGGCCGGTGTGCTTATTCCATGTGGGCTTTTTTGCTTCTGAGCTAGATGGCCGCTTTTTCACCTTCAAGCCTTTAAGACCCCAGACACTATCTCTTTTGATAGCCAGGCACCATCAGCTTTCTTCACCACATTTGCTTATGCACCCATTTGTCTTCAGCGATCCTATCATGGAGGTGTACAGTCAATGATATGATTTTTTGTTCTTTGATGCCTGGTAACTGATCCCTTCGGGACCACTCGATCACACAGGCTGGTGTGTTCTTCCATGTGGACTTTGTTGCTTCTGAGCTAGATGGCCGCTTGTTTATCTTCAAGCCTTTAAGACCCCAGTCACTATCTCTTTTGATAACCGGGCACCATCAGCTTTCTTCACCATATTTACTTGTTCACCCACTTTGGCTCCAGACGTTGTGTCGGGAGAGTGAGCATCATAGAGTTCCAATCTAATAAAAGGAGATATTCATGCATTGAGGGAGTGAACAAACTGTTTTTCAAAGGAAATCAAGTCTTCCAATCTCTTGTTTCTCAGGAATACTTAAAAATACATTTAAAAGATTCAGTTTCATGCTCTTTCATTTTGCTTACACAGTAACTTAGCAATCAATTAATTTTCATTTAGTATTTTAAAAATAAAACAAAATTTATGGAAGATGGAATGTTAGATTACATTAAGATGCTTGAAATTAAAGTGCCAACATCCAATCATTTTTGACCTATAAAATATAAGCTTAATATAGTTCAGCTCACACATCACTATTACCTTAAAACTGTGAATCAAAGTTTGTTGCAGAGAGGGCACTATAAGTATTTCCATACTCCTGTCCCTCTATAGCAGTGTTTCCCAAAGTGGGGATACTGCAATGATCCAGGAGGAGTATAAAGCAGATAGCTACACTTTATCCTGGAGTATAGGCTATTGTATAAAAGTTTTTAATTTTACACACACACACACAAACACACACACACACACACACACACACATAGTGAATGAAGGGGTAAGTGCAGCGTGGAGACTCAAAGCCCATTTGTCGGCCACTGGAGATCCCCTCATAGAGGGGTTTAGGAGAGGAGATGGGTCAGTCAGGGTGCGATGCAGTACCGATGAAGAACACAGCTTTCTCCCAGATCCTGGATGCTTCCTCCCCCAACTACCATGATCCGAATTCTACCTTGCAGGACTGGATAGGGCAGAGGTTGTACACTGGTGCATATGGGAGCTGGAGGCACAGGGAATCCAGGGTGGATGATAACTTCAGGACCATTGGTATGAGGGGCAATGCTGGGAGAGTGGAGGGTGAGTGGGTTGGAAAGGGGGAACTGATTACAAGGATCCACATGTGACCTCCTCTCTGGGAGACAGACGGCAGAGAAGGGTGGGGGGGGGGGTAAAGGAGACTCCGGATAGGGAAAGATATGACAAAATAACAATGTATAAATTACCAAGGGCACATGAGGGAGGGGAGAAAAAAAAGAGGACCTGATGCAAAGTTAAAGTGAAGAGCAAATGCTTTGAGAGTGATTAGGGCAAAGAATGTAGGGATGTGCTTTATACAATTGATGTATGTATATGTGTGGATTGTGATAAGAGTTGTATGAGCCACTAATGAAATGTAAAAAAAGAAAGAAAAAAAAAAAAGAACACAGCTTTCCCCCGGATCCGGGATGCTTCCTCCCCCCAACTACCATGATCCTAATTCTACACTGGTGCATATGGGAGCTGAAAGCACAGGGAATCCAGGGTGGATGATAACTTCAGGACCAATGGTATGAGGGGCAATGCTGGGAGAGTGGAGGGTGAGTGGGTTGGAAAGGGGGAACTGATTACAAGGATCGACATGTGACCTCCTCTCTGGGAGACGGACGGCAGAGAAGGGTGGGGGGCGGGGGGTAAGGGAGACTCCGGATAGGGAAAGATATGACAAAATAACAATCTATAAATTATCAAGGGCTCATGAGGGAGGGGGGGCAAGGGAGGGAGGGGGGAAAAAAGAGGACCTAATGCAAAGGGCTTAAGTGGAGAGCAAATGCTTTCAAAATGATTAGGGCAAAGAATGTAGGAATGTGCTTTACACAATTGATGTATGTATATGTGTGGATTGTGATAATAATTGTATGAGCCCCTAATAAAATGTAAAAAAAATGATTAGGGCAAAGAATGTACAGATGTGCTTTATACAATTGATGTACGTATATATATGGATTGTGATAAGAGTTCTATGAGCCCCTAATAAAACAATTAGGAAAAAAAAACAGGCCCAAAGAACAAAAGAAAACTGGGTTAGCAATATATATATACATAAATTAAAATATCTATAAAGAGATTCTATCACCGCCCTCTAGTTGATTCTAACTCACAATGACCCTATATTGGTTTTCCAAGGCTGTAAATCCTTACAGAAACTAAGAGTCTCATCTTTCCCCTGAGCAACAGTTGGTAAATTTGAACCGTAAGAACCTCAGAACCCTGGTGGTACAGCAGTTAATCACTGGGTTGCAATCTGCATGGTCGACAGTTCAAAACTACCAGTACCAGTAGGAGAAAGCCTGGGCTTTCTACTCAGAAACCCATAGGGGATCCCTAGGAATCAGCATTGACTCCATACCAGAGAGTTTGGTTCTGGAACCTTATGGTTAGCAGTCCAATCAATGCCTATCCTACAATGCCAGCAGGGATCCTAAGAAAGAGATGAAGAGATGTAGTCAATGAATAAGGCCCATCTAGCAATCATCTCTTATGCATTGTATTATCAATTCTAGCCTATATGGCTATGGTTAAAATCCCATTTTGGAGGGATGGTTATGTGGAAAAGCCATCTCAGAAGCAGGAACACAGAGAAATGCTGGACCATCAAGGTGTAAGAGGCCCTAGTGGGACATACTTGAGATCTTTGTCTGAAGTGGTAGAGACTGAGATGGAGGCATCAAAGGCTGCATCACAGAGACCATGGGACAGAACAGAGGGACTAGGCCAAGACCAGAGCTGAGGCAAGGCGTCCATGACATAAAACAGAGGAGCAATACTGAGACTATGATACTTTGAGGCAGAGCAGTGGGCTGCCTTTCTGGCCCAAAGAGGCAAAGGGACTATGTGACTGAGAGGCTAAGGACTAAAGACTGACATGACTGCTGGATGACAGGAGAGGTACACTTACTGTTTCCTGATGCTGACTTGTGGTAACTAGTTACCTTCCTTAATAAGCCCACTAAATTGTGAATATTGTCTGTGAGTTCTGTGAGGCCAACTGGGACCGATAATTGAACCCGACAGAAAGGCAGTGTGTGAGGGAGGAGTGGGTGGTGTCAGAATAGATATTGAAGGATGAAGGATGGAGGCATGTCTGAACTCTGCCTCATGGAAACAGTGAAGCCAGAGAAAGTCAAATACGGCCCTCTGATATGTCTTCCTACATTTAAAGAAGCCAATCCAATTACTAGCACTAACAAATAAGAGAAACAACGTTACTGGATAACTCAACAGGATATTTGAGTTGGCAGAAGAACAGAACAGCTTATTGAGTCTGAGGAACAAAAGTAAAGAAACATGATCCCAAGGAACACCATCAAGCAAATCAATGCAAATATTATGGAAGTCCCAGAAGAGGGCAAAGGGTAACTAAATAAAACTTAATAGACAACAGCAGAACATTACCAAAACTTGACAAAGGACAAGAATGTACATATCAATGACACTTAAGAATTTCCAAATCAGAAGAAAGCCTGAGAGATCCACACCAAAATATCTTATCATCAAACTCTTTAAAAAAAAGATAAAATCTTGACAATATCAAATAAAATGAAGTACCAATTTACATATATAGAAACCCTGGAAACCAGGAGGTAATAGAGTCACATATTTAAAATAATGAAAGAAATGAACAGCCATCCAAGATTCCTATAGCCAGCAAAACTTTCCTTTATAAATGAGGATAAAATTCAAGAAAACAAATAAAACCTGAGGGAATGTTGAGACATTCCTTTAGATTGAAATACAAGGAGAGTAGATTGCAAGATGAAGCAATATAGAGAAAAAGGTGTTAGGTTCCTGGATTCAGGTACCTGAAAGAATTCACACAGCAGAAGCAGGTTTGTAATCCAAGTGATTTTTATGGGGAAAAGGGAAGTTTCAGGTATTACAGCCTCAAAAAATACACATTGTTTTAAGAAAGCATACAAGGATCCGCAGAACTGCACATGGGTTCACTGCTGAATGGGGAAAAAACACATAGAAAGAACAGGAACACGTAACCCAGCACGTGGAACCAGGAAATCCCAGGGGCCAAAAGGGCTCCCACCCCCCACTTGTGGAGAATGCTGGAATGGAAGGAAGTCAAGGCAGGGTCTTTATTCCCTCCTCTCCACAACGGCTGGGGGAAGCATGGTTGAAGGTATTGGTTGGTTCCACTGGCTTGAGTTTAGGCCCACCTGTGTGAGGTAATGTAACTGAGCCTAATCTGTGTGCCCTGGTGGACCTCCCCTCGGGGCGGAGGGAGCTCTTGTCTGAGCATGCTCAGTTTGATTGTTCTAAAATTTAATGGATGCCTGATTTCTTCCAATCCTTTTGCTTTAGCCTTATGCAGTTAGTGCGGAGACAACCCCCTTGTGGTGCTTATGTAATCTGATGTCAATTTGGGACTTGAGAGGATTAAGAGTGAAGTGGTGGAGTCTAGTTGGTCAATCAGGATAGCCAGTGAGGCCTCTGTGTGGGCATTGCCTTCGCCTGAGAATTCTGGGAACTCCAGTATTTCCTCCTTAAACAGGAGACGCTTCTCTCTCTCAGCTCACTTCCTTGGAGATGCTCTACTGGCAAGACACATGGCACTACGTCCTGGTAGCTGGGAAAGCCACACGGACCTACCCTGATGCAACAGACCTCTGGAGCCAGAGAAGCTACATAGAGAAGAACCCTGCCAGCGCTGAGATGTTTACAATGCTACTGGATCCAAAAACTTTCTACTCGCTGGTTCAAGATCGTCCTGCAATCGGAGTCATTGCATGTTTCGTGAGTCTGACGAGGCCTTTACAGATTGGTATCAGACATATGGGCTAATATTGGGCTCACGGACTTGACCTGGACTGGGCTGGGACGTTTTCGCAATATTCAGTTGTTCTTCTATATAAACCTCTTTCTTATAAACATGAGTTTCTATGAATTTGTTTCTCTTGTCTACCCAGACTAACACTCCCCCTTTATGGCCCCTATTCTGGCTACCTAACATATTTAGCCAACACCTAAGTTGAATGCAAACATTTTTCTTTGGTCTTCTTTATTCAATATTCAAAAGTATACAAAAGAGGATAATAAAGATGGTTCAAAATCCAAAAATTAACTAAGCGCCAAAGTACGTGGTACTACTGGAAGAAATGAGGAGCAAAGAGAGGATAACCCACTTAACAAGTAACAAAATGACAACTATATGACAGGGACTTCAAGTGTGTGCAAATATGGAATTTAAAAACTGAAAAAAATCCCAGAAACATTTGAAGCTCCTTGGTAAGTACTTCCTTAGTGGTAGTAACTTTCAATATGAAAGTATTAAAATGTCCAGTGTAAAAGCAGAGACCTTGTGATATGCATATGATACAACTTTGCTTATGGAAAGCTAAGAGGATTCAACACATTAATGAAGAACTGAGACTAAAGCTTTCTGTAGGGATTATGGCTCGATGGAAAAAAAAAGCCTCATGCTCGGGCCAATAAACACAATGATAAAAAGAGAAAAAAATAAATTGACACGGATTTCATTTATTTCAATGCATAATCAACATTCATGGAATTAGTGAAGAAATCAAGCCATGAGATAAATGCTGCAAAAGACTTCTTTAAAGTGTTAAAGAGCAGCAGAGTCAGCAAAATGACTGTCAGACAACAAACTCGGACAACTCTCAGCAATTATAGAGAAGGTCCACTAGGAGCGATATCCTAAACTTCATGGAAGAGAATCTCAATATGAAGTACATCCAAGCTTCTTAAACTGAGAGAGCAGTAGCAACTACTAACAGATTCCCCTCTTTGTTATAGGCTGTCCACACGCTGGGGAAGCGTCCCTCCTGCCTGGCATAGCCAATTTTTTCTGGTCCCTGAGCTAACCCAGCTGACCAAGCCTCTTGGCTTGCTGTCCTCTGGTGAAGAACAGCTTTGCAGAGTCAGCTTGGTGCAGACAGTCACTAGCCAAGCTTAACTTTTGCTTTGTTCTACAGTTCCACCAGCCCTTGCTCAACATTCCTCACCTTGCCACCCCCAAGCAGGAAATGTGTTAGCAAAACAACACAATTAGGGGGCAAGGGGGAAAGAGAAGCCTAGCACTTCCCGCACCAATCTCAAAGTAGACTTGAGAGGTTTAATTTAACCCCCCCCCCCATTGGGTGAGAAATCCACACACCTGGCCTCTAGACCTGGCAGGAACCCCATCTTATCCCTCAAGGGGTGGAGTCAAGGGACAGAGTTTTTGTGGGTTTTGAACTGCGGACCATGCTGATCGCAACCCAATGTGTAACCACTGTACCACCAGGGGTCCTTTTATCTCAGTAAAACTATGAAAACTAGTCCTCGGTTTATCTGACCCCAGCCATGCTATTTTTTAATCACCTAATATGTATATGAAAGGTGAACAATGAATAAGACAGAGGTGAATTGATAACTATGAATTATGATATCGCAGAAAAGCACTGACAAAACATCAACAGCCAGAAGAGCAAACAAAGCTATGCTGGAAGAGCTACAGCGGGAGTGCCCCTTAAAGAGGCCGACTCCGTGTATATGTCATCTGGATGGCAAGTCCCTGGATGGTCAAAAAGAGGAAGCCTCTCAGTGGTACACATTGACACCATGACTGCAATAATGGGCTCAAACAGCAATGTTTGAGAAGAGGGTGCGGGGCAAGGCAGTGTTTCATTCTGTTGTACATCTAGTTACTATGAATAGGACTTGGTGGCACCTAACAAAACTATATTCATATCTCCTTCTTACATAATAGGAGCATAATCCACACATTCAATAAAATCCATTCTCAAGAGGTAAAACTTACTTCAATATATAAGCTTTGGGGAGGCTTCATATCCTGTGTTATGTCCAAACCTTCATTTCCTCCCAATGACCTCATGTAAGTAGCAAGGGACTTCTTATAACAATTGAACCATTCTATCTGAAAACAGAAAAATGGTCTTTTTACCAAGTGACAAAGAAAACAAGCTTGCCAACATTGTGTAATCGTGACTTCAAACAGCACATACGCCCATGTAGATCATGAGTGTGGCATTCCTGTATTTATATAGCGAACATTAATGGTTGTCTTCTACGAGTCAGGAACTGTCTGTGCACTTAGGATGGAGCATTCAACCAAAACAGACAAAATTCTTGTTATCACATAGCTTACAAACCAGTAGACCTAAGCACAGATCTAAAAAAACCATTCAACCAGAAACAACACTACGAAAAACACATGATTCAGTTATGGTCGCTTTAAATACTGCACGGACTCTTTTTATAAGAATGGAACAACATGCTTGAGCAGACAATGCAAATGTCCCCAAAGAGAAGGAAGGACAAGCAAAATGAGGAGTGCACACAATAGAAGATAGTGAGGCTTACTTTGGAATTCAGTTCTAAGTTGTATCTGACAAGGGTAAACCTTTATCACATGTAAAGTGGCGCAAGAGGTCACATTATTTTACGACTGCATTTGTAGGAAAGTCAGTCATCGGAATTCTATAAATGTAAAAAAGTAGATTAAGAGTTGCCAAAGGGCTGGGGGAAGGAAATAATAATAAAAGGCATTTGTTATTTTTTAAAGTCTATTATGGTTAGGGTGAAAGTTTACAGAGAAAACTCATGTTTTATACAATAATTTATATATATTTTGTTTTGTGACATTAGTTGCAATCTCCTCAGAATCTTATTTATGTATAATTACAGAAAGGTAGGCAAAACAAAGATGTACAGGTTAATGACATTATTAAGAAACAGCCTGGTCAAGGAGTAACACATCCTCAGCCCCAAAATGGGGACTTATCATTTTGTTCCATTCTGAAAATTTTACATTATCACCCAAGAATGCATCCCTAAAACACTAGTTTAGTGCTGTTCATTATTTGTACTTTAAATAGATCCACACAGTATTTATTATTTTGTGACAAATTTCTTTCACTAAACATATTTTGGATTTCTGAAATTCTACTTTAAAGTGATGAAGAGCAAGGATGTCACACTTTGAGGACTGAGCAATGCCATGGGATTTTCCATTGACCTTAGCCATGGGATTTTCCATTGCCTCATAAGCATATGAAAGTTGGACAACAATTAATAAAGACCAAAGAATAGATGCCTTTGAATTAGCATGTAGGCAAAGAGCACCGAAAGTACCATGGACTGCTAACTGAACAAACAAATCTGTCTCGGAAGATCACAGCCAGACTGATCCTTAGAGATGAGTATGGCAAGACTTGTCTCACAAGTTTTGGGCATGTTTTCAGGAGACCAGTCCTTAGAAAACGACACAATACTTGGTACAGTGCAAAGTCAGTGGGAAAAACAAAAACAACTCAAGGAGATGAATTGATACGGTAACTCAACAATGGGTTCAAACATAACAATTGTGAGGATGCAGAGTCCAGTAGTACTTCATGCTGATCTAGACAGGGCCACTATGAGGCGGAACTGACGAGAAGGCACCCACCACTACTATGTTGGTTAGTATTGGGTTATGTGTTGGCTAAAGCCAAGGTCAACAGTTTGACTCAACCAGTTACACCTAGGGAGAAAGGGGATTTCTGCTCCTATAAAGAAATACAGCTTCAGAAACCTAAAGAGCCAGTTCTACTTTGCTCATCCTTAAGGATTGTTAAAAGTCAATGGCAGTGGGTGTTTTACACAATTAATGTATGTATGTATGGATTGTGATAATAGTTGTATGAGCCCCAATAAAATGATTTTTAAAAAAGAAATTATGACATAAGATTATCTCTCTCTAAAGTGTCTTGGAGTCTCTAACTTGTAAACTACTATTTGTCTACCTTCATGGAAAAAAATAATACACTAATCTTTGTTAAAGATGGCATCACCTATCCCTTATCGGTGAGTTCAAAGTGAAATGTTCACATATAGAAACTGAATTTCGGTTTATGCTCTGAGAAGGAAAAGGCAGAGGCAGTGATTCTCTCCATAGACTAGACCTTGTAGAGACTCTATTAACACCGAATTTGGACCCCAGCTATAAGGGATTTCCATTGAACTCAAGGTCAAAATGAAGTCTAAAGTATGGAAATCTAATCTCAAGACTAACATTATAATTCTTAATTATAATTTTCTGGTTCGAAAATCAGCATCTTGAAGTCTTACTTGTGTGCCTTGTCATGACTACCTTGTACTAAACTAAAAAAGTTTATGCACGACAAGTTCATGTATTTATGTTTAAAATAAAATCCTCATCTATTGGTTACTTAAATTTTAAGATAAAATCCTACAAGAACTATTACTCTTAAACACTCTATGTTTTTAAAAAAATACTATAGCTATTGTTATTAGAGAAAGAACATGTTCTGTTCATTTCACCATAATAAAGAGGCACCCCTCAAGTCCACTTAATGTAAGATTCCGGCACAAAGACCATGGAAAAAGAACCTGAAAAATTAACTGGTAACGTAATTATTTAGTAGTTCCCTCAAGAAGCTGAGGTACTTTGTTTCTTTCTCCAGAACATGAACAGAATAAAAATAAAGCATGGAAATGTACTTAGCAATTCAAGATCAGAGGAGGCAATGGTATTAGAGATTAAAACCTGAGCAGACTGCGGATGACAGTGGAAGCCCAAACTCCATTTGCACAGTTCCCACACAGATTAAGCCTCCAGTGAATCTCCTTAGACCATGAACAAAGAATGGAAATAGTCTTGTTATACACTGAGTGCATTGGAAAGTAGATTAACACAGATAATTTTTAACGTTATTGTTTTTCTCTCTTTTGGTCCCTTTTAAATTTGTTCTAGTTTTTATATTTTCTTTTGGATTGAGGGCTGTTTTTTTGCATATGATTTTCTTTCTTTTTTTTTGGAGTTTTCAGTGGTTTATTGAGCATTCAATATTTTGCCATGATGACTTAGGATAGTTAGGTGTTTTTTTTTTATTTTGTGTTTTACATTTTATTAGGGGCTCATACAACTCTTATCACAATCCATACGCATATGATTTTCTTTAAATAAAATCTAGGATAGGACTTAGTTACTGTGAAGACTATAAATGGATTCAGTTTCTTTGGGTTAGGACAGGGCAGGCTGGGGCAAATGGTGAGTTTAAGACTGAAGAAAATGTTCTAAAATTGATGGAGATCATAACTGCACAGCTCTTTTTAATATATTTAAACCACTGGGTTGTGTGGTATATGAATTATGTCAATTAAACTCAAGTTAAATTTTTTAAATGCAGTTAGCAAGTAAATTGTTTATAAAACTCATGGCAAATTTACTGAATACATGCCGTGGCAATTACATTATATCCTGTCAGCCTGTCAATAAAATTGCAGCTTGATGACCTCATTTTGAGGCATGACAGAAATAAGTAGCTCAATGGAGATCAAACCCAGTCTCTCTGCCTTCCTTTTCTGCGCTGAGACAGTCAGAGAGCTGGAGGAGACCCGTGCCAACACTGAAATGCATACACTGCCACTGGATCCACAAGACCTTCTACCCACTGGCCTGCGATATTCCTGCATTTGGCATCATTACATATACTGTGAATCTAAAGAGGAATTTATCGACTAGTACCGAACATATAGGCTAATATCGGACTTATGAACTTGATCTGAACTGGGCTGAGATGTTTTCTCAATATATAATTGCTCTTTTATATAAAGTTCTTATACACATGAGTGTATGACTGTTCCTCTAGTCAACCCAGACTAACACTTTCTTTCATAAGTGATATACTATACCAAACTCACACAATAACAGCATTGATCACATTCCGTTCTATGCTATGTTCCAAATGGGCAGCCTTAATCATCCTGTAACAACCCTGTTAATACAGCAGTTCTCAACCTGTGGGTTACGACCTCTTTTGGGGTCAAAGGACCCTTTCACAGGAGTCACTTAAGACCATTGGAAAACATGTATTTCCAATGGTCTTAGGAACCAAGTCACTGCTCCTCTATCCATCTCCAGGAGGGTCTGCCCACATACGTGTACGCAGCGTAAGGACATAATCAGACAACCCCATCACATTCAACTTGTACAAATAAAGGTGGATGTGACAGGGTTGGCACCACAATGTGTTTATGTGGACAAGTCACACATGCGTAGAGAGCAGCTGCTGTGTTAAAAGCAGCTACTGTGTTAAAAGCAGCGACAGTGTTAAAAGCAGCAGTATTGGTGGTAAATGACACTTCATGAATTATTATTTCTGGGTAAAATCATAAACTACTGCAAAAAATCGATATCTGTACCATGGGAACTTTATCTGGATGCTGATTGGTCTTTTTATATTCAGCTGTGGTTGATGTGAATACTGCTCCTTGTGATAGTAACAGGTATGTAAAAACACAACATAGAGAATGTTAAATCATAGGAAATTTTAATAAACTGTATTGACTAAATTGTGCCATGTATCATCTTTAGTACTATTTTTTTTTAAATAAGAAATTTAAACAAGGCGCTTGACTTGAAGGGAAAACTATCTAGGCTTCATTGAGAGTAATTTACGCCTACTTAAAGACAGATTGCCCTACATGTAATAGCTACATACAAAAATGTTATAAAACTGTCCTTGGTTTTACAATGATAAATGAAAAACATAAAAATTCTTCAATCGAACAAGGCATGCAAGGATTTTTTTCATGTCATTTTTTTTGTTTTTGTTAAACAGTGAGAGCAAAATAACCTACTGAAATACAAAGAGAGAAGCTGAATGAGCAAGCCACTGATGGAGAAGGGGAGCTTTCACAGAACCAGTGTTTTCCCCATCCCATCTCCACCTGATGTTGATCAAAACATACCATTGGTGATTTAGTAAACGAATAAATAAACAAAGGGAAAAATTTAATATGCTTGTGTACATGCACCAGTTACTTTGTGTACAATAAAGGAATGAGGAAGGGGAAATGAAATAAAGAGAAAACTATACTGTAGTTGTCAGGAGGTGGTGGAATCAAACTGTGGTTTTCTAATCGAGAATGGATTCTTGGTCGGCTGGAAGAGAGTTCTGGAGGAAAGGAGCAGGCTCCCTTAGAAGATGCCTCCTGTCTGCTGCTGGAACACATCAATTGTATCTTCATCCTCCATTTCCAACTGTGCAGGTGTGTCTGTTTCATTGATTGGCTGTCTGTCGAATCAAATCAGATCTGACTCATTGACAAACCCTGTTCACAATAGGCTTCCATTAGCTTACTAAGTGGGTGTGCCTCTGAATCTTAATCTGCACCACAGAACCATCCTGCCCTACCACCTTCAAGTTAATCTGATCATTGTTCTCAGTCTTGACTCCTCCCTTGAGTTTTTTGTTGGCCAGGGTGAATGCTGAAGTCTTCTCAAAAGAGGTACCAGGTCCGCACCAAACGAGCACACAGGCAGCTGCAGGAACAGCAGGAGGAGGTGGCAGTGGTGGAGGAGGGAGAGCCATCTTTTGTATTATTAAAGCTATGGTTA
The DNA here is from genome assembly GCF_050624435.1 of Tenrec ecaudatus. Classification (NCBI taxonomy): domain Eukaryota; kingdom Metazoa; phylum Chordata; class Mammalia; order Afrosoricida; family Tenrecidae; genus Tenrec; species Tenrec ecaudatus. The sequence goes on along the minus strand of NW_027457576.1, from coordinate 297,710 downwards.
TATATTATTTTCATTAGCCAACCATCCCATGACAATGGATCATGTAGAAGAACGTTAAGAAAAGATAGTGAGGATTTTTTATGGTATGGTTTTACTTCAATGACAGCAGGAACTGAGAAACTACAATGTCTTACTTGTTGTGAAGTTCTATTAGTTGAATCTATGAAGCTGAACAAACTAATATGCCATTTTGATAGCAAATATCCGAGCTTTGCTGGCAAGGATACCAACTATTTTAAAAGCAAAGCTGATGATAAACTCAAGAAAGCCAGACTTGACACTGGTGGCAAGTACCACAAACAAAACGTAGCAGTCATTGAAGTTTCATATTTGGTGGCACTCAGAATCACCAGCGCTATGAAACCCTACACCATTGCTGAGGATTCACTGTTGCCAGGGGCCAGTAAATTGTTCGAGTTATGATCAGAGATGAATTTGTTACAAAATTGAGCGCAATTTTCTTATCAAATGACACTGCCTGCAGAAGAATAGCAGACAAGGCTGCTGATATTCTTGATCAGATAATCCAGGAAAGTAAATCTGCTCCACTTCCAATATTTAGCATCCAGCGTGATGAATCTACAGACGTTGCAAACTGTTCACAGTTACTGTTTACCTGAGGCATATTAATGATGGCGACTTTAAATATGAGTTTCTTTTTTTGCAAACCTCTTAAAATGGCAACTACTACACGTGATGTATTTGATAGTTGGTTCATTCTGAAAGAGCATAAGATCTCTTGGGAAAAGGTTTGTGGTGTTTGCAGATGATGCTCCACTATGCTAGGATGTCAATCTGAATTTCAACGTTTGGTACTGAGTCACCGAAAGTCACCGGAACTCACTGTATAACTCCTCAGAAAATATTAGCAACAAATACACGGCCAAAAGAGTTACAAGAAGTAATGAGAAGCATCATAAATTCTGTCAATTTTGTAAAGGCGAGCACTTTAAACAGTCTACTGCTTTCGCAACTGAAGTGAGGCGGTTGTCCAGAGGAAAAGTTTTAAAAGGTGTTTTTGAGCATGGTGATGAACTCAAAACGTTTTTTATCAGAAAACATGACCGCAGTTCAAAGCATTTTGCAGCGATAAAAGTGAGATACAGAAAATAGTTTGATTGCCATCTTTGCCATCTTGAATGAGTTACAATTTATTACTGCAAGGACAAAATGCAACATGCCTTGATTTATCTGAAAATATCTGATCATTCCAAAGGAAACATCAGCTTTGGGGGAAAAAATTGGATGAAAATAAAATTTACCAAAAAAATAATAAAAAGAAAATAAAATTTACATGCCTACCCTATCTGTTTTCTTTGAAGAACATGACACTGAACCAGACAAAAGGATTACAATTTCTGTGAAAGAACACTTGCATATGCTTGCAGATGAAATTTCATCGTACTTTCCAAATCTACCCGACACCTCATTTGCACTTGCCAGAAGTCCATTTACAGTCAAAGTTGAAGATGTTCCTGAGATAGCACAAGAGACGTTTATTGAACTAACAGCGATGCAGCGAGAACTGATTTCTCTACAATGCCAGTTACAAAATTCTGGATCAAGTGTTTGCAGTCAGGTCCTGTTCTGTCGGAGACTGTGTTGCACCTTTTTCTTCCATTTCCAACAACTTATCTTTGTGAAACAGGGTTTTCCAGCTTGTTTGTTATCAAGTCTAAATAAAGAAGTAGATTTGTTGTGGAAGATGATCTTGTGCTCTTGCAAAGACTGTCTGGAGAATTTCTGATCTAGTGAGAAAGAAACTATCTCAACCTTCTGGCTTTTTACGCACACTGTCGCAAAATGTAGCAATGTAGTTCACTATTGTTATATTAAGACTGTTACTCATGCTACACCATGCTTCAAGACAAAATTTCATTTATTTATAATTAGAAATCAGTATTTCACAAGATATAATTACCTATTTTTGTGATTAATCACTATGCTTTAAATATGTTCAATTTGTAAACTAAAAATATATCCTACATATCAGATGTTTACATTATAATTCACAACAGTAGCAAAATTACAGTTATGAAGTAGCAACAAAAATGATTTTAAGATTGGGGATCACCACAACATGAGGAACTCTATTCAAGGGTCGTGGCATTAGGAAGGTTGAGAACCAAGGCTGTAGTAGGACACACTATGACCCCATTTTGTAAATAAAGGAGTGAACACAGAGCAATGAGGTTACTTGCCCAAGATTAGAAAGCAGTGTCAGGAGTTGAAACCAAGTGTTCTGACTCTAATGTTCTATCTTGAAATACTGGTCTAGCACCCTACCTTCAGTGACAAATACTCATCTTATTCTGAATATTTATTCATGCTGACTAGAAAACTACATATCTCCTAAGAATAATGTCGGCTTTTCAACTCCACTGATGAATCACTAATAAATAAAAGAAACTCCTTTTTTCATTGTTTGTCAGTTTTCCCTGTAGCACTAGAATTAGTTACTACTACTCCCTTCCAGGAGGGTACCCCAGTGGCAGTTGCTACATTTGTCACTATTAATGGAAAGGTTGGCAATTTGAATCCACTTAGCTACTCTGTAAGAGAAAAATATGGCAGTTGGTTTCCATAAAGATTGATAGTGTATATGGATTATGTGCCAAATAAGACAGTTCAAAACAAAAATAATGTATAGCCTTATAAACCTCTGAGGCAGTTTTAGTCACAATCGACTTGAGAGTAATGAGTTTGGTTTTATACTTCCCATGCCTATCGCAGTAAGTACTAACTGCTTAAAAAACGCTGAAAACTTATTGCTGAAAAGGTGATCAAATCATGGATCAAATGATAGCAACTCAAAAGATTAGCTAGGAATCTTGGAGTAGTAAGTTTATGCTAGTGAGGAATAACTCAGAAAAGTATGGTAAGAATGGTTGCTTAATTCAAAAAGTATGTGTCAATAAATTATATATACAAACTGCTGAGTTAGTAGTTTATATTTACCTCTACACATTCTCACAAACAAAATATAGAAAATTTACAGAAAACAGAGAAATACCAGTAAACATCATTGTAGAAAAAAAAAAGCCAGGATCTCAGTATTTTCCCAAAATCATTAACTTGAAAAAGTGCTAACTTACTTCTTCAGCAGACATGTGAAATCGTAAAACATTAGGCAACACACTGCCATATTCCCACCTAAGTGCACGAATCCGCAGTAACCGGTCATACCTAGGACATTGAGAGAGTATTAGCATACAAACAAGCAGGAAATCAGACATTGTTCTATCAGTAAGGACTCAAGGATCTTATCAACTAAACTGTCATTTGTGGATTTTTTTTTTTTTAAGATTCTGATGCAAATAGATCTACTCTAAGAAGACATCTTTGGGACTACCAGAAATCGGGAATAGGAACTGGGCTGATGCCCCTAGCACTGTTCATTGTCGTAACTGTGATGGTGACACAGCAGTAATGTGGAAAAAGATCAGAAAGGCCCTTATTTCTTAGACATGTATCCTAAAGTATATAGTGGTAAAATGTTATCTGATGTTTAGTACTTAGTTTTAAGTAGCCTAACATACATATGTCATAAATTATGGAAAATGTATTGTTAAATTTATAAGACAACTCCAGGAGCTTCACTATATTATTCTCTCTGCTTTCAAGAATAGTGCAATCTTTTACAATACAAATTTTAAACTGGAAAAACGAAATTAAAATGCTTACATTAAATCAAACTTAAAAGAAATAACTCACTGCCACATGGAGTTGTTTGACTCATACTGACACTGTAAGGACAGGATAGAAGCGCACCAGTGAGTTTCCGAGATTGTAACTCTTTTTTAAGAGTAGAAAGCCTCATCTTTTCCCCGCAGAACAGCTGGTGGTTTTGAAATGCTGTTTCTGGTTAACAGTCCAGCGCATAAACACTGAAAACACTCTCACTTCCATCAAGCCAATGCTGACTCATAGCAAACCCCTGTGGGTTTCCGAGATTGTAATTATTTACAGGAATAGAAACACGGCCTTTTCCCCTCGGAACTACTAGTGGTTTTGAACTGTGGACCATGTAGATCACAGCCCAACAAGTAACCATGCTACCAGGGCTCCATGCATAACCACAGAGATAAATAAATCTGAGATCTGTTGCTATCAACCAGAAACTTAATTGAGAAACCCCATGGAAAACTCTTCTTTGTTTCCTGCTACTACAAGTAAAATCACAGCAGCTTACAAGTACGCAATAGTGCAGCGTCGATTTCTTAACAAAGAACAGTGCCGAAATTTGATGGTTGGTATCAAATTGCTTCTTCCGTCTGATTTTGCTTCATTACTAGGAAGAGAATTAAAGAGAAAATGGATAAATACACTGCAGAACAACAAAAATTTTTAAGTTTTATTGACATGTAACAATTCACATCAAACAATTCAATAGTTATTAAGAATTATACAAAAAACTGTACAATTACCACTACAATCAATTTTAGAACATTTTCTTATTTCTTGTACTCATTGTTATTAGCTTCCTGTTTCCCACCAACCACCCCTACAATCCCCACAAGAAACCATTAAATCCAGTTCCTGGCACTACAGAACCAAAAAAATTAATTTTTCCATGATATTTTTCAAAGGACTGATACACGTACACATTTTTACCTATTTGTACGTAACAGTTTACCTAAGCAAATTGTGCTGCTTCTACTTCAGAACTTTTATTTACACATTACAAGATTAAAGTAAGAAAAAGCCAAGTTAACTAACTTGTCAATGCAATGATACTATAATAATTTAATCTCCTTTAACCATTTGGTATTGTACAGTTTTGCACACTGATTGCTTTCTATTATTTCAAAAGACAAGTGTCCTATTTGTTCACTGAGGTAAGAGAAAACCTGACATCATGGCCCGAAGAAGGTGGTCTTACATGATGTTTCTATTGTATGAGCACTCCGCTTCTAGGAGCACTTCCGAATCCTCACCACACTACTGTAGCTGGACATGGAGTCAGCAGTTTATTCATTCAACAAATATTTGCTATTTCCCCATCTATATTTTTTACTATACTTTAGGGTTTTTTCATATACAGAGGAAGTAGTTTCACCCTATAAAATGCACATCTTCTTAGACACTTGATATGGATCACATTTTAAAACCAGAAGAACAAAAGGAGTAAGTATCTACTTTAGCATTTTAAAGCAATTAGATGAATATAAAAAGGGTCCACCATGCTTTGTTCCACATAATGCACTAGGCCCTGAAAACAGGAAAAATGCACACCCTGTGCTGTTAGGTTTTTATATCTGCTGTCACTCTATGGGTACCAGATTATGGTCTACATTGTACAAACTAAGCACAAATACACCAAATACCAAGTACTTAAAAACATACATCAAATGTCCTAAAAAAATCACATTTATAGGTGGGTAAATAAAAAGATTTCTTTTGATATATAATTTAACCAGACATTGCTTACAGTGATTGTTTTCTCAGAAGGACATCAGGAAGATGGGGGACAAATTTTTAAAACAAGAATTTACAAGTGTTATGAATACAAGAAAGTAGTTCAAAGTGGAACACATCCTGGCCCACCAAGCCCTGAGGACGATATTTCCACTCAGAGAAGTCAAAGCAGAGAGGACCATATAGCCAGTCCACTATGAGACACGATGTACCTCACTGACCCATAGTGCTACCAGGGGACAACACTGGAAACACAGTGTGGGAACTGTGCCCAATCTGACCCCATCACACTGAGGCAAAACACTAAGAGCCATGCAACAGAACAGCAAAGGAAGCAGAGCAAAGAAGTCTTGAGGGAGTACAAAAAATAGACTTTGGGGCCAGAGTGTGCCACCCCATCAGACTCAACTGGAAAACACTCCTAAAGGTCAACAAACAGACCTTGAACTATTTACAGGCTTTTCTTTTTTTTTTTTTTTGTCTTTTTTTGGTTTTCTTTTGTTGCTTCGTTTTGCTCTGTCTTGTTTTTTGTGCATATTATTATCTCTGCAATTCTATCTAGAAAAAATAGGCGGGATAAACAATCTGAAGGAGAAAACAACGGACTGCTGGTTCTGGGGAGATATGGGAGCAGGGGAGGCGGGGGTGGGGGGAAAGGAAGTGGGTGTTAACAAACCTAGGGACAAGGGAACAATAAGTGATTCAAAATCAATGGCCAGGAGGGTGCAGGAGGCCTGGTAGGGCTTGATCAAGAGCAGTATAACCTAGAGGAATTACTGAAATCCAAATGAAGACTGAGCATGATAGTGGGACAAGAAGAAAGCAAAAGGAAATAGAGGAAAGAATTAGGAGTCAGAGTATTTAAAGGTCTAAATACAGGTGTGTACATGCCAATATTTATATATGATGATGGAGAAGTAGATCTAATGTGCATGTATTTATAGGTTTAGTATTAAAGGACATTGGGACTCTACTCAAATACTCCCTCAATGCAAGAACACTTTGTTCTATTAAATTGGCATTCCATGATGCTCACCTTCCCTACATGATTGCTGAAGACAAAACAGGTGCATAAGCAAATGTGAAAAAGAAAGCTGATGGTACCAGCTATCAAAAGATATGGCCTCTGGGATCTTAAAGGCTTGAAGATAGAGACCCACATGGATGAAGCACACTAACCTGTGTGATCACGAGGTATCTATAGGAACAGGTACCAGTCATCAAAGAACAAAAAAAAATCATCATTGTGAATGAGGGGGAGTGCGGAGTGGAGACTCAAAGTCCATCTGTAGGCAAGTAGACATCCCTTTACAGCAGGGTCACAGGGAGGAGACGAGCCAGTCAGTGTGCAGTATAACACTGATGAAACACGCAACTTTCCTCTAGTTCTTTAATGCTTCCTCCCCCAATTATCATGATCTCAATTCTACCTTACAAATCCGGGTAGACCAGAGGCTGTACACTGATACAGATAAGAGCCGGAAACACAGGGAATCCAGGGCAGATAAACCCTTCAGGATCAATGAGTGCAGCAATACCAGGAGGGTAAGGGGAAGGTGGGGGAGAAAAGAGGAACCAATGATCCACATATAACCCCCTCCCTGGGGGTGGAAAACAGAAAAGTGGGTGAAGGGAGATATTGGACAGTGTAAGACATGAAAAAATTTTTATAAATTATCAAAGTTTTGTGAGGTAGGGAGGGAGGGAGAAGAAGGGTAAAAAATGAGCGGATACCAAAGACTCAAGAAGAAAGAAAATGTTTTGAGAATGATGATGGCAACAAATGTGCTTGACATAATAGATGGATTTATGGATTGTGCAAAGAGTTAGTTATACAAGCCCCCAATAAAATGATTTAATAAAATAAATAAACCTAACCAAACTCACTACCAAAAAAATAAAAATTTCCTGTATCCATTGCTGGTAGGAATGTAAAATGGTATCGCTAATGTAGGTAGTAGTGTCGCAACTCAACAAAAATCTGATCTACTACACCCAGATTTGAAAAGACATGCAAACAGACTTGTACACCAACATTCCTTGCTATACTATTTGCAATGGGTGAAGATAAGAACCACCTAATGCCCATGAATAGGAAAATGTGATATATATGTGTACACACTACTGCTGCTGCTGATGTTACTCAGCCAATCGGAGAAATGAAGAATTGGCACAATCTACAATATGGATGGGACTCGATGTCATTAAACTAGTGAAAGAAGTCAACCACAGCACGGGACTTGGTTTCAATCTCTTGCCACCAAGAACAGTGGCCCAGAACTACCAGTCTGTTTTAATGCTTCTTTGCTTTTTATGGCAGGTGTGGCTCTGCTGTTGTAAATATTATTGGAACGTTTGCCCTATCACCAACTCCTGTTGTTTCTGTAAATAGTGCTCAGTCACTTAAAGGTTTAATTTACACAAGTCAACAATTCATGTATTGCAGTTCACAGCTGGCCCATATTTGTATAATTTCCCTTTCTCAACAATGTTCTAAATTCTGTAACATTGGCTAAACTAATGACACCATCAAAGTGTACCGGCTACACATTAGACTCCTAAGTGAAACATCAACGGTTTAAAGTCACCAGCCAAGTCTGTGGGGGAAGGATGAGGCTTTTTACTCCTGTGATGATGTGCAGGCTGGGAGACTCACAGGACAGTTCTACCCTGCCCTATAAAGTTGTCATGAGTCAGCAAGGGGATGATAATTGATAATGTTCTATAACATAAAATGACAATGATGTCTCTTAGGTGAACCAGAGTCATTTATAAACCATGAGTGGATTTTAGGCTTGTACTTAATTCTAGTCCCAATCTAAGAACAGCTAGTTCTTATGACATGGTCCTGCTTAGTGGTTGCCCTCATGAAGAAATCACTGAAGATATGAGTCTACAGCAAAATGTGGTGAAGAACCTAGATGGTGCCCAGCTATTAGAAAAAATAGTGTTGGGGATTTTAAAGGTTTGTTTTCAAACAAGCAGCCATCTAAGTGGGGTGTCACATGGAAGGAGCACATCAGCCTGTGTGAACATAATCCAAATCTAAAGGCTGGAATGATATCAAAGCTTAAATTGTGAACAATTGGTTTGTAGAAGGCTATGGTTGTCAGTGGAAGCCCAAAATCCATTTAGAGGGTCCACAAAGAGATCAAGCCTCTTGTGAATTCCCTCTCGTTATAGCTGAGGGATGTGAAGAGCTCTATTATCAGACACTGTAAATCAATATGTCAGACATAGATCAAAATGCAGTATATCTTATTTGATTTTCCTTTGGACCCATTTTAAAGCTGTTTCAATTTTTAAAAAAAGTGAAGGGAAAATACTCATGAAGCAAACCCTTGGAGCCTCACTGTGACCATGGACGAGGGGTGGAGGGCCTCGCTAGCATGCAGAGCGCAGTGGATTCCTGCGGATGCGGTTAGGTTCAAACTCAGCACCCCACCATTTGCTCTCCCTTATGAGCCATCTAAATGTGTTCTAGTTCTTAAGATACTTGTAGCTTTCTTTTGACTGAGGTTTTTGTTTTACTTTCATAGTCTTGTTAGTGTTGTTTTTATTGTTTTCACTGTTTTTCTGTATATAAAATCCAAGATAGGTGAATCAGAGGCAGTAACTGGATTCATGGTTCCTTGGGGCAGGGCAGGGGAGGTGGGGAGGAAATGGGGAGCTAATAACAATGAGTCCAAGAATGAAGAAAATATCTAAACCTGATTATGGTGATGATTCTACAACGATATGTGAATTATATACCAATAAACTGTTAAAAAGTCCATCGCAAATTATATAATTAAATGGTTCAATCATATTAAGAAGAGTTGTACAATCATCACCACAATCGAATTTAGAACATTTTCTTCCTTCTTGTACTCACTGTTATTATTGTACTCACTTCCTTCAAACCGCCCCGGCCACAACTCAGGAACCATTAATCAAGATATTGTCTCAATAGATATACCTACCCTAGATTTCATATACACTAAAACATTTAAAAACAGCAAAAAACCTACTAAAAATAACAAAGTAAAACAAAAGTATCCCAACTGAAAAGATAGAAAATATAAAAAACTAAAATCAATTTAAAATGGGTCAAAAAGGAGATCAATGGCTATGGTGCTAAATTTTAAAGGAATTGCATCTGCAATAATCCACTTTCCAATGCACTCTGCATAACAGCAAGGCTAACCACAACACTTGTCTATGCTCAGAGAGGACTCACAGAGCTTTATCCATACATATTTCCCCTGCACTTTGTTTTTACTGAAGTAAAATGGGTCAAAACAGAGGTCAAATGATATCATGCTTTATTGTAATCATCTCTATAACACTCTCTGTCTGATAGCAAGACTAATGACATCCTTCAACTGAGTCAGAGAGGATTCACCGGAATCTTAAACCACTTGTGTGGAACTTGCAAATGATTTTGGATTTCCACTGTCATCCATATCCTTCTGCAAATCAGGTGTTCACAATTTAAGCTCTAATACTATTCCCTCCTTCATATTTGAGTTTTAATTATTCACACTCCTCTGGTCACAAAGGCTGATGTGCTTCTTCCATGTGGACTTAGGTGACATTTCACTCAGAAGGCTGCTTGTTGAAAAATAAGACCCCCATGCGCCATTCTTTCTAAAAATCATACCATCTAAATTTCTTTACTACACTTTGCTATAGCATCCATATCTTCAGTGAGCATCAAAAAGGGCCAAGTCACAAGAACTAATTCTCATATTGGGCTAGAATTAAATGCAAGTCTAAATCCCATTCATGTTATCTATGGTTTACGTACATCTCTGGTTAATCTTAAGAGACATCATTGTAATTTTATATTAGAGAACATTATCAATCACCCCCAGGGGCACATGGCAATTCTATTGATAGTGTGAACTTTTTGATTAAAGAATCTATAAACGAATGCTGATCAAAAGGGAAAAATTCAAAATTGAATTTCAAATTACCAAGAACGCTAGACTTTCTAGAGCCACGTAAACTGGAAAAACCCAAGTCCTAAAATAATCCTTAAACCAAAAATATCCTCCAAAGTGGGTCACTCCACAAAGAGGTGGGATATGGGATAAGACCATCCACCTGAGGGTCTACACCAAGACAAGGCTGGGGCAAATCCCCACAGAAATGAAAGAACCTTGCCAGGAAATCAAGTTTAGGCCAGGGGAGAGGAACATCACTGATAGTTCTGTTGGCGAGCATGGTAGGTGATTGGGGAGAAATATCCTCACATTGGGAAGGGGTGCTAAACAATGATTGTAGGGAACCTATAGGGACAGATTTTATGTTCCTGGGTAAACACTACAAATATGTCTCTAGCCAAAGCTCAATAAAACATGCCATGGACTAAACACCAAGATGTCACTGGATGCTGACCTTGTGGTACGGTAAACCTTGTGGTCAGCATGGCATCACTCGGGCTACACAAGCGCTTAACACAGAGGCCCAGCAGAATGAACTGAGCCTGGCCTCAAAGGTGCCTGTACCCTTGGACTGAGGACTGGGGTGCTTAGATAGAAGAGGAAGCAGAGTGGCTGCCCTGGACCTGTGGAAGTGATGGTCATTGGACCTTGGGGGGAACCCCATTTGGTTGGAGTCCATCAAAAGGGACTCAGAATCACCATATATTTAGTACCTTGATGCTCCCCTCTCAGTGATATGACTGGCTTTGATCTGTTGGGCAGGGATTTAAACTTGGAAGAATTGATCCAGGATGTTTCCCCTGGCATCGATCCCCCCTGCTTAGGGTAAACAGAATTCAACTGAATATGAGATCTAACTGTGTGGAGCAACAACTCATGGGTTTCGGCTCAAGTTAGAACTGTACTTGCAGACTCCTCAAACCTACAGCAGAATGATGTGTCATCGGAAAACTTGATGGTGTTGCCAGTGCAATCATCTTATACTCCAGGGGGAATGATTGACAATGTGTTACTTTTCTGTTTCTATGGGTTTTTTTCCCTGCCTTTCATTTGCTTGTTTTGTTTGTGTTTGTCTTTAGTTGTCTGCTAGTTGTTTTGTTGCTGTTGGTGGGGTAGTTGGTCTTACAGGGTATTAATTTGTCATAGTATGGCTGTCAAAGTAAACCCGAGCTATGCATATCCCAGGGACAAGCAGATGGATTCTGGCCCCAATTTAACTTTAGTCCCAATCCAAAGACAGTTAGTTTGGATAACATGGCCTTGCCCACCTCATGTAATGATCACTGAAGATAAGGGTGCTATAGCTAAGTGTGGTGAAGAAAACAAATGGTGCTCACTATCAATCGGAATAGTGTGTGGAGTCTTAAATTCAAACAAGTAGTCATCTAAACGAGGAGTGAACTATGTCCACAAAGAAGAAGCACACCAGCTTGCGTGACCCAAAGGCACGCAAAACAAATTTCAAAAATGACAAAGGGAAAAGTATCAGAGCCCAAATTTCGAAGACCCAATTTATAGAATGCTATAGAAGATAGGGGGGCCCCAAACCCATCTGCAGAGTATCTAGTCAGATTAAGCCACCAGCAGATCCCCTCTAGTCACAGGAAAGTGTCTCGAACAGCTTTTCTATCAGATAGAGATCATTGTAAGTGTGATTATGCTGGAATGAACTGGATACATGGTCAGATGACCTCCCTTCTAACCTGAACTTGTTCTTGGTCAGTGGTTTTCAACCTTCCTAATATACATTTACTACAGTCCCTCATATTGTGGTGACCCCCCCAACCATAAAATTATTTTTGTTGCTACTTCATAACTGTAATTTTGCTACTGTTATGAATCGTCATGTAAAACCTGATAAGCAGGAAGTATTTTCATTGTTACAATTTGAACATAATTAAAGCAGAGTGATTAATCACAAAAACATTTTCTATTGTGAAAGACTAATTTCTAACTACAAATGAAATTAATTTTGTTGTAAAGCATAGTGTAGCATGGGTAACAGTTTTCACGCCAGTTACTCGTATGTGGGCATATCTGCATATGGGCAGCCCTGCCTAGAGACAGCTAGAGGAACAGTGTCTTGGTTCCTAAGACCATTGGAAATGTGTTTTCAGGTCTTAGGTGACTCCTGTGAAAGGGTTGTTTGACCGCCAACGGGTCGTAACCAACAGGTTGACAACTGCTGTTTAGGTGAGAGCATTTCTTGCTTGTTCTAAGACAAGGTGGTCTTTTCTTTCTTACTCACTATTTGTAATTTTATCTCTAAAGAATTGATTGTGTTAATGATTATGTAAGTCTTCTTGATATGACTGAACTATTGAATTGTGTGATATATGTGGATTAAGTACCAATAAAACTGTTTTAAAAAAGGCTCAGAAACCCACACAGGCAGTCTATCCTGTCCCATAGAGTCACTATGAGTCGGCATTGACTCAATGGCAGTGAGCTTGGTTTGTTTTTGACCAAATCACAGGGCACTATTACTTTGTCTTACAGCTCAAATTCTTCACTGTGCCAAATCCCAGGCTGAACTTTTACTATCTGTAAATCTAGAAACCTTTTGAGCTTTCTGCAGCACTAGTTCTGTATAAACTCCACTCCAACTATGAATAATCTCTACTGCGCCGATACTCAAACCAAACTCTGCCAGTGAGTTGATTTCCACCCAAAGCAGTTCTGCCCATAGGACAGGGTAGAACTGCCCCTCTGGATTTTTAAGACTGTCACTTTATAGGAGTAGAAAGCTTCATCTTTCCTCCTCAGAGTAGCTGATGGTTCCAAACAGCTGATCTTGCAGTCAGCAGCCCAACATGTAGCTATCATGTTGTCTATTGTCTATACTGCCTACTATATATTGTCTATTCTCTTTACTCAATGCATTAAAACATCTATTAAGTTTTTTAAAAAGTAAAATGTATGTATTCCACTTTGTTAGTGCTTTTATTCACTTGTATCTCAATTTGGGTCTATCCTAATTCCGTCATATCAATCAACCAACAAATATGCATTAAAGCACCCAAAATGCAGATATAACAATAAGCAATATTAAGTCCTTTAGAGCTGGGCTAAATTATATAGTTAGAATATAATCAGGTGCACAGAGATTAAAAAAAACCCAAATATGATGCAAAATCAACTAGCTAATATTATTTCTAATTAATTCTTAACTCTGATAACTTAAAAAAAATCTTATGAAAACTTACACATCGGATTGGTTTTGTTCATATAAAGCCTTCATCTCCTCCAGAATTTGTCTGAGTCCATCCTCCTGGAATATATAAACTGCTTTTGATATATATCCATGGATTCCCCAATGCATTCAATTAATCCCCTAAGTCTATCTGTACTACATTTATCCTCAATTTATATATATAATTTATTTAAAATCCATAGCCATTGCATAAATTCTGGCTATTTATGTACCTATATCAAAAATAAAGGCTTAATCGAGCATGAAAGTACATATTTTCACTGCAAAAACAACAAATACAAGTTTTAAAATATTTCTCCCAATTTTTTCCCCCAAAGACACAGTTTTGGTTTGTACTGCAAGAAAAGAAAGGCCAAAGGAATTTTTCCTACCATCTACCTTAAGATAGAAATTTTTCACTTAGACAAATGTTTTAATTCTAAAATTCATAAATATTAATAAGATAGTTGACCATTTGAAAAGAAGTGACATCACATATTCTTTCAGCCAAAATACAGTCTTGGGTTCAACCAACCCTGTAGCCAATTATATGTTGAAAATATTTGATGATGATGAATAGCCTTGTTTACTCTTGATGTCATTTATTACCCATTTCATCTCCACAATTCTAAAAGTTACAAGTCCTGCTAGTCTTCAATCACTTAAAAAACTCATTTATCAATATCTGTAGAATTGAGTTTCAATCATCCACATTTCTCACCACTAGCTCATCTCTCTGCCTCCATTAGTTCTTCTCTTCTGATGCATTTTCCATATTGCCAATAACCAAAACCACTTCCATTAAGTACATTTTGATTAAATGACCCTATAGGACGGAGAAAATTGCTCCCTATGGTTTACACAGCTGTAAATCTTTACAGAAGCGGCTATCTTTCTCCCTTAGAATGGCTGGTGTGTTTGAATTGCTGACCATTAGGCTAGCAGCCCAATGCATAACTCCAGGCCTCATTTTACTGCCAATAAGTACTCCAAAATATAAAAACATCCCGCCACACCCCTACCTGAAAACCTCTACCTGATTCCAAATGCCTGTGGAATAATGCCGAAGTTTTTCTAATCCTAGAACCCACCATTGACATCTCCATACATAACCTTTCCAGTTGTGATCATGAGTCTTAAGCCATTGTTTATCACCTGCCTGTGTGAGGGCTAATACTTCATACAAGGCTCGAACACCCACTCCCAACCCCCCAGTAGCATTTCTCTTTATGCTCCCATCTACGCAACACCAGTTTCACTTACCACATTGCATTCTATTCACTTGTGTTTCTTGGTCCTCTCACTGACATCTATCTAGTTGCTGCCCTATGATTGTTTACTACGATGCTTAAACGTACAGGCTCTTGAGCCAGACTTCCAGGGTTCAAGCTCTAGCTCTGCTCTTTACTGGCTATATCACCACTGACAAATCTCCTAACTTCAATTCTCCACTCACATGTTTGAGGTGGGGGGAGACAGCTCAGATCTCACACAATTATGAGGAGAGACAATTGCAAGCTAAGTGCTGAACATCATTCCTACTTCCATGGTATTGTAGTGGACAAATAATCATAATAGTAACAATACGACTGTTAGCACTATTATTATTTCTTGTAGAAACAGCATACAGGGACTCAGCCCTGGGTGTGTCAGGTACAGTTCCTCACTACACCAAGAGCTCTGTACCATCATCATGCCCATTTTTGTTGGTGAGAACACTGGACGCACAGAAAGCCTGAGTCCACAGTGATCGAACAGAGTATGAATCTCAGTCTGGCACCAGAGGCCTACTTCATCATCACATTTTGCTCACTGAGTGCGTGCGCGCACACTAACGCGCATAAAACGCTAGATCCAATAAAAACGACTGGTTCTGTGGGTTTCTGAGGCTGTCAATCTTTAAAAGAACAGAAAGCTTCCAGCTTTCTTCGGCAGAATGGAGGTGGATTCGAATTTACTTTAGTTCGTATTAGGCAACCTTTTACTTGGCTAAGCAAAGGAAAAGCAACAAAGCTAAAAATGAAGCAAAACGGAAGGAAGTAGACTTTGAGGAAGCGCAATTGCTGAGTTGTACAGTAACTTCCTTCTTTCTCCCACAGTAACCTTTTGTTATGCTGTTACTTTCCCTTCCGGAACTTGGCTCACACCCTCAGGGGAATCTGAAGCAAACCGCGAAAAGAGCAGCCCAGGGGAGATCCCGCTCACCCTCCAGCCCCTTTCAGCCAAGCTCCCCGGACCTCCATCCCGCCCTCTGCCGTCCAGCCCGTCATATTAAAGGCGGGCAGCTGCCCTTCTGGCGTGTGGTGCAGTTCGCGGACCACCTCCGTCGCCTTTTCACAGAACATGGCGGGTAGACCTGGTACCGGGACCTCCTTGTCGGCCGCCCACTTGACCGAAGAGTCTGCGGGCTCCCTGCAGCCTAGTTCGCGCCGCGCTTATTAGCGCAGGTCTAGGAAATCGCCTGCGCTTTGGCGAAAAAATCCCCAACCAATGGGAAGGCAAGGACGCAGGTTGCGTGGCTACGGTGGTTGCAAAGGGACAATTCCATACGCGGTACAGAAATATGACCGGAAGTGGGGAGGCGGTGACCGGTGCCTTGTTCCAGTGGAACGCGGCCCTCCGGAAAGAGTCCTTGGGGTTCCATTTGACTTTATCCATGAGGTGAGACGAATTTTCCAATACTAATCTGAGCACATAGTTTAGGGAGCAGCATAGCTTGGAATAGATGTACCGCCCACACCCCCCGAAACTTCCTCTTTTCCCTTTTTTAAAAATAAAAATCATTCTATTGAGGGCTCATATAACTATCCATATGTACATACATTGTGTCACGCTCATTTGTACATTTTTGCCATCATTCTCAAAACATTTGCTTTCTCCTTACTCCCTTTATATCAGCTCCTCACTTTTTCCCCTGCTTCATGGAACCTTGATCATTTATCAATTATTTTGTCATGTCTTACAGTGCCCACATCTCCCTTCATCCACTTTTCTGTTGTGCAACTCCATGGAGGGGCTTATATGTAAATCCTTGTAATCAGTCCCCCCCTTTTTTTAAAAATCATTTTATTGGGGGCTTGTACAACCCTTCTCACAATCAATACATCATTCCATTGTGTTTAGGACATTTGTGCATTTGTTGACCTCATCATTCTCAACACATTTCCTTTTTAATTGAGCCCTTGGTATCAGCTCCTCGTTTTTCTATCTCCCTCCCTACCCCCTCCCTCCTAAACCCTTGTTAATATTGATAGGTTTAGAATTAAGGTAGCAGATGGACATTGGACCTCCACTTCTTTTCTCCCTCAATTGCAAGAACACTTTGTTCTATTGAACTGGCATGCCGTGATGCTCACCTTAAAAGCTTGAAAATAAACAATCCGCGATCTAGCTCAGAAACAGCAAAGCCCACGTGGGAGAAGCACACCAGCATGTGTGATCACGAGGTGTTGAAGGGATCAGGCATTAAAGAACAAAAAAAATCACATCATTGTGAATGAGGAAGGGTATGGAGTAGGGACGAGGCCAAAACCCATCTGAAGGAAAGTGGACATCCCCTTACAGAACGGTTGTGGGAAGAGAAGAGGTGTTCAGGGTGCAGTGGAGCAACAATGAAACATATAGCTTTGCTCTAGTTATTTTCTATTTGTTTATGTATTTGTTTGTATCATTTTATCAGGAGCTTGCACATCTCTTATCACAACCCATACATACATTGTTTCGAGCACATTTCTACATTTGTTGCCATCATTATTCTCAAAACCTTTGCTTTCTACTTGAGCCCTTGGTATCAACTCCTCATTTTCTCCAACCCTCCCCGCTACCCCCTCCCTCATGAACCCTTGATAATTTATAAATTATTATTTTGTCATATCTTACACTGTCCGACATCTCCCTTCACCCACTTTTCTGTTGTCCTTCCCCCAGGGTGGAGGTTATGTAGGTCCTTGTAATCGGTCCCCCTTAATACCCCACTTTCCCTCCACCCTCACGGTATAGCCATTCTTAGCACTGGTCCTAAAGAGAGCGTCTGACCTGGATTCCCTGTGTTTCAAGTTCCTGTCTGTACCAGTGTACATCCTCTGGTCTAGCCAGATTTGTGCGGCAGAATTGGGATCATGATACAGGAGGGGGTTGGGAGAGGAAGCATTTAGGAATTAGAGGAAAGTTGTATGTTTCATCATTGCTACACTGCACCGACTGGATCATCTCCCGACAACCCTTCTGAAAGGGGATGACCACTTGCCTACACATGGTTCTTGGGTTCCCAATCTTCACTGCCCTCATTCACAATGATATAAATTTTTTGTTCTTTGATGCCTGATACCTGATCCCTTTGAAACATCATGATCACACAGGCTGGTGTGCTTCTTCCATGTTGCCTTTGTTGCTTCTGAGCTAGATGGCTGCTTGTTTACCTTCAAGTCTTTAAGAGCCCAGACGCTATCTCTTTTGACAGCCAGGATTTGTTTCACCACATTTGTTTATGCGCCCATTTGTCTTCAGCAATCATATCGGGAAGGTGAGCACACAATTATATGACTTTTTTTGTTCTTTGATGCCTGATAACTGATCCCTTTGGCACCTCATGATCACACAGGCTGGTGTGCTTCTTCCATGTGGGTTTTCTTGTTTCTGAGCTAGAGAGCTGCTTATTTACTTTGAAGTCTCTAAGACCCTATATCTTTTGATAGCCATTTGTCTTCAGTGATCAGATCATTACACACCTCTTTTTAACAAGTTTAAACTATTGTATTATATGACATCTGAATTATATGTCAATAAAACTGAAAAAATTTTAAAGATTAAAGGAATATATGGAGTCGCTATACTAAAAAGAACTAGTCAATATTGCATCATGTTAAGAGGTATCATATAAGAACCAAAGGTACTGAAAGAAGAAGTCCAAGTTGCACTGAAAGCATTAGTCAAAAACAAGGCTCCAGGAATTGTTGGAAAACCCACTGTAGGCAGTTACATAATCTAATAACTTGAGAAAGGGTAAAGTCTAGCCTGTCAATAGGGTCACAGCGAATGAGGCCTCTGTGGGGCCTGGCTTTCTCCAGAGGATTTTGGGTATTCCTGTATTGCTATCTTGTGGTGGAACACACTGTCTCTTTTCTACACAATCCTGTTGACAAACCACATGGAGACACACTGAGAGAGCCAGAGCCCTGGAGCTGGAGGAGCCACATAGTGACCCCTGCCAGCACCAAGATCCTTCACCGCTACTGGATCTACATGACTTTCCACCCACTGGTCTGTGATATTCTTGCATTTGGCATTATTGCATGGCTACATGAGTCTAAAGAGGAATTTATTGACCAGTATTGGACATAGGGGATAATATTGGACTTACGGACTTGATCTGGACTGGGCTGGGATGTTTCTCAATATACAATTGCTCTTTTATACAAAGCTCTTTCTTATACACATGAGTGTCTGTGAATTTGTTTCTCTGGTCTACCTGGACTAACACATTATGCTACCTGGAGTGGTGTACTAGAGAAACAAATCACAAAGATGGAGAGTGGATGCTTGTTTGACGTCTGCTCATGGTAGTACTTTTTTGGCTAGCCAGAGGTTAGATCTGGCCATTCAGTTTGCTGGGTTGTTTTATGGAAAAAATACAGGAAGTTAAACTTTTTATGATTTCCTTTGATTGCTGTCTTTGGTGATTCCTGTACTAACTGGTAAAAATGAATGTGATTAATGTATATTTGGAGCTCAGGGGTAGAAATCCAGATTGGAGACTGGAAAGTCAACTCGGTGCTCCTCAAGGGGACAGGCACTCCCCTCTCTGGATCTCACTTTTAACATCGATACACAAAGGTCGATTCTGTGAGGGTCACAGACTGGGGACTCCCATGGCCAAATGAGGACCTGTGTGGACTCTGGTTGGCCTGCTTATTCACTGCCATCTAGAAGATTCCAACTCACAGTGACCCTGTAAGACCGAGCGGAACTGCCCCTGTGGGTTTCCGAGGCTGAAATTCTATATGGACTAGAAGGTCTCATCTCTGCACAGCCCCCCACCCTATCCCCCAACCCCCGCTCCCCCAGTGTGACTGGTGGTTTCAAACTACTGACCTTCTAGTTAGCTGCCCAACACATAACCCACTGTGCCATCAGGGCTCTTTGGCCTACTTGGCTTCTATCCAATGTTATTGAATCGCCTTTGAAAAAATCAGGAGGTTTTTAAGAAAACAGGAATTTTGACTTTCTCTAGAAAAATCGATCTGGCATCACTGGAACCTAAACTAGAGGATCCACAATTCCACGTGGCTCTGGGAATCTCAACATTTCTTCCTCCTGCTCAAAGTAAAATGGTTTAAGGGGACCTTTCACAGCTGGTGGGCTGGTCTCCTTTCTAGAAAGTTGCCTCTGTAAAGAAAATGCATCTTTCTTCCCTTTTACCTAGTTGGGGGTGGTGAGGGTAGCAGGAGCTATTGGGTTAAGAAAAAACAGTCCAGGTAGCTTCAGTCTGCCCTGCCAGGGCTTTAGAGGCCAAGCCTTTTTTGCTCC
Organism: Tenrec ecaudatus; assembly: GCF_050624435.1. NCBI lineage: Eukaryota > Metazoa > Chordata > Mammalia > Afrosoricida > Tenrecidae > Tenrec > Tenrec ecaudatus. The sequence goes on along the minus strand of NW_027457576.1, from coordinate 277,646 downwards.
AGCTGACTGACCTGCTGTTTCCAGGGCAGCCCCACCATCTGTTCCCAGATGCAGGGAGGGAGCCGACTTTCCTCCATCACACCTGCCCCAAACTCAGGCCCAGAACTACTGTCTAAACACAGAACAACTTTTGTCTGTGGCCAAATGTGGGACCCCAAATTTCTTCCCTCTTTCCCGATACTCCTTCAGTGACTTGATGACCTGGGCCAGGCTGAGATGAATTAGCTTGCTCCTCACAGCTGGCTGCTGGGTTCCAGTCAACTCCTAGAGGCCACTGGCTGTGCCCATCAGTAGAAGTGGGAGTTGAGAACCCTCAGCTCTTGGCTGAGCAGCTCTGTCAGTCTGTAGCTGTTGACTGTAGCTGCTTCTGACAGCCAGTCTAGCTGGTGCTTTAAGTCATTTCAGTCGCTCCACCTCAGCTGTGATTAGTCTAGTCTCGGTAGCCTCAGAGGGAGGGGAAAACAAAACACCTCAATGACTTTGAATCAGAGTGGGTTATCCTCTTTTAAAAGGCAGAAAGTCTGAATTGGAGGATATTTTTGGGGGGTCTCTTTTATGCATTTCACATTTATGAAATAAGAACTAACAGTATTTGTTCCAGTAAGTGGATCAGAACCACCTAAGGGCACACTCCTCCCACCAGGCCACGCCTCACTAAGAATAGAGGTCCATCACTTGTCTGGCATTTTGTGGTACTGTGGTGACTTTTGTTTTGTGAGATACTGGGAGCTATGTGATTGGCATTTCATATACCAGCAGGGTCACCCAAAGAGCTTCCAGACAAAGAACAGACAATGAAGAAGGAATTGGCTGCCTGCACGGGAAGAATGAGCCATTGAAAACCCTATGGATAGCAGCAACACTGTCAGTTACTAGACCCCCCATGAACAACAGAAGAACATTGTCAGAACGTGTGCCAGAAGATGAGCTCTTCAACTTGGAAAGTACTCAAAATACGGCTGAGGAAGAGGAAGAGCTGACTTTTCATAGGCAAGTCGACCATACTGATGCAAATCGAGTATAGCCATCAGGACCTTCATTTGCTGATGGGGCACAACTCAAAATGAGGAGAAACAGTTCAAATCGTCATTAATAATTGAAACTTGGGATGTATGAAATATGAATCTAGGGACATTGGAAGTCATTAAAAATGAAATGGAATACATAAAGATTGATATTGTAAGCATTAGTTAGCTGAAATGGACTGATATTGACCATTTTGAAACAGAAAATCTTACGGTTTACTCTGCTGGAAATGACACAATCAAGAGAAACAACATTGCATTCATCATCAAAAGGACATTTTAAGATCTATTTTAATGTACAATGCTATCTTTGATAGGATGCTATCTATGCCCCTTCAAGGAGAACCAATCAATACAACTATTGTTCAAATTTATGCACCAACCACACAAAGCTGGTGATGCAGAAATTGAATAATTCTACCACCATATTCAGTCCCAAATTTGTCAGACTTGCTATCAAAATGCTATTGGAATGCAAAAGTTGAAAACAAAGAGGAAGGATCAGTAGTTGAAAAATATGGTCTTGGTGATAGAAACCAAGCTGGAGATCGCATGACAGAGTTTGCAAGACCAATAAATTGCTGATAGCATATACTATATTTTCCAACTTCTGTTCTTTCCTCTTTGGTTCCAACATTTGCACTCCAATCACCAATAATTACCAATTTATCTTGATTGTATGTTAGAATTTTGCATGATTAATGATTTCTTCAAACATTTGATCAACAACAAAAAAGGTGACCATAAATGTGGACTTCTCCAGATGGAATACACGGAAATCAAATTGACTACACCTGTGGGAAGAGACAATAAAAGAAGCTCAATATCAGCAACTGAAACCAGTCCAGGGACTGATTGTGGAACAGATCAGCAATTGTTCATATGTGAGCTCAAGTTGAAGTTCAAGAAAATGCAAACAAGTACACGAGAGTCAATATACAACCTTGATAATAACCAACCAAATTTTGAGAACATCTCTGAATAAAGCACAGTGTAATTATAAAAAAAATGAAATAAAGAAAAGATACAAGTGCATGTCCAAAGAGACTCTGAAACTTACTCTTAATCAGAGAGTAGCTAAAGCAAAAGGAAGAAATGATGAAGTAAAGAGCTAAATAGAAAATTTCAAAGGACACCTCGAGAATACAAAGTAAAATATTATCACAAAATGTGCAAAAGCCTAGAGTTAGAAAACCAAAACAGAACATATTCAGCATATCTTAAACTGAAAGAACTGAAGAAAAATGTCAAGTCTTGAGGTGCAATATTAAAAAATTCTATGGGCAAAATATTGAATGATGAAGGAAACATCTGAGGAAGATGGAAACAATATGGAGTCACTGTATCAAAAAGAATAGACCAACATTCAACCATTTCAGGAGGTAACATATGAGCAAGAACCAATGGTCAGGAAAGAAGAAATTCAAGATGCATGGAAAGCACTAGCCCAAAACAAGATGCCAGGAATTGCTGGAATATCTATTGAAATGTTTCCACAAGCTGATAAAGCACTGGCAGCACTCACTCATCTATGTCAGGAAATTTGGAATACAGCTACTTGGCTAACGGACTGGAAAAGATCCATATGTGTATACATACCAAAGAAGGGAGACCAACAGAATGGTCAAATTATGTAACACTATCATTGGCATCACATGTGAGTCAAATTGTACTGAAGCTAATACAACAACAGTTGCATTGATTCATTGACAGAAAGTTACCATATTCAGCATTCAAGAGCCATCGTGGCACAGTGGTTACAGGTTGGATTGCAAACCCCAAGGTCAGCAGTTCAAAACCACCAGTCACTCCGTGGGAGAAAGGCAAGGTTTTCTACTCCCATAATGAGTTACAGTCTCAGAAACTCACAGGGGCAGTTAGTTCTACCCTATACTATAGGGTCAGGATGAGTTGTCATCAACTACAAGGCAGTGAGTTTGGTTTCCCAGAGATTTAAGCCAGATTCAGAAGAGGATGTGGAACAAAGGATATCAGATATCAGATGGATCTTGCCTGAAAGCAGTGAATACCCTAAAGATGGTTACTTATGTTTTATTAACACCCAAGCTATCTGACTGTGTGGATCATAAGAAAACATGGATAGTTTTGAGAAGAGAATTCCAGAACACTTATAGAACAAGGGTAGATTGCATGGTTTAAGAACCAAGAAAGGTGTGCATCCTGGTTGCACCCACTTATTATACTTTTTCAATTGTATGGTGAGCAAATAATCAGAGAAGCCAAATTATATGAAGAAGAACACAGAATCAGATTTGGAGGAAATATTATTAACTACCTGCTATATGCAGACGACACAGTTTGGCTTGCTGACAAGGATGGGGGACTTGAAGCACTTGCTGGTGAAGATCAAGGATTGCAGCCTTCAATGTGGGATACAACTCAACACAAAGAAAACCAAAATCCTCACAACTGAACCAATAGGTAACATGATGATAAATCGAGAAAAACCTGAAGTTGTCAAGGATTTTGTCTTGTCTGGATCCACAAGCAATGCTCCTGGAAGCAGCAGTCAAGAGATGAAAAGATACATTGCACTGGGTAGATCTGCTGCATAAGAGCTCTTTAGAATGTTGAAAAGTTAGGATGTTACTTTAAGCAGGAAGTACACCTGATCCAAACCATAGTATTTTCATTTGCCTCATCTGCATGTGAAAAGCTTGCCATTGAGTGAAGAAGACCCAGGTAAACTGTATGAATTTGAACCATGGTACTGGCAAAGAATATTGACAGTACCATGGACTGCCAAAAGAACAAACAAAATCTGTCTTGGAAGTACGGCCAGAATTCCCATTAGAAGTAAGGATGGTGAGACTTTGGACATGTTGTCAGTGGAGACCAGTCCCTGGAGAGGCATCATGCTTAGAAAAATGGAAGGGCTGTGAAAAAAGGTTGAAGGCCCTTGAAGAGCTGGATTGACACAGTGACGACAACAAGAGGACTGAGCATAGGAACACTTGGGTGGATGGAGGAGGAGCTGTTATTGTTACATTCTGCTGTGAATAGGTTTGCCATGGACCAGAACCAACTGGATGGCAAACTAACAACAACAACAACAGGGAGAGACATTAAAAAGCCAAACTCACTGCCATTGAGTTGACCTTGATTCAGAGCAACCCTGGAGGACAGGGTAGGACTGGCACCCGTGAGTTTCCCGAGAGTGTAACTTTTCACAGGAGGGGAAAGCCCCTTTAACCTACTACTTAGCAGCCCAGCCCATCACCAGGGCTCCACAAGGATAGAGAGAAACACTGTTAGGGCTGGATAGGGCAGAGGCTGTACACTGGTACAAATGAGGGCTGGAGGTACAGGGAATCCTTGGTGGACGATACCTTCAGGACCAAGGGTGTGAGGGGCGATGCTGGGAGAGTGGAGGGTGAGTGGGTTGGAAAGGGGGAACTGATTACAGGATCCACATGTGACCTCTTCCCTGGGAGAGGGACAGCAGAGAACCGGGGAAGGGAGACTCCGGATAGGGCAAGATATGACAAAATAACGATGTATAAATTACCAAGGGCACATGAGGGAGGGGGGGAAGGGGAGGGAGGGGAAAAAAAGAGGACCTGATGCAAAGGGCTTAAGTGGAGAGCAAATGCTTTGAGAATGATTGGGGTAGGGAATGTATGGATGTGCTTTATACAATTGATGTATGAATATGTATGGATTGTGATAAGAGTTGTATGAGTCCCTAATAAAATGTAAAAAAGGAAAAGAGGAGAAAAAAATTATTAGGGCAAAGACTGTACAGATGTGCTTTACACAATTGATGTATGTATATGTATGAACTGTGATAAGAGTTGTATGAGCCCCTAATAAATTGTTAAAAAAAAAATGATCCTCAATTCTATCTGAATCCTTGCCAGAGCTGCAAGTTGCCTTAATAAACACGTGCAAAAAAAGTACCTCTGGCAGCAGACCGCTCAGGTTCAAATCCAGGCTCTCTAACTTATTGACTATGTGACCTTGGGCAAACCTGGACCTCTCTGTGCTTCCAAAGACTCACTTTCCAAAAGGGAAGTCATAAGCCAACTTTTCTTATTCCTCACTGGGTTGCTTTGAAGATGAAATGAGACATCTGTCTAAAAATGCTTCTGACCATCCCTTGGTTCTCAGAGCTCCACAAATGCTATGGATTATTGTTATAAGATTATGAATGATTTTTTCCAAGGGTAGTGCAAAGATTAACATCAGTGCTACTTCTCTCTGACAAAATATCAATCCAAATTTCTAAATAGCAGGGTCTGAACGGATGCGCTGTTAACAGCATCTTGCTTTTCTCCCATCACTTGTCACAGTAAATCTGATAAGAAATGCTGGGCTAGGGCCTGCAGCCAAGCCCCTCACTGGCAGCGTGCAGGACCTCAGGTTGTTGCCAGGCCAAGGGACATCACAATGGCAAGAGGAGACTCCACAAAGGGCCCCTGCTTCCTCCCCCACGCCACCCTTCCCCACATTCAGGGTGAAACATCAAAATACAATTTTTTTTGTCACCTGGTGAAATAATGAGCCCCCATTCCCATTGCCTTGGTATCATCAGAGTGCAACAGCCACGTGGGGTCATCGCTGTCTCCGTGTTAATGCTGCTCACTTCAAACATTTTCACAGGCCCTGGCGAAATGAAACCCGTGCTTTCTACCTAGGTAGAGTTTGAGGCGATTCAGCCCATTTGCTTCTGCTGAAGAGGCTACCTCAGAAAAACAGGAAATAAAAACATAGAGGGTGCCATTGACATTAGGTTTCTCGTTTTCTTCCTTTCTTCCCTACCTTCCTTTCTTCTTGCCCTTCTCTTTCTCTTTTCTTCCTTCCCTCCCTTTGCTCACGTCTTCCTGCCTGCCTTCACTTTCCATCTTCCCTCCCAAACTCCTCCATTTCTTCTTCGCTCCTCTCTCCCCACCGCCACCTTTCTCCTTTCCTTCCCTGCCTTTTCCCTTAGGCCTCCCAGTTTCCCTCCTTCACTCTCTCCTTTGCTCCTTCCTTCCCCCACCTTGTTTTGATCCAGTGATTTGTACTCCTTTCTTCCTCTCATCCCACCCCTCCCCATTGCTGGAGAAACATCAGTTCCTTGTGGTGCTGGTTTCTTGGCGCCAGACCCTGTTCTTTGGGTGTTCACAAGTCTGTGTCCTGTGTGCAAACATAAGACAGACATATGATCAGGATTGGACAGAAGATGGGATTTGACAGGTGTTCTGCATCCCAAATCTCCAGGAGGCAAAGGTAAAGTCAGGCTCCTGCCTTTAAAGTTATGTCTCCCATTGTAACTGCATCCCACAAAAGCTCCTGCCTCCTGGCCACCTGAGGCCTGCTGCCTGCCTTCCTCTAGCTCCTGGGGAATTGGGGCACCAGTGGCAAGAACAACAAAAATCCCCAGGAGTTGACAAGAAGGGAAGCTGCCTTGCTCGAGAGACGGCCCCCTCACCCACCTGCATGATGTTGAGATATAGGTTCTCATCCCTGTGGCTGGGCAAGAAACACCCTCTCCCCAAACGCAGTGGCTTCAAACAAGGACCATCATCGTGTGGTTGCTGGGAGGCCACTGGGTGGTGCTTGGAGTCTCCCATGAGTTGGCAGTCACATGGGAGCTGGGGCAGGGGCCTCTGGTGACTCCAGTGCCTACATGTGCACTCAGAGGGCTGGAAGCTGAAGCTGGGTGCTTAGCTGGGTTGTTGGTTGGAGTGTCTCCACGTGGCCTTTCCAGGCGGCTCAGGCTTCTTTCAGCATAGTGTCCGGGTGCTGAGAAGTGTCCTGAGAGGTAGCACGTGGAGGCTGGACATTCTAAGGGTGAGCACTCAAGAAGAAGTCTTTGAAGGGATTTTTCAGAAGCTGTGAAGCACTTTGTGGGAGGGAAGGGGGTTGCCCAAACTAGATGTCACAGTGTCATCTTCTCCATAATCTATTGGTCACAGAGGTCATGGAACATCCCAATTTAAGGGGAAAGGGCATAGACTCTACCTTCCTATAGGTAACCTGTCAAGGAATTTGGGGGTCACATACGAAGACTGGGAGACCCTGGGTGGCACAAATGGTTAAGGACTCAACGTATCAAGAGGTGGGCAGCTGCACCCCTCAGAAGAAATAACTAATGGCCTGCTTCTAGAAGCCCACAGGCTTGAGAATCCTGTGATGTGTAGTTTCTCCCTGGCACCCAGAGGGTCCTCGGGAACCAGAACCAACATAACAGCAATGGGTTGGGTTTTTGTTGGTTTTGTTTGGGCTAATATTAAAATGACTAGTATTAAATTATATATGTATTGTGTTTAACTCTCAGGACTCTGATTATGCTGAAGTTGAACAAAACCGTCTGCCTCTTCTATGAACGCCAGCCGATGGAGGCAAAGGGTGAGGGTCTAGAGGAAGAATGAATGTCCCATTCCCGTCCTTATGTTTCAGATGTCCTTAAAGGGCACAGGGGACAAACCAGATGTCTTTGATATGATTTTAGCCTAATGATGTGCTAGTATGATGATGAGCAGCCTGAAAAGTGGTTTTAACTAATGTGATCCAATATTTGAAAAGTTGACGATTTCACATCGAATTTTATATTCTCAGCATCTCAGTTACAAACAGAAAATCAGGCCTTAAAATCCTTGCATTTCCCCAAGGCAACAACAGTCTGGAGCTAGAATTTGAATGTCCCCTGTGGATGAGCTGACACGTGCCTGTTAACCAGAGTCCCCATCCATCCCTATTGCCCCCAAAACAGAGGTTGGCTACAAGTATCCTTTATCTATATGGCTAAATAGGTTAGTTAGTTTGGATTGGGTTGCTAGTTTTTCCTGTTTTGTTTTGCTTACTTTTGATTTTTTGGGGGGCTAGGAAATGGTGTGTATTTTGGTACCATGTCTTCCAAAGCGAGAAAACCAAACCCAGTAAGCCAAGAAGGTCAAACAGTCTAGATTAATGATGAAAGGAGGAGCCCTGTTGGTGTGGTAGATTATGAGTTGGACTTCTAAATGCAACATCAGAAGTTCGAAACTCCCCCCACCCCCACTCCACAGGAGAAAGATGAGATTTTCTACTCCTGTAAAGATTTACAGCCTTGGAAACCCACAGGGGCAGTTCTATACTCTGTCCAAAGGGTTGCTATATGTCAGAATTGATTCCAGGGTAATGAGGTTTTCTTGATTGATATAAATAATTTTTGGTGAGTATTGAAAAAACCAGTCAATATTATTTTTAATACACATCAAAGAAGGTCCACATTAATTGTTCACACAACCCTGCCACCTTCTTTCTTTATTCCCTTGCCTCCCACTCTCCTTTCTTCCTTCCTATGGTCTTTTATCTCATTCATTTTCTTTCAAGGGTTAGCCTAGGAGTGGGAAAGTCTGACTAATTCTTAACCAAAAGACTAAATTGGTTTTATTGTTGGTGTTATTACTTGGGTTAAATTTTTTTCTTTTCTCTTCTTCTATTGGTTTGTGTCATGTAACCCAGAAAATGGGGAAACATTTGGAACATCAAAACACTATCCTTTCTCAGTAGACTACAAGCATTAAAGGCAACAGAGATAAATACTCCAATAATAACAATAACATACAAGGATAGCTAGAGAGATAAATAGATAGATAGAAAAACCACAAAATCTGAGCAGTTGTGGGAAGGGGAATGGGAATAGCCCCATGAATAAATATAGGTTTGCCAGAGAATAGTTCTATATACATATTAGCATATACTACAAATATGACCATGAATATAATAGTGCATCCAGGAGGCATAGTTAGGAAATGTCTTAGCTAGAACAAAACCCCTTGAGGGAGCGTGTCCTAAATATCGGGGATCAGGAACATAGCTCTGAGAGACCTCAAGATCAATTGGTACAAACTAGCTCACAAAGACAATGTTCTGTATCCATCAGGGAAGTGACTGGGATCTTCAAAAGCTAGTGAGTAGCAAACTAAAAGTCGGTTCTTGGTCTCACCCTATGTGTTGGACAGGGTTCTCTAGAGAGACAAAACCATATTGCTAGTAATTATATATAAATATATTTATAAAGCTAGATATGCAATACAAGAAATGAACCACTAAATTATATACAGATAGATAACACAAGAAACTAACAGTTAAATTATAAAACAGTGAGACACTAGCAGTCCTTTAAGGCTTGAGAGCCGCCAGTTGCCAGTCCCTTTCTGTAGAGAGAGCTGGGCTATATATACCCAGGCAGCAAACAGCAAGGCAAGTCACCAACTGTCACCAACTGTCGGTCCCCAGCTCCAGAGACGAACATTCCAATCCTGTGGGATTAAATGGACCTCAACTTACAGCGACAGAGTCCACAAGCTAGGCATCCCACAGGTAGTGTACCCCTTTAAATTGAGGCATAGAACAAGCAAGGCGAGGCTCACGAAGCCATTTATCCCTCTGCCCTTCGATTAATCCTACTTGTGTTTATCGGCCAGGCTGGCACAATAAACTATTGCACCCTGTCTGGAGCGAATAACATTGAAGAAGCTCAAGATGCCTGGCAACAATTAGTCCAAATCAGTAATGGACTATGCGTACCTCAGCCTCTATGATGCTAAGGTCAGAAGAACTAAATGGTGCCTGCCTATGACAAACAGCTGCTCTGAAAGGGATCATGGTACATGGTCCTAGATAGAGTGGGGAGTAATGTGTAAGAAAACTGAAAGTCATACTACTACTACCAATAGTAATAATAATAATGGTAAAAGATGAGGTTTATTGGTTAGATAGACTAGTGAGATCCCCACTACTATGGTCCTTCATCACCCTTCAGGTCTGGAACTGAATTCAACCCCCTGAAAAATAGACAGGTTTATAAAGTGAACCTTATGAGAAAAGATTGCAGCCCTCAGTATGGTTTACAACTCAATGTCAAGAAGACACACATCCTCACAACTTGATCAATAGGTACCATGATAAATGGAGAAGTTTGTTGTTTTTTTTACTTGTTGTTATTTGTTGAAGTTGTCACGGATTTTTTGTCTTGATGAGGTCTATAATCAATGCTCTTGGAAGCTGCAATCATGAGATCAAATGACGCATTCCATATGGATACATTTGGTGCACAATACGTCTGTAGAGTGCTAAAAAGCAAGGATGTTACTTTGAGGACTAAGGTGCACCTTACCCAAGCCATAGTAATTTAAATTGCCTCATAAGTATGTGAAAGTCAGACATTGAATAAGGAAGGCTGAAGAAGAATTGATATGTCTGAATTGTGGTGCTGGTGAAGAATATTGAAAGTAACATGGACTGGCAAGGGAACAAACAGATCTGTCTTAGAAGAAGTATGGTCAGAGGGCTCCTTAAAGGCAAGGATGGTGAGACTTCCTCTCACATACTTTGGTCATGTTATTAAGAGAGACTAGTCCCTGGAGAAGGACATCATGCCAGGTAAAGTAGAGGGACAGTGAAAGAGAGGAAGCCCCTTAAGGAGATGGATTGACAGTGACTGAAACAAGGGGCTCAAGCTTGGGAACAATTAGGAGAATTATTCAGGGCTAGGTAGTGTTTCTGTCTGTTTGGCATAGGGTCAATGTGGGTTGCAACTGGCTCAATGGCACCTGATAAGAACAACTACACCAAAATGTATCATAGCACTGAGGAGCACACATTCCTCAGAACCATCAACCATTCAAAAGCAAATAGGCAGTATTTGCCCAAGGCCAAATTAAAAAGGCAGGCAAGGTTAGGGGAGAAGGATGAATGAAAACAGGAAGCAGAGTTTCAATGGCATGAGTGATATTACATTGCAGGAGATTGTCATCAATGTCACATAACAAAACGTGTATAAATTGTTACGTGCAAAGCTGATTTTCTCTGTAAACCTTAACCCACCTTACAATAAAAAGTTTCTTTTTTTAAAACAAAGACACCATCGTTCATATTATAGACACAGCCAAAGAAAGATCTCCTGGACAATCCTAAAAGGATCTCCCAAATGATTTGGGTAGTTAGCCCTCCCCAGGGAGTTCTACCCATTGAAACGCTGGGCGGTTATGGCTGCAATTATATTTCAGGCCAGAAGAGGCAGCAGAGGCCTGGTTGTTCAAATGCTACAAAACTACCAGACAATGGGCAAACAGTTTCTTTCCACGGACGACTAGCGGCTCTGTCATATCCATGTCTGGTGTTCAACACTTGGCGACAGAATCCAGCCCGCTGGGTTTGGGTGGGGTCTGTTTCTCACCCATGCTTGGCTTGGGATTGTTCTATGGCATCCACAAAGTGGAGTCCTTTCCTTTCTGATGTCCCGAGAAAGCTGTTTTCTCCTTTTTCTCTCTCTGGCCCTCTTCCCAAGAACCCTGGGGTTCACTCTGCTTTCCTCTGGTTGATGTTTCTCAGGCAGTTACTTGACCTCGGTTCATCTACTGCAGGTGACCATTAGCAAGTAACTGTACCGTCCTTGGATGGTATTGTTCATGAGCTAGGCTGCGAACTACGGGTTAAAGGTTTGAGTTCACCCAGAGGTGCCTTCCAAGAAGGGCCTGGTGCTATGCCTCTGGAAAAAAACCCACCCCAGCCATGGAAAATTCTAGGGACCGGACTTCTCTAACACACTTGGGCTCTCCATGAGTCCGAGTTGACTCAATGGCAATTGGTTGCTGGTATTCCTGTAAGTAGAAGACAACAATCTTTAAGCAGTCCCTCTTGGATTCATGGGAGGAGGATGGCTTCCTCTGAGAGAACTTCTCAGGGCTCCAAGGGCTCAATGATCTTACAAAAAATGAGAGAAATGATGAGCCTGATGACAGATGATATTGCTATGCAGGCCTCGTTTCAGGATGCTCAAGTTTCCAGGTCTTTCCCTGACTCACAGTGTAGCCCTGTGAGGTTCCAAATAGAAGGGCACCCTTGCTCCCAGGACCTGGAGCCTTGTAGCTGAGCAGAGCAGTCATGATGAGAAAGAGGACCCAAGGGGGAAGTCAGGGGGCTGCTTCACTTGTCTCAGTGTCAAGCAAACAAATGTTTTGGCAGGAAATTTCTCTTCAAGAGTGTTCTGATTTCTTGAAGGAAATATTTTTCTGAACCATTTCCTCAGGGGAAAACCACTCAACTACCTCGGGAAGGAAGATTTTTCTCCTTCCAAGCTTACCAGGCTGTGCTAACTCACAGAGGAGGTGTGACTAGCAGGCAATGAAACTGATTTCCAGACTCCTATGAAAATCAGCAAGTGCTCGGCTACTAAGTGAAAGGTCGGCAGTTGGAAAACCCCAGCTGCTCTGCAGGAGAAAGTGGTGGCTGACTGTGTCTGACAAGATGACAGCTTTGGAAACCCAATGGGGCAGTTCTCCTCTGTGTTCTACAGTTGCTTTGAGTTGGAGTGGACTTGACAGTGATAGATCTGATCTTTTTCCCCATGAAAATCAACTTTCACGAATACATGTGCATTCATGGATGTCTGTGTCTGCTTTGGCATGCATGTGCACATATGTGCCTATTTGCACGTGGATGAATACGTCTGTGAATGTGGGCGTCTCTATTTACTTTGCCATGTGTGTGCACATGTCTGCCTTTGTCAGTATGCATGCGGGCTCAGGCAGCATAAAGAGATCACAGAGAAACTTGGAGAGAAAGAGAAAAGTAACCTATTTTCTCATGGGTCTCCCATACCTGACGGTCTACTGGCATCCACCGCCACGAAGACCAGAGGTCACTTCATGCCATGTGTCCAGCTGCACATTGCTGGTTGAGGTCAGTCACCAGGGAGGCAAGTGAGACTGGCCTCGCCAACCTACCACCCACCTGCAGGAGTGATTCCCACCATCTGTCCTGGAGCCCCTCCCACCTTACTCAGCCTCCCTAGACCTTGAGTGAAAGGCGTTTCCAACGTTTTTACATAAAGATTTCTGAGATTGACTGAAGAAATGATTTCATTTGACAAAACAAGAAGCTTTGAATTTAAAGATTTGAGGCAAGTGCCCTTCAGAGAGGGGCCACAGGACGGGGCCATGCTCCCTTCCGGTATGCACAGGGGTTGCTATGAGTTGGAACCAACTTGATGAGCACCTGCCAGCAACAACAACAACCAGAAGTTGTCCAAACTTCTGTGGCCTCAACTCGGAAATGAGAATATTATTATTGCCTCCTAGAAAGAACTCAAGGTATGTACAATTGGTTAATAGGCGTTTGGAAAGTGAGTACATTAAGTGGACTGATGACATTGATAAGGCAATAAGAAACTGAGAAGGCTTCACTAACAGGTGCTTTCACATCTGTAACCAGTAGATTCCTTCCTTCTTCATCTCTTGCCATCTTAATCAGCTCCCACACTTTCCAGGCAGCTTGAGGGATTAAATGTTCAGTCTGATCCTATTATAAGCCTCAGCCTCAGAATCAGAGGCTTTACCTGAGGTTTGAGGAGCTATACTGGGAATGAGGGAGAGTAACCTGTCTTTTCTATTGCTCTCCTATCGCTCCCTCTTCCCTAGCCCTTCCCTGTCTCTGGGCCTGCCTTTCCTCCCTAGAGCATTGGCTTCCGGGAGAAGGGGATGGAAACAATGAGCACAATGAGCACATTCCTGACCAGGCCTCTTACCATGCTATGTTCCAACCCTCTCTTGGAAGGGCCTCCACCAAGTCCTCTTATGTCATCTCACAATAACTTGTTAGATACCATTGAGTGAGCTCCTGACTCATAGCAAAAGTACACACAAGAGATTGAAGCACCACCTGGTCCTGCACCGTCCTCACAATGGTCCTTGTGTGTGAGCCCATGGTTGCAGCAGTGTGGAGGAGATCCTGTCCAAGAAGGCTGCCAGTGGGTGGGAGGGGCTGCAGCTTTCAGAGACTTTGGAGGATGCCAAGGTGGATAGTTCACGGCGTATCATATGAGGTCAGCCAGCGGGCCTTGGGGGCCCTTCCCATTATCCATAGATATATGAAATAAATGGAGGCCCTCAGCAAGATGGGCTGCAGACACCTCCAGGACTCACTTGATCCTTGGCAAGCTCCCTTAGCCTTAGGACACCACCTGCTGGAACTGTGGCTTTGCTGCCTCTCCTGGCTCTCAACTTCCCTCCTAGAGGACTCCAGCCACCCTTCTCCTTCCAGATCCTTCCAGCAGGAGACAGATATTGGTCTCTATGCTTTTGCATGTGGCCAGTTTTCTAGGGACAGATCAGCCTCTCCCAAGAATTTGGGTTCACCAGAGTGAGCGTGCCCACAAGTCTGCAGAGCGTACGGCCAGGCCTCTGAAGAGAGAACTGCTGGAAGATTTGCCCCTTTTCAAAAGCGCTAATTCCACAGTTGAGAGCTCGTCTCCTGGGGACTCAGCTTGAGTCTCAAGGAGCACATCCCCTTTGACACTGCTGGCAACTCGAGGTGCTGTGGGTCATTTTCTTGCCTTTGAGGAGTGCAAGGGAAATGCTACAATATGTCCCTTCACATGACCCACCAATCCTTATCTGGAGAACTCTCTGAGATGACAGGGATGAGAGGGAGATGTTCCTGGGGCAAGCTTTCACCTGCACATCTCTCAGGTGAGTCAAACATTTGACCCCCAAAAGTTGAGTATGATGGTGAGAGTTCAGGCTGGGAGATAGAGTGTCTGGGTTCAAATCAAGAGACTGCACATCTCAACTCCCATGGTTCTCCTGCATAAAACCCAAGCCAAGCAGTTTATCACTTCCCGGCTGAGTATCCTACTGAGGCCAGCTAAACTCATTCTTTGCTGATGACAACGTTGCTTGTACCAAATGGCTTTGCCATGTAGCCCTTAGCAATGGCCAGAAGGGCTGCTCATCAAACCGCAGAGCAGGGCTTCTGGCGCACACGTTAAGAAGGGGGCTATTCACAACAAGGTCAGTAGTTCAGAACCCACTAGCTGTTTCTCTGGAGAAAAACTGTGGCTGTGTGCTTCCATAAAGATGCCCAGCCATGGAACCCCCCTGGAGAGGGCCATGATGAACTGGAGTGAGCTCTACAGGAGTGGGATTTTTTACTGTGGATGTAATCCCACCTGGGCAGATATTTTCTTTGTGACTTAAAGAGGCTGTACCTTACACCAATGACTTGGCTGATACAAAAGGATTCAATTCAACACTGAAGCAAACCAACTCCAAGGGAAGAAGGCAGCTGCCATGCAGAGAGCTCCAAGGACCACCAACCATGGAGGTCATTGAAGCCAAAACAAGAATACCGCCCACCAGCCCTCAGCCCCCAGGGATGGACAAAGAGTGCGTGCCCATCAAGCTGGTGCACTGGCATGATGCTGTCAGCCTCCGGTGCTGTGAGAACATTGACTTTGGTGTGTTAAAGGCACCCACTTGCGGTATGTTTGTGATGTCAGCGTGTGGAAACTATGGCAAGCCCCCCTCCCTGCCTCACAGCAGCAAAGCCTCGGCATTAAAACCCTGTGCCTTCTGTGGCGCTTGCCAGCTGTGAGAGGGCAGGAAATGCCCTTGGCTTTTCTGCTCCTTGTTGCGACCTCCCTCTGAGGCAGGGAGCAGAGGATTTGAGGTTGGAATCTGTTTTGTTTCATCACTACCCTTTGTCATCTCTCTGAACACTGTCATGTGCTCCTCACCAGTGCTTCGCCCTCTCTATCACCACGCCATGTGCTCTTTAAAACATGCACACACACACACACACACACACACACACACACCTAATGTTCACATTTTGAGGCACATTTGTCTTTAATTCACTAATAATAACAATAATTATTCAAAGCCACATTACCATCTGAAAAGAAATCTCTATGCATACACTTAGATCATGGATGCCAACTGCCTTCTTAACATTTCCCAATGAAATATTCAGCAGCGATTATATTAAGCCTGAAGCTGTTCATCCAGTTTGTGTTAATCAAAACAAAAACAAGAGACGAAGGGATCCAAAAGGACATGTAAGATCATAGACTGAAAGTAGCCCCATCGAGCACCAAAGGCTTGTCCAGAAGGGCAGAGCCACAGGTAAAAGCTACATCTCTCTGGAGTTGCTGGCATTTAACTAGATGCAAAATGTCAGCGCAGGAAATGGCTTGCCCAATGCAAATACTAACAAGGGAGGCATGTGTTCCTATGTAAATGGAGCTTTAGCCAATCCGGGCCTTCAGGATCCAGCTCCCATCGCAGCATCCACGGGAAGCACCAGGGGAATGTTCCGTTTGCTTATTTTCCCTCTCTTTGCTAAGAAGAAAAAGAGCCTTTGTGGCCTAGTGGCTACAAGTTGGGCTGCTAATTGCTATATCAGCAGTTTGAAACTACCAGCTGCTTTGTGGGAGAAAGATAAGGCATTCTGCTCCCATAAAGAGTTCGAGTCTCAGACACTCACAGGGGCAGTTCTACGCTGCCCTATAAGTTGGCTGTGAGTCAGCATGGATTCGATGGCAGTGAGTTTTCTAAGAGTAAGAAGTATCTAGGGGTGTAAACAGTTAATGAGCTCTGCTATTAAGGGAAAAGTTGTCATTCCCAACCCACTTAGAGGAGCTGTGAAAGAGAAGCCTGGCAATCTTCTTCAGAATCCTCGGCCATTGAAAAGTTTATAGAATGTATTGACCTAGGTTGTTAAATAGATCCAGGTATATGGTGGAGCATACAGGGACCAATGTCATAAAACGGGGTGGGGGTGGAAAAAAATCTCTGAGACATGCAAAAACTGTGAGGGAATGAGTTGTTGAGGCTGGGGGATCAGGACCATCGTCTCTGGGATTTTCAAAGTTCCTGAGCAATCAGGAAAGGGGCAAGAGTTGGTCTCTCCCTATCCAGAGGACAGCAGAAGAGGAGAACTGATTGGGCACAATGAATCAATGACTAGTGACTCAAGCAACGATCACCCTCCACCACTGGAGACCAGAAGAACTAGATGGTGCCTAGCTCTCACTATCGACTGCTATGAAAGAGATCACATTAGAAGGGCTTGATTAGAGTAGAAGGGAAATGTGGGGCAAAACTCAAAATCATGATTGTCGCGTGCCAGGTCTCGCCAGCAAGAAAAGACGCACCACAACAGGATTCTTCCACAAGCATTTAATTTTTCATAATGCGGTAAAAGACCCCGAAACCCCAAACTACTGCTGCTTATATATGCTCTATTGGGACGTGCTGTGCCCTGATTGGTGCATTTGCCAAAACCTCATGCATTGATTGGTGAGTTCGCCAGAACCTTCGTTTGCATACTCCAGGGTGGAGTTATGACTACGTCATCTCAGCATCGCGCATGCGCTAAGTGGTTGTTTATCACTTAGTTGGACCACCGCCCTGACTGCCCGGCGCCATCTAGTAATGGCGGCGAGAGCTGCGGCCACCCACATCACGAGAGCTGTGGCTTCCCACATCTCGCGAGAGCTACGGCTTCCCACACATGATAAAACACCAAGCTTACTGTTTGGATAAAGGCTGGTGAAATTGCAAGACTATGGTGCTTAGTTACCCTGCAGGTCTAGAACTGAACTCATCATGGCTCAATGTTCAACCAAACAATAGACAGGTCTATAATGGGAACAATGACATTAGAGACATACAAATACCGTAGAATAATAGATCACATGAGATCAAAAGACAGCATTCCCCCAAGAACGAAGTTCAAAAAAGTTGAGAATGAAGGAAGCTTGGAGACAAGAAACAAGAAGATGTGGGGGAAGTGATGGTACATTGTGGGAATTGCTATCAATGACATGAAACAAAATGTGTATGCGTTGCTCAATGGACAGCTGAGCTGCTCTTAAACCTTCACCCAAATCACAATAAAAATGTTTTTAATCAAAGAAAACTTCATGGTTCACTTCTACTCTGACACACACGGGGTGATGAGGAAATAGTGTCAACCGGGTTTGCTGTGGTCCAACCACCAGACATGTGCTTATGGGAGAAAGAGCATGCTGACGCTGGCAATACCGAGCAGGACCAAGATGGTTTTATTTGCCTGCATCATGAAGATGGTAGCCCTGGTGGTGAGATGATTCAGAGCTCAAGTGCTAACCAAGAAGCCACCCAGTTTAAACTCACCCAGCCCTACTGAAGGAGATTTCCCTCCTCAAAGGTGTTGTTGGTTGTTATGTGCCATTGAGGCGATTCTGACTCCCTGTGATGGGAAGGAAAGGCACACTGTGCTATAGTGTAAGGGTTTTCAGCGGCTACTTCCTCTGAAGTGGGCAGTGGAAACTTTCTTTGTATTCTGTTCATAGCCTGGAAGTTTCCCTGACACCTCTTCACTTGAGGTAACCCTGCTGGCATTTGAAATACCAGTCACGTGGCTTCCAGCATCACAGTAACACACAACTCACCACAGCACCACAAATGGACAGACAACAACAGGATAGGAGTCTTCATGGGAGCAGGCAGTCACGTCTTCACTCTCTCGATGGGGATCAGTGAGTTCAAACTGCCAGTCTCTCTGTTACAGCCGCACATGCAACCACTGTGCTGCTAGGTACATTTCCTTAAAATTCTGCCTAGAAAAATCTGTGGAACAGTTCTTCTCTGTCACAGAGGGTCACTGTGAGCCAGGATGGGCTCTGAGACACACAAATGCAACACCATGAAGCCACCTTACTCTGTCCTGCTCTTATTTAACTCTATTCTTTTCTGAGCTATCTTTTCCATATATTGACAAGAGACTAGCACTGAGCAGTGTTAATTCCACCAAGGCCAGGAAGGAGGTCAAAGAGTCACAAAGGACTATCTCTTTGCTCTCATGCCACTGCACTAAGGAGGCTTGGGTGGCAGCTGGAAGCTGCACATTTCACTCCCTGTCCCTACACTCCTGGCTGAGTCTCCTCAGAGTGAGACTGCCCCTTTACCCAGCTCACTGCATTGGCTGTCTTGCTCTGAAAAGAGAATTCGCACATGTGAGTCTGACGGGGTGACAGATGGGAATCTTAATGCTGCTCTTTGGAATATGAAAGGCCTCGGATCAGAGTGCTGCAGGGGAGTGATGTCTGCAGAAGACCTGCTGGTCTCCCAGTTAGAAAGAAGCCTTCCCCTTTGCCTCAGAGGTGCGTTCACTGTGGGTGGCAAGTCAGATCCTTGGGCTGGCACTCTCAGTAAACAGATCATATGGGCACCTTGAGAAGCGCTTGCTCACTGACCCAGCTCCCCAAGGATGTAAATATACCAACCAGGATGACTAAGGACACCAGTGCCAAGAATGATCACATTCTTTGCATGTGTACAAATGAGGTGGGCAGCCACCTTCGCTGATGGTGGCTGCACAGTGAGTGTCTGGAATCACACCTGGCTAGGTGGACCATTGAAAGAGTTGGTGACATGATAATAGGGAGTACACCCCCTTGCCAGTAAAGCTGAGGAAATGGCATTTGAGGAAGCAGGGGCAGCCGGGTCGCCAGCATGAAGTCAGCGAGAACTTTGCTTGTGCCTCCTTTGTTCACTGGTGGCTGCTGGCATCTGGGTAGTGAGGACACCATGGCTACTGCCAGAATTCTCCACGGTCCCTGGTTCCACTCTCAAGTCGCTGGCTTCATCACTACCACTGCCATCGAGTCGATTCTGACTCACAGCAACCCGAAAGGACAGAGTAGAACTGCGGCTGGTGGGTCTGGGGGGCTGTGGATCATTATGAGAGCATTTCTATCTCGCAGTAGCTAAAGGGTCCAAAATGCTGGCCTTACGGTTAGCAGCCCAACATAACCCACTTGGTCATGAACCCTTGCCAGCTGATCCAGCGAGTCCATTCCCAAGTGCATATCTAAAAGAATGAAAGACGAGTACCCAGATGGATGCTGCACTAATCACTATGGGCAAAAGGTAAACAATAAGCCAACAATACCCATCAGTAGAAGAATAGAGAAAATATGATCTACACAGAGTGGGATATACATATAGTCTGCCACAAGAAAACTAAGGCCTTTGATTCGGACAGACTCTGTAACACAGGTGAACGCAAGACATGAAGTGAAAGACGCCAAACACCAAATGCCATGTATTGTGAGTCCATTTAGAGCAAAAATGCTGGACAGGTAAATCCCGTAGAGCCATAGAGTAGATTGGTGGTTTCCCAGGGTGGGGCGGGAGGGGCAATGGGGAATGACTGCTTAATGGCTGCAGGGTCGATGAAAATGTTCTGGAACTGGATGGTGGGAAGCTTTCACAGTGTCCTTAAAACTACTCTTAAAAAGGGGAGAGAAAGAATCTGCAGAAAGCACAGTTCTGATTGACTCACATGAATGCGGTCACCAAGAATTGGAATCCACTAGAATTGGAATGGCAGCTAGACTATTGTTTCCTTGGGAGGTGCCTCCAGGAAGGGCCAGTAGAGAAGGGTAATACTGATAGAGCAAAGGGAAGGGGCCGATAAAGAAATGTCATTGAGTAGGTTCCCAGAGACAGTATAAATCCTCTTGTAGTTGTCCCACCCAAAGGCTGAGGGAACTGGAGTGTGGCTCCACCTATCCCCATGTGTCATTGGTTAAAGTGGCATTAAGTTCTGGAGGATGTCAACTCCCCTGTCTGCTCAATGACTGTTCCCTGTGTGGGGTGTTACATGTGCTTCCTGTGAGACCATTGGCATTTATGGGAGTGGTGGGTGCCAAGTGCTAATACATGGGCACATTAGCAGCTGCTACAGCAAGTGCTGTACATTTTTAGCTGCTTGAGTGACAGGTGGGCCCTACCTCCTGCCTATATTCAGTGGTAGGGTGTTCAGATGGGGGCATCCGAAAAATAATAAGGCCCTATTCTTTGCAAATAGACATTATTATTATTTTAATCTGTCCCAACCCCCTTTCTTATCTGTCCCTGTGAACTACCTCACTGGCTGAAACATCAGTTCCCTGGGGAAGACACCACATTTCAATATGGTCACAAGGCTGTTTTCATTGGCCCAGGGGAGACACTTACATAAGATGGGTCAACTAGACGCTTTTTCTGGAGCATTTCCAACCAAAAAACAAAAAAAGATAGTCCCGCTTTTGCAAGTGGCCTGGCATCTAAGAAGCATAATTCAGAAGCACATGTCCCGCCATGTGGAGGAGGCGGTCTATGTTGCGAGATTACAGCATGTGCCCTGAGAGACAGACACAAAGAACACAGGAACATGCCAGTGGTGGTCAGGAACCGTCGACAGAGCCAGCTGTCCTCTTATTCTCCCCACCTTTCCATTTTCCTAGGATTCTCTCTTCCAAGTATTGGTCTCTTTGCCTGTTTACAACCAAATGAGCCCCAAATAAGATCCAGATCATAGAAATAGAAGGAGGAAGTTGGATGGAGACTGCAGTTCATACTCCCCGGAAGCCATTCAGACTCGCTGGAAGAAGGAGACCCTGTGATGGAATTAGCTCTGGATTCCTGACATTTATTGAGGAATGCTCAGGGAATAAGCACCTGTGGGGGGAATCAAGGAAGGGCACAAGAGGGAAATCTCAACAGAGGTCTCAGCCCTGCCTATGGAGAGTGTCATAGTCAGTGTTCCCTAGAGAAACCAAACCAGTTATATAGCTGTAACTGGAGATATCGATATATCCACCAGGGCTCCTATGGTTAACCACTGCACCGGCCACTCATTGCCATCAAGGTGGACTCAAAGTGACTGTGTAAAACAGTATAGAACTGACCTTTTGGGCGTTGGAGACTGTAACCTATTTTTGTGATTAATCACTATGCTTTAAATATGTTCAATTTGTAAACTAAAAATATATCCTACATATATCTAGGGGTGTAAACAGTTAATGAGCTCTGCTATTTAGGGAAAAGTTGTCATTCCTAACCCACTTAGAGGAGCTGTGAAAGAGAAGCCTGGCAATCTTCTTCAGAATCCTCGGCCATTGAAAAGTTTATAGAATGTATTGACCTTGGTTGTTAAATAGATCCAGGTATATGGTGGAGCATACAGGGACCAATGTCATAAAACGGGGTGGGGGTGGAAAAAATCTCTGAGACAGATGCAAACACTGTGAGGGAATTAGTTGTTGAGCCTGGGGGATCAGGACCATCGTCTCTGGGATTTTCAAAATTCCTGAGCAATCAGGAAAGGGGCAACAGTTGGTCTCTCCCCATACAGAGGACAGCAGAAGAGGAGAACTGATTGGGCACAATGAATCAATGACTAGTGACTCAAGCAACTATCACCCTCCACCACTGGAGACCAGAAGAACTAGATGGTGCCTAGCTCCCACTATCGACTGCTATGAAAGATCACATTAGAAGGGTTTAGGGTTAGGGTTAGGGTTAGGGTTAGGGTGAGGGTGAGGGTGAGGGTGAGGGTGAGGGTGAGGGTGAGGGTGAGGGTGAGGGTTAGGGTTAGGGTTAGGGTTAAGTTTAGGATTAGGATTAGGGTTAGGGTTTAGGGTTAGGGTTAGGGATAGAGTCAGGGATAGGGATAGGGCTAGGGCTAGGGTTAGCCTTCGGGTTAGAGTAAGGGTTAGGTTTTAGGATTAGGGCTAGGTTTAGGTCTAGGCCTAGGGTTAGAGCTTGGACTAGGGGTACGGTAGGGCTAGGGCTAGGATTAGGGTTTAGTGTTTAGGGATAGGGGTTAGTGTTAAGTTTAGGTTTAGGTTTAGGGTTATGGTTAGGGTTAGGTTTAGGGTTCGGGTTAGAGATAGATTTAGGGTTAGGGTTAGGGATAGTGATAGATTTAGGGGTTAGAGTTAGGGTTAGGGTAGGGGTAGGTTTAGGGCTGGTTTAGAGCTAGGGCTAGGTCAAGGGCTAGGGCTAGAGCTAGGGTTACAGTTAGGGTTAGGTTTAAGGTTCGGGTTAGGGTATGGTTAGGTTTGAATTAGGGTTAGGGGTTAGTATTACAGTTATATTTAGGGTTTGGGTTACGGTTAAGGGTTAGCGTTAGGGTTAGTTTTAGGGTTAGGGGTTAGAGTTAAGGTTAGGCTTAGGGTTAGGGTTAGGATTATGATTAGGATAAGAGTTAGGTTTAGGGGTTAGGGTTAGGCTTAGGGTTATGTTTAGGGTTAGGGTTAGGTGTTAGGACTAGGGTTAGGATTAGGTTTACGTAAGGGTTAGGGTTAGAGTTGGGTTAGGGGTTAAGGTTAGGGGTTAGGGTTAGGTATAGGGTTAGGGTGAGGGGTTAGGGGCTATAGTTAGGGTTAGTGTTAGGTTTAGTGTTAGGGTTTGGTTAGGGTTAGTGGTTAGGGTTAGGGTTAGGTTTAGGGCTATGTCTAGGGATAGCGCTAGGGCTAGGGCTAGGGTTAGGGTTAGTGTTAGGTTTGGGTTAGGTTTAGGGTTAGGGGTTAGGGGTTAGTGTTAGGGGTTAGGGGTTTGTGTTAGGGGTTAGGGTTAGGGTTAGGTTTAGGGGATTGGCGTTAGGTTTAGGTTTAGGGTTAGGATTAGTGTTAGGGTTAGTGCTAGGTTTAGGGTTAGGTTTACGGTTAGGGTTAGGGGTTAGGGTTAAGGTTAGGGTTAGGGTTAGGGTAAGGGTTAGGTTTTAAGGTTAGCATTAGGGTTAGTGTAAGGGTTAGGATTAGGTTTAGGGTTAAGGGTTAGGGTTAGGGATAGAGTAAGGGCTAGGGTTAGGGCTAGGGCTAGTGCTAGGATTAGGGTTAGGACTAGGGCTAGGGTTAGGGTTAGGGTTGGGCTAGTTTTAGGGCTTGGGCTAGACCTAGGACTAGGGCTAGGGTAGGGCTAGGGCTAGGGCTAGGGTTTTGGTTAGGGTTAAGGGTTAGTGTTAGAGTTAGGTTTAACTTAGGGTTAGGGTTAGGGTTAGGGTTAGGGGTTAGGGGTTAGTATTAGGGCTACGGTTAGGATTAGAGTTATCGTTAGGGTTACGGGTTAGCGGGTAAGTTTAGGGTTAGTGTTAGGGTTAGGTGTTAGGGTTAGGTTTAGGGTAAGGGTTAGTGTAAAGGTTAGGGTTAGAGTTAGGGGTTAGGGTTAGGGTTAGGGTTCGTGTTTGGCTTAGGTTTAGGGTTAGGGTTAGGAGTTAGTGTTAGGGTTAGTGGTAGGGTTAGTTTTAGGGCTATGTTTATGGCTAGGGCTAGGACTAGGGCTAGGGCTAGGGCTAGGCTTGGAGTTATGGTGAGGGTAAGGGTTAGGGTTAGGTTAGGCTCAGGTGTTAGGTTTAGGGGTTAGTGTTAGGGTTAGGTCTAGGGTTAGGGTTAGGTTTAGGGGTTAGGGCTAGGGTCAGGTTTAGGGTTAAGGGATATGGTTATGGTTAGGGTTAGGGTTAGTGGTAGTGTTATTGTTAGGGTTAGGGTTAGGTTAGGTTTAGGTTTAGGGTTAGGGTTAAAAGTTAGGGTTAGGGTTAGGGTTAGGATTAGGGTTAGGGTTAATGTTAGCATTAGGGTTAGGGTTAGTGGTTACGGTTAGAGGTTAGGCTTAGGGTTACGGGTTAGGGTTAGGGGTTAGGGTTATGGTTAAGGTAGGGTTAGGGATTAGTGTTAGGGGTGCGGGTTAGGGTTAGGGTTAAGGTTAGGGTTAGGAGTTTGGGTAAGAAATTAGGGTTAGGGTTAGTGTTAGGGGTTAGTGTTAGGGTTAGGATTAGGGTTAAGGGTTAGGGTTAGGGTTTGAATTAGGGTTAGGATTAGGGCTCGGGTTTAGGGTTAGGGTTAGGGTTAGGGAAAGGATTTAGGGTTAGGATCAGGGTTAGGGTTACGGGTTAGGGTGAGGATTAGGGTTAGGGTTAGGGTTTAGGGTAGGGGTTAGTGTTAGGGTTAGGGTACGGGTAGGGTTAGGGTTAGGGTTTGTGGTTGGGGTTAGTGTTACTTTCAGTGTTAGGGTTAGGGTAAGGGGATAGGTTGAAGGTGAGGGTTAGGGGTAGGGTTAGAGTTAGGGTTAGGGTTAGGGTTAGGGTTAGGGTTAAGGGTTATTGTTATGGTTAGGGTTAGGGTTGGGGTTACGCTTAGGGTTAGGGGTTGTGGTTAGGGTTAGCGTTAGGGTTAGGGTTAGGGGTTAGGGTTAGGGTTAGGGTTGGGTTAGGGTTAGGGTTAGGGTTAGGGTTAGGGCTATGGTTTGGGTTAGGCGTTAGGGTTAGGGTTAGTGTTAGGGTTAGGGTAATGTTTAGTGTTAGGTTTCGGGGTAAGGTTTAGGGATAGTGTTAGATTTAGAGTTAGGTTTAGGGTTAGGTTTATGGTTATGTTTAGGGTTTTGTTTAGAGTTAGGGGTTAGGGTTAGTGTTAGGTATAGGGTAAGGGTTATTTTAGGGTTAGAGTTAGAGGTTAGGGTTAGCGTTAGGGTTGGGGTAGGGGTGGGGATAGGGTTAGTGTTAGGGCTAGGTTTAGGTTTAGGGTTAGGGTTAGATTTGGGGGTTAGGGTTAGTGGTAGGGGTAGGGTTAGGTTTAGGGCTAGGTTAGAGCTAGGGCTAGGGCTAGGCCTAGAGCTAGAGCTAGAGCTAGGGTTACGGTTAGGGTTAGGGTTAGGGGTAGGGTAGGGGTAAGGGTAGGGGTAGGTTTGGTTAGGGTTAGGGGTTAGGGTTAGATTTAGGGTTAGGGTTAGGGTTAGGGGTTAGGGGCTATAGTTAGGGTTAGGGTTTGTGTTAGGTTTAATGTTAGGGTTTGGTTAGGGTAAGGGGTTAGGGTTAGGGTTAGGGTTACGTTTAGGGCTAGGGCTAGGGCTAGGGCTAGCGCTAGGTCTAGGGCTAGTGTTAGGGTGAGAGTTAGGGTTAGGTTTGGGTTAGGTTTATGGTAAGTGGTTAGGGGTTAGGGTTAGGGTTAGGTTTAGGGTTTAGTGTTAGGGTTAGGGTTAGTGTTAGGGTAAGGGGTTAGGGGTTAGGGTTAGGGTAAATTTTGTGTTAATGTTAGGGTTAGGGTTAGGTTTAATGTTAGGGTTAGGGTTAGGGGTTAGGGTTAGGTTTAGGTTTAGGGTTAGGGTTAGGTTTAGTGTTAGTGTTTGGTTAGGGTAAGTGGTTAGGGTTAGGAGTTAGTGTTAGGGTTAGTGGTAGGGTTAGTTTTAGGGCTATGTTTATGACTAGGGCTAGGACTAGGGCTAGGGCTAGGGCTAGGCTTGGAGTTATGGTTAGGGTTATGGTTAGGTTAGGGTCAGGTGTTTGGGTTAGGGGTTTGTGTTAGGGTTAATTCTAGGGTTAGGGTTAGGTTTAGGGGTTAGGGCTAGGGTTAAGGTTAGGGTTAGGTGTTATGGTTAGGGTTAGGGTTAGGGGTTAGGGTTATTGTTAGGGTTAGGGTTAGGTTTAGGGTTAGGGTTAGGGTTAATGTTAGCATTAGGGTTAGGGTTAGTGGTTAGGGTTAGAGGTTAGGCTTAGGGTTACGGGTTAGGGTTAGGGTTAGTGTTAGGGTTAGGGTTAGGGGTTAGGGTTATCGTTAAGGTAGGGTTAGGGTTAGGATTAGGGATTAGTGTTAGGGGTGCAGGTTAGGGTTAGGGTTAAGGTTAGGGTTAGGAGTTTGGGTAAGAAGTTAGGGTTAGGGTTAGTGTTAGGGTTAGCATTAGGGTTAAGGGTTAGGGTTAGGGTTAGAGTTAGGGTTAGGATTAGGGCTCGGGTTTAGGGTTAGGGTTAGGTTTAGGGTTAGGGTTACGGGTTAGGGTGAGGGTTAGTGTCAGGGTTAGGGTTACGGGTTAGGGTGAGGGTTAAGGTTAGGGTTAGGGTTTAGGTTAGGGGTTAGTGTTAGGGTTAGGGTACGGGTAGGGTTAGGGTTAGGGTTTGTGGTTAGGGTTAGGGTTACTTTCAGTGTTAGGGTTAGGGTAAGGGGATAGGTTGAAGGTGAGGGTTAGGGGTAGGGTTAGAGTTAGGGTTAGGGTTAAGGGTTATGGTTATGGTTAGGGTTAGGGTTGGGGTTACGCTTATGGTTAGGGGTTGTGGTTAGGGTTAGCGTTAGGGTTAGGGTTAGGGTTAGGGGTTAGGGTTAGGGTTAGGGTTGGGTTAGGGTTAGAGTTAGGGTTAGGGTTAGGGCTATGGTTTGGGTTAGGCGTTAGGGTTAGGGTTAGTGTTAGGGTTAGGGTAATGTTTAGTGCTAGGTTTCGGGGTAAAAGTTAGGGATAGTGTTAGATTTAGAGTTAGGTTTAGGGTTAGGGTTATGGTTGTGGTTAGGGTTATGTTTAGAGTTAGGGGTTAGGGTTAGTGCTAGGTTTAGGTAAGGGTTATTTTAGGGTTAGTGTTAGAGGTTAGGGTTAGGGTTGGGGTAGGGTTAGGGATAGGGTTAGTGTTAGGGCTAGGTTTAGGTTTAGGGTTAGGATTAGATCTGGGGGTTATGGTTAGTGGTAGGGGTAGGGTTAGGTTTAGGGCTAGGTTAGAGCTAGGGCTAGGGCTAGGCCTAGAGCTAGAGCTAGAGCTAGGGTTACAGTTAGGGTTAGGATTAGGGGTAGGGTATGGGTAAGGGTAGTGGTAGGTTTGGTAAGGGTTAGGGGTTAGGATTAGATGTTTGTGTTATTGTGTGTTTAGGGTTAGGTTTAGGGTTAGGGTTAGGGTTAGGGTAAGGGTTAGGAGTTAGGGTTAGGGTTAGGGTTAGGGGTTAGAGTTAGGGTTAGGGTTAGAATTATGGTTAGGGTAAAAGTTAGGGTTAGGGGTTAGGCTTAGTGTTAGGGTTATGTTTAGGGTTACGGTTAGGGTTAGGGGTTAGGATTAGAATTAGGATTAGGTTTAGGTTATATTTAGGGTTTGAGTTAGGGTTAGGCTTAGGGTTAGGGTTAGGGGTTAGGGTTAGATTCAGGGTTAGGGTTAGGGTTAGGGGTTAGGGGCTATAGTTAGGGTTAGGGTTAGTTTTAGGGTTAGAGTTTCGGTTAGGTTTAATGTTAGGGTTTGTTTAGGGTAAGGGGTTAGGGTTAGAGTTAGAGTTACGTTTAGGCCTAGGGCTAGGGCTAGTGCTAGGGCTAGGGCTCGTGTTAGGCTGAGAGTTAGAATTAGGTTTGGGTTAGGTTTATGGTAAGGGGTTAGGGTTAGGGTTAGGTTTAGGGCTTAGTGTTAGGGTTAGGGTTAGTGTTAGGGTACGGGGTTAGGGGTTAGGGTTAGGGTAAAGTATGTGTTAGGGTTAGGGTTAAGGGTTAGGGTTAGGGGTTAGGGTTAGTTTTAGGGTTAGGGTTAGGGTTAGGGGCTATAGTTAAAGTTAGGGTTAGTTTTAGGGTTAGGGTTAGGTTTAGTGTTAGTGTTTGGTTAGGTTAAGGGGTTAGGGTTACGGTTACATTTAGGGCATGGGCTAGGGCTAGCGCTAGGGCTAGCGCTAGTGTTAGGATGAGGGTTAGGGTTGGGTTTGGGTTAGGTTTTGGGTAAGGGGTTAGCGGCTAGGCTTAGGGTTAGGTTAGGTTTAGGGTTAAGGGTTAGCTTTAGGGTTATGGTTAGGGTTAGTGTTAGGGTTAGGGTTTAGGGGGTAGGGTTTAGGGTTAGGGTTCGGTTTAAGGTTAGGGTTAGTGTAAGGGTTAGGGTTTAGGGTTAGGGTTAGTGAAAGGGTTAGGATTAGGCTGAGGTTTAGGGGTTAGGGTTAGGGTTTGAGTTAGGGTTAGGGTTAGGGCTAGGGCTACGGTTAGTGTTAGGGTTAGTGCTAGGTCTAGGGCTAGGGCTAGGTTTAGGGTTAGGGTTAGGGTTAGGGTTAGGGTTAGGGTTAGGGTTGGGGTTGGGGTTAGAGTTAGGGTTAGGGTTAGGGCTAGTTATAGGGCTAGGGCTTGGGATAGAGCTAGGATTAGGGCTAGGGTAGGTCTAGGGCTAGGGTTAGGGTTAGGGTTAGGGTTAGTGTTAGGGTTAGGTTTTGGGTTAGGGTTAGGGTTAGGGTTATGTTTAGGGTTAGGGTTATGTTTAGGGTTAGGGTTAGGTTTAGGGTTAGGGTTAGGTTTAGGGTTAGGGTTAGGGTGAGGGTTAGCGGTTAGGGGTTAAGTATTAGGGTTAGGGTTAAATTTAGGGGTTAGAGGGTAGGTTTAGGGGTAGTGTTAGGGTTAGGGTTTAGGGTTAGGGTAAGGGTTTGGGTTAGGGTAAGGGTTTGGGTTAGGGCTTAGGTTTAGGGATTAGGGTTAGGGTTAGGGATTACTGTTAGGGTTAGGTTTAGGGGTTAGGGTTAGAGTTAGGGTTAGGGTTAGGGTTTAGGTGTTAGTGGTTAGGGTTAGGGTTAAGGTTAGGGTTAGGGTTAGGGTTAGGGGTTAGTGTTAGGGTTAGGATTAGGGTTAAGGGTTAGGGTTAGGGTTTGAATTAGGGTTAGGATTAGGGCTCGGGTTTAGGGTTAGGGTTAGGGTTAGGGAAAGGATTTAGGGTTAGGATCAGGGTTAGGGTTACGGGTTAGGGTGAGGATTAGGGTTAGGGTTAGGGTTTAGGTTAGGGGTTAGTGTTAGGGTTAGGGTACGGGTAGGATTAGGGTTAGGGTTTGTGGTTGGGGTTAGTGTTACTTTCAGTGTTAGGGTTAGGGTAAGGGGATAGGTTGAAGGTGAGGGTTAGGGGTAGGGTTAGAGTTAGGGTTAGGGTTAGGGTTAGGGTTAGGGTTAAGGGTTATTGTTATGGTTAGGGTTAGGGTTGGGGTTACGCTTAGGGTTAGGGGTTGTGGTTAGGGTTAGCGTTAGGGTTAGGGTTAGGGGTTAGGGTTAGGGTTAGGGTTGGGTTAGGGTTAGGGTTAGGGTTAGGGTTAGGGCTATGGTTTGGGTTAGGCGTTAGGGTTAGGGTTAGTGTTAGGGTTAGGGTAATGTTTAGTGTTAGGTTTCGGGGTAAGGTTTAGGGATAGTGTTAGATTTAGAGTTAGGTTTAGGGTTAGGTTTATGGTTATGTTTAGGGTTTTGTTTAGAGTTAGGGGTTAGGGTTAGTGTTAGGTATAGGGTAAGGGTTATTTTAGGGTTAGAGTTAGAGGTTAGGGTTAGCGTTAGGGTTGGGGTAGGGGTGGGGATAGGGTTAGTGTTAGGGCTAGGTTTAGGTTTAGGGTTAGGGTTAGATTTGGGGGTTAGGGTTAGTGGTAGGGGTAGGGTTAGGTTTAGGGCTAGGTTAGAGCTAGGGCTAGGGCTAGGCCTAGAGCTAGAGCTAGAGCTAGGGTTACGGTTAGGGTTAGGGTTAGGGGTAGGGTAGGGGTAAGGGTAGGGGTAGGTTTGGTTAGGGTTAGGGGTTAGGGTTAGATTTAGGGTTAGGGTTAGGGTTAGGGGTTAGGGGCTATAGTTAGGGTTAGGGTTTGTGTTAGGTTTAATGTTAGGGTTTGGTTAGGGTAAGGGGTTAGGGTTAGGGTTAGGGTTACGTTTAGGGCTAGGGCTAGGGCTAGGGCTAGCGCTAGGTCTAGGGCTAGTGTTAGGGTGAGAGTTAGGGTTAGGTTTGGGTTAGGTTTATGGTAAGTGGTTAGGGGTTAGGGTTAGGGTTAGGTTTAGGGTTTAGTGTTAGGGTTAGGGTTAGTGTTAGGGTAAGGGGTTAGGGGTTAGGGTTAGGGTAAATTTTGTGTTAATGTTAGGGTTAGGGTTAGGTTTAATGTTAGGGTTAGGGTTAGGGGTTAGGGTTAGGTTTAGGTTTAGGGTTAGGGTTAGGTTTAGTGTTAGTGTTTGGTTAGGGTAAGTGGTTAGGGTTAGGAGTTAGTGTTAGGGTTAGTGGTAGGGTTAGTTTTAGGGCTATGTTTATGACTAGGGCTAGGACTAGGGCTAGGGCTAGGGCTAGGCTTGGAGTTATGGTTAGGGTTATGGTTAGGTTAGGGTCAGGTGTTTGGGTTAGGGGTTTGTGTTAGGGTTAATTCTAGGGTTAGGGTTAGGTTTAGGGGTTAGGGCTAGGGTTAAGGTTAGGGTTAGGTGTTATGGTTAGGGTTAGGGTTAGGGGTTAGGGTTATTGTTAGGGTTAGGGTTAGGTTTAGGGTTAGGGTTAGGGTTAATGTTAGCATTAGGGTTAGGGTTAGTGGTTAGGGTTAGAGGTTAGGCTTAGGGTTACGGGTTAGGGTTAGGGTTAGTGTTAGGGTTAGGGTTAGGGGTTAGGGTTATCGTTAAGGTAGGGTTAGGGTTAGGATTAGGGATTAGTGTTAGGGGTGCAGGTTAGGGTTAGGGTTAAGGTTAGGGTTAGGAGTTTGGGTAAGAAGTTAGGGTTAGGGTTAGTGTTAGGGTTAGCATTAGGGTTAAGGGTTAGGGTTAGGGTTAGAGTTAGGGTTAGGATTAGGGCTCGGGTTTAGGGTTAGGGTTAGGTTTAGGGTTAGGGTTACGGGTTAGGGTGAGGGTTAGTGTCAGGGTTAGGGTTACGGGTTAGGGTGAGGGTTAAGGTTAGGGTTAGGGTTTAGGTTAGGGGTTAGTGTTAGGGTTAGGGTACGGGTAGGGTTAGGGTTAGGGTTTGTGGTTAGGGTTAGGGTTACTTTCAGTGTTAGGGTTAGGGTAAGGGGATAGGTTGAAGGTGAGGGTTAGGGGTAGGGTTAGAGTTAGGGTTAGGGTTAAGGGTTATGGTTATGGTTAGGGTTAGGGTTGGGGTTACGCTTATGGTTAGGGGTTGTGGTTAGGGTTAGCGTTAGGGTTAGGGTTAGGGTTAGGGGTTAGGGTTAGGGTTAGGGTTGGGTTAGGGTTAGAGTTAGGGTTAGGGTTAGGGCTATGGTTTGGGTTAGGCGTTAGGGTTAGGGTTAGTGTTAGGGTTAGGGTAATGTTTAGTGCTAGGTTTCGGGGTAAAAGTTAGGGATAGTGTTAGATTTAGAGTTAGGTTTAGGGTTAGGGTTATGGTTGTGGTTAGGGTTATGTTTAGAGTTAGGGGTTAGGGTTAGTGCTAGGTTTAGGTAAGGGTTATTTTAGGGTTAGTGTTAGAGGTTAGGGTTAGGGTTGGGGTAGGGTTAGGGATAGGGTTAGTGTTAGGGCTAGGTTTAGGTTTAGGGTTAGGATTAGATCTGGGGGTTATGGTTAGTGGTAGGGGTAGGGTTAGGTTTAGGGCTAGGTTAGAGCTAGGGCTAGGGCTAGGCCTAGAGCTAGAGCTAGAGCTAGGGTTACAGTTAGGGTTAGGATTAGGGGTAGGGTATGGGTAAGGGTAGTGGTAGGTTTGGTAAGGGTTAGGGGTTAGGATTAGATGTTTGTGTTATTGTGTGTTTAGGGTTAGGTTTAGGGTTAGGGTTAGGGTTAGGGTAAGGGTTAGGAGTTAGGGTTAGGGTTAGGGTTAGGGGTTAGAGTTAGGGTTAGGGTTAGAATTATGGTTAGGGTAAAAGTTAGGGTTAGGGGTTAGGCTTAGTGTTAGGGTTATGTTTAGGGTTACGGTTAGGGTTAGGGGTTAGGATTAGAATTAGGATTAGGTTTAGGTTATATTTAGGGTTTGAGTTAGGGTTAGGCTTAGGGTTAGGGTTAGGGGTTAGGGTTAGATTCAGGGTTAGGGTTAGGGTTAGGGGTTAGGGGCTATAGTTAGGGTTAGGGTTAGTTTTAGGGTTAGAGTTTCGGTTAGGTTTAATGTTAGGGTTTGTTTAGGGTAAGGGGTTAGGGTTAGAGTTAGAGTTACGTTTAGGCCTAGGGCTAGGGCTAGTGCTAGGGCTAGGGCTCGTGTTAGGCTGAGAGTTAGAATTAGGTTTGGGTTAGGTTTATGGTAAGGGGTTAGGGTTAGGGTTAGGTTTAGGGCTTAGTGTTAGGGTTAGGGTTAGTGTTAGGGTACGGGGTTAGGGGTTAGGGTTAGGGTAAAGTATGTGTTAGGGTTAGGGTTAGGGGTTAGGGTTAGGGGTTAGGGTTAGTTTTAGGGTTAGGGTTAGGGTTAGGGGCTATAGTTAAAGTTAGGGTTAGTTTTAGGGTTAGGGTTAGGTTTAGTGTTAGTGTTTGGTTAGGTTAAGGGGTTAGGGTTACGGTTACATTTAGGGCATGGGCTAGGGCTAGCGCTAGGGCTAGCGCTAGTGTTAGGATGAGGGTTAGGGTTGGGTTTGGGTTAGGTTTTGGGTAAGGGGTTAGCGGCTAGGCTTAGGGTTAGGTTAGGTTTAGGGTTAAGGGTTAGCTTTAGGGTTATGGTTAGGGTTAGTGTTAGGGTTAGGGTTTAGGGGGTAGGGTTTAGGGTTAGGGTTCGGTTTAAGGTTAGGGTTAGTGTAAGGGTTAGGGTTTAGGGTTAGGGTTAGTGAAAGGGTTAGGATTAGGCTGAGGTTTAGGGGTTAGGGTTAGGGTTTGAGTTAGGGTTAGGGTTAGGGCTAGGGCTACGGTTAGTGTTAGGGTTAGTGCTAGGTCTAGGGCTAGGGCTAGGTTTAGGGTTAGGGTTAGGGTTAGGGTTAGGGTTAGGGTTAGGGTTGGGGTTGGGGTTAGAGTTAGGGTTAGGGTTAGGGCTAGTTATAGGGCTAGGGCTTGGGATAGAGCTAGGATTAGGGCTAGGGTAGGTCTAGGGCTAGGGTTAGGGTTAGGGTTAGGGTTAGTGTTAGGGTTAGGTTTTGGGTTAGGGTTAGGGTTAGGGTTATGTTTAGGGTTAGGGTTATGTTTAGGGTTAGGGTTAGGTTTAGGGTTAGGGTTAGGTTTAGGGTTAGGGTTAGGGTGAGGGTTAGCGGTTAGGGGTTAAGTATTAGGGTTAGGGTTAAATTTAGGGGTTAGGGTTTAGGGGTAGTGTTAGGGTTAGGGTTTAGGGTTAGGGTAAGGGTTTGGGTTAGGGTAAGGGTTTGGGTTAGGGCTTAGGTTTAGGGATTAGGGTTAGGGTTAGGGATTACTGTTAGGGTTAGGTTTAGGGGTTAGGGTTAGAGTTAGGGTTAGGGTTAGGGTTTAGGTGTTAGTGGTTAGGGTTAGGGTTAAGGTTAGGGTTAGGGTTAGGGTTAGGGGTTAGTGTTAGGGTTAGGATTAGGGTTAAGGGTTAGGGTTAGGGTTTGAATTAGGGTTAGGATTAGGGCTCGGGTTTAGGGTTAGGGTTAGGGTTAGGGAAAGGATTTAGGGTTAGGATCAGGGTTAGGGTTACGGGTTAGGGTGAGGATTAGGGTTAGGGTTAGGGTTTAGGTTAGGGGTTAGTGTTAGGGTTAGGGTACGGGTAGGGTTAGGGTTAGGGTTTGTGGTTGGGGTTAGTGTTACTTTCAGTGTTAGGGTTAGGGTAAGGGGATAGGTTGAAGGTGAGGGTTAGGGGTAGGGTTAGAGTTAGGGTTAGGGTTAGGGTTAGGGTTAGGGTTAAGGGTTATTGTTATGGTTAGGGTTAGGGTTGGGGTTACGCTTAGGGTTAGGGGTTGTGGTTAGGGTTAGCGTTAGGGTTAGGGTTAGGGGTTAGGGTTAGGGTTAGGGTTGGGTTAGGGTTAGGGTTAGGGTTAGGGTTAGGGCTATGGTTTGGGTTAGGCGTTAGGGTTAGGGTTAGTGTTAGGGTTAGGGTAATGTTTAGTGTTAGGTTTCGGGGTAAGGTTTAGGGATAGTGTTAGATTTAGAGTTAGGTTTAGGGTTAGGTTTATGGTTATGTTTAGGGTTTTGTTTAGAGTTAGGGGTTAGGGTTAGTGTTAGGTATAGGGTAAGGGTTATTTTAGGGTTAGAGTTAGAGGTTAGGGTTAGCGTTAGGGTTGGGGTAGGGGTGGGGATAGGGTTAGTGTTAGGGCTAGGTTTAGGTTTAGGGTTAGGGTTAGATTTGGGGGTTAGGGTTAGTGGTAGGGGTAGGGTTAGGTTTAGGGCTAGGTTAGAGCTAGGGCTAGGGCTAGGCCTAGAGCTAGAGCTAGAGCTAGGGTTACGGTTAGGGTTAGGGTTAGGGGTAGGGTAGGGGTAAGGGTAGGGGTAGGTTTGGTTAGGGTTAGGGGTTAGGGTTAGATTTAGGGTTAGGGTTAGGGTTAGGGGTTAGGGGCTATAGTTAGGGTTAGGGTTTGTGTTAGGTTTAATGTTAGGGTTTGGTTAGGGTAAGGGGTTAGGGTTAGGGTTAGGGTTACGTTTAGGGCTAGGGCTAGGGCTAGGGCTAGCGCTAGGTCTAGGGCTAGTGTTAGGGTGAGAGTTAGGGTTAGGTTTGGGTTAGGTTTATGGTAAGTGGTTAGGGGTTAGGGTTAGGGTTAGGTTTAGGGTTTAGTGTTAGGGTTAGGGTTAGTGTTAGGGTAAGGGGTTAGGGGTTAGGGTTAGGGTAAATTTTGTGTTAATGTTAGGGTTAGGGTTAGGTTTAATGTTAGGGTTAGGGTTAGGGGTTAGGGTTAGGTTTAGGTTTAGGGTTAGGGTTAGGTTTAGTGTTAGTGTTTGGTTAGGGTAAGTGGTTAGGGTTAGGAGTTAGTGTTAGGGTTAGTGGTAGGGTTAGTTTTAGGGCTATGTTTATGACTAGGGCTAGGACTAGGGCTAGGGCTAGGGCTAGGCTTGGAGTTATGGTTAGGGTTATGGTTAGGTTAGGGTCAGGTGTTTGGGTTAGGGGTTTGTGTTAGGGTTAATTCTAGGGTTAGGGTTAGGTTTAGGGGTTAGGGCTAGGGTTAAGGTTAGGGTTAGGTGTTATGGTTAGGGTTAGGGTTAGGGGTTAGGGTTATTGTTAGGGTTAGGGTTAGGTTTAGGGTTAGGGTTAGGGTTAATGTTAGCATTAGGGTTAGGGTTAGTGGTTAGGGTTAGAGGTTAGGCTTAGGGTTACGGGTTAGGGTTAGGGTTAGTGTTAGGGTTAGGGTTAGGGGTTAGGGTTATCGTTAAGGTAGGGTTAGGGTTAGGATTAGGGATTAGTGTTAGGGGTGCAGGTTAGGGTTAGGGTTAAGGTTAGGGTTAGGAGTTTGGGTAAGAAGTTAGGGTTAGGGTTAGTGTTAGGGTTAGCATTAGGGTTAAGGGTTAGGGTTAGGGTTAGAGTTAGGGTTAGGATTAGGGCTCGGGTTTAGGGTTAGGGTTAGGTTTAGGGTTAGGGTTACGGGTTAGGGTGAGGGTTAGTGTCAGGGTTAGGGTTACGGGTTAGGGTGAGGGTTAAGGTTAGGGTTAGGGTTTAGGTTAGGGGTTAGTGTTAGGGTTAGGGTACGGGTAGGGTTAGGGTTAGGGTTTGTGGTTAGGGTTAGGGTTACTTTCAGTGTTAGGGTTAGGGTAAGGGGATAGGTTGAAGGTGAGGGTTAGGGGTAGGGTTAGAGTTAGGGTTAGGGTTAAGGGTTATGGTTATGGTTAGGGTTAGGGTTGGGGTTACGCTTATGGTTAGGGGTTGTGGTTAGGGTTAGCGTTAGGGTTAGGGTTAGGGTTAGGGGTTAGGGTTAGGGTTAGGGTTGGGTTAGGGTTAGAGTTAGGGTTAGGGTTAGGGCTATGGTTTGGGTTAGGCGTTAGGGTTAGGGTTAGTGTTAGGGTTAGGGTAATGTTTAGTGCTAGGTTTCGGGGTAAAAGTTAGGGATAGTGTTAGATTTAGAGTTAGGTTTAGGGTTAGGGTTATGGTTGTGGTTAGGGTTATGTTTAGAGTTAGGGGTTAGGGTTAGTGCTAGGTTTAGGTAAGGGTTATTTTAGGGTTAGTGTTAGAGGTTAGGGTTAGGGTTGGGGTAGGGTTAGGGATAGGGTTAGTGTTAGGGCTAGGTTTAGGTTTAGGGTTAGGATTAGATCTGGGGGTTATGGTTAGTGGTAGGGGTAGGGTTAGGTTTAGGGCTAGGTTAGAGCTAGGGCTAGGGCTAGGCCTAGAGCTAGAGCTAGAGCTAGGGTTACAGTTAGGGTTAGGATTAGGGGTAGGGTATGGGTAAGGGTAGTGGTAGGTTTGGTAAGGGTTAGGGGTTAGGATTAGATGTTTGTGTTATTGTGTGTTTAGGGTTAGGTTTAGGGTTAGGGTTAGGGTTAGGGTAAGGGTTAGGAGTTAGGGTTAGGGTTAGGGTTAGGGGTTAGAGTTAGGGTTAGGGTTAGAATTATGGTTAGGGTAAAAGTTAGGGTTAGGGGTTAGGCTTAGTGTTAGGGTTATGTTTAGGGTTACGGTTAGGGTTAGGGGTTAGGATTAGAATTAGGATTAGGTTTAGGTTATATTTAGGGTTTGAGTTAGGGTTAGGCTTAGGGTTAGGGTTAGGGGTTAGGGTTAGATTCAGGGTTAGGGTTAGGGTTAGGGGTTAGGGGCTATAGTTAGGGTTAGGGTTAGTTTTAGGGTTAGAGTTTCGGTTAGGTTTAATGTTAGGGTTTGTTTAGGGTAAGGGGTTAGGGTTAGAGTTAGAGTTACGTTTAGGCCTAGGGCTAGGGCTAGTGCTAGGGCTAGGGCTCGTGTTAGGCTGAGAGTTAGAATTAGGTTTGGGTTAGGTTTATGGTAAGGGGTTAGGGTTAGGGTTAGGTTTAGGGCTTAGTGTTAGGGTTAGGGTTAGTGTTAGGGTACGGGGTTAGGGGTTAGGGTTAGGGTAAAGTATGTGTTAGGGTTAGGGTTAGGGGTTAGGGTTAGGGGTTAGGGTTAGTTTTAGGGTTAGGGTTAGGGTTAGGGGCTATAGTTAAAGTTAGGGTTAGTTTTAGGGTTAGGGTTAGGTTTAGTGTTAGTGTTTGGTTAGGTTAAGGGGTTAGGGTTACGGTTACATTTAGGGCATGGGCTAGGGCTAGCGCTAGGGCTAGCGCTAGTGTTAGGATGAGGGTTAGGGTTGGGTTTGGGTTAGGTTTTGGGTAAGGGGTTAGCGGCTAGGCTTAGGGTTAGGTTAGGTTTAGGGTTAAGGGTTAGCTTTAGGGTTATGGTTAGGGTTAGTGTTAGGGTTAGGGTTTAGGGGGTAGGGTTTAGGGTTAGGGTTCGGTTTAAGGTTAGGGTTAGTGTAAGGGTTAGGGTTTAGGGTTAGGGTTAGTGAAAGGGTTAGGATTAGGCTGAGGTTTAGGGGTTAGGGTTAGGGTTTGAGTTAGGGTTAGGGTTAGGGCTAGGGCTACGGTTAGTGTTAGGGTTAGTGCTAGGTCTAGGGCTAGGGCTAGGTTTAGGGTTAGGGTTAGGGTTAGGGTTAGGGTTAGGGTTAGGGTTGGGGTTGGGGTTAGAGTTAGGGTTAGGGTTAGGGCTAGTTATAGGGCTAGGGCTTGGGATAGAGCTAGGATTAGGGCTAGGGTAGGTCTAGGGCTAGGGTTAGGGTTAGGGTTAGGGTTAGTGTTAGGGTTAGGTTTTGGGTTAGGGTTAGGGTTAGGGTTATGTTTAGGGTTAGGGTTATGTTTAGGGTTAGGGTTAGGTTTAGGGTTAGGGTTAGGTTTAGGGTTAGGGTTAGGGTGAGGGTTAGCGGTTAGGGGTTAAGTATTAGGGTTAGGGTTAAATTTAGGGGTTAGAGGGTAGGTTTAGGGGTAGTGTTAGGGTTAGGGTTTAGGGTTAGGGTAAGGGTTTGGGTTAGGGTAAGGGTTTGGGTTAGGGCTTAGGTTTAGGGATTAGGGTTAGGGTTAGGGATTACTGTTAGGGTTAGGTTTAGGGGTTAGGGTTAGAGTTAGGGTTAGGGTTAGGGTTTAGGTGTTAGTGGTTAGGGTTAGGGTTAAGGTTAGGGTTAGGGTTAGGGTTAGTGTTAGGGTAGGGGTTAGGGTTAGGGTTAGGATTAGGCTGAGGGTTAGGGGTTCAGGTTAGAGTTAGGGTTAGGGATAGGGCTAGGACTAGGGGTATGGCTAGTGTTAGGGTTAGGGCTAGGGCTAGGGCTAGGTTTATGGTTAGGGTTAGGGTTTGGGTTAAGGTTAGTTTTAGGGCTAGGTTTAGGGCTAGGGCTAGGGCTAGAGCTAGGAATAGGGCTACGGTAGGGCTTGGGTTGGGTTAGGATTAGGGTTAGGGATAGGGTTAGGGCTTAGTGATAGGGGTTAGTGTTAGGGTTAATTTTAGCGTTAGGTTTTTGATTAGGGTTAGGTTTAGGGTTAGGGGTTAGGGTTAGGGTTAGGGAAAAGTTTAGGGTTAGGATTTAGGGGTTAGGGGTTAGGGTTAGGGTTACAGTTAAGGTTAGGTTTAGGGTTAAAGACAGGGTTAGGTTTAGGTTATGGTTAGGGTTAGGGGTTAGGGTTAGGGTTAAATTTAGGATTAGGATTAGGGTTAGGGTTAGGGATAGATTTAGGGATAGGGCTAGGGCTAGTGCTAGGGTTAGCCTTCGGGTTAGAGTAAGGGTTAGGTTTTAGGTTTAGGGCTAGGTTTAGGTCTAGGCCTAGGGTTAGAGCTTGGACTAGGGGTACGGTAGGGCTAGGGCTAGGGTTAGGGTTAGGGTTAGGATTAGGGGTTAATGTTTAGGGATAGGGGTTAGTGTTAGGTTTAGGTTTAGGGTTATGGTTAGTGTTAGGTTTAGGGTTAGGGGTTAGGGTTAGATTAAGGATTAGGGTTAGGGTTAGGGGTTAGGTTTAGCGTTAGGGTTAGGGTAAGTATAAGGTTTAGGGTTAGGTTTAGGGGTTTGGGATATGGTTCTGGTTAGGGTTATGATTATGGTTAGGGTTAGGTTTAGGGTTAGGGTTACGGTTAGGGTTAGGAGTTAGGGTTATGATTACATTTAGGGTAATGCTTAGGGTTAGGTTTAGGGTTAGGGGTTAGAGTTAAGGTTAGGGTTTTGGTTTGGTTAGGGTAAGAATTAGGGTTAGGGATTAGGGTTAGTGTTAAGGTTATGTTCTGGGTTAGAGTTAGGGTTGGGGTTCTGGGTTAGGATTAAGGTTAGAGTTAGGTTTATGGTTTAGGGTAAGGGTTAGGAGTAGGGTTAGGGTTAGGGTTAGGGGTTAGCATTAGGGTTAGGGTTAGGGAAAGATTTAGGGTTAGGATTTAGGGGTTAGGGGTTAGGGGTTAGGGTTACGCTTACGGTTAAGGTTAGGTTTAGGGTTAAAGATAGGATTAGGTTTAGGTTATTGTTAGGGGTTAGGGTTAGGGTTAAGTTTAGGATTAGGATTAGGCTTAGGGTTAGGGTTTAGGGTTAGGGTTAGGGTTAGGGATAGAATCAGGGATAGGGATAGGGCTAGGGTTAGCCTTCGGGTTAGAGTAAGGGTTAGGTTTTAGGTTTAGGGCTAGGTTTAGGTCTAGGCCTAGGGTTAGAGCTTGGACTAGGGGTACGGTAGGGCTAGGGC
Organism: Tenrec ecaudatus; assembly: GCF_050624435.1. Lineage (NCBI taxonomy): Eukaryota > Metazoa > Chordata > Mammalia > Afrosoricida > Tenrecidae > Tenrec > Tenrec ecaudatus. Next base: position 238,117 of record NW_027457576.1, on the reverse strand, counting down.
TAGGATTAGGGTTTAGTGTTTAGGGATAGGGGTTAGTGTTAAGTTTAGGTTTAGGGTTATGGTTAGGTTTAGGGTTCGGGTTAGGGATATATTTAGGGTTAGGGTTAGGGATAGATTTAGTGGTTAGGGTTAGAGTTAGCGTTAGGGGTAGGGTTAGGTTTAGGGCTGGTTTAGAGCTAGGGCTAGGTCTAGGGCTAGGGCTAGAGCTAGGGTTACAGTTAGGGTTAGGTTTAAGTTTAGGGTTAGGGTTTGGGTTAGGGTAATGGTTTAGGTTTAGAGTTAGGGTTAGGGTAGGGGTTACGGGTTAGGGTTAGGGTTAGGGTAGTGTAAGGGTTAGGTTTAGGGCTAGGGCTAGAGCTAGGGTTACAGTTAGGGTTAGGTTAAGGGTTAGGGTTAGGGTTAGGGTAATGGTTTAGGTTTAGAGTTAGGGTTAGGGTAGGGGTTACGGGTTAGGGTTAGGGTTAGGGTAGTGTAAGGGTTAGGTTTAAGTGTGAGGGTTAAGGTTAGGGTTAGGGTTAGGTTTTAGGATTAGGGTTTGTGTTAGGGTTAGGTTTAGGGTTAAGTTTAGGGGTTAGGGTTAGGGTTAGGGGTTAAGATTAGTGTTAGTATTAGGTTTTGGGTTAGGGTTAGGTTTAGGGTTACAGTTGGGGTTAGGGCTTTATGGTTAGTGTTAGCATTACGGTTAGGTTTAGAGTTAGGGTTAGGGCTAGAATTAGGGTTAGTTTTAGGGTTAGGGGTTAGGCTTAGGGTTAAGGTTTTGTTAGAGTTAAGGTTGGGGTTAGGGTTAGGTTTAGGAATAGGTTTAGGGTTAGTGTTAGGTGTTAGGGGTTAGGGGTTATGGGTTAGTGTTAGGGTGTGGTTCAGGGTTTGGGTTAGGGTAGGGGTTAGGGTTAGGGTTAGGGTTAGGCTTAGGGTTAGGTTTAGGTGTTAGGGTTAGGTTTAGGTTTAGGGTTAGGCTTAGGGATAGGTTTAGGGGTTAGGGTTAGGTTTAGGGTTAGGGTTAGGGTTAGGATTAGGGTTAAGGGTTAGGGATACAGATTAGTGTTAGGGTTAGGGTTATGTTTAAGTTTAGGGTTAGGGTTAGGGTTAGAGTTACGGGTTAGGGTTAGGATTAGGGTTAGGTTAAGGGTTAGGATTAGGGTTAGGGTTAGGGTAATGTTTTAGGGTTAGGGTTAGGGTAGGGGTTACGCGTTAGGGTTAGGGTTACGGTTAGGGTTAGGGTTAGGGTAGTGTAAGGGTTTGGTTTAGGTGTGAGGGTTAAGGTTAGGGTTAGGGTTAGGTTTTAGGATTAGGGTTAGTGTTAGGGTTAGGATTAGGGTTAAGTTTAGGGGTTAGGTTTAGGGTTCGGGTTAGGGTTAGGGGTTAAGATTAGGGTTAGTATTAGGTTTTGGGTTAGGGTTAGGGTTAGGGTTATGGTTGGCGTTAGGGCTTATGGTTAGGGTTAGCATTACGGTTAGTTTTAGGGTTAGGGCAGGGCTAGTGTTAGGGTTAGTGTTAGAGTTAGGGGTTAGGGGTTAGGCTTAGAGTTAAGGTTTTGTTAGAGTTAAGGTTGGTGTTAGGGTAGGGTTAGGAATAGGTTTAGGGTTAGTGTTAGGGGTTAGGGGTTAGGGTTAGGGTTTAGGGTTTCGGGGTTAGGGTTAGAGTTAGGGTTAAGGTAAAGGTTAGAGTTAGGGTTAGTGTTAGGGGTTGGGGTAAGGTTTAGGTTTAGGATTACACTTAGGGTTAGGCGTTAGGGTTAAAGTTAGGACTATGGGTAGGGCTAGGCCTAGGCCTAGGACTTGGGTGAGGACTAGGGCTAAATCTAGGGCTAGTGCTAGGGCGAGGGCTACTGTTAGGATTAGGTTTAGGATTAGTTTTAGGGCTATGTTTAGGGTTAGGGCTAGGACTAGGACTAGGACTAGAGCTCGAGTTAAGGTTAGGGTTAGGTTTAGGGGTAGGGTTAGGGTTATGGTTAGGATTAGGTTTAGTGTTATGGGTTAGTGTTAGGGTGTGGGTCAGGGTTTGGGTTAGGGTAGGGTTTAGGGTTAGGGTTAGGGATACAGATTAGGGTTAGGGTTCATGTTAGGGTTAGTGTTAGGGATTAGTGTTAGGGTGTGTTTTATGGTTAGGGTTAGGGGTTACGGTTAAGGTTAGGGTTAGGATTAGAGGTTAGGGTTAGTTTTAGGGTTAGGGTTAGGTTTAGGGTTAGGGGCCAGGGTTAGGGTTAGGGTTAGGCATTAGGGATAGGGTTAGAGTTAGGGTTAGGAATTAGGGTTAGGTTTAGCTTAGTGTTAGGGTTAGGGTTAGGGGTTGGGGTTAGTATTAGGGTGAGGGGTTAGGGTTAGGGTTAGGGTTAGGGGTAAAAGGATAGAGTTAGGGTTAGGGTTAGGTTTAGCTTTAGCTTTAGGGTTAGGGGTTAAGGGATAGGGTTAGAGTTAGGGTTTGGTTAAGTTTAGGGTTTTAGGGTTAGGTTTAGGGTTAGGGTTGGGGTTAGGGTTAGGGGTTAAGTGATAAGGATAGGTTTAGGGTTAGGGTTTAGGGTTTAGGTGTTAGGGTTTGGGTTAGGGTTAGTGTGAGGATGTGGGTTAGGGTTTAGGGTTAGGTTTAAGGTTAAGGTTAGGGTAAAGTTTAGGTATAGGGTTAGGGTTAGGGGTTAGTGTTAGATTTATGGTTATGGTTAGGGTTAGGATTAGAGTCAGGGTTAGCGGTTAGGGATAGGGTTAGGGTTGGGGTTAGGGGTTAGGGTTAAGCGTTAGGGTTAGGGTTAGGGGTTAGGCTTAGAGTTAGTGTTAGGTTTAAGGTTAGTGGTTAGGGGTTAGTGTTAGGGTTAAGGTTAGGGTTAGGATTAGGGGTTAGAGTTAGTGTTAGCTTTAGGGTTTGGGTTTGGTTTAGGGTTAGGGATTTGGCGTTAGGGTTAGGGTTAGGGTTAGGGTTAGAATTAAGGTTAGGGTTAAGGTTAGGGTTAATGTTAGGTGTTAGGGTGAGGGATAGGGTTAGTGTTAGGGATAGGATTTGGGGTTAGGGGTTAGGGTTAGGGTTAGGGTATGATTAGGGTTAGGTTTAGTGTTAGGGGTTAGGGCTATGTTTCGGGTTAGGGTTCGGGTTAGGGTTAGGGTTAGGATTAGGGGTTAGGGGTTAGAGTTAGGGTTAGGGTTAGGGATTAGGTTTAGGATTAGGGTTACGGTTAGGGGTTAGGTTTAGTGTTAGGTTTAGGGTTAGGTTTTGGTTAAGGGGTTAAGTTTAGGGTTAGAGTTAGTGTTAGGGTTAGGGGTTAGGGTTCGGGTTCAGGTTAGGGTTAGGGTTAGGGTTAGGGTTAGGGTTAGGGTTAGGATTAGGGGTTAGGGGTTAGAGTTAGGGTTAGAGTTAGGGATTAGGTTTAGGATTAGGGTTACGGTTAGGGGTTAGGTTTAGTGTTAGGATTAGGGTTAGTGTTAGGTTTTGGTTAAGGGGTTAAGTTTAGGGATAGAGTTAGGGTTAGGGATTAGGGTTAGGGTTAATGTTAGGCTTACTCTTAGGGTTAGATGTGCGTGTTGTGGTTAGGGTTAGGGTTAGGTATTAGGGGTTAAGGTTAGGGTTAGGGTTAGGATTAGGGGTTAGGGGTTAGGGTTCGATTTAAGGTTAGGGTTAGGCCTTAGGATTAGGGTTAGGGTTAGGAGTTAGGGGAAGGGTTAGGGTTAGGGTTAGAGTTAGAGTTAAGGTTAGGTTTAGGGTTACAGTTAGGGCCCTAACCCTAACCCTAAACCTACCCCTTAACCCTTAGCCCTAACCCTATCCTTAACCCTAACCCTACTCCTAACCCTAAATCCTTACCCTTAACCGTTAACCTTAACCGTAACCCTAAACTTAACCTAACCCCCAAACCTACCTCTAACCATAACCCTAATCCTAATATCTATACTTAACCCTAACCCAAAACCTAACCCAACCCCTAACCCTAACCCTAACACTAACTCTAAGCCCTAACCCCTAAACTTAACCCTAACTCTAAACCAAATCCTAACACTAACCCTAACCCCTAACCCTAACCATAACCCTAACCTGTTACCCCAACCCTAAACCTTAAACGTTACCATTAACTCTAAACTTAAAACTAACCCTAACACTTAAACCTTAACACTAAACCTAACCCTAACCCAAACCTTAAACCTAACCCTAACCCTTAACCCTAACCCTAACCCTAACCCTAAGCCTAAACCTAAGCCTAACCCTAAGCCTAAGCCTAAGCCTAATCCTAAGCCAAACCCTAACCCTAAACCTAACCCTAACCTTAACCCCTAACTCTTAATCTGTAGGTCTAAGGCCTGGTGTTGGCTGCAGTTTTGTCTATGGGAGGGAGAGGGGCAAAGAATCAATGGGTTTATTCAGATGGTCTATGTGTCCTACTGTAGAAGTCAGACAGAACAGCCTGGTTACTGTAGTTGCCATCTGCCTGGGACTGAGTTTTGGTTGCCTGAGAAGAATGATAGGGATAAAAGTGATGCAAACACAAGCAAGTATCTTTAATTCATTGATCCCTCCAGAATCCAGCCTGAACATTGATCCTTTGTGGGGTCTTTACATACAGTCTCTCCTGACTCCAAAACAGTTCTGAGTAGTCGGTGATTGTGACTGAGTAGGAGGGGTCACTGCCTAGTTGTCAAAAGTCCTAGTTCTTCATGAGCACTCTTCCAACTCAAGAGGTGTCTTTATGTGCCTCAGTTTCCTTGTTTGGAAAATGGGTTGATAATTATCCCCACATCATCCACTTTGTGGTTAGTCGATTAAATAACTAATCACGCCTATGGGTTATTTCAAGTTAAGGGGCTTGGCTACTAAGCAAAAGGCTGGGTATTTGAATCCAACCAGAAGTCCCTCAGAAGAAAGGCCTGGTGTAATTCTTCCAAACTCTCAGCCCTGGGAAACCAATGGAGCAGAGTTCTATGACAGACAGGGGCTCGCCAAGAGTGGCAGCAGCTAGATTGCCACTTTTCTGCCCTATTTTAACACAATTCAGGAGGACTGGTGGTGGAATGGGTGTAAAATGGGGCTGCAAACAAAATGGTCAAAAATATATAACCATTGGCCCCTATCTCAGGAGAAAGAAGAGGGCTGCTACTCCCAGAAAAGTGTTCCAGCCACCAAAGCATACACAAGGGCAGTTCTAGCATTTCCCAAAGTGGCCCTATTAGTCACCCTCAACTCGATGGCAGGGAGTGTTTTAGAGATGCACTTCCATCTGGGTTAGGCAGCAAAACGACATACAACCTGTATCCACCCTGCTCAGATGTTTGGGTCAACATTCAGGCAACTTCTTGGCTCAAACCAACACCATTGTCTTCCTGGAGACGTGACCAATGGCCAGGTAGCTAGCTCTCACCTCACCTATAGTTCTTTGCTCACTCCTGCAGCATGACTAACTATTCCCATGTGTATTGAAACCGAGGGAAAGGAATGTAACTAAAGCTTTCCATTTTTAAGCTGTTAATTTTGTGACACTATGCAGGCTCGAGATTTCATAAACGGTCTCCACCAACCCGGTTGTTCTTGATGCTGCCACCTTGTAAAGAATTTTATTAGCATTGCCTTGATGGCTAGTAGGGCTTGTTCCTGAGGGGACAGACTCTAGTCACCCTTCCATTAACCCCCTTAGGTAATATTTTTCCTCCAAAAGTCCTCACCTGCAAGATGGTTGAGAATGTCTACACTCATTGATTTAAAGCCTCAGCACCCCACAGGAGCAGTTCTACTCTATCCAAGAGGGTCGCTAAGAGTCAACGTGGACTCGAAGGTAGTGAGTTTGGTTTGGTTTTGAGTCCTCACACAGCACACTTGTGTAAGTGGATAACACGATGGGCTGCTAACTGTAAGGCCAACAGTTCTAACCACCGGATGCTTCTCTGGAGAAAGAGGAGGCTTTCTATTTCCACAAAGCTCTTCAATCTAAGAAACCCACAGAGACAACTCTAGAGTGATCCATAGGGACAATAACCTCAGAATTGAATCGATAGCAGGGATTTTTTTTAGTAGGGTCCTCACACTGAGGAGCACAGTTGGTAGAGTGTGTTCCTTTTCAAACCACCAGGACCAAGGTGAGGCTTTCCAGTAAACACAAACTGTAGGAATCAGTTCTGCTCTGTCCACTTGATCACTATATATCGGAATAGATTTAATAGTAGTGGATGAATATAAAACTCATACAGAAACCCTATTAGTTCAGGAGTTTAACATCTGGATGCTAACTGCAAGTTTGCTGTTAGAAATACACCAGACAACTCCCCAGTACGAAGCTGGCTTCTCCCATAAAGATCCGCAGCCTTTGAAATCCCGGTGGGGTTTCCTACTCTGTCCTGCAGAGTCACTCTGAATCAGAATTCTCAACGAACGAGAAGATGGCTATAAATTAGAATCAGCAGGGTTACTGGGTAATATGGACTGCAGGACACAGGGTACTAGAAATTTCAGAAGCCTTGGGATATATTTGGAGACACTGATTCAGGCCAATGTGACATGAATCTGGCTACCAGTAAACCAGTGTGAACCACTGTTAGAAGCTCTAGTGTTTTCATTGGAATCGGTTGTCTGAATTACACCCATCTAGAGCTTTTCTTTTTTTTTTCCCTTGTAGCTTTTGATTCTGTGTCTTCTCTTCTGCAGGGTAGTTTTTCAGGTTATTCACAGCTCTTTCTAGACTTTGACAAATTCTTAATCTGCAGGTTTCGTCTAGTGCTGGCTGCAGTTTTGTCTATGGGAGGGAGTTAGGTACAGAATCAAAGGGCCTATTCAGATGGTCTATGTGTCCTACTATAGAAGTCAGACAAAACAATCTGGTTACTGTAGTATCCATCCCCCTGGGAGTGAGTTTTGGTTGCATCAGAAGAAAGATAGGGATAAAAGTGATGCAAACACAAGCAAGTATCTTTAATATATTGATGCCTTTAGACTCCAACCTGCACACTCATCCTTTCTGAGGAATTTACATGCAGTCTCCCCTGACTCCAAAACAGTTCTGAGGAATCGGTGATTGTGACTGAGTAGGAGGGCTCACTGCCTAGGTATCACACTTCCTAGGTCTGCATGAGGGCTATTGCACCTCAAGTGGTGTCTTAGTGTGCCTCAATCAGTGTTTCCACACAAATCCCTAGGCTTCTGAAGTTCTTAGTAGCCTGTGTCCTGCAGTCCCTTTTACCCAATAACCCTGTTGTTTATACTTTATAACCACCTTTCCATTTGTGGAGATTAAAAAAATTATTTGTTATTAAATAATGTGGTTTATGTAAATTGAAAAAATAAGTCATTAGAAACTTATTTGGCTAAAAAAAATAATGCCAGTTTCCCAGGAAATGTCTGCATAGACTGAGTGGAAAATAATAGAGCAGGCTCAAAGTTGGCAGCCAAGCACTTGCTTCATTGAATGTGTGTCACTATCCACAGTGTTGGAAGTAAATTGGCGTCATGAAACAGGTTCCTGAAAGGTTTCCAAATCACTATTCCAAGGATTTAAACCACATTTTCCCCCATTCCATTTAGCCTTCCAGATCATTCAAGCTTTTAAAAAACAGATCAATTTCACATTCAGTTCATCAGCCCACAAATGAATTGGCTCATATCCGTTCAAAGTCCCAGAAAACACAATCTCTGAGTTGTGCTTATTAAAGTTATGATGAACTGCATTATGACCATCTGCTTTTCTTTCTTTTTTTAGAAAGTTTACCATAAGTACCATGCACTCATGCTATACCACACACCTCTGATGCCATTGTAGCTGTAAGTTTATATCCAATGTATTCAAGCCCCAAAGACTAATGACGGTGAGGTGTGTAAAGCCAGGGGGTGGGAGTCCCCCATCCAGAGATTTTTACCTTTTTTGAATCATTAACAAACACACACAACACTGGTTTCTCTTGTTGGTTTTTTACAATTTTTAAAATAATGCTCAGTTATGATTTTGTTGGGGTTTTTACATTTTGTGTTTGTTTCTGTTTATTTTTTACCTCCTGTGTATTAGTAGGGAATTTATAGGGAAATATTTACTTTATGGAATAAATTTTAAGAACTAAAATATATTTTATTTTAAATAAAATAACGGATCTTTGATCTTACATCTAAATCACTGAATATATTTTTGCATAGCCGACATAAAGGGTGAAAATAAATTCTATCAAGAGTTTTACTTTTTTACTTCAAAGCCTTCTTAAGAGAGTCTCTTAACTACCTGTCGAAAAACATAAGAAAAGAAAAGCTAGACTCATGAGGCATTTGACTTCGGTCAGGATTGTCTCATGACAGAATCGTCTGGATGGGGCCGGTCATAACTCAGGGACTGAGTACCTATCTTCCAAACAGTTACTGTGGGGTAGATTTCCAGTCATGGAACTACCAGTTGAGTAGAGCCAAACTGAACCTTGTGAGATAGGGGCTGCAAGACTGTGTGAGGGTTCAAAAGGAGACCACCAGGTCTGTCTTCTGAGGCACCACCATATAGGTTCAGATGATCATTTCAGTTACAAACTGAGCACTTAACTGCTTGTGCCACCCAGAAGGCATGGAGGAAAATAGCTTTTCACTGTTTAGTATCTTTCCCAAAAGGAAACAGGTGCTTACTTGTGTCCTGCCTTTCCTCATATTAGTTGTGTTAGTCTGAGTACATTAGAGAAATAAATCCACAGAAACTGAAATGTATAAAAGAGAGCTATAGAAAAAAGGTAATTTCACATGGAGAAAAAAATCCCAAATCAGTGCAGCCCAAGTCTACAAATCCAACATTAGCCATATGTCCCACACCAATCCACAATGTCCTCCTCCATCTTAACAAACACATGCAGTGATGGTGGCTGCAGGTGGAAAGACCTGACCATCTGGGTTTCTGAGGTTGTTAACTATTTACTGGAATTAGAATCCACATTTTCGCCCCTGGAGCGGCTGGTGTTTGTAACCACTCAGCCACGAGGGCTCCATATCCTTGTGCAGGACTACTCGTGATTTATTATCTATCCCAATGCTGCTCCAAGGGTGGTACATGGGCCGGTGATAAACTGTGACATGTTTATTATCTGTCCATTTGTAGCTAGGTACAGAAAGGAAGGCCAGAGTGCAGGTCACTAGTATTTCCAATGCCAGCAACGTCATGCAAAGAGCAAAGCGCGCAGCAGGGTTTCCAGACTAAGGACACACTGAGGATGAAGGAATACAACACTGAAAACCTTATGCTAATCATGGAAACACTGTCAGGTAGTGGAGGACTAGTAAACCAAGGCACAACCTTGTCAGAGAGAGGGCCAGATGACGAACACTTCTGGTCAGATTAAAGGGGAGGGCCAGTGACAAAGAGACAGGACGTTTGCAGGATGGATGGCCACGGGGGCTGCAATGATGGCTTCAAACATCAGAAAGATATGGGGGTGGCCCAGGACTTGGAAACCTTTCCTCGTCCTGTACATTGGGGTTGCTTTGAAGCAGACCAACTGGATAGCACCTACCAACAAGACCAACCGAGGAAGAGGAAGCTTCTATGATCTCAGAAACTGACATCACTAGGACGTTTCAGGAGACTTATATAAAGGTAACCAATGGCCTGGCCCTTCATCACAGAAAACTGGGGAAGCACCATTGTCCTGGTTTACCAGACGTTCCCCAGATTAATTACTGTCCAGCTGCCCATAGGAAGTAGAAATACCTATAGACATGACGGAAGGGAGGTTCACTCTGCTATGGGAATGTGTTAATCTGTGCACTTTAGATGTTGAAATCCACAGACACACGTGTATAAAAGAGAGTTGTAATTAAATATTAAATGCACATCAAGAAAACTTCCCTACAAGATATTTTTAATCTCATAAGACCACCATTATCCCATTGCCCCCTCCCCCAGAATCCACACAGTCTTCAACCATCTACAAAAGATATGGAATGAGGCTGACTGCTAGTAAAAGACAAGTCAGAGAAAGGAAAATAATGTCATATATGGTGGGCCTCTGCATATAGCTGTGGAGCACCCAAAGCTGTTTCACGTAGATAATGTGGCTTCTGCTCAGATATGTCTGGGTGTACGTGAGGCTTGGAAGCAGTAGCATTTAACTGGCTAAGGCATCATCTCACTCTACTGAATTTCAAAATCAAGATACTTGAGAACTTGCAAAGCTAAAGTGACCAATGCATTAATCATTCCGCTCTTCAATTAACACCACCTGTGCATCTTGGACATTTGGCATGAGAAGCTAACAATATCAGTGAGCATAACCTGTTGTGAAAAACAGGAAGATACAAAAAGCTCCATAGTTTAATGTAATTATTGTATACGGGACCATGCAGGATGCAAAATTTCCCATAAACAACTGATGATGGGAAATGATAATGCTCTTTGAAAAAAAAAAAACCCATGTTCAGGCACTCTAGAAATGAAAAACGTAAATCTGGGTGAGGCAACACAGAAGGCAGTCTGTGAAATATGGCATTTTATGATTTCCTTCACATTCAAGTAGTTGAAAATCTAAGGCATGAGCTGAGAATAGTAAAACTGATTAAGGGTACATTAATCAATGCAGGGGAAACGCCAGAATAATTGCCACTTGCTTAATATTCTTGAATCTGCTGGAGTTCCATTTGGAGGTGAGATATGTGAAACTGTTTGAATTACAATAGTTCGGAAGTAAAAGCAATTTTACATTGCGATAAACTCAAGTGTTTTCATTGGACTCGGTTGTCTGAATTACACCCATCTAGAGCTTTTCTTTTTTTTTCACTTGTAGCTTTTGATTCTGTGTCTTCTCTTCTGCAGGCTAGGTTTTCAGGGTATTGACTGCTCTTTCTAGACTTTTGACAAACTCTTAGTCTGCAGGTTTAAGGTCTTGTGCTGGCTGCAGTTTTGTCTATGGGAAGGAGAGGGACACAGAATCAAAGGGTCTATTCAGATGGTCTATGTGTCCCAACATAGAAGTCAGACAGAACAGTCTGGTTACTGTAGTTGCCATCCCCCCTGGGACTGAGTTTTGGCTGCATGAGAAGAATGATAGGGATAAAAGTGATGCAAACCCAAGCAAGTATCTTTAATATATTGATGCCTTCAGACTCCAGCCTGGACACTGATCCTTTCTGGGGACTTTATATACAGTCTCCCCTGACTCCAAAACAGTTCTGAGTAGTAGGTGATTGTGACTGAGTAGGAGTGCTCACTGCCTAGATATCACACTTCATAGGTCTGCATGAGGGCAATTCCACGTCAAGCGGTGTCTTAGTGTGCCTCAATCAGTGTATCCACACAAATCCCTAGGCTTCTGAAGTTCCTAGTAGCCTGTGTCCTGCAGTCCCTTTTACCCAATAACCCTGTTGTTTATACTTTATAACCACCTTTTCAATTTGTGGACATTAAAAAAATATTTGTTATTAAATAATGTGGTTTATGTAAATTGAAAAAATAAGTCATTAGAAACTTATTTGGCTAGAAAAAAATAAGGACAGTTTGCAAGGAAATGTCTGGATAGGCTGAGTAGGCAATAATAAAGCCGGCTCAAAGTTGGCAGCCAAGCACTTGCTTCATTGAATGTGTGTCACTATCCTCAGTGTTGGAAGTAAATTTGCATCATGAAACAGGTTCCTGAAAGGTCCCCAAATCACTATTCCAAGGATTTAAACCATACTTTTTCCCATTCCATTTAGCCTCCTAGATCATTCAAGCTTTTAAAAAACAGGTCAATTTCACATTCAGTTCATCAGCCCACAACTCAATTGGCTCATATCAGTTCAAAGACCCAGAAAACACAATCTCTGAGTTGTGCTGTATTATAGTTATGATGAACTGCATTATGACCATCTGCTTTTCTTTCTTTTTTTAGAAAGTTTACCATAAGTACCATGCACTCATGCTATACCACACACCTCTGATGCCTTTGTAGCTGTAAGTTTATATCCAATGTATTCAAGCCCCACAGACTGATGACGGTGAGATATGTAAAGCCAAAGGGTGGGAATCCCCGATCCAGAGATTCTTCACTTTTTTTTAATATTAACAAACACACACAACATTGGTTTCTCTTGTTAGTTTTTTACAATTTTTAGAAAGATGCTCAGTTACTGTTTTTTTGTGGCTTTTATATTTTGTGGTTTTTTAATATTTTTTACCTCTTTTGTATATGTAGGGAATTTATAGGGAAATATGTACTATATGGAATACATTTTAAGAACTAAAATTTATTTTATTTAAAATAAATAACGGATCTTTGATCTTACAGATAAATCACTGATTATATATTTGCAGAGCCGACTTAAAGGATGAAAGAAAATTCTATCAAGAGTGTTACTTTTGACTTCAAAGCTTTCTTAATAAATACTTTTTCCTACCTTTGGGGAAAAAAAGCAAAGAAAAAGCTAGAATCATGAGGTATTTGACTTCGGTCAGGACTGCCTCATGACAGAATCGTCAGGATGGGGCTGGTCATAACTCAGGACTGAGTACCTTTCATCCAAACAGTTACTGTGGGATAGATTGCATGTCATGGAACTACCAGGTGTGCAGAGCCAAATTAAACCGTGTGAGATAGGGGCTGCAAGGCTGTGTGAGGGTTCAAAAGCAGACCACCAGGTCTATCTTCTGAGACACCACCATATGGGTTCAGATGATCGTTTTAGTTACGAATTGAGAAATTAACATTTTGTGCCGCCCAGAGATGGCATAGAGGAAAATAGCTTTTCTCTATGTAGTATCTTTCCCAAACGGAAAGGGTGCTTACTTGTGTCCTGCCTTTTCTTATATTAGTTGTGTTAGTCTGAGTACATTAGAGAAATAAATCCACAGAAACTGAAAAGTATAAAAGAGAGCTTTTGATAAAGGGTAAATGCACATGGAGAAAAAAATCCCAAACCAGTGCAGCCCAAGTCTACAAATCCAACATTAGCCCATATGTCCCACACCAATCCACAGTGTCCTCCTCCATCTTAACAAACACATGTAGTGATGGTGGCTGCAGGTGGAAAGAACTTCCCATCTGGGTTTCTGAGGTTGTTAACTATTTACTGGAATTGAAAGCCACTGTTTTTCCCCTGGAGCGGCTGGTGTTTGAAGCCACTCAGGCACGAGGGCTCCATCTCCTTGTGCAGGACTACTTGTGATTTATTATTTATCCCAATGCTGCTCCAAGAGTGGTACATGAGCCTGTGATAAACTGTGACATGTTTATTATCTGTCCATTTGTAGCTAGGTACAGAAAGGAAGGCCAGAGTCCAGGTCATTAGTATTTCCAATGCCAGCAACCAGATGCAAAGAACAAAGCGTGCAACCGGGTTTCCATTCTAAGGACACACTGAGGATTAAGGAATTCACCACTGAAAACCTAATCCTCATCATGGAAACACTGTCAAGTAGTGGAGGACTAGTAAACTAAGGCAGTACCTTGTGAGAGAGAGGGCCAGATGATGAACCCTTCTGGTCAGATTAAAGGGGAGGCCAGTGACAAAGAGCAGGACGTTTTCAGGATCGATGGCCACGGGGTTTACAACGATATGTTCAAACAAGAGAACGATATGAGGGTGGCCCAGGAATGGGAAATGTTTCCTTGTCCTGTACATGGGTGTTGCTATGAAGCAGATCAACTGCATTGCACCTACCAGCAAGACCAATCAAGGAAGTGTAAGCCTCTATGATCCCAGAAACTGACATCACTAGGGCTTTTCACGAGACTTATATAAAGGTAACCAATGGCCTGGCCCTTCATCACAGAAAGCTGGGGAAGCACCATTGTCCTGGTTTACCAGATGGTCCCCAGTTGAATTAATGTCCAGCTGGTCATAGGAACTAGAAATACCTATAGACATGACGGAAGGGAGGTTCACTCCGCTATGGGAATGTGTTAATCTGTGCACTTTAGATGTTGAAATCCACAGACACACGTGTATAAAAGAGAGTTGTAATTAAATATTAAATGCACATCAAGATAAATTCCCTACAAGATATTTTTAATCTCATAAGCCCAACAATACCCTATAGGCCCCCAGAATCCACGCAGTCTTCAACCATCTACAAAAGAGATGGAATGATGCTGACTGCTTGTAAAAGCCAAGTCAGAGAAAGGAAAATAATGTCATATATGGTGGGCCTCTGCATATAGCTGTGGAGCACCCAAAGCTGTTTCACGTAGATAATGTGGCTTCTGCTCAGATATGTCTGGGTGTACGTGAGGCTTGGAAGCAGTAGCATTTAACTGGCTAAGGCATCATCTCACTATACTGAATTTCAAAATCAAGATACTCGAGAACTTGCGAAGCTAAAGTGACCAATGCATGAATCGATCCGCCCTTCAATTACAACCACCTGTGCATCTTGGATATTTGGCATGATAAGCTAACAATATCAGTGAGCATAACCTTTTGTGAAAAACAGTAAGATACATAGAGCTCCATTGTTTAATGTAATTATTGTATATGGGAACTTGAAGATGTAAAATTTCCCATAAACAACTGATGATGGAAAATGATAATGATCTTTTACCAAAGAGAAACCCAGGTTGGAGCACTCTAGAAATGGAAAACATACATCTGGGTGAGGCAACACAGAAGGTATCCTGTGTAAGGCGGCTTTTTATGATTTCCTTCACAGTAAAGAAGTTGAAAACCTGAGGGATAGGCTGAGAATAGTGAAACTGATTGAGGCTACATTAATCGATGCAGAGGAAATACCCGAATAATTGCCTCTTCCTTAATAATCTTGAATCTGCCAGAGTTACCTTTGGAGGTGAGATATGTGAAACTGTTTGAACTACAATAGTACAGAAGTAAAAGCAATTTTACAATGTGAGAAGCTCTAGTGGTTTCATTGGTCCCAGATGTATTAATTACACTCACATGGAACTTTTCTTTCTTTTTTTCATTTGTAGGTTTTGATTCTATGTCTTTTTTCTACGGGCTAGTTTTTCTTGGTATTGACAGCTCTTTCTAGACTTGTGACAAACCCTTAGTCTGCAGGTTTGGGGACTGGTGATGGCTGCAGTTTTGTCTATGGGAGGGAGAGGGGCACAGAATCAAAGGGTCTATTCAGATGGTCTAGGTGTCCTAACGTAGATGTCAGACAGCACAGATGGTTCACTGTAGTTGCCATCCTCCCTTGGACTGAGATTTGGTTGCAGGACACGAATGTTAGGGATAAAAGTGATGCAAACACGAGAAAGTATCTTTAATATATTGATGCCTTCAGACCCCAGCCTGGACACTGATCCTTTCTCGGGTCTTTACATACAGTCTCTTCTGACTCCAAAACAGTTTTGAATAGTCGATGTTTGTGACTGAGTAGGAGGGCTCACTGCCTAGATATCAAACTTCCTAGTTCTGCATGAGCACACTTCCAACTCAAGCGGTGTCTTAGTGTGTCTCAGTTCCGTGTTTAAAAAATGGGATTGATAATTCTCCCAATATCATCCACTTTGTAGTTAGTCAATTAAATAACTAATCACGCCTATACGTTATTTCAAGATAAGGGGCTTGGCAACTAGGCAAAAGGCTGGCTATTTGAATCCATGCTGAGGTCCTTCAGAAGAAAGGCCTGGTGTAATAATTCCAAATTCTCAGCCCTGGGAAACCAATGGAGCAGAGCTCTATGACAGACAGGGGGTCGCCAAGAGTGAGAGCATCTAGATTGCCACTTTCCCCCCCTATTTTAACACAATTCAGGAGGCCTGGTGATGGAATGGGTGTAAAATGGGGCTGCTAACAAAATGATCAAAAATATATAACAATTGGCCTCTAACTCAGGAGAAAGAAGAGGGCTGCTACTCCCAGAAAAGTGTTCCAGCCACCAAAACATACATAGGGGCAGTTCTACCCTGTCCCAAGGTGGCACTACAAGTCACCCTCAACTCGATGGCAGAGAGTGTTTGAGAGATGCACTTCCATCTGTGTTAGGCAGCAAGACTACATGCAACCTGGATCCACTCTGCTCAGATGTTTGGGTCAACATTCAGGCAACTGCTAGGCTTAAACCAACACCATTGTCTTCCTGGAGACGTGACCAGAGGCCAGGTAGCTAACTCTCACCTTACCTATAGTTCTTTGCTCACTCCCACAGCATGATTTACTCTTCCCATGTGGATTGAACCCAAGAGAAAGGAAAGTAACTCAAGCGTTCTATTTTCAGCAGTTAATTCTGTGACACTAAGCAGGCTCTATATTACATAGAGGGTCTCCACCAACCAGGTTGCTGCTGCTGCTGCTACCTAGGAAAGAATTTTATGAGCATTGCCTTGATGGCCAGTAGTGCTTGCTCCTGAGGGGACAGACTCTAGTCACCCTTCCATTAACCCCCTTAGGTAATATTTTTATTCAACAAGTCCTCACCTGGGAGATGGTTGAGGATATCTACACTCATTGAATTACAGCCTTAGCACCCCACAGGAGCAGTTCTACTCTCTCCAAGGGGTCACTAGTAGTCACTATGGACCCGAAGGTAGTGAATTTGGTTTGGTTTTGCGTCCTCACACAACACGCATGTGTAAGTGTATAACACGTCGGGCTGCTAACTGTAAGGTCAACAGTTCGAACCACCAGATGCTTCTCTGGAGAAAGAGGAGGCTTTCTATTTCCACAAAGATCTGCAATCTCAGAACCCCACAGAGATAGCACTATTGTGATCCATAGGGACACTAACCTCAGAACTGAATCGATAGCATTGATTTTTTTGTTGTTGGGACCTCACACTGAGGAACACAGGGTGTGTTGTGTTTCGTGCCTGCTAACTGCATGGTCATTGGTTTGAATGCACCAGGACCAAGGAGAGGATTTCCACTAAACAAAAACTGTAGGGATCAGTTCTGCTCTGTCCACTTGATCACTATATATCCGAATAGATTTAATAGCAGTGGATGATTATAAAACTCATACAGAAACCCTATTCGTGCAGGAGTTTAACATCTGGATGCTAACTGCAAGTTTGGTGTTAGAAAAGCACCAGAAAACACCACAGGACAAAGATGAAGCTGGCTGCTCCCATAAAGATCCATAGCCTTGGAAATCCCGGTGGAGTTTCCTACTGTGTCCTGCACAGTCACTAAAATCAGAAGTCTCAACGAATGAGAAGGTGGCTATAAAGTAGAATCAGGAGGGTTATTTGGTAATAGGGACTGCAGGACACAGGGTACTAGGTGTTCCATCCCACGGGATGTTCACCGTGGATTCTGGAGGAGAGGATGGGAATTGGGGGGGTATAAGAGGCACGGAGAATGAGGACAAGACAATATCCTGATCAAGTCCTGTTTTAATGAACAAAGAGTCACAGCTTATAAGGGCCAGCCAAGGGGGTAGCCTCAGCCGCACATGCAGATTAGGCTACCTTGGCAACAGACCAATCAGGGAGTTCAGGGCTGCGTGCCCTGCCCATGAGTCAGTAAGGGTTTACAGTCTTCAATTAGGTACGCAGAGCTGTGGCATGTACATGCAAATCAAGCATAGGGGAGCACGATCTTTTGCCCAATCAAGGCGATGCAGGACACGGGTGCTTATCTAAAGAGCATCACCCCTTGTTTGCTCAAACTTTACAGCTGCAGTCCTCTGTCACGTAGGCTGGGGTAGAAGAATGTCCAGAGCTCCGGCTAATAAATTCCAAGTAATGGCCGGGCCTCATGGCTCCGGACAGGTCCCCCTTTTATATAGTATTCAAAGCCAAGGGAGATCCCTTTGGGAACTGCCTCTGTCTTAGGTTGTCAGGCATCAAGGGTCATCCTTACCCATCATTGATCAATGGAATGCCTTCATAAAATAAGATCAAACCAATGTCTGTCTTAGGTTGGTATGTCTTGTGCCAATTTTACCCGTCATTGACCGCCAGTTCAGCTCACAAGGGCAGGGTGTCTTATCATAACTACTCATATGAGCAACCCTGTTCAGACATCTCAAGGCGGTGGTAATGGACCTGTATGGGCTTTTCCTGGATGGCCTCAATCTGCTGTTTGATGAAAGCCATGAGCTTATTGAAAACCACCGGTACCAGTGAGCACATTAGTAACAGACTGAGTATAGGGCCTAAAAGTGGTAAGAAATAGGGTAAAAATCCATTCAGCCCAGTCCAGAGTGGGTCAGCAGCCAGCTCCCTTCTTCAATTCTCAAGGTCATCTTGCAGGTGTTTGATCTTGCCCCTGACGATCCCAGACTTGTTTGTGTAGAAGCAGCATTTTTCCTGTAGGGTCAAACAGACACCTCTCTGCCCTGCGGTGAGCAAATCTAAGCCTCTTTTATTCTGCAGCACTACTTCTGCTAAAGAATCTACCTGATCTTGTAAATCTTGTATGGTGCCTGACAAGGCTTGCACATCTGAAATCAATTGTCCGGACAGTTTGGTATATTGAGTAATAGAGACACCTAGGCCGGCAGTTCCGGAGGCAACCGCGGCAGAAATTCCTAATCCTGCAAGTAAAGGAATAAATAGCACTGCTCTTTTAACTTTTCTCAATATGTGATCAATAGTAGGGATAGGGACAGGTTCATCTCCAGGGAGGTTAATAAACATAACCCTGTCCAATTCACAGGCAATTAGGTGTAAGCCATGTTGTTACCACAGACAAAACTAAACTATTGAGAGCAAACAGGGGCTTTGAAATACTAATTACTGCACTGCAATTAGTAAATGTAGCTAAACCTACATCAATCTCATCAGTATTATTGTAAGTGGGGGAAAAGAAACAGGAAGAATTGGAAAATTGTAAAGGTTGTACCTGTAGGGGAGGAGTCATTATGCAAGAACTATTATTTGTATAGTTCATGGAATGTGTAGGTTTGGCAAGGGGGGCAGGGAATCCTTGCCTCATACAAAGCCAACATTCTTTAGCAAAGCTTGAATTAGAAGCGTTAAGCAAATTATATGTGGCTTCAAGGATATCAAAAGTCTGAGCATCAAGTTCTAGTTCACCTCTAGCCTTAGGCAATGCTAGGGGATAATATTGAAGTTGAGGATATAATGCTTTATGTAGCTCCTCAATTTTCTTCTGTACAACAATCTCTCTGACCTTATCCTGTGGACCTCCTCCGTCTGATATGTGAACAGGAGGGTTGATCTCCCAACACACAGGCTGTCCCACTGTACCTGCGCAGGAGGCTACTCCCAAGTTGTTAGATACTCCTGTGGTTTGAGGTATAACACTCCAATCACCCCCAATGGACCCGGGGCGTGTCCTCTCTAAAGTGGCAGTACAGTAAGTATTACTCCCGTGTGTGCATGGCTGATAAGAGGTATAACAGGTGCTATGCACAGCTTGGTAAAATGTTGTGCATGGGCAAGGTCCAGGATGCCCATTCTCGGAAGGGATTATGTTCGTTTTTTTTAACACACTGCCACATATTAGAAGTCCAGTCTTGATATGCTGTAGGAGAGGCGCAGTCCACTATAGACCTGACTTTCTTTGGGGGTGCTGACACATATCCTGTTTTGCAATCACAGGGTTTGCCATACCGATTTTGTAGTATGGCATGAGTCTTGCTTGGGTCATCGAGGCCAGCGTGGATTCCAGTCATGTAGATGCGCAGGGTAACAATCCACAGGACTATTGTGCCAGGACTCATTTCTGAAATGATAAGAAAGGGTACTCTCAGGGAATGACCTCTTCCCTGGATTGATTGTTATTATCGACTTGTTTCACCAGTCGCTCCGGCAGCCATCTGGCTGCATCATGTTCTTGAGAGAAGACACAAACCGAGCCTCTCCCCCAGATCAACACTGGGTCTGGGCCATGCCATGGATTGTCTAATGGATCCCTCCATTTTACCATGGCGAATTGTTTTTGAGATTCTGAGTGCCAGAAGCGATCAGTGGCGGATTTTCCGTGATCATCCAATGCTAAAAAATTTTTTATAAAGAGAGCATGATTAAGGATATTTCTGGGGGTACCCTTAGTGGGTTACCCTTCAACCCTTTTTATTTTATCAATGGTAGTCTTTAAAGATAAATGGGCTCTTTCGACCATTCCCTGTCCTTGAGGATTATAAGGGATCCCTGTGACATATTTTATTTGTCATTTATCACAGAAATTCCGAAAAGCCTTTGCTGTGTAGCCAGGACCGTTATCTGTTTTTATTTGTTTAGGAATACCTAAGATGGAAAAACAGTGCAACAGATGAGCTATAACATGTTTGGTGCCTCTCCCGTTTGGGGGTTAGCAAGTATGAACCGGCTATAAGTATCTATGCATACATGAATATATTTTAAATTACCAAATTCTGCATAATGGGTAACATCCATTTGCCAAATTATGTTAGGAACAAGCCCTTTGGGGTTGACTCCCAGGTGGGGAACTGGCAAGTATTTCACACAGTTAGCACATTGCTTAACTACCTGCCTAGCTTGTTCCCTAGTTATTTTAAACATCAGTCTTAGGGACTGAGCATTCAAATGGTGCAGACATGAGCGGCCTGTGCTAAGGTTAGGCCTTATTTGGTAATTGTGGCCACTATTTTTGTGGCGGCATCTGCTATTTCATTACCCTGAGGGGCCCTAGTAGGCCTGAATGAGCTCTAATATGCCCTAGGAAAAAAGGGGCAGTTCTCCTACGAATAAGTTGCTGACAATGTAAAAATAACCGAGCCGTTTCTGAAATATGTTTCATCTGTGCAACAGTTTCTAGGAGGGGAACTGAATGAGCCAAGTAAGCACTGTCAGTATAAATATTGAGTGCCCAAATAGGAAAAGCTGAAAAAACTGCAATAAGGGCTTGTAATTCCACCAATTGAGCTGATGTATGAGTAGTCTTAAATTTAATTATTTTGTCAGAAAAGGCATAGGCAGCAACTCCTGTAGATGGCCCATCCGTAAACACTAACAACGCATCATTTAAAGGTTCCTTACTAATAATACGAGGAAAGACAAACGCATGCAATTTGCAAAATTGAGTAAGTTTATCCGGTGGATAATGATTATCTAATTCACCAGACCAAGAAGCACAAGCTATAGGCCATGTATCAGTGTTTTGGAAAAGCCAATGCATTTGTGAGCGAGAATAGGGTTGTATAATTTTCAAAGGTTCTTTTCCAAAATATTTTCGACTATCTTCTCTGCCCAAAGTGAACAAATCAGCAATAGCATCATAATATGGGAGTAAAACCTTTTTAGGTGAAGAGGGCAAGTGAATACACATAATGGGATTATTTTGCCAAAACAAACCAGTAGGTGTAATTGCTGTGTTAAAGACTATAAATGTCAAGGGATGAGAATAATCTATACTAGTAACGAATTGAGCAGCAATAGCATCTTCTACCCGTTTAAGTGCAATGAGCGCCTCCTCAGAAATTGTTCTGGGAGACTTAGGATGGGTGTCACCTTTCAATATGTCAAACAGAGGTTTTAACTCGCCTGTGGTTAACTTTAGATATGGTCGGAGCCAATTAATATCTCCTAAAAGTTTTGGAAAATCATTGAGTGTTTTTAACTTATCTTTACGGATGACAGCCTTTTGATTGGTGATTTTTGGTCCATTTATTTGAAACCCCAAATAAGTATACGGGTCTTGTAATTGTACCTTTTCTGGAGCTATTTGCAGCCCAGCTGCTGCCAATTCCTGCTTGAGCCGGGCAAAGCATTGCAACACCTGCTCTCCTAGCTGTCCTGCTATTAAAATATCATCCATATAATGTACAATATGCATGTCCTTCCAAAAGTTTCTGACTGGTTGTGTAGCTGCAGTTACATATTTCTGACACAAGGCGGGGCTGTTCGCCATTCCTTGAGGCAAAAATTTCCACAGGTACCTTTTCATTGGTTCTTTAAAATTCGTAGATGGCACACTAGAAGCAAATCTTTTTTGATCCGCAGGATGTAAGGGGATTGTAAAGAAGCAAAATTTAAGGTCTATAACAATTTTAAAATATCCTTGAGGAATTGCTACTGGGGAAGGTAACCCTGGCTGTAGGGCACCCATGAGTACCATGGTGGCATTTACAGCTCTCAGATCCTGTAAGAGTCTCCATTTACCAGACTTCTTTTTAATGACAAATATAGGGGTGTTCCAAGGAGAAGTACTCTCTGTGATATGCCCTGCTTTTAATTGTTCCTGCACTAACTGCTGGGCAGCAACAAGTTTTTCGGTTGCTAAAGGCCATTGATCAACTCATACAGGTTCATCTGACTTCCAAGTGATGGGATCAGCACACCCTTGGGGTGCAGGCATGTCAATGGCCAAGATCAAAAATTTCCAAAGCCCTTCTTATCCAATTGTCCCAAGGCTGGGATTGGTTGCCAGATGCCATCTTCTCCTTTCCCTAGTCCTTTTCCAGGAATATAATCCTGAGCTAGCATCTGTGCAGTGACTATGTCATTGGGGCTGCACATCATGATCTTCATTTGGGAGAGCAAGTCCCTGCCCCAGAGGTTAACAGGCAATTGAGGTATAATAAATGGCTTAATGAGGCCTGAATTATTTTCTTCGTCCTTCCAGGTGATATACTTAGAACTTTGACGAGGGTTACTACTTTGCCAATTCCTCTCAAATTAGTTAGCATCTCCGAAGTGGGCCATGTAGAAGGCCAATCTTCTTGTTTGATAATAGTTACATCAGCTCCGGTATCTATCAGTCCTGTAGATGGCTTGCCATCCAACCATAAGGTCAGCGAAAGCTTCCGATTAGTAATTGGTTGTACCCAATATACATTAGAGGAACCAAAGCCTCTTGTCCCTCTTTTAGAACATTGGCTCTTATTATCAGTCTTAACAAATTGTAGTAGAATCAACTGTGCTATTCTTTCTCCTTGAGGTATAGCAATGATAGTATTAACAGCTTTGGCCATAATTTTAATTTCTCCAGCATAATCATTATCGATTACCCCTGGGTAGATTTGTAAGCTTTTCGCAATGACACTACTTCTCCCTAAGATCAATCCAAAGGTTTCAGGGGGGGGGGCATGCACCCCAGTGCTTAAGGCTTGTGCTCCCATGTCAGGGGTTAGTACTGTGTGGGAGGTGGAACAGTGGTCCAGTCCCGTGCTCCCTGGGGTTGCTTTAATAAGTTCTGAAATTGATTGTTGCTGTTTGCTGGAACAAAGCTGACCGCCCCATAAGCTTGTTTTGGGGCCTGGGGCGGGCCCCTCATCCCGTTTCCCTGCTGGGGTGGCAGAGGATTCCCTTGACTATCAGTTTTAGACTTACATTCATTGGCCCAATGCTTTCCTTTTCTGCACCTTGGATAAGGGCCTGGAGCCATCGTCTCAGCGCTCCTATGTGGGTCCCCTCGACAATCCTTAACAAAATGTCCAATTTTGTCACATTTAAAGCAACCCTTTTTATTTTTATCTTGGTCATTAAGAAAATCCCTTACTGTTTGCCCACTAAAGGCTGCTGCCATGGCCAGGCCTGTTGATAGGAAGGCCCGATGTCTGAACAAAGGGGGATATATCCCTTCAAGTCTGTCCTTTTCCTGTAGGGTCTAATTGCTGCCTGCCTGGCCGGATTGGCGTTCTCATATGCCAGTTGTTTTACATAATCTATACCAGCCTCAGCATTACCGAAGAGCCTTTCCGCTGTTGTCATGAGTCTATGAGCAAAGTCTGCGAACGGCTCGTCTGACCCCTGCTTAACTCCGGTGAGTGAAGCTCCGGGATCCCCTTTAACGGGAATTTTTTTCCAAGCCTTTGTAGCGGCTTCTTGGATTTGTGCAAACAACTCAGGGTCCTACTGCTTTTGGGTTTCAATCGCGGCATAATCACCCTCACCTATGAACATGTCAAGATCCCAATCCTTTCCCACTTGAGAGTTCCTTTTTGCCGGCAGGACTTAAAAAACTAAGATTTCCAGAGCAAATGGTCTCCTCCAGTGAGAACAGCCCTTGCCAACACATTCCAATCTCCTGGGGTGAGCCATTGTTCAGCCAAGAAATCCAAAAGGGCTGTGCGATAATGGGAAGTGGCCCCATATTGAGAAACAGCCTTCTTTAATTCCTTGATAAGGGTAAAATAGAGACCAATATATCTTCTGATAGGTTCCCCTGCTCATCTTTGCTTTCAGTGACTGGGAAAGCATGCAGAGGGGAGAGACCCTACCCCCCTCCTTCCGCATACCTCTCCTCTTTAAGGGAGTGCTGCCTGTGCTGCTGGGGTGGGCGGGCAAATATCCCTTGCTTTTCTGGGTGGGCGGGCAAATTTGCCTTGCTTTTCTGGGTCCGATGTGCCTGTATTCCCTGTTCTCAACGTTTTCAGTCTGTTAATCAAGGACTGATACAGCTCTTCTAGTCTTATCTGTTGCTCGAGCTGACTAATTTTTTCTTTGAGTTCCTCGTTTGGGTCCACTACTGCCATCACTATAGGTGCCGAGGCCAAATTACAAGGAGGAGGGTGCCAGTCAGGATTATGCTACTTAGCTGCCTCCTCTTCAAAATCATCCCAATCTTTTTCCAAAGGGTCAGGACTGTACTCATCCTGATTATCTTGGAATTCTTTTAAGATTGGACTTTTTTGGCCTTTTGTGTCCTTCTGGGTCTTTAATTTTAATAGAAGAGTTTTTTGTCCCTTCATTATTGTTTTCATCTGTAATTATAGGAGGATCCTTGGCCTCCTTTTTATCACTATCTGGGGAAGTAAGGTCAATCTTCTTCCCTGGTGGAGACTCTCTGAGATATTTTAGAACTGATTTTTAATATTGTTTCTGTCTGGGCAATGGCCGCTGTTATTTGTGGACATTTTTCCTTCTTTTCTATTAAATCTTTAATTAAAGCCCAATAAGAAAAGGCTGTGGTGGGAATTTTTTTCCTGTCCAAAGACCTCATAATAATCCTCTAAAGCATTACCAACTCTTTGCCATCTTTTTATATCAATCGTCCCTTGCTGTGGAAACCAAGGACAAGTATCTTTTATAAAGTCAAAAAATCTAAATAAATCACAACTTTTAACCTTACTCCCCATGCCTTTAAAGCCTCTTTCAATTGTTTCACATAAATCTGATGCTGGCTTAGTTCTTGACCCATCTTTAGGCACTCTCACCTTCAGTCTCGCCCCAGCAGGTTCCCATGCCGCCTGAAGGAATTTTCTTCCACTTTAACTCGCCAGCTTATTCCTGGGCCTCAATTCCTCACATTATCCCTCATATCCAGCTCACACGATGGGTGCCAGTTGTCCCGTCCCACAGGACATTCACCGTGAATTCTGGAGGAGAGAGTGGAAATTGGGGGGGTTCAAGAGGCATGGAGAATGAGGACAAGGCAATACCTGATCAAGTCCTGTTTTAATGAACAAAGAGTCACAGCTTATAAGGGCCAGCCAAGGGGTGAAGCCTCAGCCGCACTTGCAGATTAGGCAACCTTGGCAACATTCCAATCAGGGAGTTCAGGGGAGAGTGCCCTGCCCATGATTCAGTAAGGCCTTACAGTTTTC
This sequence comes from Tenrec ecaudatus, assembly GCF_050624435.1. Taxonomy (NCBI): domain Eukaryota; kingdom Metazoa; phylum Chordata; class Mammalia; order Afrosoricida; family Tenrecidae; genus Tenrec; species Tenrec ecaudatus. The sequence continues at coordinate 212,845 of NW_027457576.1, read as the reverse complement.
AATTAGGTTCGCAGAGGAGTGGCATGTACATGCAAATCAAATATAGAGGAGGACGATCTTTTGCCCAATCAAGGGGATGCAGGACACGAGTGCTTATGTAAAGAGCATCACCCCTTGTTTGCTCAAGCTTTACAGCTGCAGTGCTGTCACGTAGGCTGGGGTAGAAGAATGCCCAGAGCCCAGGCTAAAAAATTCCAAGTAAAGGCAAGGCTTCATGGCTCCAAGCAGGTCCTAATAAATTCCAAGCAATGACCGGGACTCATAGCTATAGGCAAGTCCTAATAAATTCCAAGTAATGGCCGGGCATCATGGCTCCAGACAAGTAGGAATTTCAGAAGCCTAGGGATTTGGATGGAGACACTGATTCAGAACAATGTGACTTGAACCTGGCTACCACTAAACCAGCGTGAACCACTCTGAGAAGCTCTAGTGTTTTCATTGGTCTCGGTTGTCTGAATTCCACTCACCTGGAGCTTCTTTTTTTATTTTTTTTCACTTGTAGCTTTCATTCTGTGTCTTCTCTTCTGCAGGCTAGTTTTTCAGGGTATTGACAGCCCTTTCTAGACATTTGACAAACTCTTAATCTGCAGGTTTCGGATCTGGTGCTGGCTGCAGTTTTGTCGATGGGAGAGAGAGGGGCACAGAATCAAAGGGTCTATTCAGATGGTCTATGTGTCCTACTATAGAAGTCAGACAGAACAGTCTGGTTACTGTCGTTGCCATCCGCCAGGGACTGAGTTTAGGTTGCATGAGAAGAATGATAGGGATAAAAGTGATGTAAACAAAAGCAGATATCTTTAACACACTGATCCCTGCAGAGTCCAGCCTGAACATTGATCCTTTGTGGACTCTTTGCATACAGTCTCTCCTGACTCCAAAACATGGCTGAGTAGTCGGTGATTGTGACTGAGTAGGAGGGCTCACTGCCTAGATAACACACTTCCTAGTTCTGCATGAGCGCTCTTACAACTCAAGCGGTGATTTAGTGTGCCTCAGATTCCATGTTTGAAAAATGGGGTTGATAATTCTCCCCACATCATCCACATGTGGTTCGTCAAATAAATAACTAATGAAACCTATAGGTAATTTAAAGTTAAGGGGCTTGGCTACTAAGAAAAAGGCTGGCTTTTAGAATCCATTCAGAGGTCCCTCAGAAGAAAGGCCTGAGGTTACATCCAAACTCTCAGCCCTGGGAAACCAATGGAGCAGAGTTCTATGACAGACAGAGTATTGCCAAGAGTGGGAGCAGCCCTGGGAAACCAATGGAGCAACTTCTATGAGAGACAGAGTGTCGCCAAGAGTGGGAGCAACTAGATTGCCACATTTCCCCCTATTTTAACACAATTCAGGAGTCCTCGTGGAGGAATTGTTGTGAAATGGGGCTGTTAACCAAATGGTCAAAAATATGTAACCATTGGACCCTATCTCAGGAGAAAGAATAGGTCTGTTACGACCAGAAAAGTGTTACGGTCACAAGGGAAGTTCTAAAATGTCCCATGGTGGCACTATAAATCACCCTCAACTCAGTGGCAGTGAGGGTTTAAGAGTTGCACTTCCATCTGGGTTAGGCAGCAAAACTGCATGCAACCTGGATCCACCCTGCTCAGATGTTTGGGTCAACATTCAGGCAACTGCTAGGCTTAAACCAACACCATTGTCTTTCTAGACATTTGACAAACTCCTAATCTGCAGGTTTTGAATCGGGTGCTGGCTGCAGTTTTGTCTATGGGAGGGAGAAGGGCACAGAATCAAAGGGTCTATGTGTCCTACTGTAGAAGTCAGAGAGAACACTTTGGTTACTGTTGTTGCCATTCGCCTGGGACTGAGTTTTGGTTGCCTGAGAAGAATGATAGGGATAAAAGTGATGCAAACACAATTATCTTTAATACATTAATCCCTCCAGAATCCAGCCTGAACAGTGATCCTTTGTGGGGTTTTTACATACAGCCTCTCCTGACTCCAAAACAGTTCTGAGTAGTCGGTGATTGTGACAGAGTCGGAGGGCTCACAGCCTAGATATCAAACTTCGTAGTTCTGCATGAGTGCTCTTCCAACTCCAGTGGTGGCTTAGTGAGCCTCAGTTTCCTTGTTTGAAAAATGGGGTTGACAATTCTCCCCACATCATCCACTTTGTGGCTAGTCAATTAAATAACTAATCACGCCTATATGTTATTTCAAGTTAAGGGGCTTGGCTGCTAAGCCAAAAGCTGCCTATATTAATCCATCCAGAGGTCCCTCAGAAGAAAGGCCTGGTGTAATACTTCCAAACTCTCAGCACAGGGAAACCAATGGAACAGAGTTCTATGACAGACAGGGGGTAGTAAGGAGTTGGAAAAGATGGATTGCCACTTTTTCCCTCTATTTTAACACAATTCAGAAGGCCTGGTGATGGAATGGGTGCAAAATGGTGCTGCTAACAAAATGGTCAAAAATATATAACCATTGGCCCCTGTCTCAGGAGAAAGAAGAGGGCTGCTACTCCCAGAAAAGTGTTCCAGCCACCAAAACATACACAGGGGCAGTTCTACCCTGTCCCATGGTGGCACTATAAGTCACCCTCAACTCGATGGCAGTGAGTGTTTTAGAGATGCACTTCCATCAGTGTTAGGCAGCAAGACTACATGCAACTTGGATCCACCCTGCTCAGATGTTTGGGTCAACATTCAGGCAACTGCTAGGCTTTAACCAACACCATTGTCTTCCTGGAGACGTGACCAGGGGCCAGGTAGCTAGCTCTCACCTCACCTATAGGTCTTTGCTCTCTCTGGCTGCATGATTCACTATTCCCATGTGGATTGAACCCAAGGGAAACGAATGTAACTCAAGTTTTCCACTTTCACCTGTTAATTCTGTGACACTATGCAGACTCTAGATTACATAGAAGATCTCCACCAAGCAGGTTGCTGCTGCTGCTGCCACCTAGGAAAGAATTATATGAGCATTGCCTCGATGGCAAGTAGGGCTTGCTCCTCAGAGGACAGACTCTAGTCACCCTTCTTTAACCCTCTTAGATAATATTTTTCTTCCACAAGTCCTCACCTAGTAGCTCATTAAGGATGTCTACACTAATTGACTTAAAACCTCAGCACCCTACAGGAGCAATGCTACTGTATCCAAGAGGATCACTAGGAGTCAACATGGACTCGAAGGTAGTGAGTTTGGTTTGGTTTTGAGTTCTCACACAACACACTTGTATAAGTGGATAACACGTCGGGCTGCTAACTAAAAGGTCAACAGTTCGAACCACCAAATGCTTCTCTGGAGAAAGAGGATGATTTCTATTTCCACACAGATCTTCAATCTCAGAAACCCACAGAGACAGATCTAATGTGATCCTTAGGGACACTAACCTCAGAAATGAATAGAGAACAGTGATTTTTTTTTGTTGGGACCTCACACTGAAGAGCACAGGGGTTGTAGTGTGATCTGCCTGCTAAATGCATGGTCAGCGGTTTGAAACCACCAGGAGCAAGGTGAGGCTTTCCACTAAACAGAAACTCCAGGGATCAGTTCTGCTCTGTCCACTTGATCACTATATATCAGAATAGATCTAATAACAGTGGATGATTATAAAACTCGAACAGAAATCCTATTGGTGCAGGGGTTTAACATCTGGATGCTAACTGCAAGTTTGGTGTTAGGAAAGCACCAGACAATTCCCCAGGACAAAAATGAAGTTGGCTGCTCCCATAAAGATCCGCAATGTTGGAAATCCCGGTGGGGTTTCCTACTCTGTCCTTCAGAGTCCCTCTGAATGAGAAGTGTCAACAAATGAGAAGGTGGCTATAAAGTAGAATCAGCTGGGCTATTGGGTAATAGGGACAACAGGACACAGGGTAGGAAGAATTTCAGAAACCTAGGGATTTGGGTGGAGACACTGATTCAGGCAAATGTGACGTGAACCTGGCTACCACTAAAACAGCGTGAACCACTGGGGGAAGCTCTAGTGTGTTCATTGGTCTCGGTTGTCTGAATTCCACTCAACTGGAGCTTCTTTTTTTTTCACTTGTAACTTCTCATTCTGTGTCTTCTCCTCTGAAGGCAATTTTTTCCGTGTATTAACAGCTCTTTCTAGAATGTTGACAAACTCTTAATCTGCAGGTTTCGGGTCTGGTGCTGGCTGCAGTTTTGTCTATGGGAGAGAGAGGGGCACAGAATCAAAGGATATATTCACACGGTCTATGTGTCTTACTGTAGAAGTCAGACAGAACACTCTGCTTACTGTTGTTGCCATCCACTTGGAACTGCAAACACAAGCAAGTATTTTAATACATTGATCCCTCCAGAATCCAGCCTCAACATTTATCCTTTGTGGGGTGTTTACATCCAGTCTCTCCTGACTCCGAAACAGTTCTGAGTAGTCGGTGATTATGGCTGAGTAGGAGGGCTTACAGCCTAGATATCAAACTTCCTAGTTCTGCATGAGCGCTCTTCCAACTCCAGCGGTGTCTTAGTGTGCCTCAGTTTCCTTGTTTGAATATGTGGTTGATAATTCTCCTCACATCATCCACTTTGTGGTTAGTCAATTAAATAATTAATCACACCTATAGGTTATTTCAAGTTAATGGGCTTGGCTACTAAGCAAAAGGCTGGCTATTTGAATCCATCCAGAGTTCCCACCGAAGAAAGGCCGGGTGTAATACTTCCAAACTCTCAGCCCAGGGAAACCAATGGAGCAGAGTTCTATGACAGACAGGGTATAGCCAAGTGTGGGAGAAGCTAGATTGCCACTGTCCCCCCACCCCCTATTTTTAACACAATTCAGAAGTCCTGGAGGTGGAATGGGTGTAATGGGGCTGCTAACAAAATTGTCAAAAATATATAACCATTGGCCCCTATCTCAGGAGAAAGAAGCGGCTGCTACTCCCAGAAAAGTGTTCCAGCCACCAAAATATACACAAGGGAAGTTCTACCCTGTCCCATGGTGGCACTATAAGTCACCCTCAACTCGATGGCAGTGAGTGTTTGAGAGATGCACTTCCATCTGAGTTAGGCAGCAAGACTACATGAACCTGTATCCACCCTGCTCAGATGATTGGGTCAAGATTCAGGCAACTGCTAGGCTTAAACTAACACCATTGTTTCCTGGAGACGTGACCAGGGGCCAGGTAGCTAGCTCTCAACTCACCTATAGTTCTTTGCTCACACCTGCAGCATGATTCACTCTTCCCATGTGGATTGAACCCAAGGGAAAGGAATGTAATTCAAGCTTTCCATTTTCAGCTGTTAATTCTGTGACACTATGCAGACTCTAGATTACATAGAGGGCCTCAGCACCCAGGTTGCTGCTGCTGGTGCCACTCAGGAAAGAATTTTGTGAGCATTGCCTCAATGGCCAATAAGGCTTGCTCCTCGGGGGACAGACACTAGTCACCCTTCCATTAACCCCCTTAGGCAATATTTTTCCTCCACATGTCCCCCCTGGGAGATGGTTGAGGATGTCTACACTCATTATGTTACAGCCTCAGCACCCCATAAAGATCCACAGCCTTCAAAATCCTGGTGGGGTTTCCTGCTCTGTCCTGCAGAGTCACTCTGAATCAGAAGTCTCAACGAACGAGAAGGTGGCTATAAAGTAGATTATCAGCAGGGTTATTGGGTAATAGGGACTGCAGGACACAGGGTACTAGGAATTCAAGAAGCCTAGGGATTTGGGTGGAGACACTGATTCAGGCCAATGTGACTTGAACCTGGCTAACACTAAACCAGCGTGAACCACTGTGGGAAGCTCTAGTGTTTTCATGGTCTCAGTTGTCTGAATTCCACTCACCTGGAGGGTTTTTTTTCACTTGTATCTTTTGACTCTTTGTCTTCTCTTCTGCAGGCTAGATTTTCAGGGTATTGACAACCCTTTCTAGACTTTTGACAACTCTTAGTCTGCAAGTTTGGGTCTGGTGCTGGCTGCAGTTTTGTCTATGGGAGGGAGAGGGGCACCGAATCAAAGGACTATTCAGATGGAATATGTGTCCTACTGTAGAAGTCAGACAAAACATTCTGGTTACTGTAGTTGCCATCCCCATGGGACTGAGTTTAGGTTGCATGAGAAGAATGATAGGGATAAAAGTGATGCAAATGCAAGAAAGTATCTTTAATATATAGATCCCTTCAAACTCCAGCCTGGACACTGCTCCTTTCTGGGGATTTTACACACAGTCTCCCCTGACTCCAAAACAGTTGTGAGGAGTCGGTGATTGTGAATGAGTAGGAGGACTCACTGCCTAGATATCACATATCCTAGATCTGTATGAGGGTTATTTCACCTCAAGCGGTGTCTTAGTGTGCCTGAATCAGTGTTTTCACCCTAATCCCTAGGCATCTGAAGTTCCTAGTAACCTGCGTCCTGAGGTTCCTTTTACCCAATATTCCTGGTGTTGATACTTTATAACCACCTTTTCATTTGTGGACATAAAAAAAATTATTTGTTATTAAATAATGTGTTTTATGAAAATTGAAAAAATACGCCATTAGAAATTTATGTGGATAAAAAAATAATGCCAGTTTGCAAGTAAATGTCTGAATAGGCTGAGTAGAAAATAATAGAGCCGGCTCAAAGTTGGCAGTCAAATACTTGTTTTACTATCCACAGTGTTGGACCTATATTGGCGTCATGAAACAGGCTCCTGAAAGGTTCCCAAATCACTATTCCAAGGATTTAAACCATATTTTTCCCCCCAGTCCATTTAGCCTTCCAGATCATTCAAGCTTTTAAAAAACAGGTCAATTTCACATTCATTTCCTCAGCCCACAACTGAATTGGCTCATATCAGTTCAAAGACCAAGAAAACACAATCTCTGAGTTTTGCTGTATTAAAGTTATGATGAGCTGCATTATGACCATCTGCTTTTCTTTCTTTTCTAAGAAAGTTTACCATAAGTACCATGCACTCATGCTATACCACATACCAGTTATGTCATTCTAGCTGTAAGTTTAAATCCAATGTATTCAAGCCCCACAGACTAATTAGGTGAGATGTGTAAAGCCAGGGGGTGGGAGTCCGCCAACCAGAAATTTTTACCTTTTTTAATTATTAACAAACACACGCAACATTAGTTACTCTAGTTCATTTTTTTACAATTTTTAAAAAGATGCTCACTTTTGGTTTTGTTGGGGTTTTTATATTTTGTGTTTGTTTGTTTTTATTTTTACCTCCTGTGTATAAGTAGGGAATTTATAGGGAAATATGTAATTTATGGAATAAATTTTAAGGAGTAAAATATATTTTATTTTAAATAAAATAACGGTTCTTTGATCTTAGAGCTAAATCACTGATTATTTATTTGCAGAGGATGAATGAAAATTGCATCAAGAGTTTTACTTTTTTATTCCAAAGCCTTCTTAATAAAGTCTTTTTACTACCTTTGGAAAAAAAAGAAAAGAAACAGCTGGAATCATGAGGTATTTGACTTCGGTCAGGACTGCCTCATGAGAGAATCGTAAGGATGTGGCCGATGATAACACAAGAGTGAGTACCTTTCATCCAAATAATTACTGTGGGGTAGATTCCAAGTCATGGAACTACCATGTGTGCAGAGCCAAACTGAACCGTGTTAGATAGGGGCTGCAAGGCTGTGTGAGGGTTCAAAAGCAGACTACCAGGTCTGTGTTCTGAGGTATCACCATATGGGTTTAGATGATCATTTTAGTTACGAATTGAGTACTTAACTGTTTGTGCCACCCAGAGATGGCATGGAGGAAAAGAGCTTTTCTCTATTTAGTGTCTTTCCCAAATGGAAACGGGTGCTTACTTGTGTCCTGCCTTTTCTTATATTAGTTCTGTTATTCTGAGTACATTAGATAAATGAATCCACAGAAAATCAAATCTATAAAAGAGAGCTTTAGATAAAAGGTAAATGCACATGGAGAAAATATCTCAACCCAGTGAAGCCCAAGTCTACAAGTCCAACATTAGCCCATATATCCCACACCAATCCACAATGTCCTCTGCCACCTTAATAAATACATGCAGTGATAGTGGCTGCAGGTGGAAAGAACTGCCCATCTGGTCTCTGAGGTTGTTAACTCTTTCCTGGAATTGAAAGCCACATTTTCTCCCCTGAAGGGGCTTGTGTTTGTAACCACTCAGCCATAAGGGCTCCATCTCCTGGTGCAGGACTACTCGTGATCTATTGTCTACCCCAGTGAAGTTCCAAGGGTGGTACATGGGCTGGTGATAAACTGTGACGTGTTTATTATCTGTCCATTTGTAGCTAGGTACAGAAAGGAAGGCCAGAGTCCAGGTCACTTGTATTTCCAATGCCAGCAACGTCTTGCAAAGAGCAACGCGTGCAGCAGGGTTTCCAGACTAAGGACACACTGAGGATGAAGGAATTCACCACTGAAAACCTTATGCTCATCATGGAAACACTGTCATGTAGTGGAGGACTAGTAAACCAAGGCAGAACCTTGTCAGAGAGAGGGCCAGATGACGAACCCTTCTGGTCAGATTAAAGGGGAGGGCCAGTGACAAAGAGGCAGGCCGTTTCCAGGATGGATGGCCACGGGGGCTGCAACGATGGGTTCAAGCATCAGAACGATATGAGGGTGTCCCAGGACTGGTAAGCATTTCCTTGTCCTGTACATGGGGGTTGCTTTGAAGCAGACCAACTGGATAGCACCTACCAACAAGACCAACCGAGGAAGAGGAAGCATCTATGATCCCAGAAACTGACATCACTAGAGCGTTTCAAGAGACTTTTATAAAGGTAACCAATGGCCTGGCCCTTCATCAAAGAAAGCTGGGGAAGCACCAGTGTCCTGGTTTACCAGATGTTCCCCAGATGAATTACTGTCCAGCTGTCCATAGGAAGTAGAAATACCTACAGTCATGACGGAAGGGAGGTTCACTCCGCTACGGGAATGTGTAAATCTATGCACTTTAGATGTTTAAATCCACAGACACACGTGTATAAAAGAGAGTTGTAATTAAATATTAAATGCACATCAAGAAAACTTCCCTACAAGATCTTTTTAATCTCATAAGCCCACCATTATCCCATAGGCCTCCCAGAATTCACACAGTCTTCAACCATCTACAAAAGACATGGAATGAGGCTGACTGCTAGTAAAAGACAAGTCAGAGAAAGGGAAATAATCTCATATTTGGTGGGCATCTGCATAGAGCTGTGGAGCACCCAAAGCTGTTTCACGTAGATAATGTGGCTTCTGCTCAGCTAATCTGGGTGTACGTGAGCTTGGAAGCAGTAGCTTTTAACTGGCTAAGGCATCATCTCACTATACTGAATTTCAAAAGTCAAGATAATCGAGAACTTGCAAAGCTAAAGTGACCAATGCATGAATCATTCCGCCCTTCAATTAACACCACCTGTGCATCTTGGACATTTGGCATGATAAGCCAACAATATCAGTGAGCATAACCTGTTGTGAAAAAGAGGAAGATACATAAAGCTCCATTGTTTAATGTAATTATTTTATATGGGAACCCGCAGGATGTAAAATTTCCCATAAACAACTAATGATGGGAAATGATAATGCTCTTTGACCAAAGAAAAACCCATGTTTGGACACTCTAGAAAGGAAAAACGTAAATCTGGGTGAGGCAACACAGAAGGCAGCCTGTGAAATGCGCCATTGTATGATTTCCTTCACATCCAAGAAGTTGAAAATCTAAGAAATGAGCTGAGAATAGTAAAACTGACTGATGCTATATTTACTAGAGGCAGGCTAAACACCAGAATAATTGCCTCTTCCTTTATTTTCATGAATCTGCTGGAGTTACCTTTGGAGGTAAGATTTGTGAAATTGTTTGAATTACAATAGTACGGAGAAAATAGCAATTTTACACTCTGAGAAACTCTATTGTTTTCATTGGTCTCGGTTGTCTGAATTACACTCACCTGGAGCTTTTGATTCTATGTCTTCTCTTCTGCAGGCTAGTTTTAATTACATTAAACAATGGAGCTTTATGTATCTTCCTTTTTTCACAACAGGTTATGCTCACTGTTATTGTTGGCTTATCATGCCAAATGGCCAAGATGCACAGGTGGTGTTAATGGAAGGGCGGAATGATTCATGCATTGGTCACTTTAGCTTTGCAGGTTCTCGAGTATGTTGACTTTTGAAATTCAGTATAGTGAGATGATCCCTTAGACACTTAAATGCTACTGCTTCCAAGGCTCACGTACACCCAGACATATCTGAGCAGAAGCCACATTATCTACGTGAAACAGCTTTGGGTGCTCCACAGCTCTATGCAGATGCCCACCAAATATGAGATTATTTCCCTTTTTCTGACTTGTCCTTTACTAGCAGTCAGCCTCATTCCATCTCTTTTGTAGATGGTTGAAGACTGTGTGGATTCTGGGGGGCCTATGGGATAATGGTGGGCTTATGAGATAAAACAATCCTGTAGGAAAGTTTTCTTGATGTGCATTTAATATTTAATTACAACTCTCTTTTATACATGTGTGTCTGTGGTTTTAAACATCTAAAGTGCACAGATTAACACATTCCCATAGTGGAGAGAACCACCCTTCTGTCATGTCTATAGGTATTTCTACTGCCTATGGGCAGTTGGAAAGTAATTCATCTGCGGAACGTCTGGTAAACTAGGACAATGGTGCTTCCCCAGCTTTCTTTGATGAAGGGCCAGGCCATTGGTTACCTTTATAAAAGTCTCTTGAAACGTCCTAGTGATGTCAATTTGTGGGATCATAGAGGCTTCCTCTTCCTCGGTTGGTCTTGTTGGTAGGTGCTATCCAGTTGGTCTGCTTCAAAGCAACCCCCATGTACAGGACAAGGAAATGCTTACCAGTCCTGGGACACCCTCATATCGTTCTGATGCTTGAACCCATCGTTGCAGCCCCCGTGGCCATCCATTCTGCAAACGGCCTGCTTCTTTGTCACTGGCCCTCCCCTTTAATCTGACCAGAAGGGTTCGTCATCTGGCCCTCTCTCTGACAAGGTTCTGCCTTGGTTTACTAGTCCTCCACTACATGACAGTGTTTCCATGATGAGCATAAGGTTTTCAGTGGTGAATTCCTTCATCCTCAGTGTGTCCTTAGTCTGGAAACCCTGCTGCACACTTTGCTCTTTGCATGATGTTGCTGGCATTGGAAATATGAGTGACAAGACTCTGGCCTTCCTTTCTGTACCAAGCTACAAATGGACAGATAATAAACATGTCACAGTTTATCACCGGCCCATGTACCACCCTTGGAGCAGCACTGGGGTAGACAATAAATCACGAGTAGTCCTGGACAAGGGGATGGAGCCCTCGTTGCTGAGAGGTTACAAAAACCAGACTCTTCAGGGGAGAAAATTTGGCTTTTGATTTCAGGAAAGAGTTAACAACCTCAGAAACCAGATGGGCAGTTCTTTCCACCTGCAGCCACCATCACTGCATGTGTTTATTAAGATGGAGGAGGACATTGTGGATTGGTGTGGGACATATGGGCTAATGTTGGACTTGTAGACTTGGGCTGCACTGGGTTGGGATGTTTTGTCCATGTGCATTTACCCTTTATCTAAAGCTCTCTTTTCTACATTTGAGTTTCTGTGGATTTATTTCTCTAATGTACTTAGACTAACAAAATTAATATAAGAAAAGGCAGGACACAAGTAAGCACCCGTTTCCGTTTGGGAAAGACACTAAATAGAGAAAAGCTACTTTCCTTCATGCCAACTCTGTGTGGCACAAACAGTTAAGTACTCAATTCGTAACTAAAATGATCATCTGAACCCATATGGTGGTACCTCAGAACACAGACCTGGTGATCTGCTTTTGAACCCTCATACAGCCTTGCAGCCCCTATCTAACACGGTTCAGTTTGGCTCTGCACACATAGTAGATCCATGACTTGGAATCTACCCCACAGTAACTGTTTGGATGAAAGTTACTCAGTCCATGAATTATCATCGGCCCGTCCTTACGATTCTCTCATGAGGCAGTCCTGACCAAAGTCAAATACCTCATGATTCTAGCTTTTTTTTCCCACAGGTAGTAAGAAGACTTTATTAAGAAGGCTATGAAGTCAAAAACTAAAACTCTTGATACAATTTTCTTTCACCCTTTAAGTCGTCTCTGCAAATATATAATCAGTAATTTAGCTGTAAGATCAAAGGTCCGTTATTTTATTTAAAATAAAATATATTTTAGTTCTTAAAATTTATTCCATAAAGTACATATTTCCCTATAAATTCCCTACTTATACACAGGAGGTAAAAAATAAAAACGAACAAACACAAAATATAAAAACCCCAACAAAACCAAAAGTGAGCATCTTTTTAAAATTTGTAAAAATCCAACAAGAGAAACCAATGTTGTGTGTGTTTGTTAATAATTTTTTAATCGTTTTATTGAGGCTCATAAGGCTCTTATCACAGTCTGTACATACATCAATTGAGCAAAGTACCCTTATACATTCGTTGCATTCGTCATTCTCATAATTCACCTTAAACTTGGGTTCCTGGAATCAGAACTGTTTCCTTTTTTTTGCCCGTCCCCCTCCCTCCCGATCCCACCACTGGTCCCTTGATAGTTTATAAATAATTATTATATCTTATCTTACACTCCCCGGCATCTCCCCTCACCCGCCTCCCCATTGCCCATCTCTCAGAGAGGAGGTTACACTTAGATCTCTGAGATCGGTTCTCCCTTTCTACAGCCCCTTCCCTCCTGGTGTCGCCTCTCCCACCGCTGGTGTTGAAGGGTTCGTCTGTCCTAGATTCCCTGTGCCTCCAGATCCCCACTGCACCGCTGTACATCCTCTGGTATAACCAGGTCCGCAAGGCAAGGTAGAATTGGGGTCATGATGATTGGGAGGGGAGGAAGTGTTCAGGAACTAGAGGAAGGTTTTGAGTTTCATTGTTGCTACACTGAACCCTGAGTGGCCCATCTCCTCCACACTACCCCTCTGGAAGGGGTGTCCAGCTGTCTACAGATGGGCATTGGGTCCACATCATGCACTCCCCCTCTTTCATGGTGATGTGAATCTCACCACCACCCCACCTTTGTTGTTGGAGACCTGGTCTCCTCTGCCCTTCATGGTCACCTATGTTGGTGTGCTGCTTCTGTGTGGGCTTGGTTGCTTCTGGGCTAGATGGCCGCTTGTTTGCTTTCAAGCCTTTAAGTCCCCAGACGCTATATCTCTCAGTAGCCGAGCACCATCAGCCTTCTTCACCACACTTGCTTATGCACACTTTCGTCTTCAGCGATTATGTGAGGAAGGTGATCACACAATGATTGTTTTTGTTCCTTGGTGTCTGCTAGATGGTCCATTCAAACCTTGTATGCACTTTAGGCCATGTGCTTCTTCTCTGTGGGCTTTGTTGCTTCTGAGCTAGATGGCCGCTTATTTGCCTTCAAGCCTTTAAGACCCCAGACGCTATATCTTTTTGATAGCCGGACACCATCAGCTTTCTTCACCACATTTGCTTACACACACGTCTATCTTCAGTGATCATGTCGGGAAGATGGGTATCCTGCAATGACTGTTTAGCAGGGCGATGTGCTATTTTATTGGGGGACTATGCATGAGGAGGCCCAATGTCCATCTGCTACCCTACTACTGAACCAATAAATATATGCATTTAAGTCTATTGCCCTCATAATCATAAATATATTTACATATGTACATGTCTGTATTTAGGCTTCTCTATGCACTTTGCCTCCTACTCCTTTCCTCTATTTCCTTTCGCTTTCCTCCCGTCCCATTACCATGTTTAGCCTTCATTCTGGTTTCATTAATTCCTATCAGTTATCTTGCTCTTAGTCACTCCCTACCAGTCCTCCCCTCCACTCTCTCCTCTGGTTTTGAACCACTCGCTGTTCCCTTGTCCCTGTGTTGGGCGACACCTCCTCCCTTCCCCTACCTCCGACGCTCTCATGTCCCTCCAGGACCGTTGGTCCTGTTGTTTTCTTCTCTCATTATTTGTCCAGACTATCTTGTCTAGGTGGACCTGCTGACATAGTAATATGTACATACAAATGCATATGACTTTGACTGCGCCCAAGTGGCACATAAGAACATGGCTTTGACAGAAGCAACATCAACACGCTGATAATCAGAAAAGCCACTAACATACAAAATTTACAAGTTAAAAAATAGAACAAATAAAAAAAGACAAAACAAAAAGATATAAAATATTAAAAGAAAAATTGCTAGTAGTTCAAGGTCAGTTCTTTGGCCTTTAGGAGTGTTTTCTAGGTGTAGCTTGTGATGCGCCACGTCCTGGCCCGGAAGTCCATCCTTTATACTCCCTCAGAATCCCTTTGCTCTGCTTCCTCCACTGCTCCATTGCACGCCCCCAGTGTTTGCCTCAGTGTGGCAGGGTCAGCTCAGTCACACATCCCCCAGTGTCTCAGGTACTGTCCCGTGTAGGGCCATGTGTTGGTGCAGGATATCACATCTCGTAGTGTGGCCAGCTGAATGTTCCTCTCTGTATGATGGGCCCTTCTAGCTGGTCTATCGACCTTGGGCTTGGTGGACCCAGGTGTACTCCACTACGTCCTTTATCCTTCTTTTGTTTCAGCTTCCTTCTGGACGTAGTGTCGTGGGTCAGTTCCTTTCCCACTCCAGACGATCTATTTTTGTTTCGGTGGTATTCCCTTTGAGTGTGGGGGTCGGCCTAATTCTGGTTTGGGCCAGCGTGTCGTCCAGTCTCTTTGTGTAGACCTCTGTACTTTGCGTTGCCGTCCTTGTTTGGTGTGTCGTGGTGGGGTCCGTATGCATGTTCCAGATCTTATGGGGACACAACCGATACTCTCCCCCGGGTAGGTTAGTACCCCATACCATCCATTCGGATTCTCCCCCTCCCGGTTCTCCCTCTCCCTGCCCCACTACTCCTTCTTTATGCTGGGCTCTCGTATACCTCCCTAAGTGTGGCCTGCCCTCCCTCCAACTATCTATGCTTCCCCCCATTTATTGTGGGATGGATGTTTATTCTTCTATTTCTGTCATGCTGATTGTACGTACCTCAGGGGACTCATGTTGTACCTGTCCCTTTGGGTCTGGCTTACCTCGCTTAACATAATTCCTTCCAGCTCTTCCCATGAAATAACGTGTTTCATGTGCTCATCGGTGCTTTTCAGTGCTGCATAATACTCCATTGTATGTATGTGCCAAAGTTTGCTAATCCACTCGTCTATCGATGGAAACTTAGGCTGTTTCCAAATCTTTGCTATTGTGAATTGTGCTGCAATAAACATTGGAGCACATACGACTGGTCGTGTTTTATTTGCTGCTTCAACCGGGTATATGCCCAGTAGAGGGATGGCTGGGTCATAAGGTAGATCAATTTCCATTTTCTTTAGGTATCGCCAGATTGCTTTCCAAAGTGGCTGTACAAATCTGCACGACCACCAGCAGTGGAGGAGGGTTCCTACTTCACCACAGCCCCTCCAACACTTGTTGCTCTCTGATTTACTGATCTGGGCTAGCCTCAGGGGTGTTAGGTGGTATCTCATGGTTGTTTTGATTTGCATTTCTCTTATGGCAAGGGACTTCGAGCACTTTCTCATATGTTTATTGGCCATATGGATCTCCTCTCTAGTGAAAGTTCTTCTCAATTCTTTTGCCCACTTCCTTAGGGGGTTAACTGTTTTCCTGTTTTTGCAGGTCACGATGGTGTTGTAGATTTTAGTAATGAGCCCTTTGTCTGCTGTGTCATTACTAAAAATCTTCTCCCAGTCTGTGGGTTGCCTCGTCACCCTCTTGGCGAAATCTTTCGAGGTGCACAGGCCTTTAATTCTTATTAGATCCCATTTGTCGATTTCCAGTTCACCTGTGAGTGTACCCTTCCCTGTTGCAGTGAGCCTATGTGCTCCCTGGGCCAGTGCTGTGAGATTAGTCCCAATTCCCTCCTTATTGGTCCTGATGGTTTGGGGTTTGACTTCTAGATCTGTGATCCACCTTGATTGTATTCTTGTGCATAGGTTGAGGTAAACGTCTTGTTTCATCTTTCTAAATGTGGATATCCATTGTTTCCAGCACCACTTATTAAAGAGGGCATCTGCTTCACACTTGACGTTTTTGGAACCCTTGTCGAAGATCAGTTGTCTATATGCTGATGATTTTACTCCTGGGCTTTCTATACTTTTCCACTGGTCTGAGTGTCTATCATTGTGCCAGTACCATGCTGTTTTGACCACTGTAGCTGTGTAGTAGGCATTAAAATCAGGTAGGGCGAGTCCTCCAATTGTGTCCTTCTTCTTGAGGAGTTCTCTGCTAATTCTGGGTTTCTTCCCTCTCCATATGAAGTTGGTGGTCAGTTTTTCCAATTCTTTGAAGAAGGTTGATGGTAATTGGATTGGTATAGCATTGAACTTGTAGAGTGCTTTAGGAAGAACTGTCATCTTTACTGTGTTCAGCCTACCTAACCATAAGCAGGGGAGGGTCATCCATTTGTGAAGGTCACTTTTGGTTTCCTGTAATAGGGTTATATAATTATGCTTATAAAGGTCTTTAGTATTTTTTGTTAAATATATTCCTAGGTATTTCAGTTTGTTCTTGGCTACTGTGAAGGGTAATTCCCTCTTAATCGCGTCTTCCATGGCCCTGTCTGATGTGTATAGAAACCCTACCGACTTCTGTTTATTGATATTGTATCCTGCTACTCTTCTGTATTCCTCTATTGCTGTAAGTATTCCAACTGTGGAGTTTTGGGGGTCTTCAATGTATAGGATCATGTCATCTGCAAATAGCGATAGTTTCACCTCCTCCTCTCCCAAATGGATCCCTTTGATGTCCTTCCGCTGTCTTATGTTGTTAGCCAAAACCTCCAAAACGGTATTGAATAGAAGAGGGGACAGGGGACATCCTTGTCTTGTACCCTTTTCAAGTGGGATTGTTCTTGTCTTTTCTCCATTGACTATGATGTTGGCTGTTGGTCTTTCACAGATAGCTTGTATGAGCTTGAGGAACTTACCTTCCAATCCTATCTTCATGAGTGTTTTGATTAGGAATGGGTGCTGGATGTAGTCAAATGCTTTTTCTGCATCTATGGATATTATCATATGGTTTTTATCTTTTTCTTCTCGATGTGGTGTATGATATTGATGGATTTTCAGATGTTAAACTATCCCTGCATCCCTGGGATGAATCCTACCTGGTCGTGGTGGATGATAGGTTTGATGTTCCTTTGTATTCTATTGGCCAATATTTTGTTAAGGATTTTTGCTTCTATGTTCATTAGAGATATTGGTCTATAATTCTCTGCACCTGTGGGGTCTTTGCCCTGTTTGGTTATCAAAGTAATGCTGGTTTCGTAAAATGAGTTTTGGAGCTTGGCGTTCTTTTCTATGTTATGGAATACTTTGTGGAGGATCGGTGTCAGCTCTTCCCTGAATGTTTGGCAAAATTCTGCTGTGTAGCCATCTGGCCCTGGGGCCTTTTTCCTTGGTAGGTTTTTTTTTTTTTTTCATGGTTCAAAAGGTTGACAACATTTAATTCCATGCAAATATAATTCCATATGATATGATATTTTTTTTAAAGATCATTTTTTGGGGGCTCTTACAACTCTTGTCACAATCCATGCATCAATTTTATCAGACATATTTGTACATATATTGCCATCTTTCTTTTCTAGACCCTTACTTTCTTTTTTTTTTTTTTTTAACAAATTATTGGGGCTGATACAATTCTTTTCACAGTTCATACATATACATACATCAATTGTATAAAGCACATCTGTACAGTCTTTGCCCTAATCATTTTTTTCTCCTCTTTTCTTCTGTTACATTTTATTAGGGACTCCAACAACTCTTACCACAATCCATACATATACATACATCAATTGTATAAAGCACACCCATACATTCCCTGTCCCAATCATTCTCAAGGCATTTGCTCTTCACTTAAGCCCCTTGCATCAGGTCCTCTTTTTTTTTTCCCCCCTTCCCTCCCTTTTCCCCCCTCCCTCATATGCCCTTGGTAATTTATACCTCGTTATTTTGTCATATCTTGCCCTATTCTGGGTCTCCCTTCCCCCCTTCTCTGCTGTCCCTCTCCCAGGGAAGAGGTCACATGTGGCTCCTTGTAATCAGTTCCCCCTTTCCAACCCACTCACCCTCCACTCTCCCAGCATCGTCCCTCACGCCCTTGGTCCTGGAGGTATCATCCACCCTGGATTCCCTGTATCTCCAACCCTCATATGTACCAGTGCACAGCCTCTGTCCTATCCAGCCCTGCAAGGTAGAATTCGGATCATGGTAGTTGGGGGGAGGAAGCATCCAGGATCTGGGGGAAAGCTGTGTTCTTCATCGTTACTACCTCACACCCTAATTAACCCATCTCCTTTCCTAAGCCCCTCTATGAGGGGATCTCCATTGGCCGACACTTGGGCCTTGGGTCTCCACTCTGCACTTCCCCCTTCATTTAATATAATATATATATACGCATACATATATACATATACACATATATACACATACATACACACACTTATATCTTTTTTTTTTTTTGCATGATGCCTTATATCTGGTCCCTTGGGCACCACGTGATCGCACTGGCCGGTGTGCTTCTTCCATGTGGGCTTATTTATTTCTGAGCGAGATGGCCGCTTGTTCACCTTCAAGCCTTTAAGACCCCAAACCCTATCTCTTTTGATAGCCGGGCACCATCAGCTTTCTTCACCACATTTGCTTGTGCACCCATTTGTCTTCAGCGATCCTATCATGGAGGTGTGCAGTCAATGATATGATTTTTTGTTCTTTGATGCCTGGTAACTG
Organism: Tenrec ecaudatus; assembly: GCF_050624435.1. Taxonomy (NCBI): domain Eukaryota; kingdom Metazoa; phylum Chordata; class Mammalia; order Afrosoricida; family Tenrecidae; genus Tenrec; species Tenrec ecaudatus. The sequence continues at coordinate 194,159 of NW_027457576.1, read as the reverse complement.
ATCCCTTTGGGGCCACTCGATCACACAGGCTGGTGTGTTCTTCCATGTGGACTTTGTTGCTTCTGAGCTAGATGGCCGCTTGTTTATCTTCAAGCCTTTAAGACCCCAGTCACTATCTCTTTTGATAGCCGGGCACCATCAGCTTTCTTCACCACATTTACTTGTTCACCCATTTTGGCTCCAGCTGTTGTGTCGGGAGAGTGAGCATCATAGAGTTCCAATTTAATAAAAGAAGGTATTCATGCATAGAGGGAGTGTTTGAGTAGAGGCCCAAGGTCCTTCCGCCACCTTAATACTTGACCTATAAATATAGACACAAAGATCTATTTCCCCAACCTCCTATATATATTTGCATGTACATGTCTTTGTCTAGACCTCCATGAATGCCCTTTGACTCCTAGCTCTTTCCTCCATCTCCCTTGACCTTCCTCCTGCCCTACTACCATGCTTCTTTGCCACCTGGGCTAGAGTATACCTCTTCTCTAAGCAACCTTACCCTTGATCATTTCCCACCAGGCCTGCCACTCCCCCTTCTCTACCCTTTGGGGTCCCATGTTTTTCCCTTGTCCCTGGGTTTGTTAACACCACTTCCTTACCCCCCCTACCCCCCACCCCAAGTCCCCCCGGAACTGTCGGTCCCGTTGTTTTTCATCCAGATAGTTCATCCAGCCTGTCCTATTCAGACAGACCTGTGGAGTCACTAACATGCACGAAAACTAGACAGAGGAACACAAAGCAACAGTATACAACCAGACAACAAAACAACCAAAACAAACCACTGAAAAAGAACAGAACAAAACAGTTCACAAGAGAAAAGCTTGTAGTTAGTTCAGGGATCTTTGCTGGCCCTTAGGAGCGTTTTCCAGTCCAGTCTGTTGGGGCACCACGCCCTGGCCCAAAGTCCACTTTCAGCATTCCCTGGGGACCTTGCCACTCCATTCCCTTATGACCCAGCCATCCCTCTACTGGGCATATACCCGGTTGAAGCAGCAAATAAAACACGACCAGTCGTATGTGCTCCAATGTTTATTGCAGCACAATTCACAATAGCAAAGATTTGGAAACAGCCTAAGTTTCCATCGATAGACGAGTGGATTAGCAAACTTTGGCACATACACACAATGGAGTATTATGCAGCACTGAAAAGCACCGATGAGCACATGAAACACGTTATTTCATGGGAAGAGCTGGAAGGAATTATGCTAAGCGAGGTAAGTCAGTCCCAAAGGGACAGGTACAACATGAGTCCTCTGAGGTAAGTACAATCAGCATGACAGAAATGGGGCATTAATCCACCCAAGGGGAGGGTATGGCTTATATCTCCTTGGTAGGTTTTTTATGACACTCTCTATTTCTTCCTTCGCTATGGGTTTGTTGAGGTTCTTGATCTCTGTCTCAGATAATCTAGGGAGAGATTGTTTTTCTAAATATTTATCCATGTCTTCCAGGTTTCTGAATTCATTAGAATACAAACCTTCATAGTACTTTGTGATTATCCTTTTTATCTCATTGGGGTCTGTTGTTATTGCCCCCGATTCATCCCTCATCCTGGCTATTGATGTTTGCTCCTTTCTCTCTTTGGTAAGTTTTGCCAGAGGAGTGTCAATTTTATTAATTCGTTCATAAAACCAGCTTCTAGTTGCGTTAATCCTTTGCATTGTTCTTTTGTCTTCCCACTGGTTTAACTCCGCACTGATTTTTATTATTTCTTTTCTCTTGCTATTGGACTGGTAGTTCTGTTGACTCTGTTCTAGTTGTTGGAGGTTTTGTGTTAACATATCTGTCATATGCCTTTCTTCTTTTTCATATATGCATTCAGTGATATCAAGCTACCTCTGATAACTGCCTTTGCAATGTCCCATAAGTGTTGATATGTTGTATGCTTGTTCTCATTAGTTTCTAGAAACTTCCTAATATCCTCTCTGATCTGGACCTGAACCCATTCATGTCGCAGGAGATCGTTGTTTATTCTCCAATTGGTTGCCCTTGCTTTTCTGGGTGCCCTCTTATTAATCTCCAGCTTTATGGCATGGTGGTCTGAGAAAGACGTCTGGATAATATCTATGTGTTTGAATTTACTCAGGCTGACCTTGTGTCCCAGCATGTGATCTATTCTTGAGAAAGATCCGTGTGGATTGGAGAAGAATGTGAAACCTTTTGCTTTTGGATGAAAGACTCTATAGATGTCAATCAGGCCCTGTTGCCTAATTACATTGTTTAGCTCTCTGGCCTCTATGTTGAGCTTCTTTCCCTGTGACCTGTCTTTCTCTGATAGTGGAGTGTTGAAGTCCCCCACTATTATTGTTGTTTCCATGATTTCTTCTGTCATTTTTTTAATTGTTTGTTTGACGAAATTTGCCGCGCCATTATTAGGTGCGTAAATATTCAGTACGCTAAGTGCTTCCTGGTTTACTGAACCTTTGAGCATTATGTAGTGTCCCTCTTTGTCTCTTTTTATGTTTTGGATCTTGAAATCCATTTTGTCAGAGATTAAGTTAGCCACTCCTGCCTTCTTAGAGTTACCATTTGCTTGGTAAACTTTCTGCCAAAAGGACAAGTACAACATGAGTCCACTGAGGTAAGAATTAAAAATTTTTGGTAAAAAAGCAAAAGTGGCATAGGGAAAAAAGCTACTGTATATAAACATTTTAGGGGTGAAGACGGTGTAGTATGGAAGAGACCAGACCAAAACCATGGATGTACATGGTAGACAATGGTGGAGGAGGTGGGGAAAGGAAAACAAAAGGATGAATACAAGGAAGAAAAGGGTAGTGGGGTCAGGGGGCATTAATCCACCCAAGGGGAGGGTATTGTTTATATCTCCACAGGGAAAGTGGGACCAGACTTCAACCCAGTGTCGCAAGGTGTGAATGCAATATCCCGGCGTGGAGGAGGGAACCAGTGGAGAGGTTTGGGAGGCTGGCCCCAGCACCATAAATTAAGTGGATTCCTGCCCCTCCCCCAAAAAGAATTTGTTCCAAAGGACGACATTGACTCTGCAGCTCTGGGAGATGGACATATCTGATCAGAGTACACGGGAGCAGATGAAGGGGCAGGAGCAGAGAGTGGAGCACAGCCTGGCACACCAGGCAGTGATGATGATGTTCCTGAGTAGAGCAGCCAGTCCACAGAGAGAACAACATGGCTGGCCCCACTATGAGAAATGATGCCAATCAGTGACTAAGGGCGATACAGGGGACTGCACCGGAGACACAGTGTGGGAATTGCACCTGACCTGATACCACCACACCGAGGCAAATCACTGGGGGAGTGCAGCGGAACAGCAAGGGAATGGAGTGGCAAGGTCCCCAGGGAATGCTGAAAGTGGACTTTGGGGCCAGGGCGTGGTGCCCCAACAGACTGGACTGGAAAACGCTCCTAAGGGCCAGCAAACGATCCCTGAACTAACTACAAGCTTTTCTCTTGTGAACTGTTTTGTTCTGTTCTTTTTCAGTGGTTTGTTTTGGTTGTTTTGTTGTCTGGTTGTATACTGTTGCTTTGTGTTCCTCTGTCTTGTTTGCGTGCATGTTAGTGACTTCACAGGTCTGTCTGAATAGGACAGGCTGGATGAACTATCTGGAGGAAAAACAACGGGACCGACAGTTCCGGGGGGACTTGGGGTGGGGGGATAATGCGGGTAAGGAAGTGGTGTTAACAAACCCAGGGACAAGGGAAAAACATGGGACCCCAAATGGTAGAGAGGGGGGAGTGGCAGGCCTGGTGGGAAATGATCAAGGGTAAGGTTGCTTAGAGAAGAGGTATACTCTAGCCCAGATGGCGACGAAGCATGGTAGTAGGGCAGGAGGAAAGTCAAGGGAGATGGAGGAAAGAGCTAGGAGTCAAAGGGCATTCATGGAGGTCTAGACAAAGACGTGTACATGCAAATATATATAGGAGGATGGGGAAATAGAACTATGTATCTATATATATAGGTCAAGTTTTAAGGTGGCGGAAGGACCTTGGGCCTCTACTCAAACACTCCCTCTATACATGAATACCTTCTTTTATTAAATTGGAACTCTATGATGCTCACTCTCCCGCCACAACGGCTGGAGACAAAGTGGGTGAACAAGTAAATGTGGTGAAGAAAGCTGATGGTGCCCGGCTATCAAAAGAGATAGTGACTGGGGTCTTAAAGGCTTGAAGATAAACAAGCGGCCATCTAGCTCAGAAGCAACAAAGTCCACATGGAAGAACACACCAGCCTGTGTGATCGAGTGGTCCCAAAGGGATCAGTTACCAGGCATCAAAGAACAAAAAATCATATCATTGACTGCACACCTCCATGATAGGATCGTTGAAGACAAATGGGTGCATAAGCATTTGTGGTGAAGAAAGCTGATGGTGCCCAGCTATCAAAAGAGATAGTGTCTGGGGTCTTAAAGGCTTGAAGGTGAACAAGCGGCCATCTAGCTCAGAAGCAAAAAAGCCACATGGAAGAAGCACACCGGCCAGTGCAATCACGAGGTGCCAAGGGACCAGGTATAAGGCATCATGCAAAAAAAAAAGATATAAGTGTGTGTATGTATGTGTATATGTATATGTATATATATACCATATTAAATGAAGGGGGAAGTGCAGAGTGGAGACCCAAGGCCCAAGTGTCGGCCAATGGAGATCCCCTCATAGAGGCGATTAGGAGAGGAGATGGGTTAATTAGGTTGCGAGGTAGTACCGATGAAAAACACAGCTTTCCCCCAGATCCTGGATGCTTCCTCCCCCCAACTACCATGATCCGAATTCTACCTTGCAGGGCTGGATAGGGCAGAGGCTGTACACTGGTACATATGAGGGCTGGAGGTACAGGGAATCCAGGGTGGGTGATACCTTCAGGACCAAGGGTGTGAGGGACGATGCTGGGGGAGTGGAGGGTGAGTGGGTTGGAAAGGGGGAACTGATTACAAGGATCCACATGTGACCTCTTCCCTGGGAGAGGGACAGCAGAGAAGTGGGGAAGGGAGACTCCGGATAGGGCAAGATATGACAAAATAACGAGGTATAAATTACCAAGGGCACATGAGGGAGGGGGGAAAGGGGAGGGAGGGGGAAAAAAAGAGGACCTGATGCAAGGGGCTTAAGTGGAGAGCAAATGCCTTGAGAATGATTGGGGCAGGGAATGTATGGATGTGCTTTATACAATTGATGTATGTATATGTATGGATGGTGATAAGAGTTGTATGAGTCCCTAATAAAATGTAAAACAAAGAAAAGAGGAGAAAAAATGATTAGGGCAAAGACTGTACAGATGTGCTTTATACAATTGATGTATGTATATGTATGAACTGTGATAAGAATTGTATGAGCCCCTAATAAATTGTTAAAATTTAAAATAAAATAAAATAAATAAATAGAAAAAAAAACTTTCTGCCAGCCCTGTATTCTTAGCATATGCTTGTCTGCTCGCTTAAGATGTGTCTCTTGCAGGCAGCAGATTGATGTGTTATGTTTTCTAATACAGTCCTCCAGCCTCTTTCTTATAATGTACGAATTGAGCCCATTTTGTATTCAGAGTGATTATTACTATCTCTGGCTTCATAGTTGCCATATTCTGTTTTGTGTTTTTGGGTCCTTACCTATCTCCCTTCACATCAGTGTACTGCGTTTGAGTGGAGGGAGAAGAAATACAATCAAAAGCAACAGGTGAAAAAAAAAAAAACTCCAGGTGAGTGCAATTCAGACAACCGAGAACAATGAACACACTAGAGTTTCTCACATTGTAAAATTGCGTTTACTTTCATACTATTGTAATTCAAAGGGTTTCACATATCTCACCTCCAAAGGTAACTTCAGCAGATTCAAGAATATAAAGGAAGAGGCAATTATTCTGGGGTTTCGCCTGCCACTACTAAATGTAGCCTCAATCAGTTTTACTATTCTCAGCTCATCCCTTAGATTTTCAACTTCTTAGATGTGAAGGAAATCGTAAAATGCCTCATTTCACAGTCTTCTTTCTGTGTTGCCTCACCCAGAATTAGGTTTTTCATTTCTAGAGTGCCCCGACATGTGTTTTTCTTGGTCAAAGAGCATTATAATTCCTCATCATCAGTTGTTTATGGGAAACGTTATATCCTGCAGGTTCCCGTATACAATAATTACATTAAACAATGGAGCTCTATGTATCTTACTGTTTTTCACAATAGGTTATGCTCACTGATATTGTTGGCTTATCATGCCAAATGTCCAAGATGCACAGGTGGTGTTAATTGAAGGGCGAAATGATTCATGCATTGGTCACTTTAGCTTTGCAGGTTCTCGAGTATGTTGACTTTTGAAATTCAGTATAGTGAGATGATGCCTTAGCCAGTTAAATGCTACTGCTTCCAAGGCTCAAGTACACCCAGACATATCTGAGAAGAAGCCATATTATCTACGTGAAACTGCTGTGGGTGCTCCACAGGTGTATGCTGATGCCCACCAAATATGAGATTATTTCGCTTTCTCTAACTTGACTTTTACTAGCAGTCAGCCTCGTTCCATGTCTTTTGTAGATATTTAAAGACAGTGTGGACTCTGGTCAAGGTTGTCTGAATTCCACTCACCTGGAGCTTTTTTTTTGTTCACTTGTAGCTTTTGAATCTGTGTCTTGTCTTCTGCAGGCAAGTTTTTCAGGATATTGACAGCTCTTTCTAGACTTTTGACAAACTCTTACTCTGCAGGTTTCAGGTCTGGTGCTGGCTGCAGTTTTGTTTATGGGAGGGAGAGGGGCACAGTATCAAAGGGTCTATTCAGATGGTCTATGTGTCCTATAGTAGAAGTCAGACAGAACAGTGTGATTACTGTAGTTGCCATCCGCCTGGGACTTAGTTTTGGTTGCATTAGAAGAATGATAGGGATAAAAGTGATGCAAACACAAGCAAGTATCTTTAATATATTGATCCCTTCAGACTCCATCCTGCACACTGATTATTTCTGGAGTCTTTACATACAGTCTCCCCTGACTCCAAAACAGTACTGAGGAGTTGGTGATTGTGACTGAGTAGGAGGCCTCACTGCCTAGATATCACATTTCCTAGGTCTCCATGACGGCTATTCTACTTCAAGCGGGGTCTTCGTGTGCCTGAATTAGTGTAACAACAATCCAAAAATCTTTCACCGTGTCACAAAAGACACAAAATGAGACCCATATTGGGCAAAATCCAAGTCACTGTGGGACATATCTCCACATTGTCTCTGACAAAATAGTGCTGCATCATGATAAGTCCACGTGGCTTCTGTTGCGAGATTACTTGAAGGAAGTAAGCATTGGAAGCAAAACGTTGAGTGGTGACATCACCTTCACCGTGGACTGTCCTTTATGAAAAAAGGAACACTTTTCTGGGAGAAGCAGAACTCTTCTTTCTTCATGAGATAGAGGTTAATGGTTATGAACTTTTGACCATTTTGTTAGCAGCCCCATGTCACACCCTGTCCACCACCAGGCCTCGTGATGTGTGTTACAAATAGGGAAAAACATGAGTTGCAATCAAGCTGACACCCACTCCTGGTGACCCTCTGTCTGTCATAGAACTCTGCTCCATAGGTTTCCCAGGGCTGATAGTTTGGAAGTATAACACCAGGCCTTTCTTCTAAGGAACTTCAGAGTGGATTAAAACAGCCTGGCTTTTGCTTAGCAGCCAAGCACCTTAACTTTAAATAACCTATCGGCATGATTAGTTATTTAATTAACTAAACACAATGTGGATGATGTGGGGAGAACTGTCAAGCCCATTTTCCAGAAAAGGAAACGGAGATACATTAAGGCACCGCTTAAGGTGGAATAACCCTCATGCAGACCTAGGAAATGTGTATCTAGGCAGTGAGCCCTCCCATTCAGTCACAATCACTGACTCCTCAAAACTGTCTGGAGTCAGGAGAGACAGTATATAAAGAACCCGGAAAGGATCAATGTCCAGGCTGGCGTCAAAAGAGTATCAATATATTAAAGAGACTTGCTTGTGTTTGCATCACTTTTATCCCTATCATTCATCTCCTGCAACCAAAATTCAGTCCCATGGAGGATGGCAACCACAGTAACCAGACTGTTCTCTCTGACATATCCAGTAGGAAGAATAGACCATCTGAAAAAGCCCTTTGATTCTGTTGCCCTCTCCCTCCCATAGACAAAACTGCAGCCAGCACCAGACCCCAAACCTGCAGACTAAGAGTTTATCACAAGCCTAGAAAGAGCTGTCAATACCCTGAAAAACTAGCCTGCAGAAGAGAAGACATATAATCAAAAGCTGCAGATGAAAGGGAAAAAAAAAGCTCCAGGTGAGTGTAATTCAGACAACCGAGACCAATGAAAACACTAGAGCTTCTCACAGTGTAAAATTGCTTTTAGTTCCATCTATTGTAATTCAAAGGGTTTCACATATCTCACCTCCAAAGGTAATTCCAGCAGATTCAAGAACATAAATGAAGAGGCAATTATTCTGGTGTTTAGCCTGCCTCTAGCAAATGTAGCCTCAATCAGTTTTACTATTCTCAGCTCATCCCTTAGATTTTCAACTTCTTGGATGTGAAGGAAATCATAAACGGCCGCACTTCACAGGCTGCCTTCTGTGTTGCTCACACAGATTTAAGTTTTTCATTTCTAGAGTGCCCCGACATGGGTTTTTCCTTCGGTCAATGAGCATTATCATTTCCCATCATCAGTTGTTTATGGGAAACTTTACATCCTGCAGGTTCCCGCATACAATAATTACATTAAACAATGGAGCTTTAGGTATCTTCCTGTTTTTCACAACAGGTTATGCTCACTGTTATTGTTAGCTTATCATGCCAAATGTCCAAGATGCACAGGTGGTGTTAATTGGAGGGCGGAATAATTCATGCATTGGTCACTTTAGCTTTGCAGGTTCTCGAGTATGTTGACTTTTGAAATTCAGTATAGTGAGATGATGCCTTAGCCAGTTAAATGCTACTGCTTCCAAGGCTCAACTACACCCAGACATATCTGAGCAGAAGCTACATTATCTACGTGAAACTGCTTTGGGTGCTCCACAGGTGTATGCAGATGCCCACCAAATATGAGATTATTTCCCTTTATCTGACTTGTCTTTTACTAGCAGTCAGCCTCATTCCATGTCTTTTGTAGATGGTTGAAGACTGTGTGGATTCTGGGAGGCCTATGGGATAATGGTGGGCTTATGAGATAAAAAGATCTTGTAGGAAAGTTTCCTTGATGTGCATTTAATATTTAATTACAACTCTCTTTTATACACGTGTGTCTGTGGATTTAAACATCTAAAGTGCACAGATTAACACATTCCCATAGCGGAGTGAATCTCCCTTCCGTCAAGTCTATAGGTATTTCTACTTCTTATGGGCAGCTGGACAGTAATTCATCTGGGGAACGTCTGGTAAACCAGGACAATGGTGCTTCCCCAGCTTTCTTTGATGAAGGGCCAGGCCATTGGTTACCTTTATAAAAGTCTCTTGAAACGTCCTAGTGATGTCAGTTTCTGGGATCATAGAGGCTTCCTCTTCCTCGGTTGGTCTTGTTGGTAGGTGCTATCCAGTTGGTCTGCTTCAAAGCAACCCCCATGTACAGGACAAGGAAATGTTTACCAGTCCTGGGACACCTTCATATCGTTCTGATGCTTGAAACCATCGTTGCAGCCCCCGTGGCCATCCATTCTGCAAACGGCCTGCCTCTTTGTCACTGGCCCTCCCGTTTAATCTGACCAGAAGGGTTCATCATCTGGCCCTCTCTCTGACAAGGTTCTGCCTTGGTTTACTAGTCCTCCACTACCTGACAGTGTTTCCATGATAAGCATAAGGTTTCACTGGTGAATTCCCTCATCCTCATTGTGTCCTTAGTCTGCAAACTCTGCTGCATGCTTTCCTCTTTGCATGATGTGGCTGGCATTGGAAATACCAGTGACCTGGACTCTTGCCTTCCTTTGTGTACCTAGGTACAAATGGACAGATAATAAACATGTCACAGTTTATCACCGGCCCATGTACCACCCTTGGTGCAGCACTGGGGTAGATAATAAATCACGAGTAGTCCTGCACAAGGAAATGGAGCCCTCGTGGCTGAGTGGTTACAAAGACCAACCGCTCCAGTGGAGAAAAGGTGGCTTTCAATTCTACTAAATAGTTAACAACATCAGAAACCTAGATGGGCAGTTCTTTCCACCTGCAGCAGCCATCACTGCATGTGTTTGTTAAGATGGAGGAGTGCATTGTGGATTGGTGTGGGATGTGACACTGTGCTCTGTAACAATAACAGGCAGCTCACCCCCCTGCCTGGTCAGGAATGGGTGCCCTGTAACAGTAACAGGCAGGTCACCCCCTGGTCAGAAATGGAAAAATTTTAAATTGCAGCCTAAAACAGGTGTAGCCCAGTCCAGGATGTTTACGCTCCAAGAAGCAGCCTAGGCTACCTACAGTATTGTTTAGCAGACCACTGGGGACAAACTGACCTTAAATGTAGAACTTACTTTGTTAGACTTAAAAACTGTTTTGTTTCACTTTTCTGAGAATGCTTTGCCAGTTTCACACAAGAACTTGCCTTCCCCCTCCCCTTGCTTGACAAGACGCCCACAAGGATGTATAATAACTTCCCTTTGAAGCTGTTTGGGGCTCTCACCTTACAGACTGAGCCTGCCTCAGTTGCTGGTGAGGGCCCAGATTCAAATCTGTCTGAATAAAGGTTTCTGTTTCCATCTCTCTTTCAGTGAGTGGTCTGGGTGAGGGTCTCACTAACATTTGGAGGCCCCAGCGAGATCCCCCAGATCCCAGGGACGGGGGTCCCTTGCTGCAACTCACTCCTGGAGGGTTCGGACCCAGCAGCCTGGTTACTGCCTGCACAGCACCGGTAAGTCAGGCCTGTTTACATTCCTGATTCCTGGTTAGGAGCACTCCACAGTGAGACTTACGGGGGACAGGACGCCGTCATGGGCCCCATAGTCTGACCAAAACAGTGACGACTGTGGAGGTCCTGGTTTATTGGAAATCCCAAATTTTGAAGTGAGAGTGAATGTGGCCGGCCACAAATGCTAATAGGAAGTTTGTATGTTTGTGTGACTGGAAGCTTGTCATTTTTGTTATTAGGATTGTCTGTATTATTTGTCTCTTTAAGCTTAATTATGGGCCAGGGAAATTCTAAGGGTTCCAATAATGCCTGCGAATGTTTAATCCAGGGCTCGCTCACAGCGCTTAAATGTTTGTTAAAAAAATTTTCCTGATTTCAGGCGCCGAGGGGACAGATATGGTATTTCTGTAAACGCTCTCAATTTAAGAAAATTCTGTGAACATGAGTGGCCCACTTTTGGAGTGCACAGGCCCCCAGAGGGCTCTTTTAATCCCCTCCAAGCTTCATCGGTCCAGCGGATTTGTTATGGCACTCCGGGTCACACAGATCAAATTCTCTATATTGATATTTGGATTGATATCATTTATATTAACTCTAAGTATTTAAAAGGTTGTGGTTGCCCACCGGACCCAGCAAACTGCTTAGACTCCCACCTGCAAAGGCCAGTCCTTCTGGCCGGAAAACTGCTGGGACGAGGGCGGACCTCCAAACCAGTCTTGCCCTCACCCCCAGAAGATCCCCCTGTTGCCCGCCTGGACAGACTTCCCCCATATGCCGATCCAAGACCGGCTACACCGGGAACCCCTACACCAGCCACCACCACCGGAGCCGTTTCCCCTTACTCCACCCAACCCGATCCCCTTAATCCTCCCCATACCCGGTCAGGAGCCCCTTTTGGCGACAACCCTCCAGCTGCCCAACTCTCACTACACCAGGTTGAGAAAGTTGACAGCCTTGGGCAAAAGTTAAGAGTCTACATCCCTTTTACCACTTCTAATCTTTATAATTGAAAAAAATCAAAAAAGCCCTTCAGTGAGGACCCCCAAGCCATGAGTGTTCTCCTAAAGTCTGTTTTTTACACCCATCAGCCCACCTGGGATGATTGCCAGCAGCTCTTAAACACCTTGTTCACTGCTGAAGAGCGAGAAAAACATTAAAATAAAATCTAAAAACAATGTTTTAGACGAGGACGGAGAACCCGTCACTGACCCCGCCCTCATTGAGGCTGCATTCCCCTCCACCTGTCCCGAATGGGATCCCAACACCTCTGTGGGGGAACAGGCTCTCAATTGCTACCGCTGTATCCTACAAAAAGCGGTCAAGGGGGCGGGTAAAAAGTCCATCAATCTTTCAAAGATAGTTGAGACCAGGCAATGACCTACAGAGAGCCCAACAGCGTTTCTAGAAAGGTTGTGTGAGGCCTATCGGACTTACACCCTCATTGACCCCACTGCCCCGGCAAGCCAGGCCACCCTAGCAGTTCAGTTTGTAGCCCAGTCTGCCCCAGATATTAGAAAGAAACTCCAAAATTTAGAAGGGTTCAAAGAAAAGTCTTTGCCTGAATTATTGGCCATAGCTCTGAAGGTTTTTGACAACAGAGAGGACCCTGCGGAAGCCACCTGCACGCTTGCACAGAAGATGGCCCGGGTATTGCTTGCCAGTAACAGGCCTCCACAATATTCCAAACATCCGCCAGCGCGAGGCCCCCGTAAACTGCTTGGAAAGAACCAATGTGCCTATTTTTAAAAGATGGGTCATGTTAAAAAGACTGCCCAGAGAAGCCCCCAGCCAAGAAAGGACCCCCAAAAGGTGTTGACCTGGTCCTCCTTGAGGACACTGAATGAGGATGTCAGGACTCCAGCACACTCGGGGAGCCCCGGGTAACCTTAAAACTGGGGGACCAACCAGTAAATTTCCTCAAAGACACCGGGGCTACTCAGCCAGTTTTGCTCCGACCCCAAGGCCCCCTTTCAAAGGAACGGACAAAAATAGTGGGGGCCACGGGAAAAGTAAAAGCCTATCCTTGGTCTGAAGCCCGCATCACCAACTTGAGAAAGGGGACGCGGACACTATCCAAAAGTCGAATACAAGTGGTGCTGCAGCTCAAGACCCCCACCACCAAGAGGCAGGTACGGAAATTCCTTGGGGCAGTGGATTACTGCAGACTCTGTATCCTCGGGTTCGCAGAGATAGCCAAGCCACTGTATGCCGCGACGGGTGGAGCAAACAAAGAACTCAATTGGGGTGAGGCTAAAAAAAAAGCATTCCAGGACCTCAAGTCAGCATTGGTAAGCACCCCCGCCCTAGCGCTCCCCAACTTAGATAAATCTTTTCATTTATTTGTAGCTGAAGCCTGAGGAGTGGCTAAAGGAGTGTTAACTCAACAACTGGGGCCATGGAATTGGCCAGTGGCTTATTTATTAAAAAAAACTGGACCCAGTGGCCACGGGGTGGCCAAACTGCTTGCGAGCCACTGCCATTCTAGTTAAAGAAGCCTCTAAGCTAACTTTTGGGCAGGACCTACAAGTCACGACCCCACACAATGTGGAACAACTGCTGCGCTCACCTCCGGACCGGTGGCTCTCAAATGCCCGCATAACCCAGTACCAAGTCCTTCTCCTGGACCCACGGAGAGTCAGCTTCCTTAAAACAGCAGCCCTCAACCCAGCCACACTCCTCCCTGACCCAAGTGAGGAAGGCGGCCCGGAACATGATTGCGTGGAGGTAGTGACTTCCCTCACATCTCACCGAGCCGATTTAACTAACTTGCCACTAACAAATGCAGAAGTAACTCTCTTTACAGATGGTAGCAGCTTCGTGGAGGACGGGGTCCTGTTTGCAGGGGCTGCTGTAGTGACACTAGAAAAAGTAATCTGGGCCCAACCCCTGGTGAAAGGGACTTCGGCACAAAAAGCTGAACTCATTACCTTAACCCAGGCCCTGGAATGAGCTAAAAAAAAAAAAAAAGCAGGTGAGAATTTAGGCGCTCTCCATGGACCATATGCATACAGCACTATACAAAGAGCGCGGCCTTCTCACAGCAGGAGGCAAAGACATTAAAAATTAACTGAACTTTTAAAAAATACTGGATCGAGGCCTACAATAAATGGCCAAAAAATAGCCCAAAGGTGTGTCACCTGTGCTCAGGTAAATGCCAATCCAGATCCTGTGTCAGCTCAGGGAGTCTGGAGCCACGGTGGAGCGCCTGAAAAACATTGGGAGTTGGACTTCACTGAGCTCCCTAAAACAAAAGGTGGCTGCAGGTACTTGCTAGTCATGGTGGACACTTTTTCTGGCTGGCCAGAAGCATGGGCCACTTAGAAGAAAACTGCACAAGTAGTAGTTAAGCAGTTAGTATATGAAATTTTACCCAGATTTGGCCTCCCAGTAACCCTGGGGTCGGACAATGGCCCGGCGTTCATCGCCCAGGTCTCTCAGATGCTTGCCAGGGCACTAAAGATCAAGTGGAAGTTGCATTGCAGTTACAGGCCTCAAAGCTCAGGTCAGATAGAACGCATGAATAGAACACTTAAAGAATGCCTTATAAAATTAAAATTAGAGGTTGGCGGTAGCTGGGTCGAGCTCCTTCCTTCGCCCTATTACGTGCTCGATATACTCAATATTTAAAAGGGCATTCCCCTTTTGAAATCATGTTTGGAATGGCTCCTCCCCTCAACCCCTGAATGGAGGATGAGACCTTAAGCTCTATCAAAAATCATAACCTCTTTAAGTCTTTGCAGGCCCTACAAGCCGTCACAGAAGTATACCACGCAGTTCCCCAAAAGACTAACATCTCCCCAGAACGAGGTCCCTTGTTCCAACCTGGGGACTTGGTTTGGGTAAAGAAGCTCAATCTAGAAAAGCTATAGCCACGTTGAGACAGACCACACACCATTGTTCTCAGCACTCCAACAACAGCGAAGATTTCAGGAAAGCAACAGTGGATACATCATTCCAGACTAAAGAAGGCCGCCGAGGAGTCAGACACCCCAACATGACGAGTACTCCGCACCAACAACCCCTTAAAAATCAAGCTCTCATGTTCACAGTTTGATTTCTTTCACAGTAAAAGCAGCTGCCATATGGAAACCGAAAAATCCGCACCAGTTGTCGCTTCACCAATGGACACTAACCCGTACAATCGATGGAGGAGGAGAAATCACCATTGCTAACCAAACCAGCATTGGCAAGCCTACTTTCTTATTTAACTTTTATAAACTCCTAGGCCAGAACTAAAGTCAGGCTTGGTCCTATGGGTGCGGGAACCAACGCAGGAAGAAGGCATTGCAATCAGTCCAGTTTTACTTGTGTCCACATGCAGGTAAGGGTGACTGTGGTAATCATAAAGACTATTATTGCAAAAGTTGGGGTTGTGAAACCATCCCACCCTGGAAACAGTCTGACCCCCATATTTATGTTACAAGGAAAGTCCCATCCAAGAACTGCCAGTCAGAGGATTTTTGCAACCCCTTAATTATCAGGGTGACAACCTGGGGAAAAAATTACTGGATAGGTGAAAAAACATGGGGACTAAGATTGTATGTGTCTGGCTACAATCCTTGATTGAATTTATTATCCAGAAGAAAATAATTTTTACTCAACCTAACCCAGTAGGGCCAGCAAGGGACACTATAATACCGCCACCGCCTCTCATTTACAAACCTATCAAGACTCTGCCAAAGCCCACGTGGCAATCACCAGTCCCAGACGTTTCACCAGAAACCCTTGAAAAAAACAGCTAATTTAATCTCAAGACCGCAGTCTTCAATCTTAAATACTTTAACAGCCATGTTTTCCTTTTTAAATAATTCTAATCCTGATCTAACTAATGATTGTTGGTTATGTTTAAATCCTGAGCCCCCCTTTTATGTAGGTATTGCCACAAATGTATCTATTGGAACCAGCCTGCACTCCATCCAGAATATTTCCATCCAGAAAATAAACAATGGGAGCTATAAAGACCCCTGCATGTGGGGAAGTGAACCCAAGCTAACCCTAGGAGACATCACGGGACAAGGACTTTGCCTCATTAATGACCAGTATGATTGGGACTCCTCTCCATACCAGGGCATCTGCACCTCATCCATCATCATCCCTGTCAATGACCCTCGGTCTTCAAATTGGATCATTTGGTTAAAGGCTCCCCTTGGAACCTGGTGGGCATGCTCCAATGGAATCACCCCTTGCGCGTTTCCCCCTACCTTAGCCAAAAACCATCCTGAGTTGTGTGTATTAGCCCATGTTTTGCCTCAAGTCTATTATTATTTGGGTGAAGGAGGTAGAAAACATTTAGGGTTACCTCCCAACCGCCAGAAACGAGCACCTGTGTTAATTCCCATTTTAATAGGACTTGGAGTCGCAGGTTCAGCAGCAGTTGGAACTGCAGCATTAATACGAGGAAATATGCATTTTGAGGAGCTCAGTCGAAGAATAAACGAAGATATCAGTACCCTAGAACAGGCTGTTTCTATTTTGGAAACTTCCTTAAGTTCCCTAACTGAAGTAGTCCTCCCAAAGCATAGAGGGTTAGATTTACTATTTTTAAAGCAAGGAGACCTATGCGTAGCATTGAAGAAACGTGCTGTTTCTATACCAATCACTCAGGCATTATTAAAGAAAACCTTAACCAACTCAGAAAAAGAATAAAATAAAGAGAAGAAGCCTGATACTCACAGGGAAACTGGTATCAAAACCTTTTCACCTGGTCCCCGTGGCTCACGACTTTAACTAGCGCAGTAGCTGGACCACTGCTCCTCGTTCTGCTTGCCATAACCGTGGGTCCTTATGGACTGCGAACTCTTGTTTCATTAATCCAAAAGCGAACCCAAGACTTAAAAATCTTAATTATGAGATCACACTATCAAAATCTAACTCTAGTAGAAAAGGAAAATTTTAAATCAAGAATTTGATTCTTGGTCAAAAGAAGTGGGGAATGTGACACTGTGCCCTGTAACAATAACAGGCAGCTCACCCTCCCGCCGGTCAGGAATGAGCGCCCTGTAACAATAACAGGCAGCTCACCCTCCCGCCGGTCAGGAATGGGTGCCCTGTAACAGTAACAGGCAGGTCACCCCCTGGTCAGAAATGGAAAAATTTTTAATTGCAACCTAAAACAGGTGTAGCCCAGCCCAGGATGTTTACGCTCCAAGAAGCAGCCTAGCCTACCTACAGTATCGGTTGGCAGACCACTGGGGACAAACTGACCTTAAATGTAGAACTTACTTTGTTAGACTTAAAAACTGTTTTGTTTCACTTTTCTGAGAATGCTTTGCCAGTTCGCACACGAACTTGCCTTCCCCCTACCCTTGCTTGGCAAGACGCCCCACAAGGATGTATAATAACTTCCCTTTGAAGCTGTTTGGGGCTCTCACCTTACAGACTGAGCCTGCCTCAGTTGCTGGTGAGGACCCAGATTCGAATCTGTCTGAATAAAGCTTTACTGTTTCCATCTCTGTTTCAGCGAGTGGTCTGGGTGAGGGATTCGCTCGCTAACATGGGACATATGGGCTAATGTTGGACTTGTAGAACTGGGCTGCACTGGGTTGGGATGTTTTCTCCATGTGCATTTACGCTTCATCTAAAGCTCTCTTTTCTACATTTGAGTTTCTGTGGATTTATTTCTTTAATGTACTCAGACTAACACAACTAATATAAGAAAAGGCAGGTCACAAGTAAGCACCCATTTCCGTTTGGGAAAGACACTAAATAGATAATAGCTAGTTTCCTCCATGCCATCTCTGGGTGGCACAAACAGTTAAGAGCTCAATTGGTAAATAAAATTATCATCTGAACCCATATGGTGGTACCTCAGAAGACAGACATGGTGGTCTGCTTTTGAACCCTCACACAGCCTTGCAGCCCCTATCTAACACGGTTCAGATTGGCTCTACACACATGGCAGTTCCATGACTTGGAATCTACCCCACAGTAACTGTTTGGATGAAGATACTCAGTCCCTGAGTTATGACCGGCCCCATTCTAATGATTCTGTCATGAGGCAGTCCTGACCGAAGTCAAATACCTCATGATTCTAGCTTTTTATTTTCTTTTTTCCCCCCACAGGTAGTAAAAAGACTTTATTAAGAAGGCTTTGAAGTCAAAAAATAAAACTCTTGATACAATTTTCTTTCACCTTTTAAGTCAGCTCTGAAAATATATAATCAGTGATTTAGATGTAAATTCAAAGATCCGTTGTTTTATTTAAAATAAAATATATTTTAGTTCTTAAAATTTATTCCATAAAGTACATAGTTCCCTATAAACTCCCTACATATACACAGAAGGTAAAAATAAAAACAAACAAACACAAAATATAAAAACCACAACAAAACATAAAAACTGAGCATCTTTTTAAAAATTGTAAAAAAAACCAACAAGAGAAACCAATGTTGTGTGTGTTTGTTAATAATTTTAAAAAGCTAAAATTCTCTGGATGGGGGACTCCCACCCCTGGCTTTACACATCTCACCATCATTAGTCTGTGGGGCTTGAATACATTGGATATAAACTTACAGCTAGAATGACATAACAGGTATGTGGTATAGCATGAGTACATGGTACTTATGGTAAACGTTCTAAAAAAAGAAAGAAAATCAGATGGTCATAATGCAGCTAAACATAACTTTAATACAGCACAACTCGGAGATTGTGTTTTCTGGGTCTTTGAACTGCTATGAGCCAATTCAGTTGTGGGCTGATGAAATGAATGTGAAATTGACCTGTTTTTTAAAAGCTTGAATGATCTGGAAGGCTAAATGGACTGGGGGGAAATATGGTTTAAAACCTTTGAATAGTGATTTGGGAACCTTTCAGGAACCGGTTTCATGACACCAATTCACTTCCAACACTGTGGATAGTGACACATATTCAATGAAGCAAGTGCTTGGCTGCCAACTTTGAGCCGGCTCTCTTATTTTCTACTCAGCCTATCCAGACATTTACTTAATAACAAATAATTTTTTTAATCTCAACAAATGGAAAGGTGGGTTATAAAGTATAAACACCAGGGTACCTGAGTAAAAGGGACAGCAGGACACAGGGTACTAGGAACTTCAGAAGCCTAGGGATTTGGGTGGAGACACTGATTCAGGAACATTAAGACACCGCTTGAGGTGGAATTGCCATCATGCAGACCTAGGAAGTGTGATATCTAGGCAGTGAGACATCCTACTCAGTCACAATCACCGACTCCTCAGAACTGTTTTGGAATCAGAGGCGACTGTATGCAAAGACCCCACAAGGGATCAGTGTCCAGGCTGGGGTTGGAAGGGATCAATATATTAAAGACTCTTTCTTGTTTCTGCATCACTTTTATCCCTATCATTCTTCTCATGCAACCAAAACTCAGTCCCAGGGGGATGGCAACTACAGTAACCAGACTGTTCTGTCTGACTTCAACAGTAGGACACATAGACCATCTGTATAGACCCTTTGATTCTGTGCCCCTCACCCTCCCATAGACAAAACTGCAGCCAGCATCAGAGTCGAAACCTGCAGATTAAAAGTTTGTCAAAAGTCTAGAAAGAGCTGTCATTACCCTGAAAAACTACCCTGCAGAAGAGAAGACACAGAATCAAAAGCTACAAGTGAAAAAAAAAAGCTCCAGGTGAGTGTAATTCAGACAACCAACCAATGAAAACACTAGAGCTTCTCACAGTGGCTCACGCTGGTTTAGTGGTAGACAGGTCCAAGTCACATTGGCCTGAATCAGTGTCTCCACCCAAATCCCTAGGCTTCTGAAATTCCTAGTACCCTGTCTCCTGCAGTCCCTATTACCCAATAACCCTGCTGATTCTACTTTATAGCCACCTTCTCGTTCATTGAGACTTCTGATTCAGAGTGACTCTGTATGACGGAGTAGGAAACCACACCGGATTTCCAAGGCTGGGGATCTTTATGGGAGCAGCGACCTTCATTTTTGTCCTGGGGACTGATCTGGTGGTTTTCTAGCAACGAACTTGCAGTTAGCATCCAGATGCTTAAACCCCTGCACCAATAGGGTTTCTGTTTGAGTTTTAAAGTCATCCACTGCTATTACATCTATTCTGATATATAGTGATCAAGTGGACAGAGCACAACTGATCCCTACGGTTTTTAAGGAGTGCAAAGACTCACCTTTGTGAGGCCTATATATTCCTGAATCTGCTGGAGTTACATTTGGAGGTGAGGTCTGTGAAACTGTTTGAATTACAATAGTATGGAAGTAAAAGCAATTTCTCATGGAAATTGTGGTGACAAAGCTAGTGATCCCAGTAAACGTATCAATGCATGTCAAGTAAACTCCTCTGGCAATAATGAGGCTCGAGGTATTTGTGGTGTCAAGGAAGTAATATAGGTAAAGATATGAGTAAAGGGAGGTTCGCACAGCTACATGAGTGTGAAAGTGTGGGAACTTTAGAGAAACAAATCCACAAAAACTCGTTTCAGAAGAAATTTTTAATTGAATATTCAGTACGCAACAAGAAAACATACCTCCCCATAGCAGCCATAGCTCACAGTCCCAACATTTTACTATGTGCACCAACAATCCATAAATCTATCACCATGTCACAAAAGAGACAAAATGAAATCCATATAGTTCAGAATCCAAGTCAGTGTGGGGCATATCATCTCAAGACTGGTGGGGATCTCCACATTGTCTCTGGCAAAATAGTGCTGCATCATGCTGAGTCCACGTGGCTTCTTTTGCAAGATTACTTGAAGGGAAGTAAGCATTGGAAGCAAAACGTTGAGAGGTGACATCATCTTCACCCTGAACTGTTCTTTATGAAACATGGAACACTTTTCTGGGAGTAGCAGACCTCTTCTTTCTCCTAAGATAGGGGCTAATGGTTATGAACTTTTGACCATTTGGTTAGCAGCCCCATGTCACACCCTGTCCACCACCAGGCTTCGTGATGTGTGTTACAAATAGGGAAAGACAAGACTCGTAATCAAGCTGGCACCCACTCCTGACGATCCTCGGTCTGTCTTAGAACTCTGCTCCATAGGTTTCCCAGGGCTGATAGTTTGGAAGGATAACATCAGGCCTTTCTTCTAAGGCACTTCCGGGTGGATTTAAATTGCCTGCATTTTACTTAGCTGCAAAACCCCTTAACTTTAAATAACCTATAGGCGTGATGAGTTATTTAATTGACTAAATACAATTTGGATGATGTGGGGAGAACTATCTACCGCATTTTCCATAAAAGGAAACAGAAGCACACTAAGACACCGCTTGAGGTGGAATTACCATCCTGCAGACCTAGGAAGTTTGATATCTAGGCAGTGGGACATCCTACTCAGTCACAATCACCTACTACTCAGAACTGTTTTGGAGTCAGGGGAGACTGTATGTAAAGACCCAAGAAAGGATCAGTGATGAGGCTGGAGTCTGAAGGGATCAATATATTAAAGATACTTGCTTGTGTTTGCATCACTTTATCCCTATCATTCTTCTCATGCAACCAAAACTCGGTCCCAGGTGGATGGCAACTACAGTAACCAGACTGTTCTTTCTGACTTCTACAGTAGGACACATAGACCATCTGAATAGACCCTTTGATTCTAGGCCCCTCACCCTCCCATAGACAAAACTGAAGCCAGCAAAAGACCCGAAACGTGCAGACTAAGAGTTTGTCAAAAGTCCAGAAAGAGCTGTCAATACCCTGAAAAACTAGCCTGCCAAAGACAAGACACAGAATCAAAAGCACAAGTGGGGGAAAAAAAGCTCCAGGTGAGTGTAATTCAAACAACCGAGACCAATGAAAACACTAGAGCTTCTCACAGTAGTTCACGCTGGTTAAGTGGTAGCCAGGTTCAAGTCACATTGGCCTGAATCAGTGTCTCCACCCAAATCCCTAGGCTTCTGAAATTCCTAGTACCCTGTGTCCTGCAGTCCCTATTACCCAATCACCCTGCTGATTCTACTTTATAGCCACCTTCTCGTTCGTTGAGACTTCTGATTCAGAGTGACTCTGAATCCCACCGGGATTTCCAAAGTTGCATATCATTAGGGGAGCAGCCAGCTTCATCTTTGTCCTGGGGAGTTGTCTGGTGGTTTTCTAGCACCAAACTTGCAGTTAGCATCCAGATGTTAAACCCCTGCACCAATAGTGTTTCTGTTTGAGTTTTACAGTCCTTCACTGCTATTAAATCTATTCTGATATATAGTGATCAAGTGGACATGGCAGAACTGATCCCTATGGTTTGTGAGGAGTGGAAAGCCTCATGTTGGTCCTAGTGGATTCAAACTGCGATCAAGTGGACAGAGCCGAACTGATCCCTACAGTTTGTGAGGAGTGGAAACCCTCACCTTGGTCCTAGTGGTTTCAAACTCCTGACCATGCAGTTAGCAGCACAACACACTATACACCCTGTGCTCCTCAGTGTGAGGGCCCAACTAAAAAATCACTGCAATTGATTCAGTTCTGAGGTTAGTATCCCTATGGGTCACAGTAGAGCTGGGTCCGTGGGTTCCTGAGATTGCAGAACTTTGTGGAAATAGAAAGCCTCCTCTTTCTCCAGAGAAGCATCTGGTGGTCCAAACTGTTGACCTCACAGTTTGCAGCCCATCGTGTTATCCACTTACACAAGTGAGCTGTGTGAGGACTCAAAACCAAACCAACTCACTGCCATAGAGTCCATGTTGACTCCTAGTGACCCTCTTGGATAGAGTAGAACTGCACCTGTGGGGTGCTGAGGCTTTAAATCTATGAGTATAGACATCCTCAACTATCTCCCATGTGAGGAGTTGTGGAGGAAAAATATTACCTAAGGGGGTTAATGGATGGGTGACTTGAGTCTGTCCCCTGAGTAGCAAGCCTACTGGCCATCGAGGCAATGCTCATAAAATTCTTTCCTAGGTGGCAGCAGCAGCAGCAACCCGGTTGGTGGAGACCATCTATGTACTCTAGAGCGTGCATACAGTCACAGAATTAATAGCTGGAAATGGAAACCTTGAGTTACATTCCTTTCCCTTGGGTTCAATCCACATGGGAATAGTGAAACATGCTGCAGGAGTGAGCAAAGAACTATAGGTAAGGTGAGAGCTAGCTACCTGGCCACTGGTCACGTCTCCAGGAAGACAATGGTGTTGCTTTAAGCCTAGCAGTTACCTGAATGTTGACCCAAACATCTGAGTAAGGTGGATCCCGGTATGATGTAGTCTTGCTGCCTAACCCAGATGGAAGTGCATCTCTAAAACACTCACTGCCATCGAGTTGAGGGTGACTTATAGTGCCACCATGGGACAGGGTAGAACTGCCCTTGTGTATGTTTTGGTGGCTGGAACACTTTTCTGGGAGTAGCAGACCTCTTTCTCCTGAGATAGGGGCCAATGGTTATATATTGTTGACCAAATTGTTAGCAGCCACATTTTACACTCATTCCACCACCAGGCCTCCTGAATTGCTTTAAAATAGGGGGGGGGAGTGGCAATCTAGATGCTCCCACTCCTGGCGACCCCCTGTCTGTCCTAGAACTCTGCTCCATTGGTTTCCCAGGGCTGAGAGTTTGGAAGTATAACACCAGAGCTTTCTTCTGAGGAACATCTGGCTGGATTTAAATACCCAGCCTTTTGATTAGTAGGCAAGACCCTTAACCTTAAATAAACCATAGGTGTGATTAGTTATTTAATTGACTAACCACAATGTGAATGATGTGGGGAGAATTATCAACCCCCATCTCCAAACAAGGAAACTGAGGTACACTAAGACACCTCTTGAGGTAGAAGAGCGCTCATGCAGAGCTAATAAGTGTGACATCTAGAGAGTGAGCCCTCCTACTCAGTCACAATCACCAACTCCTCAGAACTGTTTTGGAGTCAGGAGAGACTGTATGTAAAGACCCCACAAAGGATCAATGTTCAGGCAGGATTCTGGAGGGATCAATGTATTAAAGATACTTGCTTGTGTTTGCATCACTTTTATCCCTATCATTCTTCTCATGCAACCAAAACTCAGTCGCAAATAGGATGGCATAATATTGAATAGACCGTTCTGTCTGACATGTCCAGTAGGACACGTAGAACATCTGAAAAGGCTCTTTGATTCTGTTGCCCTCTCCCTCCCATAGACAAAACTGCAGCCAGCTCCAGATCCCAAATCTGCAAACTAAGAGTTTGTCACAAGTCTAGAAAGTGCTGTCAATACCCTGTAAAACGAGCATGCAGAAGAGAAGACATAGAATCAATAGCTTCAGGTGAGGGGAAAAAAAGCTCCAGGTGAGTGTAATTCAGACAACTGAGACCAACGAAATCACTAGAGCTTCTCACAGTGTAAAATTGCTTTTACTTTCATACTATTGTAATTCAAACAGTTTCACATATCTCACCTCCAAAGTTAACTGCAGCAGATTCAAGAATATAAAGGAAGAGGCAATTATTCGGGTGTTTAACTTCCCTCTAGTAAATGTAGCCTCAATCAGTTTTACTACTCTCAGCTCATCTCTTAGATTTTCCACTTTTTGGATGTGAAGGAAATCATAAAATCCCGCATTTCACAAGCTGCCTTCTGTGTTGCCTCACCCAGATTTAGGTTTTTTCATTTCTAGAGTGCCCCAACATGGGTTTTCCTTTGGTCAAAGAGCATTATAATTTCCCATCATCAGTTGTTTATGGGAAAATTATATCCTGCAGGTTCCACTTTACATTAATTACATTAAACAATGGAGCTTTATGTATCTTCCTGTTTTCACAACAGGTTATGTTCACTGATATTGTTAACTTATCATGCCAATGGCCAAGATGCACAGGTGGTGTTAATTGAAGGGCGGAATGATTCATGCATTGGTCACTTTAGCTTTGCAGGTTCTCGAGTATGTTGACTTTTGAAACTCAGTAAAGTGAGATGATGCCTTAGCCAGTTAAATGCTACTGCTTCCAAGGCTCACGTACACCAAGACATATCTGAGCAGAAGCCACATTACCTATGTGAAACAGCTTTGGGTGCTCCACAGGTGTATGCAGATGCCCACCAAATATGAGATTATTTCCCTTTCTCTGACTTGGCTTTTACTAGCAGTCAGCCTCATTCCATCTCTTTAGTAGATGGTTGAATACTGTGTGGATTCTTGGGGGGGCCTATGGGATAATGATGGGCTTATGAGATTAAAAAGATCTTGTAGGGAAGTTTTCTTGATGTGCATTTAATATTTAATTACAACTCTCTTTTATACACGTGTGTCTGTGGATTTAAACATCTAAAGTGCACAGATTAACACATTCCCATAGCGGAGTGAACCTCCCTTCCATCATGTCTATAGGTATTTCTAATTCCTATGGGCAGCTGGACAGTAATTCATCTGGGGAACGTCTGATAAACCAAGACAATGGTGCTTTCCAATCTTTCTATGATGAAGGGCCAGGCCATTGGTTAATTTTATAAAAGGTTGTTAAGTCATCCTAGTGATGTCAGATCTGGAATCATAGAGGCTTCCTCTTCTTAGGTTGGTCTTGTTAGTAGGTGCTATCCAGTTGGTCTGCTTCAAAGCAACCCCCATGTACAGGACAAGGAAGTGCTTCCCAGTCCTGGGCCACCATCACATTGTTCTGATGTTTGAACCCATCGTTGCAGCCCGTGTGGCCTTCCATCGTGCAAATGGCCTGCCTCTTTGTCACTGGCCCTCCCGTTTAATCTGATCAGTTGGGTTCATCATCTGGCCCTCTCTCTGACAAGGTTCTGCCTTGGTTTAATAGTCCTCCACTACCTCACAGTGTTTCCATGATGAGCATAAGGTTTTCAGTGGTGAATTCCGTCGTGCTCATTGTAACTTAGTGTGGCTTTGCCCTTTGGATGACATTGCTGGCATTGGAAATACCAGTGACCTGGACTCTGGCCTTCCTTTGTGTACCTAGCTGAAAATGGACAGATAGTAAACATGTCACTGTTCATCACCTGTCCATGTACTACCCTTGGAGCAGCACTGCTGTAGATCATAAATCATGAGTAGTCCTGCACAAGGAGATGGATCCCTTGTGGCTGAGTGGTTACAAACACCGGCTGCTCCAGGGGAGAAAAGGTGGCTTTATATTCCAGTAAAAATTTAACAACCTCAGAAAGCCTGTTGGGCAGTTCTGTCCACCTGCAGCCGCCATCACTGCATGTGTTTGTTAAGATGGAGGAGGACGTTGTGGATTGTTCTGGGACATATGGGATAATTTTGGACTTGTAGACTTAGGGTGCACTGGGATGGGATGTTTTCTCCATGTGCATTTATCTTTTATCTAAAGCTCTCCTCTATAAATTTGAGTTTCTGTTTATTTATTTCTCTGATGTACTCACACTAACACAACAAATAGAAGAAAAACCAGGACACAAGTTAGCACCCTTTTCACTTTGGGAAAGACCCTCAGTACAGAAAAGCTATTTTCCTCCATGTCATCTCGGGGTGGCACAAACAGTTAAAAAGCTCAATTCATAACTAAAATGATCTTCTGAACCCATATGGTGGTGCCTCAGAAGACAGACCTGGTGGTCTGCTTTTGAAACCTCACACAGCCTTGAAGCCCCTATCTAACACGGTTCAGTTTGTTTCTGCACACATGGTACTTCCATGACTTGGAATCTACACCACAGTAACTGTTTGAATGAAAGGTACTCAGTCCCTGAGTTCTGACCCGCCCCATTCTGAAGAGTCTGTCATGAGTGAGTTCTGACCGAAGTCAAATACCTCATGATTCTTGATTTTTATTTTTGTCTTTACACATCTGACCATTATTAGTCTGTGGGGGTTGAAAACATTGGATATAAACTTACAGCTGAAATGATATCAGAGATATGTGGTATAGCATGAGTGCATGGCATTTATTGTAAACTCTCTAAAAAAAAGAAAGAACAGAAAATAGCCACAATGCAGCTCACAATAACAATGCAGCTCACAATAACTTGAATCAGAGATTGTGCTTTCTGGGTCTTTGAGCTGATATGAGCCAATTCAGTAGTGGGTTCATGAAAAGAATGTGAAAATGACCTGTTTTTTAAAAGCTTTAATGATATGGAAGGCTAAATGGAATGGTGGAAAATTTGATTTAAATCCTTGGAATAGAGGGTTGGGAACCTTTCAGGAACCTATTTCATGACACCAATTTACTTGCAACACTGTGGATAGTGACACACATTCAATGAAGCAAGTGCCTGGCTGCCATCTTTGAGGCGACTCTATTATTTTCTACTCAGCCTATCCAGACATTTACTTGCAAACTGGCATTATTTTCTTAGCCAAATAAGTTTCTAATGGCTTTTTATTAGTTTCCATAATCCACATTATATAATAACAAATAATTTTTTTAATCTCAACGAACATAAAGGTGGCTATAAAGTAGAATCAGCAGGGTTAATGGGTAAAAGGGACTGCAGGACACAGGGTACTAGGAACTTCAGAAGCCTATGGACTTGGATGGAGACACTGATTCAGGCCAATGTGACTTCAACCTGGCCAGACTAAAACCACTGTGAACCACTGTGAGAAGCTCCATTGTTTTCACTTGTCTCGGTTGTCTAAATTACACTCACCTGGAGCTTTTTCTTTCCACCTGTAGCATTTGATTCTATGTCTTCTCTTCTGCAGGGTAGCCCAGGGCTACATGAGGGCTCCTCCACCTCAAGCGGTTTCTTAGTTTGCCTATATTTCCTTGTCTGGAAAATGTGGTTGATAGTTCAGGAACCTCTTTCATGACACCAATTTACTTGCAATACTGTGGATAGTGACACACATTCAATGAAGAAGATCAGTTCTGCTCTGTCCACTTGATCGCAGTTTGAAACCAAGAGGACCAAGGTGAGGCTTTCCACTCCTCCCAAGCCGTAGGGATCAGTTCAGCTGTGTCCACTTGATCACAGTTTGAAACCAACAGGACCAAAGTGAGGCTATCCACTCCTCACAAACTGTAGGGATCGCTTCTCCTCTGTACACTTGATCACTATATATCATAATAGATTTAATAGCAGTAAATTACTTTAAAATTCAAACAGAAACCCTATTGGTGCAGGGGTTTAAGCATATGGATGCTAAATACAAGTCTGGTGTTAGAAACTCACCAGACCACTCCCCAGGACAAAGATGAAGCTGGCTGCTCCCATACAGATCCGCAGCCTTGGAAAGCCCGGTGGGTTTTCCTACTCTATCATACAGAGTCACTCTAAATGAGAAGTCTAAACGAATGAGAAGGTGGGTATAAAGTAGAATCAGCAGGGTTATTGGGTAATAGGGACTGCAGGACACAGGGTACTAGGAATTTCAGAAGCCTAGGGATTTGTGTGGAGACACTGATTCAGGCCAATATGACTTGAACCTGGCTACGACTGAACCAGCTTAAACCACTCTGAGAAGCTGTAATGTTTTCATTGGTCTCAGTTCTCTGACTTACACTCACTTGGAGCTTTTTTTTCTTCATTGTAGCTTTTGATTCTCTGTCTTCTCTTCTCCAGGCTAGTTTTTTGGGGCATTGACAGATCTCTCTCGATTTTTGACAAACTCTTAGTCTGCAGGTTTCAGGTCTGGTGCTGGCTGCAATTGTGTCTATCAGAGGGAGAGGGTCACCGAATCAAAGGGTGTATTCAGATTGTCGATGTGTCCTCCTGGGGAACTCAGAAAGAAAAGTCTGGTCACTGTAGTTGTCATCCCCCCTGGAACTGAGTTTTGGTTGCAGGAATAAGAATGATAGGGATAAATGTGATACAAACACAAGCAAGTATCTTTAATATATTGATCCCTTCAGACTAAAGCCTGGACACTGATCTTTCTGGGGTCTTTACATACAGTCTTCCCTGATTCCAAAACAGTTCTGAGGAGTCGATGATTGTGACTGAGTAGGACGGCTCACTGCCTACATATCAATCTTCCTAGGTATGCATGGGGGCTCTTCCAACTCAAGCAGTGTCTTAGTGTGCCTCCGTTTATTTGTCTGGAAAATAGGGTTGAGAGTTCTCCCCACATTATCCACTTTGTTATTAGTCAATTAAATATCTAATCATGCCTATAGGTTATTTAAAGTTAAGGGGCTTAGCTGCTAAGCCAAAGGCTGGCTGTTAGAATCCACCCTGAGGTGTCTTAGAAGAAATGCCTGATGTTATACTTCCAAACTCTCAGCTCGGGGAAAACTATGGAGCAGAGTTCTATGACAGACAGGGAGTCACCAGGAGTGGCTGTCAGCTTGATTGCCACTCTTGTTTTTCCCTATGTGGAAGGAGTGTAACATGGGGCTGCTAACCAAATGGTAAAAATTTCATAACCATTAGCCCCAATCTCAAGATAAAGAAGAGGTCTGCTACACCCATAAAAGTATTTCAGCCAACAAAACATACATAGGGGCAATTCTACCCTGTCCCACAGTGTCACTATAAGTCACCCTCAA
Source organism: Tenrec ecaudatus (assembly GCF_050624435.1). Taxonomy (NCBI): domain Eukaryota; kingdom Metazoa; phylum Chordata; class Mammalia; order Afrosoricida; family Tenrecidae; genus Tenrec; species Tenrec ecaudatus. Next base: position 165,027 of record NW_027457576.1, on the reverse strand, counting down.
CTCGATGGCAGTGAGAATTTTAGAGAAGCACTTCCATCTGTGTTAGGCAGCAAGACTACATGCAACCTGGATCCACCTTATCAGATGTTTGGGTCAACATTCAGGTAACTGCTAGGCCTGAACCAACAGCATTGTCTTCCTGGAGACGTGACCAGGGGCTAGGTAGCTAGTTCTCACCTCAACTATATCATCCTGCAGCATGATTCACTATTCACTATTCCCCTGTAGATTGAACCCAAGGGGAAAGGAATGTAACTCAAGCTTTCCATTTTCAGCTGTTAATTCTGTGACACTGCAGGCTCTAGGCTACATAGATGGTCTCCAATAACCAGGTTGCTTCTGCTGCTGCTGCTACTGCTGCCACTTAGGAAAGAGTTTTATGAGCATTGCCTCGATGGCCAATAGGGCTTGCTCCTCAGGGGACAGAGTCTAGTCACCCTTCCATTAACCTCCTTAGGTAATATTTTTCCTCCACAAGTCCTCACCTGGGAGATGGTTGAGGGTGTCTACACTCATGGAGTTACACCCCCAGCACCCAACAGGAGCAGTTCTACTCTATAGAAGAGGGTCACTAGGAGTCAATATAGACACCAAGGTAGTGAGTTTGGTTTGGTTTGGAGTCCTCACACAGCACACTTGTGTAAGTGAATAGCACGACGGGCTGCTAACTGTAAGGTCAACAGTTCTAACCACCAGATGCTTCTCTGGAGAACGGGGAGACTTTCTATTTCCACAAAGATCTGCAATCTCAGAAACCCACAGAGACAGCTCTACTGTGACCCATAGGGACACTAACATCAGAGCTGAATTGATAGCAGTGATTTTTAGATGGGACCTCACACTGAGGAGCACAGAGGGTAGAGGGAGTTGTGCCTGCTAACTGCACGGTCAAGAGTTTGAAACCACCAGGACCAAGGTGAGGTTTTCCACTAAACCCAAACCGTAGGGATCAGTTCGGCTCTGTCCACTTGATGGCAGTTTGAAACCACAAGGTGAGGCTTACCACTCCTCACAAACCATAGGGATCAGTTCTGTTCTGCCCACTTGATCACAGTTTGAAACCACCAGGACAAGGGTGAGGTTTTCCACCCCTCACAATCAGTAGGGATCAGTTCTGCTCTGTCCACTTGATCGCAGTTTGAAACCTCAAGGTGAGGCTTACCACTCCTCACAAACTTTAGGGAACAGTTCTGTTCTGCCCACTTGATCACAGTTTGAAACCACGAGGACCAAGGTGAGGTTTTCCACTCCTCAGAACACATAAGTCTTTGCTCAATCCTGCACCATGATTCTCTATTCCCATGTGGAATGGAAGTCAAGTAAAAGGAATAAAACACAAGCTTTCCTTTCTCGACTGTTAATTCTCTGACACTATGCAGGCTCTAAATTACATAGAAGATCTCCACCAACCAGGTTGCTGCTGCTGATGCTGTCACCTGGGAAAAAATTTTATGAGCATTGACTCGATGGCAAGAAGGGCTTGCTCCTCAGAGGACAGACTCTAGTCACCCTTCCATTAACCCCCTTAGGTAATATTTTTCCTCCACAAGTCCTCACCTGGGAGATGGTTGAGGATGACTACACTCATGGAGTTACAGCCTCAGCACCCGACAGGGCAGTTCTACTCCATCGAAGAGGGTCACTAGGAGTCGACAGGGACTTGATGGTAGTTAGTTGGGTTAGGTTTTGAGTCCTCACACAGCACACTTGTGTAAGTGGATAACACGACGGACTGCTAAGTGTAAGGTCAACAGTTCAAACCACCAGATGCTTCTCTGGAGAAAGAGGAGGCTTTCGTTTTCCACAAAGATCTGAAATCTCAGAAATGCACAGAGACAGCTCTACTGTGACCCATAGGGACACTAACATCAGAACTGAATCGATAGCAGTGATTTTTTTGTTGGGACCTCACACTGAGGAGCACAGGGGTAAAGTGAATTGGGCCTGCTAACTGCATGGTCAAGATTTTGAAACTACCAAGACCAATGTGAGGTTTTCCACTCTTCACAAACCTTAGAGATCAGTTCTGCTCTGTTCACTTGATGCCTATATATCAGAATATATTTAATAGCAGTGAATGACTGTAATCCACAAACAGAAACCCTATTGGAGCAGGGATTTAAGCATCTGGATGGTAACTGCAAGTTTGGTGCTAGAAACCCACCAGACCCCTCCCCAGGATAAAGATTAAGCTGACTGCTCCCATAAAGAACCGCACACTTGGAAATACTGGTGGCTTTTCCTACTCTGTTCTGCAGAGTCACACTGAATCAGAAGTCTCAATGAACGAGAAGGTGGCTATAAAGTAGAATCAGCAAGGTTATTGGATAATAGCGACTGCAGGACACAGGGTACTAGGAATTTCAGAAGCCTAGGGATTTGAGTGGAGACACTGATTCAGGTCAATGTTACTTGAACCTGGCGACAACTAAACCAGCGTGAACCACTGTGAAAAGCTCTTGTGTTTTCATTGTTCTTGGTTGTCTGAATTACACTCACCTGGAGCTTTTATTTTTTTGTTTTACACCTGTAGCTTTTGATTCTGTCTTCTCTTCTGCAGGCTAGTTTTTCAGGTTATTGACATCTCTTTCTATACTTGTGACAATCTGTTAGTCTGCAGGTTTGGAGTCTGGTGCTGGCTGCAGTTGTGTCTATGGGAGGGATAGGGCCACAGAATCAAAGGGTCTGTTCATAGGGTCTATGTGTCCTACTGCTGAAGTCAGACTGAACAGTCTGGTCACTGTATTTGCCATCCACCCTGGGACTGAGTTTTGGTTGCAGGAGAAGAATGATAGGGAGAAATATGATACAAACACAAGCAAGTATTTTCAATATATTGATCCCTTCAGAATCCATCCTGTACACTCATCCTTTTTTAGAGTCTTTACATACAGTCGCCCTGACTCCAAAACAGTTCTTAGGAATCGGTTATTGTGACTGAGTAGGATGGCTCACTGCCTAGATATCAAACGTCCTACGTCTGCATGAGGGCTCTTCCACCTCAAGCGGTGTCTTCGTGTGCCTCTGTTTCCTTGTCTGGAAAAGGGGGTTGATAGTTCTCCCCACATCATACACTTTGTGGTTAGTCAATTAAATTACTAATCATGAATATTGGTTATTTAAAATTAAGGGGCTTTACTGCTAATCAAAATGCTGGCTATTTGAATCCACCTGGAGGTGCCTTAAAAGAAAGGCCTGGTGTTATACTTCCAAACTATCAGCCCTAGGAAATCTATGGAGCAGAGTTCTATGATAGACAGAGGGTCGCCAGGAGATAGTGTCAGTTTGATTGCCACTCTTCTTTTTTCCCTATTTGTGTCACACATCATGAGGCCTGGTGGTGGATTGAGTGTAACATGGGCCTGCTAATCATATGGTCAAAAGTTCATAACCATTAGCTCCCTTCTCAGGAGAAAGAAGAGGTCTGGTACACACAGAAAAGTGTTCCAGCCACCAAAATATACACAGGGGCAGTACTACCCTGACCCACTGTGTCACTAAAAGTCACCCACAACTCGATGGCAGTGAGTGTTTTAGAGATGCACTTCCATGTGTGTTAGGCAGCAAGAATACATACATCCTGAATCCAGCCTGCTCAGATGTCAGGGTCAACATTTAGGCAACGAATAGGCTTGAACCCACACCATTGTCTTCCTGGAGATGTGACCACTGGCCATGTAGCTAGCCCTCACCTCATACATAGGTCTTTGCTCCCTCCTGCAGCATGATTCACTATTCCATGAGGATGGAAACAAAGGAAAAGGAATGTAACTTGAGCTTTCCACTTTCAGCTGTTAATTCTGTGGCACTCTTCTGGCTCTAGACTACATAGATGAACACCACCAACCAGCATGTTGCTCCTGCTGCTGCTGTTGCTGCCACCAAGGAAAAAAATTTTTGAGCATTGCCTCGATAGCCAGTAGGGCTTGCTCCTCAGAGGACAGACTCTAGTCACCCTTCCATTAACCCCCTTAGGTAATATTTTTCCTCCACAAGTCCTCACCTGGGAGATGGTTGAGGATGTCTAAACTCACAGAAGTAAAGCCTCAGCACCCCACAGGAGCAGTTCTACTCTATCCTGGAGGGTCACTAGGAGCCAACATGGACTCGATGGTAGTGTGTTGGGTTTGGTTTTGAGTCCTCACACAGCACACTTGTGTAAGTGGATAACACGACGGGCTACTAACTGTAAAGTCAACAGTTCGGACCACCAGATGCTTCTCTGGAGAAAGAGGAGGCTTTCTATTTCCACAAAGTTCTGCAATCTATGGAACCACAGACACAGCTCTACTGTGACCAATAGGGACACTAACCTCAGAACTGAATCAATAGCAGTGATTTTGTAGTTGGGCCTCCACACTGAGGAGCACAGGGGCTATAGTGTGTTGTGCCTGCTAACTGCATAGTCAGTAGTTTGAAACCAGCAGGACCAAGGTGAGACTTTTGACTCCTCACAAACCATAGGGGTCACTTCTGCTCTGTCCACTTGATCTCTGTTTGAAACCAACAACCAAGGTGAGGCTGTCCACTCATCACAAACCTTAGGGATCCGTTCTGCCCTGTCCACTTGATCACTATATATTTGAATAGATGTAATAGCAGTGGATAACTTTAAAACTCAAACAGAAACCCTATTGGTCCAGGGGTCTAAGCATCTGGATGCTAACTGCAAGTTTGGTGCTATAAACCCAACAGTCCACTCCCCAGGACAAAGATGAAGCTGGCTGCTCCAATAAAGATCCACAGCCTTGGAAATCCTGGTGGGTTTTCCTACTCTGTCCTGCAGAGTCACTATGAATCAGAAGTCTCAACGAACGAGAAGGTGGCTATAAAGTAGAATCAACAGGGATATTGGGTAATAGGGACTGCAGGACACAGGGTACTAGGAATTCAGAAGCCTAGGGATTTGGGTGGAGACACTGAATTAGGCCAATGTGACTTGAACCTGGCTACAACTAAAGCAGCGTGAACCACTGAGAGGAGCTCTAGTGTTTTCATTGGTCTCAGTTGTCTGAATTAAACTAACCTGGAGTTTTTTTTTAACTGTAGGTTTGATTCTATGTCTTCTCTTCTGCAGGCTAGTTTTTCAGGGTATTGACAGCTATTTCTAGACTTGTGACAATCTATTAGTCTGTAGGTTTGGAGTCTGGTGCTGTCTGCAGTTGTGTCTACGGGAGGGAAAGGGCCACAGAATCAAAGGGTCTATTCATAGGGTCTATGTGTCCTACAGGAGAAGTCAGAAAGAACAATCTGATCACTGTAGTTGCCATCCCCCCTGGGATTGAGTTTTGGTTGCAGGAGAAAAATGATAAGGACAAATGTGATACAAACACAAGCAAGTGTCTTTAATATACTGATCCCTTCAGACTCCAGTCTGGACACTTATCCTTTCTGGGTCTTTATATACAGTCTCCCCTGATTCCAAAACAGTTCTGAGGAGTCGATGATTGTGACTGAGTAGGAGGGCTCACTGCCTAGATATCAAACTTCATAGGTATGCATGAGGGCTCTTCCAACTCAAGCGGTGTCTTAGTGTTCCTCCATTTCCCTGTCTGGAAAATGGGGTTGATAGTTCTCCCCACATCATCCGCTTTGTGGTTAGTCAATTAAATAACTAATCATGTCTGTAGTATATTTAAAATTAAGGGGCTTGGGTGCTAAGCAAAAGGCTGACTATTTGAATCCACCCACAAGTGCCTTAGAAGAAAGGCGAGTTGTTATACTTCCAAATTCTCAGGCTGGTAACCTATGGAGCAGAGTTCTATGACAGACAGGAGTCGCCAAGAGTGGGTGTCAGCTTGATTGCCACTCTTGTTTTCCCTATCGGTAACACACATCAAGAGATCTGGCAGTGGAATGGGTTTAACATGGGGCTGCTAACCATATGTTCAAAAGTTAATAACCATTAGCCCCTCTCTCAGGAGAAAGAAGAGGTCTACTACTCCCAGAAAAGTGTTCCAGCCACCAAAACATACACAAGGGCAGTTCTACCCTGTCACCCGGTGTCACTATAAGTCACCCTCAACTCGATGGCAGTGAATGTTTTAGAGATGCACTTCCATCTGTGTTAGGCAGCAAGACTACATGCAACCTGGATCCACCCTGCTCTGATGTCTTGGTCAACAATCAGGCAACTTCTAAGCTTGAACCCACACCATCGTCTTCCTGGAGACGTGACCAGTGGCCAGATAGCTAGCCCTCACCTCACACATAGGTCTTTGCTCACTTCTGCAGCATGATTCACTATTCCCATGTGGATGGAAGCCAAGGGAAAGGAATTAATCTTATGCTTTCCATTTTCAGCTGTTAATTCTCTGACATTATGCAGGCTCTAGATTACATAGATAGTCTCCACTAAAAAGGTTGCTCCTGCCTCCTAGGAAAGAATTTTATGAGCATTGCCTCAATGCCCAGTAGGTCTTCCTCCTCAGGGGACAGACTCTAGTCACCCTTCCATTAACCCCCTTAGGTAATATTTTTTCTCCACATGTCCTCACCTGGGAGATGTTTGAGGATGTCTACACTCAGGGATTTTCAGCCTCAGCACCCCACAGGAGCAGTTCTACTCTATCCAAGAGTGTCACTAGGAGTCAACATGGACTCGATGGTAGTGAGTTGGGTTTGGTTTGGAATCCTCACACAGCACACTTGTGGAAGTAGATAACATGATGGCCTGCTACCTGTAAGGTCAACAGTTCGCACCACAAAATGCTTCTCTGGAAACAGAGAAGGCTTTCTATTTCCACAAAGATCTGCAATCTCAGAAACCCACAGACACAGCTCTACTGTGACCCTTAGGGACACTGACCTCAGATCTGAGTCGATAGCAGTGATTTTTTAGTTGGGCCCTCACACTGTGGCACACAGGGTTTATAGTGTGTTGTGCCTGCTAACTGCATTGTCAGCAGTTTGAAACCACCAGAATCAAGGTGAGGCTTTCAACTCCTCACAAACTGTAGGGATCAGTTCTGCTCTGTCCAATTGATCAGTATATATCAGAATAGATTTAATTGCAGTGGATTACTATGTAATCTAGAGACTGCATGGTGTCAGAGAACTCACACCTGAAAATGGAAAGCTTGAGTCACTATGGTGTCACTATGAGTCACCCTCAACTCAATGGCAGTGAGTGTTTTGGAGATGCACTTCCACCTGGGTTAGTCAGGAAGAGAACATGCAACCTGGATCCACCCTGTTCAGGTTTCCCCGGGCTGAGAGTTTGAAAGTATAACACGAGGCCTTTCCTATAAGGCACTTCTGGGTGGATTCAAATATCCAGCCTTTTGCTTAGCAGCCAAGACCCTTAACTTTAAATATCCTATTGGCGTTGTTACTTATTATATTGACTAACCACAAACTGAATGATGTGGACAGAAGTATCAACCCCATTTTCCAGACAAGGAAACGGAAGCACACTAAGACACAGCTTGAGGTGGAAGAACACTCATGCAGACCTGGGCTAGCCTGCAGAACAGAAGACATCGAATCAAAATCTACAGTGAAAATAAAAGCCCCAGGTGAGTGTAATTCAGACAACGGAGACCAGTGAAACCACTAGAGCTTCTCACAGTGGTTCATGCTGGTTTAGTCGTGGCCAGGTTGAAGTCACATTGGCCTGAATCCGTGTCTCCATCCAAATCCTTAGACTTCTGAAGTTCCTTGTACCCTATGTCCTGCAGGCCTTTTTACGCAATAACCCTGGTGATTCTACTTTATAGCCACCTTTTCGTTTGTTGAGATTTTTTTTTAATTCTTTTTTATTGAATAATGTTTTTTGGAAATTAAAAAAAATTAAGCCATTAGAAACTTATTTTCTTAAAAAATAATTCCAGTTTGCAAGTAAATGTCTGGATAGGCTGAGTAGAAAATAATAGTGCCGACTCAAAGATGGCAGCCAAGCAATTGCGTCATTGAATGTGTATCACTATCCACAGTGTTGGAAGAAAATTGGCGTCATGAAACAGGTTCCTGAAAGGTTCCCTAATATCTATTCCAAGGATGCAAACCATATTTTCCCCCATGCCATTTAGCCTTCAAGATCATTAAAGTTTTTTTAAAATGGGTCAATTTCACATTCTTTCCATCAGCCCAAAACTGAATTGGCTCATATCAGTTCAAAGACCGAGGAAACACAATCTCTGATTTGTGCTATATTCACGTTATGATGAGCTGCATTATTACCATCTGCTTCTCTTTCTTTTTTAGAAAGTTTACCATTAGTACCATGCACTCATTGTATTCCACATATTCCTGATGTCATTCTAGCTGTAAGTTTATATCTAATGTTTTCAAACCCCACATACTAATGATGGTCAAATGTGTAAAGATGAAAATAAAAAGCAAGAATCATGAGGTACTTGACTTCGATCAGGACTGACTCATGACAGAATCACCAGAATAGAGCTGGTTATAACTCGGGGACTGAGTACCTTTCATCCAAACATTTACTGTGGGGGTAGATTCCAAGTCATGGAACTACCATGTTTGCAGTGCTAAACTGAACCGTGTTAGATAGGGGCTTCAAGGCTGTGTGAGGTTTCAAAAGCAGACCACCATGTCTGTCTTCTAAAGCACCACCATATGGGTTCAGATGATCATTTTAGTTACAAATTGAACTCTTAACTGTTTGTGCCACCCAGAGATGGCATGGAGGAAAATAGCTTTTCTCTATTTAGTGTCTTTCCCAAACTGAAAAGGGTGCTAACTTGTGTCCTGGCTTTTCTTATATTACTTGTGTCTGTCTGAGCACATTAGAGAAATAAATCCCCAGAAACTCAAATGTATAAAAGAAAGATTTAGATAAAGGGTAAATGCACATGAAGAAAGCATCCCAACCCATTGCAGCCCAAGTGTACAAGTCCAAAATTAGTCCATATATCCCACACCAATCCACAATGTCCTCCTCCATCTTAACAAACACATGCAGTGATGGCGGCTGCAGGTGGACAGAACTGCCCATCTGGGTTTTTGAGGTTGTTAACTCTTTACTTGAATAGAAAGCCACCTTTTCTCCCCTGGAGCGGCTGGTGTTTGTAACCACTCAGCCACGAGGGCTCCATCTCCTTGTGCAGGACTACTCATGATTCATGATCTACACCAATGTTGCTCCAAGCGAGGTACATGGACCGGTGCTAAACTGTGACGAGTTAATTATCTGTCCAATTTCAGCTAGGTACACAAAGTAAGGTCAGATTCCAGGTCAGTGGTATTTCCAATGCCAGCAACGTCATGCAAAGAGCAAACCGTACAGCAGTGTGTCCAGACTAAGGACACACTGAGGATGAAGGAATTCACCACGGAAAACCTTATGCTCATTATGGAAACACTGTCAGGTAGTGGAGGACTATTAAACCAAGGCAGAACCTTGTCAGAGAGTGGGCCAGAGGATGAACCCATCTTATCAGAAGAAAGGGGAGGGCCAGTGACAAAGAGGCAAGCTGTTGGCAGGATGGATGTCCACGGGGGCTGCAATGATGGATTCAAACACCAGAACGATGTGATTGTGGCCCAGGACTGGGAAGAATTTCCTTTTCTTGTACATGGGGGTTGCTTTGTGGCAGACCAATTGGATAGCACCTACCAGCAAGACCAACCAAGGAAGAGAAAGCCCCTATGATCCCAGAATCTTACATTACTGGGACGTATTAAGAGTCTTTTATAAAGGTAACCAATGGCCTGGCCCTTCATCACAGAAAGCTGGGGAAGCACCGTTGTCCTGGTTTACCAGACATTCCCCAGATGAATTACTGTCCAGCTGCCCTTAGAGCCAGCTGGCTCACTATCACACCCTTTATTGACCGCCTTCCAACTCTTTGCTTCCTTCTCCATTCCCTTACCAATGTTTCTTGCATCACCCCAAAAAAAAAACTTGCACTTGGTTCCTTCATTATGTCAGGGTCTGCTTATTGGGCACCCCAATCTCAGACACCTTCCCTTCGAAAATGCTACTGACAATGCAATCTGCTGCCTGAGGCACCTCACTGGCACCACCTCTACCCTTCCCCCCAAAAGTTAAGTAGCCCATTAAAGATGGTAAACTTATCTGCCCAGCTCAGCATTTCTTCCTGCTTCCATGGTCCTAGGCCATTATGATTGCGCATACTGCACTTTGCCACTTCTGAGTAGAGAAGACTGGTGAAAACTGATGGAAGGCATGCTGTCAAGCAGATGGCAGCCAAGAATTGCCAATATTTCTGTAAATATCGAATGGCCCACCTAACCTTCCAAATTCGTCCTTAATAGGGGCTGCTGCTTCAAGATAAAATTCTGAAGCATTAATTTGTTGGTCAGAGAGGCAAGTCAAGAAAACCTGTACTTTTTACAAAGCTACTTTTGCGTGCCAGTGGAATGCTTTTGTTCGGCTACAAAGCACTGAGCCATGGCCTTTTATGCCCTGAATCATTTCCAAGTGGCCAAGGGTCTCCTTTGACTTGAGTGCTATTATCCCCTTGTCTGTTAGACCATGCAGCTCTATCTTAAGACTTGCTCCTTGGTTGTTTATAGATTTCACAATCTGCTTGCTCAGGCTGAAAAAGGCTTGCTTACCCATAAAATTCCCACCGTTCTACATCTCTCTCTCTCTCTCTCTCTCTCTCTCTCTCTCTCTCTCTCTCTCTCTCTCTCTCTCTCTCGCGCTCTCTCGCTCTCTCTCTTGCTCTCGCTCTCGCTCTCGCTCTCAAACCTCACTTCTCCCACTTTCCTCCCTGTTTCCATCCCCTCCGTCCCCTTACTCTCAACTTAGTCCTTAGGACTCTAAGAACCTAGATTAAAAGCAATTTTGAAATCTTATTTTGTTCTTCCCCTTATAACACCTGAATCACCTTGGAATATTTGGAGTGTCTACAGGAGCCTTGGTGATGTGGGGTTTACAAGGTGAGCTGTTAACTGGCAAGATCTGCAGTTCAAAATCACCAACAACTCTTAGGGAGAAAACACTGGGCTTCCTCCTGTCCAGGGAAGAATCCCTAGAAGCGATTTTAAAAAGGCCTACCCAGAGCCTAGTTTTACATTTCTCAGCTCAAACCTTGGTTTATCAACTTGTTTGCATGTGAAGGAAAACAGAAAATCCTGCATTTCACAGGCTGCCCTTTTGTGTTGCTTCACCCAGAGTTACGCTTGTCATTTTGAGAGTGCCCCCAGCAATTGCTTTTTCTTTGGAAAACAAGCATGTCATTTCCCATCGTCAGTAATTTATGGGAAACTTTGATTCCCGCAGGTTCCCGTATGTAATAATTACATAAATGATGGAGCTTTATGTATTCAAGTTTTTCACAACAGGATATGCTTATTGATATTGTTAGCTTATCACCCCAATTGTCCAATAAGCACAGCTGGTGTTCATTCAATGGTGCAAGGACACATTCATTTGTCAGAGTAGCTTTGCAGGTACACAGGTATCTTGAATTTTGAAAGACACTCCAGGGGAGAGATGCCTTAGCCAGTTAACGGGTACTGTTTCCAAAGCTCAAGTACACCAAGACATATCTGAACAGAAGCCACAATATCTGACCACAATACAACTTTGAGTGCTCCACAGCTGTATGGAAATGCCGACCATATCTGAGATTATTTCCCTTTCACTGACATGGCTTTTCCCAGCACTCAGCCTCATTCCATCAATTTTATGAGATGGTGAGAGACTTTGTGGATTCGGGAGGGGCATATGAGGTAACGTTGAGCTTATGAGATTGAACCACTCTGCTAGGGAATTTTTCTTGATGTGTACTTATACATTTAATTACAACTCTCTTTTTTACACGTGTGTCTGTGGATTTATTCGACTAAAGTTCACAGAATAGCACATTCCCTTAGATGGGTGAAACTCCCTTCAGTCATGTCTATAAGCATTTTTACTTCCTTGACGCTCACATTTTTCCCTACCCACACATTGCTTGGTGAGTATACTTGACTTCGTTTAAAACAATTTAAGCCTGAAGTCAGGGGTTTCACCACACCTTTCCCAAGAGGAATTGCTTTTACATCAGCTCAATGGTGCTTCAAACACTTTCACTTATGTGAGATTCAAAATTTACGCCAGGAGGTTCATGAATATAATAAAGAGGGAGACCTACTGGTTTATTGCCTTCCTCTATATAATGGGGTTTAAAATTTTTCCCCTTATCTAAACTCACTACTTTCCTTCTGGACTTGATTGGATGTAAACGAAAACAGTGAATCTCACATTTCCTGGGGTGACGTTTTTTGCTTCCTGACCCGCAGTTACCTTTTTCTTTTCAAGAATATACTCGGCAAATATTATTTCTGAGGACAACTAGCATTACATTTCTCATAATCATCAGTTTATCGGCATCCTTTATTCCTGCGTATTCCTGTACACCTAATTACATTAAACAATGGAGCTTGATGTATTTTCCTGTTTCTCACAACAAGTTTTGCTCACGTAGGTAGTTAGCCTATTATCCCAAACTGGCCAATACACACTGGTGGTCTTAAATGAAGGGCAGAGGTATACATGGCTTGGCTTGCCTGGCTTTTCAAGTTCTCAGGTCTCTTGTTTCATAAAGGACAGTCCAGGGTGAAGATGATGTCATCACTTAACATTTTGCTTCCAATGCTTACTTCCTCCAAGTAATCTCGCAGCAGAAGCCACATGGACTTATCATGATGCAGCACTTTTTTGTCAGAAGCAATGTGGAGATCCCCACCATTTTTGAGATGATATGCCCCACACTGACTTGGATTCTGCCCTATATGGGTCTCATTTCGCCTCTTTTGTGAGATGGTGAAAGATTTTTGGATTTTTGTTGCACATAGTACAATGTTGGGACTGTGAGCTTTGGCAGCTATGGGGAGGTATGTTTTCTTGATGTGCACTGAACATTCAATCAAAATTCTCTTCATAAACGAGTTTCTGTGGATTTGTTTCTCTAAAGTTCCCACACTTTCACACTCATGTAGCTGTGCGAACCTCCCTTCACTCATGTCTTACCTATATTACTTCCTGACCTCCACATTTACCTCAAGCCTCATTATTGCCAGAGTTGTTTATTTGACACACATTGATATGCTTCACTGCCATAAGTAGCTGTTTCACCACAATTTTCCATGAGAAATTGCTCACTGGACTTGGTTGGCTGAATTACACTCACCTGGAGGTTTTTTTGGTTTTGTTTTTCACCTGTAGCTTTTGATTCTATGTCTTCTCTTCTGCAGGCTAGCCTAGATCTGCATGAGGGCTTTTCCACCTCAAGCAGTGTCTTAGTGTGCCACAGTTTCCTTGTCTGGAAAATGGGGTTGATACCTCTCCCCACATCATACACTTTGTGGTTAGTCTCAAACATACACACACACACACTTAAAGAAAGTGGTGAACTTCACAGAATGTAGTGTGGACTTCACCAAAAGGGAGGGTTGATGGAAGTGAACAGGGTTGGGATGGGTCTAGTACTATCCATTGGAAAGGCTCTAGGCTAAACAGAAGTGTCCGGTGGTATAATAAGTTCAGTGCTGACCTGCTAACCACCAGGTCAGCAGTTCTAAATCCACCAGTTCCTCCATGGAAGAAAGATGAGGCTTTCTATTTGAGTAAAAAATTACAGTCTCAGAGACTCATTGGGGCATGTTTATTCTGCCCTATAGGGGCACTGCGAGTCACAATGAACTCAGTACTGTACAAAAATAGCAAGCTGTGCTAATACAATTCCAGATAGACAGTGGTGTCTCAGGGAAGACCCAGTGGGACATTGGTTTGAACTGGCTCCTGTCCCTGAGCAAAGATGAGGCTTTCAGGTTGGTAAAATTACTTCTGTGGGATTTTCTAGAACCAGAGATGCTCTGAATCCCAGACTGGAGAGAATGTTATGGTCATTACCCTTGTATGCATTATTTTGGCTGAGCCTCTTCCCCATCCTGTGTCAGGGAACACCCAGTGCTCCCTTCTCAGCCCCGATACACGGTGTTGCCAAAATAGTTCACAGACGTTAAGCAATCTGCTCAAGATCACGTGGCTCAAAGTCAGTAACAGAGCCAGACAATGAAATGCAAGAAAACTGACTCCTATGCCCAGACCTGGGACAAATCTAACCCTCTGACAGAGCTGGGTAGATGCCCCTAAACATCCGTCTGCTGTGTTTGTATGGGTGTGTGTATCCACATGTGTATGTTTGTTTTATTTGTCATCAATATAATTACAGCATTTTCTATGCAGTTAACAATGAATTAAGCCAAGGTTGGTGTTTTGCAATTTGCACAAGTCCCTTTATGAACTATCATGATTTACTTTCTTTCATTGGGAGGTAGCTCCAAGATTCAGACCGCTTCACTCCCCAGGTGAGGTTCTACATTCAGACCAGAGTCAGAGGAAAGGATTGACCAGAAAGAGTCAGTTGACTGAATGAGGATCCTTTGAAAAGGAAGCCAAAATGGCCCTTAAGCTCATGACCATCAAGTCAATACTAGCTCATAGTGAAGGACCCTGTTTAACAGGAACCTATGGTACAGGGTACCTCTGTCTCTGTGAGTTTTCAAGACTAACTTTATGGAAGCAGAAAGTGCCATCTTTCTGCCACAGGGCTGATGGTGGTATCAAACTACTGGCCTTTGGGATGTCACCTCAAATTGTAACCACTATGCCACAGGGGCCCTTAGTCAATCTAAAACATCTGGCAAAATGTTGAGGCAGACAATATATACTGCAAATGGCTGACCACCACTACTGCCACCACCACCACCACCACAAAAGGCTGGCTTTCTGATAGGGTCTTCTTCTATTGGCTGGTCCTCTGTTGTGGCCCTCCTCCTTTCAGGGATGCACATTCTGGCACTTTTATCAACCACGTCCTGGTGCCCCAGATTTCATGCTGTGTTCTTGTCCCAGAAACCAAACTCGAGGCTATTTGGTCATAGTTAGCATAATGTATACTTTATTCCCCTAGCCATTTCATTTGCTCCATTATCTTGGTTCTCATTCATTGGTAAGGAAATGTTTCTTAGTCTGCCCTTGCCCTTCCTTTGTGCTGAGGAGGAACAAAGGGAAAACTTGTCTCTACTTCTCCTTTGCAGGACAACTTCTGCCATATCCCTCCATTATCACCCCTTTTCCCATTGCCAGTCTGTGTGTAGATAAAACTTTCCATCACTATTAATTAGCTTCAGTGCTATGATGGGTAACTGCTACCACCAGGCAAGAAGTTCAAACCCACCAGCCTCTCCACAAAAGAAAGATGAGGCTTTTTGCTCCGCTATAGATGTACAGCTCCAGAAACTCACGGAGGCAGTTTTGCTCTGCTTTACAGGCTCACTATGAGTTGGAATCAATTAGATGGCAGTGAGTTTTTTTGTTATGGTTTGGTTTGATTTGGTTTTCTGCCATTGTGTTATCAACTATAAGATGGGTAAGAGTAGGACACAGACTCCAGAGCCCTCTATCTTGTGTCCCCCAGATTTTTCACTCAACAGTGACTTGTCTTGCACTGCTTCTTCCTTCAGCTCTGCACTTTTACCTGAGGCGCCGGCTACTACTGCTGAGTAACAAAGTTCCCCAATGCAGTGACTTAAAACACCAGTCATTTTCTCATGCTGACAGATTCTGTGGGTCAGAAATTTCCTAAGGTGGGTTGATTACTCAACCGATTTGTTGGAGAACTGTGGGAAGAACAGATTATCATACGTGACAATGACTTGATGGTTGCATCATGACGGTTCCTTCATTCACATATCTGCCTCTCCTCTGCCCACCTAGGCTAGGAGGACTGTCAGCTGCATATCTACAGGTGGTCTCTCTATGTAGCTCGAGCTTCTTTGCTGCAGCAGCATAGTAAACACAGGATCATTGGATGACTTACAAGGCAGCTGAAGGCTCAAGTCTAAGTAAATAACCCAGCAACTGCATGGCCCGGCCAAGAGCATCACTTACTTACATTGTCATCTATTGTTTGAAGCTGACACCAGCTAACTCATCTACAAACAGAAAGGACGCAGATCCAACCTTATATTGGGAGGAATGTCTGAATTATGTGGCAATGAGTCTATTGGTTGCAAATGATGGCTGCCCATCATCTTGGAAAATTTTATCTCACCTCCTCTGGCCTCTGGTACAACAATTTATATCTTCCCACCTACCCTTCAATGGCTTATTCCTCCCAAGGCCTCCTCCTAAAACTCCTATCTCCAGGAAACAGTCTCTGGTAACTCCAGTCCACCTTATTGCCAATTTTATCTCCATCATTTCTATTTAAAATCACACAGTATACTAGTGGTTGTGGTTGTGCTGTTCGAGGTGGTAATAGTTAATATTATGAGGCAGAATGACTATGCTCTCCTAGAAGTTGTCAACCTGTAGGTCACAACTGCTTTGTGGTCCAACGACCCTTACACAGGGGTCACCCAATTCATTACAGTAGCAAAATTAGTTATGAAGTAGCAACAAAATTAATTTTATGGTTGGGTGTCACCACATGAGGAACTGTATGAAAGGATCATGGCATTAGGAAGGTTGAGAACCACTGTGATAGACCATTGTCAATGACTCCAGCCTTATTCAGGGTGATACCATAGGATAGGCTAGAACAGCCCCATTGGGCTTCCAAAGACAGCTTTGCCATGAGGAAATATTAGTGAGAAGGGCTCCAATTGCGATGAGAAGATGGCGTATAGGGGAACATATGTGCTGCTACTAAGAGGAGAGTGAGGAGCAAGAGACCAGCAGAGGCTAGTTTCAAAGACATCTCCAATAACATTTGCCCAACAGGCTGTTTGTCTCTCTCCACTCTAAACACAACACCCTTAACCTCCACCGAGCTCTGAACCCCCCCGCCCCCCCGCCCATGCGGACTTTATCTGAACATTCCCACCAACTGGTCCAAGTTGCTATGGAATACTAAAAGGGGAGTAAGGTGATCCCTCTATTACTACCAACCTCACTGATTTCAGCACAGATCAATCAATCCTTCCCCCAAACCCCATGTGTAAGGGGAAGGTCCTAGGGGAGATTAAGGACAAGAAAAATTCAACACAGGACGAGAGCAATAGTGAAAAATGAAGAAAGAGTGTGACTTATGTAATTCCAGAGTGTTAATCAATTCCTTTTTTCCTTACAACAATCCTCTTCTCCCACAGCTTAACTCCCTGAATGTACAAGGGACTCTCAGTGGATGTCTGTGAAGGTGAGGTTTCAGGCCACTTTGGTGCTTCTGAGGGTTCCCTTCCAAATGTGCCTTCCCTCCCTTCAAAAGGATGTCACTGGAATTATCCAGCCAGAATGGGCAAGGTTATCACTGAGTTGCCCACTTAAGATTTATGTCCTGGGGCAGGCTGTAACACATAAAATGCCTTCAAGGGATTGTTTCTTCCCTACAAGCACTTCCAGAATCTTGTCAGTCTGCATCCCAAGTTGGAGTCTATGTTTCCTCCCTCGAACCCACGCCGGCCTTATGGCTCTCCAGGAGTCAATTATGGCAGTTGACATGCAATGTGACTTCTGAGGTAATACAACTCCCACCTGGCTCATTCTCTGCACAAGACCCTCGGAGTCCAGTCCCCTTGCTGTGAGGAAGTGTGATGAAGAGGCCACATGCAGATGCTGACAATAGTCCCCTATTAAATTCGCAGCGAACACCAGTGCCCATTGTCAAGTATCCCAGCGGGGAAGCTGTGTGAGATATCTCCATCATAAGCCATTGCCGGACAGCAAACCCACTGAAGAATCTGATAGCTTAGTACTGCCAATCCGAAGAACTATAGGAAATGATGACAGTTGAGGACGATAATAATTTACTGCAATTTTGATTCAAACCAGAAGAAATGTGCTACACAGCACCGGACTTGTATCTCTGGAGCCACAGTCTTGAAGCAGATGTATTAAGTAATTTTTTTATGTAGTGATTCTTTCTGGTCCTCACCCTTCCCAGCTTCCCTGTGCCCACCATTCCAAGCAGCAGCTTCATCACTTATTCTGTAAAAGTATATGTGCGTAAGTCAGAAAGCATTGCTCTAAAACCACAGACACTCTATTAAACAAAAATATCAAAATGTGAAGCGACTGTTTGTAGACATAGCCTCCTTCTTGGTTTATATCCGGGGAGGGACACTTTTGAGGTAGAAGAGCCAAATTTGTCACTCAAACAATTGAAAAATGCTTTGAGAGAGATAAAAATATATTTTTGTACAAATTCAATCACCATTATCTGAATAATGACTGCCCTTGAAAAGGTTTCCTTTTTACTTCAGAGTCACATGCATTGACCAACAGACCCGCAGTGTATCCCTGACCCCTGCTCGATAGACCTCTGTATTTATTCTCTGAGGTATTCTCTGCTCAAATACACTTCTAGTTACACTACATACCATGTCAAACAGGGTCGTTGAAGAACCATTTTGAAAGAGGTCTTGGCGGCAGCAAGCAGCCCCTTTAAAAGTGAGGAGGCTAAGCGCACAGGTGGAAGCCAATGGCCTCTTTAAGGCTTGGCCTACTTGGAAGCTGTTGGAACCACTATTGAGGACAAGGCAGGAGGCCATCCAGCACTTCCTATGGAGGCCCAGGGCTCAGGAGCTAAGCAGTCCAAGCTCTGAGCACTGAGTGAGCCGGCCTTCGAGCCTTACCACCTCCATGGGCCAGAATGACCTGATGGACAAGTGTGGCTTGTGCGACCTCCCGGGCCCTCTGGGACTCCTGCCCAGTCGGGGCTGCCACCATGACCCCTGATGGGGGTCTGCAGCCCACCTGGCGCCTGCCCAGCCACCAAGGCCCCTGCTCTGTCCCTGGCCCACCCTTGTGGAACCTCTCTCCAGGACCCTACCTCCACCCTGAAAATGCTCACCACCAAGAATCCACCCTGCTCCCGCTGCCCTCCCACGAATGTGCATCAGGTCCTTACGAACCCGGGGCCCAGCCCAGGTCAGTCACACACCTGGAATCCCTGTTCCAGGCCCCTGCCCACCTATGCCTGAGACTGGCACAAAAACCCCGCTGCAGGCCCTCTGCCTACCCACTAAACACCCCCATCCCAGCTAGCCCGAGGCCCCTGCCTGCCCAAGACCTTGTGTTACCCTGGCTGGACACTGGTGACGGAGCAGAAGAGGGACCCTGCACAGACCCCTGTACCCTATCCCACTTGGGATGCCCTGGTGGTCCAGCCCCCAAAGAAGATCCCCTCCCCCAGGACAACTTACCAAGAACTCCATTGGGCCCATTGTGTACCTCATGCCTCCCCATCAATGTCTGGGCATATATACTCCCCTCTCCGCAAGCCCCAACTACTTAAGATCCCTAGAATATGTCTGTTTGTGTGGGCCCTTGTAGGAGCACACTGCGGCTGAAAGGGGCTAAGCTCTGGCTCTTGGAACTTGTCTTCTCCATTGGGAACCTTTAGGTCATTGTTCCTTCCACAGGGCAGTTCTACAGGAGTGGCAGGGAACTTTAATCCTGAGTGGAGTTGGCCATATTTGAGTGAGGGGGGTGGTGTGTGCCTTGGAAGGGATGCCAACTTGAGAGAAGAGCCCATCTCCCCTTCCTCTTTCCTGCTGCAAAAAAAAAATTAAAAAGCAAGAGGTCTCATAGAGCATATTTACCCAATGCAATACGTCCCTTGAGTTCTTGACTGGGGCTCGCATGATCACTTATTGTGGATCGCAGCAAGAAGATAGGCCTGATCACTTCATTCTTTTCTCCATTTATCATGATCATGTCGTAGATGACAGGGTCATAATTACATATAAATATGTCCCGGGCACCCAGCTCCTGGGGGGTCCCAAACAACTTGATGTAAAGGAAAAAAAGAAAGAGAAGACAAGATCTCTGACCCCTTGGTTGGATTGACATTCCTTTGTGAATAGAGAGCTGCAAGGATATAGGAGTTCCTAAAGGGGGGCAAACAGTTCCACACACAACTATTTAACAAATCATTGGCACTTGGAACCCACCCAGGGACACCATGGAGGAAAGGCCTGGCAACCTGCTTAAAGCCTATAGTCTTGAAAGTCCTATGGAATGCACACATGGCGTCACCATGAGTCAGAATCAACCCTTAATGCCTGTTTTGGTTTGGGGGAGGAGCTATTAGAAGCGGTGGGGTATAATGTTGAATCCAAGAAGAGGAAGCATTTATTAACCATGAAAATGACTTCTGACCGCATTAATAATAATCATACGGACTTTAGTGGGAGAAAGATGAGGATCTCTACTGCTGTAAATATTTAGTGTGAGAAACACACAGACAGTTCTACCCTGCCCTATGCAGTCGCTGATTTGGTGTCAACTGGATGGCACTAAGATAGCACCTATCTGCTGAAAGGTTGCCATGTGGCAGGGCTTGTGCCAAGTTCATTATGGTTATGCCTATGATCTTTGCGGGAGACAAAGGCCCTGCTTATGTTTAATGTGTCTCTTGTCAGATCGCTCTATTGTCCGGTCTTGGCTCTATGTCCCTCTAGTTCCATGACCGTGGACAAATCATTGAATCCCTTTTTTTGCTGCTGTGTGTAGAAGGGAAGTGAAAACTACTTCTTACTTTGTGTTTTCGAGGTTGAGATTGAATGCTAGCAATACCGTTTTGTTGTTATTCACCAGCAAATCAAATTTCATTCCTTGTGGCTTTATGTCGGATAGGACAAATTACTTCCAGATCCTAACCAATTTTCCTGCCCATTGGCATGTTTCAGGTCATTGTTGTGGTTATTGTGCCAGTCCGTGTCATGAAGGGTTTCCCCAGATCCACAACACGATGTCCTCTTCTAGCAATTGGTCTTTCCTAACGACATTTCCAAAATCACCATCACACATTTTGCCATTCTCTCTTCTAGGAACATTCTGCAAAGAATGTCCTGGCTCAATTTACTCTAGGACTGATTTGCTCATTCTCCTGGCCACACACAGTATCCTCAACACATGGTCTTTGCCATCACTGTCATTCGAATGCCTCAATCCTTCTGAGAATCCTGGTCCTCACTGTTGTCCCAGTTAGAAATTCCATTTCTTTCAGCTTGCTTCAGATCTGCTGCAGTGGAATCTGAGTTTCTGTTAGGCCCCAATGGCATTGCATTTGTGTGCCTACTAGAAGCACAGCTGGGGAACAACGTCTGACACATAATTAGTGCTTTATAATTGTTGGTTGCAATCAGTGTTATTATTTATTATCCCATATAATCTTTCCAGCACACGCACAGGTCAGAAAACCAAGATTCTGAGCCTGTCAGTGCTTTCGCTCAGGCTACCCCTCAGGAGAGGGCAGAGGCTCCATGCAAATGGAATATATGATCAGACCAGTTGGCCTGGGTGGAGGGATTTTCAATGCTAAAATAAGGGAGGAGGTTGTTGGGTATGTGGGAGGAAAGGCATCTAAAAAAAATCAGCAGAGTGCTCTGAGGTTCTGGGATTCTGACTACAAAGACACATCACCTTGTTCCCACACCTCCTCTTTTTGGCAGGGATATAAACCCAGCATTCTCTATTTTGCCATGTACAATCCAGTTGCTGGAAGAACATTCTAAATGATTTACAACCATGACCCCCATCTAGTTCAAGAGCATTTGGAACACTTTGAATAGAGATATAGTCAGTGCTCATTAACCAGTTACTCCCCATTGCTTTCGTCACCCAGCCCTTATCAACCGTGACTCTGCTTGCTGTCACTATGGATTTGCCTAAGGTTGTGCATATTTCATATCAATCTCTCATTTTGATCTGACTTGTTTCACTCAGCAGAAGGTTTTCAAGGTCCCTCCAAAGTGTAGCATGTTCCAAAGCATCATTCCTTTTTAAAGGCTGAATAATATGCCATCGCATGACTTAGATATTGTTTGGTTTATCAATTTTTCAGGGGCCAGGCATTTTGGAAATAGCTATCTTTAACCTACTGTGGGTAGTGCTGCAGTGAACTTGTATACCACTATCTCACTGAGTGTCTGTTTGTTATTCTTTGAGGCACATGCTTAGATGTAGAATTGTGATGTGGTCAAGGATTTCATCTTCCTTGGATACATGATCAACGCTCATGCAAGCAGCAGTCAAGAGCTTAAAAATGCAATACATTGTATTGAATAAATATTCACAAGACGTATTTAGAGTATTGAAAAGCAGGGATGTTATTTTGAGAATTATGGTGCATCTGACGAAAGCCATAGTATGTTCAAACACTTCCTACACATGTAAAATTTGGAGATTAAATGAGCATGTTCACTTCCAAAGATGGAGTGATGCGTTTCAATTATGGGGCAAGGAAAAATAAACAAAAAACATTGAACGTACCATGGACTACCAGAAGTACCAGAAACTTTTCTTGGAAGAAGCACAGGCCAAATGCTCCTTAGAAGTAAGGATGGTCAGATTTGGCCACCCTTTGGACAAGTACTTTCAACATGTTTTCAGGAGAGACGAGGCCCAGGAAAAGGACATCATGCTTGGTAAAGTGGAGGGCCAATGGAAAAGAGGAAGGCTCTCATGAGATGGATGGACATGGGGGCTGCAATATGGGCTCAAACATGAGAACAATTGTGATGATGATACCGGGTGGCATTTTGTTCTGTTTTACATAGGGTTGTTATGAGTGGGAACCAACTGGACCGAACCTAACAACAATAGTAAATCTCTGACGTGTTAAGAAGGAATAAGCATTTTTCATTTCCTCTATTGGCCAGGCACTGAGATAACCCTGAAGGTCCAGATAGAAACAGCACTTGTCCCCTACCCATGATGCGTTCCCTGTCTAGGGGTGAGGCAGCAGATCTCCACTTTTGGTTGAGTCCTATGCAGCCCCCGATTGGGGTGCCAGTGTGTGCTGGAGAGACTCCAGTTAACCTTGCCTTTCCTTATACTGTCCTTTAGGGAACTGGAAGAACTTTACTCTAGAATAAACCATCCCCAGAGATTTGTGTTGCACAATTAGACAAAAAGGAAATCAATGGGGGCTAAAGAGAGTGAATACTGAATACAGAGCTGTGTCAGTGTCCTTGACCATGCAGCTATCAATCAGCACAGTTGAGTTCAAGAATCAGTAAGGGAAGAATCTCAATATCTGTATCCACCAGGTGAAGAAGGAGTATCTTCAAAGATAAAGAAGGATGAGCCCTCTTTCACTTTCAGGAGGAACTCACCTAGGGAGAACTCATTCAGGTAGGGCTGCACTGAAGCCTTAGAACTGGGAGGATCCATAGAAGCATGGTCACTGCCAGAATGGTGGCTTTAAATTCACGAGCTTCTATCATAATCCAGCCCATGAATGGTCTTTGCCGAGTCCCTGGGTTCTTTTGCTGTGACTTATGTGGAATAACTCCAAAGCTCCATCCCCTCCAGTCAGGAGCAAAGGCAGGAATACCTATTAGGGATAAGTAGGAGAGTGATTTAGGAACATTCCATACCCAGATTGCATCACAGATCTTGGCTGTCTCCTTAGCAAAGGCCCTGTGGGGTGGGGACTTGACTTTTCTGATTCTCTCCGGTTGGAAGTCAACACGGAGCTAAAGAAGTGTGAATGGAAGAAAGCAGGATAATAAGCTGACAGCTTTGCCATGAGGAAATAATAGCCAGAAGGGCTCCAAGTGGGGATGAAGGGGTTGCAGGTAGGTGCATACACAGACTGATACCGAGAGTGCGGAGCAAGAGATCAGGAGTGACTAATCTCAAAGCCATCTCCAATACCATTTGCCCAACAGACTTTTTTCCTCTCTCCACTCTAAACAAATAACACTTAACCCCCACCAACCACCGAACCCCCCCAATCATGACTTTATTTGCACATTCCTCCCACCAACTTGTCCAGGTTGCTATGGAAACTATGGGGGGAGTAAGGTGATCCTTCTATTACTACCAACCTCACTGATTTCAGCACAGATCAATCAACCCCTCCTCCCAACCCCATATCTAAGGGGAAACTCCTAGGTGAGAATAAGGACAAGATAAATTCAACACAGGACAAGAACAATAGTGAAAAATGAACAAAGAGAGAGAGTGATGTAATTCCAGAGTGTTTGTCAATTCCTTTTGTACTTCCAGCAACCAAATTCTCCCCCAGCTTAACTCCCCGAATGAGGAAGGTGAGGTTTCAGGCCACTTTGGTGCTTCTGAGGGTTCCCTTCCAAATTTGCCTTCCATCCTTTCTAAAGGAAGTCAGTGGAACTAACCAGCCAGTGTGGGCAAGGTTTTCACTGAGTTGCCCAGTTAAGGTTTATGTCCTGGGGCAGACTGTAGCTCACAAAAGCCTTCAAGGGAATGCGTCTTCCCTACAAGCTCTTCCAGAATCTTGTCATTCTGCATCCCAAGTTGGAGTCTATGTTTCCTCCTTCGAACCCACGCCGGCCTTATGGCTCTCCAGGAGTCAAGTATGGCAGGTGACGTGCAATGTGACTTCTGAGGTAATACAACTCCCACCTGGCTCCTTCTCTGCACAAGACCCTCAGAGTCCAGTCCCCTTACTGTGACAAACTGTGATAAAGAGGTCACATGCAAATGCTGACAATAGTCCCCATTAAAGTCCCAGAGAACACCAGTGGCCATTGTCAAGTACATCAGTGGGGAAGCTGTGTGAGATGTCTCCATCATAAGCCATTGCCGGACAGCAACCCCACTGAAGAATCTGCTAGCTTAATACCGCCAATCCGCAGAACCATAGGGAATGATGACAGTTCAGGAAGATAAAAATGACTGCAATTTTGTTTCAAACCAGAAGAAATGTTCTGCACAGCAACGGAGATGTAGCTCTGGAGCCACAGTCCTGATGCAGATGTATTACATAATTTATTATTTAGTGATTCTTTCTGGTCCTCACGCTTCCCAGCTTCCATATGCCTACCCATTCAAGCAGCTGCTTCATCACTTATTCCGTAAAAGTATGTGCCGGTAAGTCAGAAAGCATGGCTCTAAAATCACATGCACTTTGTTAAACAAAAATATCAAAATTTGAAACGACTGTTTGTAGACATAGCCTTCATCTGGAGTCTGGTGCTGGCTGCAGTTTTGTCTATGGGAGGGAGAGGGCCACAGAATCAAAGAGTCTATTCAGATGATCTCTGTGTCCTACTGGAGAAGTCAGACAGAACAGTCTGATCACTGTAGTTGCCATCCCCATTTTCCAGACAAGGAAACGGAGGCACACTAAGACACCGCTTGAGGTGGAAGAGCCCTCATGTAGACCTAGGAAGTGTGACATCTAGGCAGTGAGCCCTCCTACTCAGTCACAATCACCGACTACTCAGAACTGTTTTGGAGTCAGGGAAGACTGTATGTAAAGACCCCACAAAGGATCAGTGTCCAGGCGGGAGTCTGAAGGGATCAATGTATTAAAGATGCTTCCTTGTGTTTGCATCACTTTTATCCCTATCATTCTTCTCATGCAACCAAAACTCAGACCCAGGGGGGATGGCAACTACATTGACCAGACTGTTCTGTCTGACTTCTCCAGTAGGACACATAGACAATTTGAATAGACCCTTCGGTTTTGTGGCCCTCTCCCTCCCATAGACACAACTGCAGCCAGCACCAGATTCCAAACCTGCAGACTAAGAGTTTGTCCCAAGTCTAGAAAGAGCTGTCAATACCCTGAAAAACTAGCCTGCAGAAGAGAAGACATAGAATCAAAAGCTACAGGTGAAAAATTAAAAAAAAAAAGCTCCAGGTGAGTGTAATTCAGACAACTGAGACCAATGAAAACACTAGAGCTTCTCACAGTGGGTCATGCTGGTTTAGTCGTGGCCAGGTTTAAGTCACATTGGCCTGAATCAGTGTCTCCACCCAAATCCCTAGGCTTCTGGGTTAGGAGTATACAGGGTTAGACTTAGAGTTAAGTTTAGTTTAGGTTTATTGCAAGTACATCTGCTCTACCTGGTTTTCCTTCATGATCATATTGTTTCTGAGATTCATGGTTTAAGGAAAATCTGGCTTCTTGCAGGTTTCAAAATACAACGGCGCCACCTGCAGTCTGTTTTTTCTTCAAACTTACGCTCCCTCTTTGAGATTCCTGAGTCTTTGGGAAAACCGTGAATCCTGCAAGTTTCTCAGTTCAAGTGTGCCTCAAGCAGTGTGTTTTCTGTTTGAGCAATACAGCCCGTGGAATTCCTGAGAATCCGGAACCCTACCATGAAGTTCAGCGTGCTTTCTATTTTCACACGGAAGTGGTTTCTTAGAGGTTCACATGCCTCTGTACACTGATGCTTCCAGCAATGTCATAACTCGTGGTCAATAGTGCCTCTTTCAGATTCACAGGTGTAGGGAAAAGGGTGATGCGCACGGATTCCTGGGCTTCACTACATTATGGCGAAGTGGAGATGTTTGTAAGTACAGCGGCAAATCCATTGGTGTCAATTCTATCAGATCGTCATTGCGCTGGGAAAATTCCTTATTCGCTAGGAAACGTTTTGCCGTGGAAGGAGACGTGTCTCTTTTGTCTTGAGAAAACTCTGCTAAATGGTGCTGCCAGCAGTTCTGTGTCTCTCCGTTCCTCTTACGTCGATGGAGACGCATGAATGTAAGGATAACTGCGAATGGTGGCCGTTCAAGACCCAGGATATTTAGAAGCCACAGATTAAATTTAACAAACGTAGATGTTGGACTCCAGAGAAAATTTCATTCAGGGACTTAAGTGAAGTTTCCTTAAAATGTTGAGGAGTCACACGCCTAGTGCCTGAGGCAACTGTGCTCCTGCTCTAAGATAGTTTTGTTCAACATGCCTCCCTCAGGTGGTTCCTTTTCTCTCCCAACAATATTACTCTGTGAAATTCTGAGGATGATGAAAACTCTTTGTCATGGGAATGTAGTGTCACAATATTGGCCCCTTTGAGCTACAAATGCTTCTCTACACGGATGCTGCCTTCGTGAGCTTTCATTACTCTTGGCTCAATTGATGCAGATTCCTGTGCTGAATATGCCACGCAGTGGCAAAGGTGTTTGCTTGTCAGTATGTAGTGCATATGCAGCAATTTGGTTTTTCCAAGATGTAAATGGCTTGATCAAATTTCCTTTTTTCCATGAAAACGTTTTTCGTCGAAGTTTTAGAGGTGCACCAGTGTGCCTCTATGAGCTTCACCCGGGTCTGCGGAACAGAGGCTCTAGAGGTTTCATTTCTCTGAGTTCTAATTTAACATGGAGTTTCATGGATCTAAGGAGACCGTGAATTGTCAACGTACCAGATTCTCACATTTTCATTGACTAATGGAAGTTTATGTTTTCCAGTCCGATCTGGCTGCTGCTTTATTTCTGGGCAATTTCCATTCAGTCGTGGACTTTCCACCTTTTAAGGAATCCAGTGATTCCGGTAGGTTCCCGTGTCTCACTCAGAACACCCAGTGGAGGTTTATGGGTCTCAGGACAACTGCCGTTATTTCAACCGTCTAGAACAAAGAGAATTCACAGAGGTTGATGATCACGGAGAAAATAGAACTTCGTTTATTTAAGTGTCCACCTATGGCACTTCTAGCATCTGAGGGCAAGGAGCTCATGGAGAGCATGACATTCTCAGGTTAGGCATGCCTGCTGCAATTTCTTTCTTTCAGAACAATCTTAATCAGTGTAATTCTTTAGACTCCAGCAAAACTGTGGCACAGATGATTTAGGTTTAGGGTTAACTTTAGACAGGGATAGGTTTAGGCATTTGGATATGTTTAGGGATAGTGTTAGAGTTCAGGTTAGACATACAGCTTGCGTTAGGCTTCGGGTTATGGTAAAATTGAGGTTTAAATTTAGGGTGAGGGTGAGTTTGAAGGTGAGGGTAAGAGTAGGGTTTAGGGCTTAAGGATGAGGGAACCAATTTTATGATTTAGAGTTATGGTAAACCACTGTTAGGTATGGGTTAGGGTTAGTTTTAGGGTTAGGGTTAGGGTTAGACCTAGGGTTAGGGTTTGGGTTAGGTTTAAAGTTAGACCAAGGGTTCGGGTTAGGGCTAAGATTAGGTTTAGGATTAATTTTCGGGTTAGGTTTAGGGTTAGGGATAGGGTTAGATCTAGTGTTAGGATTAGGGATAGGGTTAGGGTTAAGGTTAGACCTAGGGTTAGGGTTATGGTTAGGGTTAGGGTTAGGTTTAGGGTTAGTGTTAGGGTTAGGTTTCGTGTTAGACTTAGGTTTAGAGTTAGGTTTAGGGTTAGGGTTACGGTTAGGATTAGACCTAGTTTTAGGGTTAGGTTTAGGGTTAGGGTTATCGTTAGGGTTAGGGCTAGGATTAGACCTAGAGTTAGGGTTAGGGTTACGTTTAGGATTAATTTTAGGGTTGGGGTTAGTGTTAGACCTAGGTTTAGAGTTAGGGTTAGGACTAGACCTAGGGTTAGGGTCAGGTTTAGGGTTAATTTTAGGGTTAGGGTTAGATTTAGGTTAGGGTTAGGGTTAGACCTAGGGTAGGATTAGGGTTAGGGTTAGGGTTAGGGTTAGACCTCTGGTTAGGGTTTGGGTTAGGTTTAAGGTTAGACCTAGGGTTCAGGTTAGGATTAGGGTTAGTGTTAGGGATAGGATTAGACCTAGGGTTAGGGTTAGGGTTAGGGCTAGGATTAGGTTTAGGATTCGTTTTGGGGTTAGGTTTAGGGTTAGGGATAGGGTTAGGGTTAGCATTAGAGTTAGGGTTAGGGTTAAGTTTAGGGTTAAGGTTAGGTTTAGATGTAGGGTTCGGGTTAGGGATTGGGTTAGGGTTAAAATTAGACCTAGGGTTAGGGTCATGGTTAGGGTTATGTTTATTGTTAGTGTTAGGGTTTTGTTTAGTGTTAGAATTAGTGTTAGGGTTAGGGTTACGGTTACGGTTAGGGTTAGGGTTAGTCTTAAGGTTAGGGTTAGACCTAGGATTAGGGTTAGGGTTAGACCTAGGGTTAGGGTTAGGTTTAAGGTTAGGGATAGGGTTAGACCTAGAGGTAGGGTTAGGGTTAGGTTTAGGATTAGATTTAGCGTTAGGGTTAGGATAAGGCTTAGTCCTAGGGTTATTGTTAGGGTGTTAGACCTAGGGTTATGGTTAGGGTTAGACTTAGGGTTAGGGTTAGGGTTAGGATTAGTTTTATGGTTAGGGTTAAACCTAGTGTTAGGGTTAGGTTTAGGGTTAGGGTTAGGGTTAGTGTTAGCGTTAGGGTTAGACCTAGGGTTAGGGTTAGGGTTAGGATTAGGTTTAGGATTAGTTTTAGGATTAGGGTTAGGGTTAGTGTTAGACCTAGGTTTAGTGATAGGGTTAGGGTTAGACCTAGGGTTAGGGTTAAGGTTAGACCTAGGGTTACAGTTTGGGTTAGGTTTAAGGTTAGACCTAGGGTTTGTGTTAGGGTTAGCGTTAGAGTTAGGGTTAGGGTTAGGGTTAGGGTATGGGTTAGGGTATGGGTTAGGGTTAGGGTTAGGTTTAATTTTAGGGTTGGGGCTAGTGTTAGACCTAGGTTTAGGGTTAGGGTTAGGACTAGACCTAGGGTTAGGGTTAGGTTTAGGGTTAATTTTAGGGTTAGGGTTAGAGTTAGGGTTAGTTTTAGGTTAGGGTTAGGGTTAGACCTAGGGTAGGATTAGGGTTAGGGTTAGGGTTAGACCAAGGGTTAGGGTTTGGGTTAGGTTTAAGGTTAGACCTAGGGTTCAGGTTAGGATTAGGGTTAGTGTTAGGGATAGGTTTAGACCTAGGGTTAGGGTTAGGGCTAGGATTAGGTTTAGGATTAGTTTTCGGGTTAGGTTTAGGGTTAGGGATAGGGTTAGCATTAGAGTTAGGGTTAGGGTTAAGTTTAGGGTTAAGGTTAGGGTTAGATCTAGGGTTCGGGTTAGGGATTGGGTTAGGGTTAGGGTTTGGTTTAGGATTAGGTTTAGGGTTCAACCAATCAAGCCCAGGCAGAAAGTGGTGAGTTTAGACAAGGGGGAAATTTTTAAATCCCATTATATAGAGGAAGGCAATACACCAGTATGTCTCTCTCTGCATTATATTCATCAACGTCCTGGTGTAAATTTTGAATCTCACATATGTGAAAGTGCTTGAAGCACCACTGAGCTGATGTAAGAGCAATTCCTATTGGGAAAGTTGTGGTGAAGCCCCTGACTTCAGACTTAAATTGTTTTAAACGAAGTCAAGTATACTCACCAAGCAATATGTGCTTAGGGAAAAATGTGAACATCGAGGAAGTAAAAATGCCTATAGACATGACTGAAAGGAGTTTCACCCATTTAAAGGAATGGGTTATTCTGTGAACTTTAGACGAAGAAATCAATAGACACAGGTGTAACAGAGAGTTGTAATTAAATTTATAAATACACATCAAGAAAAATTCCCTAGCAGAGTGGTTCAATCTCATAAGCCCAACGTTACCTCATATGCCCCTCCCGAATCCACAAAGTCTTTCGCCATCTCTCAAAATTGATGGAATGAGGCTGAGTGCTGGGAAAAGCCATGTCAGTGAAAGGGAAATAATCTCAAATATGGTCGGCATTTCCATACAGCTGTGGAGCACCCAAAGTTGTATTGTGGTCAGATATTGTGGCTTCTGTTCAGATATGTCTTGGTGTACTTGAGCCTTGGAAGCAGTATCCGTTAACTGGCTAAGGCATCTCTACCCTGGAGTGTCTCAAAATTCAAGATACCTGAGTACCTGCAAAGCTACTCTGACAAAGGAATGTATCCTTGTGCCATTCAATTAACACCAGTTGTGCTATTGGCCAATTGGGATGATAAGCTAACAATGTCAATCAGCATAACCTGTTGCGAAAAACTGGAAGATACATAAAACTCCATCGTTTAATGTAATTATTACATACGGGAACCTGCAGGAATCAAAGTTTCCCATAAATTACTGATGATGGGAAATGACATGCTTGTTTTCCAAAGAAAAAGCAATTGCTGGTGGCACTCTCAAAATGACAAGCATAACTCTGGGTGAGGCAACACAGAAGGGCAGCCCGTGAAATGCAGGATTTTCTGTTCTCCTTCACATGCAAACAAGTTGATAAACTAAGTATTGAGCTGAGAAAAGTAAAACTGTTCGACACCATATTTACTAGAGGCAGGCATAGCACCAGAAGAATTGCCTCTTCCTTTAAGCAGCTCTCACTGAGTGCCAATCCAAACCTCTGGAACCCAACACCTCAAAGAGCTTGACCTGGGATGGACTATGGCAGCACCACCATGAGCCACTTCCTCTGGTGGCCCTGACTGAAGTCTCAGAACCTTCCTCTTTGTGCCAGCTGAGAGATAAAAGGACTGTCACCTGCCACATCACCTGTATTTTTCCTGGCAGTAAGAAATCCCCAAAGTACATTATTTCCGGGAAATCTTTCCAGACTACACGTAGTTGTTGCTTTTTCTGTCAGCTTTGTGCAGGGGAACAATCAGGTTTTGAAATTGAAACACTTGCATGTGACTCTGGCTTGGCCTTTGTACAAACTGTGACCCTAAATTTCTCCAAGTTTGCGCGGAATGCAACCATTACGTAGTGCAGAGGAATAGTGTCATTTAGCAATTGCCTCTTATTATAATGCTGTGTATCAGATTCATTGGAAAACTCAAACTCAAAAGGAGAGTTAATTCTGACTCATAGCGACCCTATGGGACAGTGTAGAAGTTCCTCTTTATACAAGTAGAAAACCTTGTCTTTCTCCCAGAGTACCTTGTGTTTTTAAACTGTTGACTATGAGGTTAACAACCCAAAGCATAACCACTATATTACAAGGGTTCCTTCCTCTTGAAGGATAGGTAAACAACAAAAGGACCATTTCTCTTAAAACCTCTGATCGAGAGAGCCATACAATTCCTTCCACTTTTATTCTATTCACCAAGCCCTTCGCTGGCAGAGCAGGGAAGTTTACTCTTTCCTTGGATTACTAGGGGGTGAATTTTTGTCATCTCATACAAAGTGAAAAGGGAAACATGTTGTATGATCAAATAAATTGGGGGTACAATGCTTTTTAAGAAGTCAAAATATTCATAGAACTTGCCGAGTGTGCCAAAAGCCTGAGCACTCCCTTTGTAGAAGAAGCACTGCTCTCGGGAACCACACTGTGCCTGGCAAGGGAGTCTAGGATGATTTATGCTTGCTCACTTTGGCCAAGTCATTAGGCAAGGCTGATCACTAGAAAAGGAAATTGGGTTTGGTGCGGGGGAGGTGTCATTGGATATGCAGGCGATTCCCCTTGAGATGTATTGGCACACAACTTCGGATACAGCAGTGATCATGAAGATGGCACGGGACCAGATGACATTTCAATTTCGTATATAGAAAGTTGCCACAAGCATCTCCTGGTGGTGTAGTGGGTTCCACATTGGGTCCCTAACCTTAAGCTCGGCAGTTCTAAAACATCAGCCACTGAGTGAGGGAAAGATGAGGCTTTCTACACCTGTCAAGAGTTACAGGCTCAGAAATTCATAGGGGCAATTCCCCCCTGTCCTACAAGGACACTATGCATCAGCAGTGACTCAATGGCAGGGAGATTAAGTTGACATTATCTGTTTTAGAAAATGTTTCTGGTTATTCAATAAAGTAAGGCAGGTGCAGCCATGTCACACAGGGTTAGCTTA
This sequence comes from Tenrec ecaudatus, assembly GCF_050624435.1. Classification (NCBI taxonomy): domain Eukaryota; kingdom Metazoa; phylum Chordata; class Mammalia; order Afrosoricida; family Tenrecidae; genus Tenrec; species Tenrec ecaudatus. The sequence continues at coordinate 132,643 of NW_027457576.1, read as the reverse complement.
GATAGCACAATAGTGTCCACTCACTCATTAGCTCAGTGTGTCTGGAACCCCAATGTGTATTTCCACATGGGACAAATCAAGTTGAAGACACTGGGGATTCCTGCATTTTTCAGCAAGGCTTGAAATTGGAAGTTCTAAAAAAGCGTCAAAGTTCCCATTTGTATAACTCTCACACAGACACACACACACAGAGAGAGAGAGAGAGAGAGAGAGAGAGAGAGAGAGAGAGAGAGAGAGAGAGAGAGAGAGAGAGAGAGAGAGAGAAAGTGGTGAACTTCACAGAGCGTAGTGGGGACTTCACCGAAAGGGAGGGTTGATAGGACTGAACAGGGTTGGGATGGGTCTTGTTCTATCCATTTGAAAGACTCTAGGCTAAACAGAAATGTCCTGGTGGTATAATAAGTTCAGTGTTGGCCTGCAAACCATCATGCCAGCAGTTCTAAACCCTCCAGTTCCTCCATGGAAGAAAGATGAGGCTTTCTATTTGAGTAAAAAATGACAGTCTCAGAGACTCATTGGGGCATTCTTATTCTGTCCTATAGGGGCACTACGAATTACAATTAACTCAGCGCAGTACACAAATAGCAAGCTGTGCTAATACCGTTCCAGATAGACAGTGGTGTTTCAGGGAAGGCCCCAGTGGGATATTGGTTTGAACTGGCTCCTGTCCCTGAGCAAAGATGAGGCTTTCAGGTTGGTAAAATTACTTCTGTGGGATTTTCTAGAACCAGAGATGCTCTGAATCCCAGACTGGAGAGAATGTTATGGTCATTACCCTTGTATGCATTATTTTGGCTGAGCCTCTTCCCCATCCTGTGTCAGGGAACACCCAGTGCTCCCTTCTCAGCCCCGATACACGGTGTTGCCAAAATAGTTCACAGACGTTAAGCAATCTGCTCAAGGTCACGTGGCTTAAGGTCAGTAACAGAACCAGACAATGAAATGCAAGAAAACTGACTCCTATGCCCAGACCTGGGAAAAATCTAACCCTCTGACAGAGCTGGGTAGATGCCCCTAAACATCTGTCTGCTGTGTTTGTATGGGTGTGTATCTACATGTGTATGTTTGGTTTATTTGTCATCAATATAATTAGAGTAATTTCTATGCAATTAAACCGAGGTTGGTGTTTTAAAATGTGCACAGGTGCCTTTATGAACTATCATGGTTTACTTTCTTTCATTGGGGGGCACCTCCAAGGTTCAGACCTCTTCACTCCCCAGGTGAGGTTCTACATTCAGACCAGAATCAGAGGAAAGGATTGTCCAGAAAGTATCAGTTCACTGAATGAGGTTCTTTTCTAAAGGAAGCCAAAATGGCCCTTAAACTCATGGTCATCAAGTCAATAGTAGCTCATAGTGAGATACCCTGTTGAACAGGATCCTAGGGTACAGGGTACCTCTGTCCCTGTGAGTTTCCAAGATTAACTCTATGGAAGCAGAAAGCACCATCTTTCTGCCACGGGGCTGATGGTGGTATCAAACTACTGGCCTTTGGGAAGTCAGTTCAAATTGTAACCACTATGCCACAAAGGCCCTTAGTCAATCTAAAACATTTGGCAAAGTGTTGAGCCAGACAATAAATACTGCAAATGGCTGACCACCACCAACACCACCACCAAAACCACCACCAAAACCACCACCACCAACAACACCAACACCACCACTGGCTGCCTTTCTGATAGGGTCTTCTGCTATTGGCTGGTCCTCTGTTGTGGCCCTCCTTTCAGGGATGCACATTCTGGCACTTTTATCAACCACGTCCTGGTGCCCCAGATTTCATGCTGTGCTCTTGTTCCAGAACACAAACTCGAGGCTATTTGGTCATTGTGAGCATAATGTAAACATTCTTCCCCTAGCCACTTCATTCACTCCATCATCTTGGCTCTCATCCATTGGTAAGGAAATGTGTCTTAGTCTGCCCTTCCCCTTCCTTTGTGCTGAGGAGGTACAAAGGAAAAACTTGTCTCTACTTCTCTTTTGCAGGACAACTTCTGCTATATCCCTCCATTATCACGTCATTTCCATTGGCCGGTCTCTGCGTAGCTAAAACTTTTCATCACTATTAATTAGCTTTAGTGATATAATGGGTTACTGCTACCACCAGGCAAGAAGTTCAAACCCACCAGCCTCTCCACAGAAGAAAGAGGAGGTGTTTTGCTCCACTAAATATTTACAGCTCCAGAAACCCACGGAGGCAGTTTTACTCTGCTCTATGGTCTCACTATGAGTTGGAATCAATTAAATGGCAGTGAGTTTGTTTGCTGTGGTTTGGTTTGATTTGGTTTTCTACCATCGTGTTGTCAACTCTAAGATGGGTAAGAATAAGACACAGACTCCAGAGCCCTCTATCTTGTGTCCCCCAGGTTTTGCACTCAACAGTGACTTGTCTTGCACTTCTTCTTCCTGCAGCTCTGCCTTTTTACCTGAGGCGCCAGGTACTAGTGCCGAGTAACAAAGTCCCCTAACACAGTGACTTAAAACACCAGTCATTTTCTCATGCTGACAGATTCTGTGGGTCAGAAATTACCTAAGATTGTTGATTACTCAACGGATTTGTTGAAGAACTGTGGCAAGAACAGATTGTCGTACATGATAGTGACTTGATGGTTGCATCATGATGGTTCCTTCATTCACATATCTGCCTCCCCTCTGCCCGCCTAGGCTAGGAGGACTGTCAGTCGCATATCTACAGGTGGTCTCTCTATGTAGCTCAAGCTTCTTTGCAGCAGCACCATAGTGAACACAGTATCATTGGATGCCTTACAAGGCAGCTGAAGGCTCATGTCCAAGTAAATAACGCAGCAACTGCACGGCCTGGACATCAGCATCACTTACTTACATTGTCATCTATTGTTTGAAGCTGACACCAGAACTCATCTACAAATAGAAAGGACCCAGATCCGACCTTATGTTGGGAGGAGTGTCTGCATTATGTGGCAGAGAGAGGTCATGAAACAGTTTCTCTTACAGCCCCCCCCCCCCATGGAACAGTTATCTAAGGTTAGTGAGAAATTTCAGGCTCCCACAAGAGAACGTCCGCCTGCATTTTTAAAGTGGCAGATGGAACCATATGGGCTTTATAGCCCTATCGACCTGGAGGCCCCCGGGAATAGGAGGCAATAAATATTGCGCGCTTCAGACGTGAAAAAGAAGTAGGAAGGAATTGAAAGGAAACATCTTAGTGATTTGGTAGATTGGCTTATCTGGTGTATAACAAAAGCGATAACCCTACCACGACAGAAGCAAAGACACAAGGTAAAATACTAGTAATTGCCATGAGAGACCCCAGCGGCTAAGGGAAAGGAGATCATGACCCACTCCCAGAGAGACTGACCTGTGGGCACCGCCAAGCCCTGAGGAAGGATCAATGTGCCTACTACAGAAAAGAAAGACATTGGAAAAATCAGTGCATTGAGAACCCCAGGATAGTTGACGATTCTTCCAGTATAGAGGACAGGCCTCATCCTCACCTAGAAAATCCCAAGCGAGAGACAATAATGCTTGAAGAAGCTGAATGAAGGTGCCAGGGCTCTGATTCACTTGGCCCCCAGGATCCCATGCTAACACTCCAAGCGGGGGACCAGCTAATAAATTTCTTGGTGGACACAGGGGCCATCTTCTCAGGTTCAAAAGGAGAACAGGCACATTGTCAAAGGAAAGATTTGAATTCCTGTCAGCTTACGATTGCTTCCAAAGAAAAGTCACACCAGAAGGTTTGCATGGAGGTTGGTGCACTTCCCAAGAGATCAAGATAAAAAATATCTATCTGCCCTTTGTCCAAGTTACCCACATGCTTTTCATGGCATGGGCTCCTGGCTTGGCTGTTGAGCCAGTGAAATTGTTTTAGCAGGAGATGACGTGGTCGTTGGCCGGTGGCCATCAGCGGAAAGACAAAATCCCCACAGCGGGCTTCCAGTTTCAATACAGAGACACCTATAACACCTCTTGGACATTATCGTTGCCTGGGCTCAGAATCGCCACCCCAGATCTAGAATGCACCAGACAGGTACACACTACTTGAATCAGGCTCTGGTTAGCCCCTCTTGATCACTTAGTGACAAGGGAATCTGGACAATGGAGTACCTTTACTTTCCAGATAAGAAAGCTCACTCAAAAAGACACAGGTGTTGACCCACAGGCACACATCTGGATTAAAAAAAAAACCATATTCACAACCAGTGTCTAGAGCCAGAGCTCTGAACCCCACTTGCCTGTGACCCACTGAACACTCTCTCATGGACCCTCTGATCAGATATTACCCCCGTAACCCCTGCCTCCAGAGATTTTATTTCAGAGGATGGCACTGAATCTCCACGCTGGGAAGGGGCATATCTGATCAGAGCACACGGAGAAGATGAAGGAGGTGGAGAGGACTATGAAGCACATCCTGGCACACGAGGCCTTGAGGATGATGTTCCCACTCAGAGAAGCCAGTCCACATAGAAGACCACATGGTCAGCCACACGATAAGACACGAGGTCCCTCAAAGACCCTTAGCCTTAGAGGGGACAACACTTGAGACACATGGTGGGAATGGCGCCTGAACTGATCCGCCACACTGAGGCATAAAACTAAGGGTGTGCAGCAGAGGAGCAAGGACACGGAGCAGCAAAGTCCCTAGGGTATGCTAAAGGTGGACTTGGGGTACAGGAGTTGGTGTCCCAACAGACTGGATTAGAAAACACCCCTAAAGTCCAATAAACAGTCCTAGAACTGACTGAACTTTTCTTTCTTGTCGAGTTTTGTTTTCTGTTATTGTCATTGGATTTTTGCTGTTTTGTTTCTTTTGGTGCTTGGTTTTCCTCTGTCTTGTTTTTGTGCACGTTATTACCTCTACTGTATGTCTGAAAAGAGACGCTGGATGAACAATCTGCAGGAGAGAAACGGGACCAACACATCTGGGGGGCCATGGCAGAGGGGGAGTTGTGGGGAAAGGAAGTGGTGTTAGGAAACCCAGAGACAAGGGAACAACAAGTGATGCAAATCCGTAGTGAGGGTGATGTAGGAGGCCTGCTAGGGCGTGATCAAGGGTAATGGAACCAAGAGGAATCCCACGGACAGGCTAGTCAGTTCAAACCCCCGACCTTGCGATTAGCAGCTTAAATCATAGTCCACTACACCACCTGGGCTCCTAATGATATAATAAGAGGTACTATGGTTAAATCTCTCGTGAGAGAGTTATACCTCAGTCCTTGGCTTCGCACAGAAAGAATTCACTCTGAAACCTGGATTGTGATCCAAGTGATGTTTTTGAGAGAAGTTTCAGGTTTACACAGGCACCTCAGAGCCCCTCACCTCCGCACAGCCTACCTAGATAGAAGCTGCTGGAGAGAAAGTCACTCAGTGGGCTCAGGGATCCTGCCTTTTCTTTCTTCCTTTTTTTTTAGTCTTTTTATTAGGGGTTCATACTACTCTTATCACAATCCATATATACATCACTTGTGTAAAGCACATTTGTACATTCATTTATCCTCATTATTCTCAAAACATTTGCTCTCCACTTAAGCCCCTGGCATCAAGTCCTCATTTTTTCCCCTCATTCCCCGCTCCCCCATCCCTCATGAACCATTGATAATTTGTGAGTAGTGATACTGGGAGGGTAGAGGGAGGGTGGATTGGAAAGAGGGAACCAATTACAAGTATCTACATGTGACATCCTCCCTGGGGGGCGGCCAACAGAAAAGTGGGTGAAGGGAGACATTGGAGAGGTCAAGATCCTGCATTTTCAATTCCTCCATAGGGAGGCATGGTTGACAGTCCTGGTCAACCCCATTGACTGGATTGAATTTACCTGGCCCAGATGAACCAATACAGGTGTAATGCCAACCTAGGTGTACCACCCCTTCCTGGCCGGAAGTTTGAACCTGAGCATATGTAATGGATGACCCAGTCCCTATGCTAAGCTACCTAACAGTACCTAGCAGTACCTAGCAGTTTCAGCACACCAGCCACCAATCCAAGAGAGAAAGAGGAGGCTTTCTGCTCCCATGGACTTACAGTGTTCAAAGTGCCAGGGAGCAGTTCCATGCCTCCTATGATTAGGATCCAGGAGGGTGAGGGTGGAGTTGGTTGAGACCTGGCTTCAGGGCATTTCCCAGAAGGGCTTCCTGCAGTGGCTCTGCCTTCAGGAATGTCTGATGACCTTGAGGGCAGCAAAGTCCTAAACACACTCGGGCAGTGGTTCTCAACCTTCCTAACACAGGTCCTCTTATTGTGGTGACACCCTGACCTTTAAATGATTTTCTTGCTACTTCATCACTGTAATTTTGCTACAGTTATGAATTGGGCGAGCCCTGTGAAAGGCTCATATGACTCCCAAAGGGGTCAAAACCCACAGGTTGAGAACCACTGCACTAAGGGTTCCCCTCCCAGGCAGCCCTACCAGTGTCTGGTGTGTATAGTTCTGTGAGGTGAGAGAAATGGACTTAGTGTCTGCTTCTGGTGACAGTTGATGTGGGTGGGCTTTCTCCCTATGTCAAGTCCCTCTCAAGCCATTTGTCACCACAACAGAGGGAGCCATGCACATAAAGCAAGAAGAGGAGGCAGCACAGCAGGACAGTAAGCAGAACAAAGATTGAGTAAGCACAATTCACTTCAATCATGAATCGGGTCCCCTTGAGATTTGTGGAAGACCCCAGTCTAATGACATTAGATGAGGTTTATGGATTGAGTGAAGGAACCCTCTTGGCTCCCCTCAGCCCCTATTGTGCTTTCCCATTGACCCTGACCCTTGCATCGTGATCGGTCCTTATTCCAGCATGATGGTTGGTTTCATAATTACAGCATATGGGAATGTGTTAGTCGATAGGTTATACAGGCAAGCCTCTGTAATGGGTAAGTGAGGAGGTGATTTGGGCTCGCTCATGCAGACCTCTAGTTGTCCTTGACATGACTGGTGGAATGGATTGTGTGAAGTTCTTTGAGATTGGTGTTCAGACCTGATGGGTCATCCAGGCAGGCCTCTAGCTGATCCTGGCAGTACCCTAGTTTAAGAAAACAGAATGTTAGGCATTTAAGTCATATTTGAGCTTATATTTTGAGCAATAGGTTGTGGCTCTCAGTGAGAGCCTATGTGGAGAGCCTATATTCATTTTGAGGGGCCACAGATTCAGCCGCCATTGAGTTCTTTCCTACTGCTGACTGGGAGTGGAAAGCTTGGCCCTCAGGCAGTGTGTTTGCGTCCACTCCCCGGGCCAGACTCAGAGATATACAGTCGTGTGCACATCCCACTGAAGGTCCCGCTCATGCTCTCACAGGCCCTCCTGAACCCCATGAATTGATCTGTCTTCAGTCACAGTTTTGTGACAAAGCTGTTTGTTTTCCATGTCTTATTTAAGCTTTCAGGAGCCCAGGTGGTAATGCTGGATAGTGTTGGACTATTAAGAGCAAGGTCGCTGGTTCAAAGCCACTAGTCATTCCACAGGAGAAAGATGAGGTTATCACATCCTGTAAAGGTAGCAACTTCAGAATCCCTACACAGAGTCATTATGAGTCAGAGTCAGCAGGACAGGATGGGTGTCATTTTATTTAAGTAACTGTGATTGTGGGTCCTTCTGACACCATTGTGGCCTCATGCGGATGCTCTCCTTCATCCAGAACATCGGTTTTTGCCTTTTTCTTGTGTAAAACTTAGCAAAGGAGTTCCTAATATAATATAGTTAAATTGGGAGTCGTTTTCCCCTAAAACAAAGTAAATACACAAATAGAAATGAGACTATGGTGCTAATAACCAGTTGGAGAGTTGAGAGAGCTGAACTCTCAATCCTGATAGAAACCCATTGTGACTTTGAGCACCTGCTCAAGGTCATTCACAGCCTATGAGGTTGAGTTGAGTCAGACACAAAACAGATGTCTTGGGGAGTAATTGTGTGCATTAAGTAAACAATTTCTCTTTCTAAAGATTCTATCTAAAGCTTACTTTAAATAGTTAGTTTTCCCCTGGGCAAGGGAAAGGTCAGGGAGCTTAACCCCCTAGTATCCACCCCCTCTCAGCATTCATCATGTTAGGCCAGAGGAGCCAAATCACACTCACTACCCAGGGAGTGCTGCTTCCAAAAGCACATTGCCTGTGCTGGGGCAGAGGGTAGGTTCCCGGACCATAAATGCTCACGGAGTGGAACCAGAGAGCTCAGCCCCCAGCTTCCCGAGGGAGCAGCTGTGGTGGTTCACTTCTGGATGAATGTGTTTAGGCAAATGCCAAGGGCATGACTTGGGCAGCACGAAAAGCAGATGTGCAGAGGTTGTTTCCTGCATTCCAGAAGTTCACACACTCTCCGGAGGCTCCTTGGCTCAATGGCAGGAAGTCATTGGTGGCTTCCACCTTCAATCCCAAAAGGCCACTGCCATCAAGTGGATTCCAACCACAGTGACCCTATATGGAGTGTTCAAGACTGTAAATCTTCATGGGAGCCAGCAGTCTCATTGTCCCCCTTCGGACAGGGAGCTAGCAGCCCGTTTTGCCACCAGGGCTCCTTTCTGTCTAATTCTGGATCCAGTCCCTCCAAATATCCTGTCCTGCCCTTGTCTAGGCTTCTTAAATGCTTTCCATGCTGCTTATGTTGGTCTGGGTGCATTAGAGAAACAAATCCACAGAAACTCATATGTATAAGAGAGAGTTTTATGTAAAGAGTGAGTGCACATCAAGAAAACATGCCTGCATTTGCTTATGCACCTGCTTTGTCTTCAGTGATCATGTCAGGGTAAGCTGGTGTGCTTCTTCCATGTGGGCTTTGTTGCTTCTTAGCTACATGGCCTCTTGTTTATCTTCTAGCCTTAAAGACCCCAGACGCTATATCTTTTGATAGCCGGGCACCATGGTGCTTAGCCACTACACCACCAGGGTTAATTAGCATGTGATTTAGCTCCTGCCATTCACACTAGATGCTCAAAATAGCACGAAACCAGGTTTCTCCTTTGTGGCCACACCAGGTACTGACAGAACCAAGAACAGAGACACGCTTAGTTATATATCTTGACTATCATTTGCATATTATATGCCAGGCAATCTGTAAGCCTTTGCTCCCCTGACCTCTCACAGCCTCGGTAAAATGAAGCTAATAAAAGTAGTGATCTCACAAGCTTAGTAGGAGACTAAACAACTCACGTAATGCTACACAGCCCATCAACCAGGAGGCGAGATGAGGCAGTCTGCGGCTGCTGAACCCACACCCTTCAGAACACCTCCATTAAAATGACTGAGGGCTATGGGGAACCAGACAGAAGCAGGTTCACACCCCAGATTTAGTCAATTAAACTGCCTATTGTGCCTGACCCTTTTATCTCCGATCTTAGAAATGGGGTTAACAACAAAACACTGTAAAAGAAATGTCCAGCAGGTGCCAGGCACATGATTAAAAAACAAAAAATAAATCACTTAAGTTGAAATTCTAACTCCTGGAAACCCCTCACATGCGTGCAGAGAAGGATTGAGCCCCATATGGTGTTTCCAGTGCCCCCACCCTTCCCACCTAAAATGAGCATTTGATATGGTAATGCCTGGATTGTTCCAAGCCCAAGACTGTGGAGAACTGAAGGAAAACCCAGCATTATGAATCTTTGAGCACAGCCCTGCTGGGAAACCGCCCTGCAGCCACTTACTGTTGATGGCTGGAGGAGGGACAGGGGTTGGGAGAAGAACGGGAACTGAATGTGACACATAAGCAGGGGTGGCCTACATTCCATAAAGGGAAAAGCTCAAGGTCTGCTTTTCTGGTGCCGGAAAGTTAGAACCCATCCGATGCAGTTGAAAAGGTGTGTGTGTGTAAGGGGGGATGGGGGGTAGGGGGTAAGGGCGGTGAGTCCAAAGGATGAACTCCATCTGCAATTGTGTCACCAACTGCTTTCCCCTGCTAGCCACACAATATTTGTGGCTGGCCTGCCCGGCTTTTGTTATCAAGCCCAGAGAGGGCAAGAGACTAGCTCAAAGTCACACTGCAAGTTGGCAGCAGAGTCAGGCCGAGAACTCGGGATGCTTAGAAAGTTTCACACAGACCTGAGAAAGTACCAAGGGAAGACCTGTTCGCTAACTGGGCAGCACTCACTGCATGCCAGCGCTGCTCCAGTGCTCCAGCCAGGGCATTGCTCCCTGTGTCTGTGTGTCTTCAGTCATACACACAGGTGATGAATTGGCTTTTAATAGCATGCTTGGAAGGTTGAATCCACCCAGCAGCACCTAGAAAGAAAGGTCTGCCAATCTACTTCAGACCAAGCAGCATTTGAAGATCCTGGGGAGCACAGTTCTGCTCGGACACACAAGGGGGCCAGGAGTTGAAGTTGATTCCATGATGTAGTTGCTCCACGGTTACTGGTTGTAGCTATACCTAGAGTCACAACCACATTCATGTTTATATCTCTTCACTCCATGGGGTGTTCATGGCTGCAACTCTTCTGAAGCAGACCACAAAAATTTTTTTAAGGGGCCTCAGGATAGGTTTGAACTGCCAACCTTTTGGTTTGTAGTTGATTGCTAAACAACTTGTGCCATGCAGAGTGTTAAGCTCAGAAACTCAGTCGGTGCTTGATGATCTCAGTTGGAATTATAGAGAGGGTCAGTGATGACCCATTGACTGCTGGGTAATTGTTGATGTAGTCTCCCTGTGCAGACATGTAAAGTACCTGAAAACTTAAAATCCAACTCATCAAGTGCATTATCCTGCCGTGCTCCAGCCCAGCAGCGTGCTCTGCAGGGGACATTTGACCATGCCTGGAGACATTCTGCAGAAGGGAGTCGCACTGTCATCTAGTAGCTTGAGACCAGGGATGCTCGCTTAGCATCCTGGTGCAGTGAACAAGACGGCCCTACAACAATGATGTTGCCCAAAATTTCAGCAGTGCTGCCACTGGGAAAATGGTCTAGTCCAAGCCCTAACTTCGTAGAGGAAGAAAGCCAATCCAGAGCAGCTAAGTGGCCTGCTATGGGTTGCACAGTCTGATTCCAAGCCCAGTACTCCATGCAAAGCTCTGTTACCACATCCAAAATTAAACAGCAACACCTGCCCAAAGGCCTCTTCGTTTGAGGACCAAGTAAGACAGTAAATGAGAAAGCCCTTTGACAAATGCAGCATGCTGCACAAATATGAGATTTTACTACCCAGGATATATTAATATATGTAAATAGATCTTGTACTAGGTCAGTTAATTTTCTAACTGCTCTATCTGAGGTTTCAGATGGCAGCACCTCGGTCCAACCCAGTAAAGGTCTCCTGTGCAGGCTGAGCAGCCCTGGAAAACGTCATGCCTGGCTTCTCAACCCCTCAGCTAATCTCCAAGTGATTAATAAGGGCTCTATGTGTGCCTCCCAGCTGACAGATGCTAGACTATCAATGCATTCATATCATCTCCTTGATGCCTGAGGAGGAATATAGTTTAATGTGTAAGAGAAGCCATGAATATCTCCTTCTCACAACTGTGCAGCAAATGAGATCTCCCAGTCTGATTTTTCAGCCCTCCTGTCTTTGTAGGTGAAGTAGATGGTCCATTTCACGTCGTCTCAAGTCTCTGCACATTGCAGGCCAACATTGTGATACAGGGTGCAGCTGTGGGGCTTAGTAGACAAAGCCCCCACCCGGACCCCTGCCCCCAAAGATCGTTGGTCACCCTGCACAATGCAGGTCCAGGCCGGGCTCCACAATGCAAGGCGATCAACCCTGACCCTCCAGTGTGGCCGTCCTCACACGCTCCCACATCCACCTAGAAGGACTGCAGATGAGAGATTTAGGAAGCAACCTGCTTCATCTGCCTCCATCCCCAGAGTGACAGAGCAGCTGTAACTGATGAGGCAGGATGCAGCCTCGTTCCCAGTCCCCACCCTTTCTGGGAAAGCAGGGCTGTCTGGCACCTCATCCAAGGCCTTTCCCCTGTGATCTCATTATTGAGGAGCTGCTCTTCTACCGTCCACCTCCGTCACCTCATCTAAACACGGGGGAGATTATTACATCTTATTTGCTGCTTCTTCCCTGAGTCCATCCCAGGAGCTCCCTGAACAGATCACCAATCACTTCTCATTATACCTGCAGCAGCCTTCAGATAATGCTGAAAAGAGACAGGCGCCTCCCCTGCTGCTGCCAGGCTCCAGTGCACATGTGCACACACATTGTACAGGCACACTCTCATGTACACACACACATGCACACACGTGTGCACAAACTTTGTTAAGAGGTGGGAATTCTGCCCATTTTTGCCTCTAATATTGCAATCAGAGAGTGATAGAATAATGAAAGATGAAGGTGGATGAAGGAAGATCTATTTATTCCCTTACTTGTTACATAAACCATCAGGGCTCTTTTTTTCCGTGCAAAAACACCACCACCAACAACAACACCAATAAAGTAGCTGTCATGTATGTAGCACTGCCCTATTCAAGGCGGTGCTGAGTATGTCAGGAGGATTCTCTCTAAAGCACAGCTCTGAGGAAGTCTGTCTCCTTTGCCCTTTTACACAAGCAGGGAGAGGAGCCTGCAGGAGGCTCTGTGAGTTGGGTGAAGCCACACGATGAGTGAGGAGACCGAGGGTGAAGCCAGGGGAGTGAGAGCCCAGAGTTCACCACTTCACCACCATGCTGGTGTACACAATCGTTGAAAGGGTGGCTACCAAGAGCAGGACAGAAAAAAACTAAAGCATGTAACTTGTGGTTTTAGCTCTGGCTTACTTCCAAAATGAATTGTTGTTATTGTTCTAGAAAGCTTTATACCTCTATAAAAACAAAATACTGGGAGGGAGGGGGGAAAAAAGGACCTGATGCAAAGGGCTTAAGTGGAGAGCAAATGCTTTGAGAATGATTGGGGCAGGGAATGTGCAGATGTGCTTTATACAATTGATGTATGTATATGTATGGATTGTGATAAGAGTTGTATGAGCCCTAATAAAATATTTTTTTAAAAAATACTACTGCTGTCCAGCACCTTCAGACTCAAGCCAGAGGAGAGCTCTCCCAGTGGACTTCCAGAGCTGTAAATCTTCACAGAAACAGAGTACCTCCTGCAGAGCAGCTGGATGGTTCAAGCCAGCAACCTGGAAGTTAACAAGTGCTTCCCTTGTACCTGTAATACCTGTATAAAGGGTACTAAATATGAACTACTCCTGGTTTGTGATTTTAAATTGAATTATTGTGCCTGGAACATTTTTTTTCAATAGCTAAGAATGGTGAAATCAGACTCCTTTAGATGTTATGATAAGAATACACACTGCACAGGGCTTGGACCCAACCCATTTTAATTCAAAGGAAGGCAGATTTATTTTCTTCTGCTTCCCAGAAGGTTCCTCAGCAGAACGTGTGTTAAACAAAACTGCTTAGATATGGAAAAGAGCAATCTCTTCTTGGGAAGGTTCTGGTAGAAGGGGCTTTGGTTATATATCCAGCTCAACCCAGCCCCAGAGGCCTTGTCATGTTTTATTTTGTTTTGCCCTTGACACTGATTGTCTTGGGGACTGTGGTCCCCGAGCAATGGCCAAGAAGTCAGGTCTTCTTTATGTAAATCCACAAATATCGCCTACTATGATTTTCAGTGCCAATGGTAAGCCCCACCAAGTGGCTGCAACATGCCCCTGAGCAGACACGTCGAAGCAGATGAGAGCATGGGACAGCATTTAAGAGAATGGTAGGCTGGTCCTTGACTTAGGTGTTTGGCCTCTCCTCAGAAATCATTTGTGACACTGACTGGCTGCAGTCATGGGTCTCATTAAGAACAAGTCTATCTTTACCAAAGAAAACTGCAAGGTAGGAGGACTTTCAGCTCCAGCTACATATGTCCCCAAACTTACTTACCTATTGTCCTGTTTTCAGAAAAAAAAAAATTTACTCAGTGCCTCCCCGGCAAATAAAAACTTTGCTACTACAACCCACGATCCCAGATAAAGTGTAAGTATCTGCTTTGGCAGCTTCCCTGGATCGAGCTGCTCCAGAAGCTTTCACAATAGCCTAGTCTGTTCTTCAGAAAGAAGCTACCCCTGAAACCTCAGTGGCTTAAAATCTAGAAGTTCATTTCTTGTTCATGCAAATTCTGACACTAGAAGGGAAATTCTACAGGGTGTTTGTCCTGCACACAGTCACTCAGTGATTCAGGCTGCTTCACATATATGATACAATGTGACTGGGAGAAGTATCATTTCATTAAATTATCATTAAATTATCAGTCACATTGTATCATTGTCTATAATCTTGCTACTCTAATATCAAATTTAAAATAAGGAATATATTTAAGCTCCATATCCATAAGCATTTGGATCATTAAATCTCTTTGGACACTATTACTTAAAAAAGAAAAAAAACTCTGTCCAATTATTTTCAGCACAGAGAAGTTTCCAGTGTTTGCAGCTTAGTATTTAATTGCTTTTTCTCTTCTTCTTTTGCATTGGTGAAACATTTTGAGCTTATAATAATTTCAAAATAAATTTTTTCAGAGCCTCCAGGCATTCACTGTGTAATGATCATTTAAAAGATTTCTTGGTTAGAGGGTTCTCAAAAGAATAAAAAGCTTGTCCGCATCCCTGGTCATTTCTATATTCAAAAGATGAAATTGCTCATTAAATGTTACAAGTCAATTTCTTTCTTCAGCCGAACTGCCCATTTTAGCAAAGATTCCATCACTGAATTAAGCAAATGGTTCTACATTTCAAAGTCAACAGCGATACTCTTTTCCCTTTAACACGAGCATCTTAAATAGCTCCAAAAGCAGTCGCGCTCTTTATTATGCCTTTTCCTGAGAAAGCTGTTTTGTTGTTTATCTTATTTATTCATTTAGACTTTCATTTTAAGATTTGTGTATTTTAAGTTCTGCCAGTCAGGACATTTTAAATGGAGCCATATTTTTTTTGCACTTTGTCTTTTAAAATATAATGAGGTTGATCAGTACATTCCATAATAAAATATGAAGTCTTCCTATTTCTGTTGTTTGTAATTTCCCTAAGGATAACTGTTAATATAGTAAAACCAAAAAAAAAAACTCATAATGAATTACATTTGGTTTACTGGGGGTTGTGGCCAACCTTTTGATAGAAAAGCCCAGCGACTCCCTTCTGCATCTCCTTTCCCAACCAAACCCAGGTGGTTTGAGGCTGGAAGGAAGAAAGAGGCTGGGCTGCTAGGGCAGGGTGGGGAAGGGATAACCTTGCAGATTATTTCAAATTCTACCCTGATGGCAGAAGGTTATCCAAATGAAATAGCTAGAGGTTCACTTCCTTAGGAAACGATTAAAATTAATTTGTCCCTTAGAAAAGCCAAAGGAAAAAGTCATTATTAATTTAGGCAATTAAAGAACTTTGAAAGCCATGTCTAGTACATAAAAAAGCACCTGTCCCTAGAGCCCATCGGCCTAGGAAAAAGGAATTTTTATACCATGTAAAATAAAGGAAGGTCATTTCTTAGACTTGCTCAACAGAAGATTGTCATTTTTAAATGGTTACTTTAATGAGAAGCTGGGTTTTCGTAAAAAGTGAATGCTTGAGTGAGTTTGAAAAGAAATTTCAAAATGAGATGCATGTTCTGTCCATGGCGGCATTTCCAGAGGAGTCTGTGTTCCCATGACTGCTCTCGCCCTGTCTCGTGCCTTCTGGGAAACTCAAAGCTTGGTGCCCACATCTAGTCTCTCTGACTTTCTTGGCAGCTTTTGAAAGGTGTTGAGTCTGTTGGATCTGCTGCACAGAGACAGCATGCAAGTGGACCCTTCCCAGATTCCTCATAGAGCAGCTCCCCAGTGTAAAGCTGTGGGTGAGGTTTGATGACCTTTGCCCCTTCTGCATCCCACATTCTTTGACAGACCCAAGCACTCCCCTGAGGCATTACTGGAGAAGCAGCTACCCCATAGTTTCCGGATGGTGGGTATCAGCCTAGTGTGCTCATTGGACTCGCCAGAGAGCTTTCCAAAAGACATCTTTGTCCCATCTCCACTGAGTCTAATTTGATTGGCCTGGAATTCAGTCTAGGTGCTTGGATTTTTTTTCTCTCTCTTAAGTTTTTATTGTGAATTGGGTGAAGATTTACCAAGATCATCAGTTTTCTATTCAACAATTCATACACATTGTGTTTTGTGCCACTTATTGCAATCTTCACAATATAATATCACTTATTCCACTTCCTACTTGTGTCTTCTATTTCCATTCCTCCTCCCTTCCTACCCTTCTGAACTTGATCCTTGGATTAATACTGCCCTTTTGAGATTAAATGGTTTGCTATTTTAAGGTTGTGTTATTGCTCCCATTATAGACCGATCTATTCTTTGGCTGAATATTGAGCCGCAGGTATGGGTTCATTTTCAGACTTAGTGAATAAGGACCATAGTTTCAGAGGTTCCGTTAGTCCCTATCCAGCCAATAAACCTGGTCTCTTTTATGACTGTGAATTTTGATTCACCTTCTAGGACCTTTTGATGTGAGCCCTTTCAAAGAAGTTGGAATTGATAGTTGGAAATCATCTAGTTATTCTGTGCTCAGAGTCATGAAGTCTAATGTTCATGTGGTCCATTCACCACTCTTCTTTCCTCCAGAGTGAGAGTGACAATACTTGTCCCCTAGATGGCCACTTGTGTGCTTCTAAGATCCGGCTGCTACTCAGCAGCGTGGATGTCGACCATTGTCTTTATAGTCTAGGTTATGACAATTGACCTTGGCGTCCCTTATAACTATAATCCTCAGCCCCCAAGCCCAGTAAAGTACTCTCTCCAGTTGTTTGGTTATGCCTAAGAAGTTTTTATAACTTCATCCTCTGCGTGCTCCAGAATATTCAATTCCCTGGATGATCAGACTGCTCAGTCAGGGCTCAGAATCTTGGTGTTAAGGCTCCTGGTGAGAACATGGTACATCAGACACAAAGTAGAGGCTAGAGGATGGGCAGAAGGTGATCATACTGGGTCTAACAAGGAAAGAAAAGGAAATGAAGGATATAAGAAATTAAAAGCAAGAGCATAAATAGATACAAATACACAGATGTCCCTTGCAATATTATTCCCAATCTCGCAAATGTGTAAACAGTCTAAATACCCATCAACAGATGAATGGATAAGTCAACCATGTTGCCTATGGTATATACAATGGACTACTACTCAGCCATAAAGAGAAATGAAGTCCTGACACAGCCTACAAGAGAAATGAACCTCATAAGCATTATGCTGAGTGAAATAAATCAGCTTCAAAAGGGACAAATTTTGTTTAATTCCACTTACATGAACTATCTAGACTAGGAAAATGAATAGAGACAAACATCTATCAATTGTTTCCAGGGATAGGTAGGAAGGTAAGTATGGTTGTTATAGAATTTCATGTCAATTGGATACATAAGTGGGGTGGAGTATTTCTTATACCTATATGAGTGACCTTGGATTCATTTCTCTAGTCAACACAGCCTAACACAGTAGGGCCTGGAGGGGAAGTGCCAGCCCTGAGACGATACTGAGCTTCCATAAGGGTGATGGCATAATTTTGAAATGGGTAAGGATGATATATGAACAACATGCAGAATGCCACTTAACTATAATCCTGTAGAGTGTGGAAGTGTCGAATGTTTTGATGCATGTATATTTAGTACAATTTTTAAAGAGTGTATGCAAAAGAGCAATATGGCAAGTCTGCGTTACCATTTGCTGTTGCTCAGCTAAAAGCGATTCGGGCCTATGTAGTCCAATGGGAACCGCAGAGGCTCAGGAGAAAAGCTGGTACCATCTCAAACTAAGACTTGTCTGACCAAATGCAGAGTCTCTCTTCAAGTAACTGACAGGTCAGAGGCAGCTCATCTCTGCTGCAGAAGCAATTATTTGTCTTAATTCCTAGACCACTGCCACAACCATGCCTTGTTGCCCTCGGTGCCCTCCTTCCCCACCACAATAAGTCACTAGAATGCTGTGCTTCATTAAAAAACAAAAAAAAAACCACCTTCTGTCTCCAGCCTGGCACTGTTGCAGCTTATTTAGCATCGTAACATATGTCATCTGTTTCCCTAAACAATCTAACATGGACATGGCACAATGGGACTGATGATTTAGGCAAATGAGAAACAGCCTGCCCTCCGAACATATACCATGGCATTTGATTGGCTGTCAGTAGATGCTATCGTGTTTCTTCTCCTCTTTCCTGGAAAATAAATACAGAAAAGAAAGAGGACATGAAAAGGGATGCAAGATGTTTAGCTCTGGTCCTTCTAGAAAGTCTAGAAAAAGTATGCGAACCCTGCCTGCCTTTAGATGCCCCACTCACCTGGCAAACAAGGAATGCACACTGACCATGGAGAAGACATCTGGATCTGGGGGGAGGATATAACAATTGCACCCACTAGCAAAGAGCTTCCAGATTTACAGGAGAGCACAGGCCAGGGAGCAGCTCATAAAAAGAACAAGCAGAATCACAAAGGAGGGTGTGCGCCAGCACCACTTCGTCCAGTTGCAGACACATGAAGGAAAAGCTTCCTTTGCTTTGAGTCAAGTTTATGATTTCCGCTGCATCCCTTACCAACATCTTCACAAAGATCTAGGTTCTTGGGTTGTTTCATTCCAGGGCTGACATCTCCTTGGTAAAGCCACACTTTATGGACAGCTCATGGTCCAAGAATTCCACCTATATGTTCTGAAAGGGGCCACGCTAAAACCCCGGGCTCAGACTTTCAGGACTGGGCACAACACAGCAAACCCACCATGGGGACAGCCGGATTTGGTAACACTATCATCTCCATCACAACCTGGAACTGGCAAAGTGATTTTCTTCCACTCACCATCTTTCAATCAATATTTACTCCGCTATTAATTGCTCCAAGGCTCAACATCAGAAAAGTGTTCAAACGTTACTAAATTGTTCATCTAATGGTAGAGGTCTGTACAAGGGATACGAGATGATCAGTGGGTAACGAGAGGGGGATTCACCTTTGCCTTTGGTAGAAAGCCCCTGAGGTTTAGTCACATTGGCAGACTTTCCCTGGAGCAAGCAAATAAAGCTGCTCCCGGCTCAGCTCCATTCATGATCTGGTCTTGCCATGAAACTATCCATGCTTTGTCCCAACCCCACATTCTGGAAACCACAAATGGAAGGAGGTGGATCTTGGGGATACCATTGAAAAGAATGGGAATTACAGAACACTTCATTGTACTCATATGGAACTTATACATAGACCAAGAGATAGGACAAGGTGCGACTGTGAACAGGACAAGGTGATACTGCATGGTTTAAAATCAGAAGAGGTGTGCATCAGGGTTGTATCCTTTCACTGCTCTTATTCCATCTGTATGCTGAGCAATTAATACAAGAAGCTGGTCTATGGGAAAAAGAATATGGTATCAGGGTTAGAGGAAGGCTTATTTAATACCTTGTGATATGCAGATGACACCACCTCTCTTGCTAAAAGCAAGGATGACTTGAAATAATTTCTGATGACAACCAAAGATTGCAGTCTTCAGTATTGGTTGCAACTCACTGTAAGGAACACCAATATCCTCACAACTCCATATCAAGGATAGCACAATCCACATAAAATAGGGAACATCATGACAGATGGAGAAAAATTACATTGTCAAGGAGTCCATTTTTCTCACATCCACAATGATGTTCATGCACCATGTTATACAAAATATTGCATTGGGTAAATCTGTTGCCCAAGATCTCGTCAAAGTGTTGAGGACCAAGAACAGCACCTTGAAGACTAAAGTGGACCTGACCCAAGCCATGGTATTTTCAATCACCTCGTGTACATGTGAAAGTTGGGTAATGAATCAGGGAGATTGAGGAAGAATTTATGTATTTGAACTCCGGTGTTGATAAAGAATATTGAAAAGTACTGTGGACTCAGGTCTGTCTGATTAGGACAGGCTGGATGAACTATCTGGAGGAAAAATGATGGGACAGACAGTTCCGGGGGGACAGACAGATCTGGGGGGGGGGGTAAGGAGGTGGTGTTAATAAACACAGGGACAAGGGAACAACATGGGACCCAAAATGATATTGAGGGGGGAGTGACAGGCCTGATGGGGAACGATCAAGGGTAAGGTTGCGTAGAGAAGAGGTATAGCTGTAGCCCAGGTGGGGACGGAGCATGGTGGTGGGGCAGGAGGAAGGTCAAGGGAGAGGGAGGAAGGAGCTGGGAGTCAAGGGACATTTATGGAGGTCTAGACAAAGACGTGTACATGCAAACATATATATGAGGATGGGGAAATAGATCTAATTGTCTACATTTATAGGTTTAATATTAAGGTGGTGGAAGGACCTTGGGCCTCTACTCAAGCACTCCCTCAATGCATGAATACTTTCATTTATTAAATTGGTACTCTATGATGCTCACTCTCGCGAAACAACTGCTGAAGCCAAAGTGGGTGAACAAGTAAATGTGGTGAAGAGAGCTGATGGTGCCCGGCTATCAAAAGAGATAGTGACTGGGGTCTTAAAGGTTTGAAGATAAACAAGTGGCCATCTAGCTCAGAAGCAACAAAGCCCACATGGAAGAACACACCAGCCTGAGTGAGCGAGTGATCCCAAAGGGATCAGTTATCAGGCATCAAAGAACAAAAAATCATATCATTGACTGCACACCTCCATGATAGGATCGCTGAAGACAAATGGGTGCATAAGCAAATGTGGTGAAGAAAGCTGATGGTGCCCAGCTATCAAAAGAGATAGTGTCTGGGGTCTTAAAGACTTGAAGATAAACAAGCAGCCATCTAGCTCAGAAGCAAAAAAGCCCACATGGGAGAAGCACACCAGCCAGTGTGATCACGAGGTGCCAAAGGGACCAGGTATAAGGCATCATGCAAAAAAAAAAAAAAAAAGAATGTGTGTGTGTGTATATATATGTATATATGTATATATTTCTATATATACCACATTGAATGAAGGGGGAAGTGCAGAGTGGAGACCCAAGGCCCAAGTGTTGGCCACTGGAGATCCCCTCATAGCGGGGCTTAGGAGAGGAGATGGGTCAGTCAGGGTGCAAGGTAGTACCGACGAAGAGCACAGCTTTCCCCCAGATCTTGGATGCTTCCTCCCCCCAACTACCATGATCCGAATTATGCCTTGCAGGGCTGGATAGGGCAGAGGTTGTACACTGGTACATATGAGGGCTGGAGGCACAGGGAATCCAGGGTGGATGATACCTTCAGGACCAAGGGTGTGAGGGGCGATGCTGGGAGAGTGGAGGGTGAGTGGGTTGGAAGGGGGGAACTGATTACAGGGATCCACATGTGACCTCCCCCCTGGAAGAGGGACGGCAGAGAAGGGGGGTGGGAAGACTCCGGATAGAGCAAGATATGACAAAATAACGATGTATAAATTGCAAAGGGCACATGAGGGAGCGGGGAGCAGGGAGGGAGGGCGAAAAAAAGAGGACCTGATGCAAAGGGCTTAAGTGGAGAGCAAATGCTTTGAGAATGATTGGGGCGGGGAATGTATGGATGTGCTTTATACAATTGATGTATATATATGTATGGATTGTGTTAAGAGTTGTATGAGTCCCTAATAAAATGTAAAAAAAGAAAAGGGAAAAGAAAGAAAGAAAAGAAAATGATTAGGGCAAAGAATGTACAGATGTGCTTTACACAATTGATGTATGTATATGTATGGACTGTGATAAGAGTTGTATGAGCCCCTAATAAAACCTTTAAAACAAAAAAAATGTAAAAAAAGAAAAGAGGAGGAAAAAAAAGAAAATGATTAGGGCAAAGAATGTGCAGATGTGCTTTATACAATTGATGTATGTATATATATGGACTGTAATAAGAGTTGTATGAGCCCCTAATAAATTGTTTAAAAAAAAAAAGAAAGAAAAGTACTGTGGACTGCCAGCAAAACAAATAAATCTATCTTGGAAGACATACATTTAGCCTGCTTCTTAGAAGCCAAGAATGGAAAAACTTCATCGCACCTACTTTGGGCATGTTATCAGGCGAGCGCACTCCTTGGAAAAGGACATCGAGTTTGTTAAAGTGGAGGGGCTTGAAAAAGAGGAAGACTCTTACGGAGATGGATGAACAAAGTGGCTGCTTCAATGGACTAAACCCAATCCAATTCTGAGGACGGCACAGTACTGGGCAGTGTTTGGCTCTGTTGCGCATAGGTTCACTAGGCATCAGAACTTAATAGCATGCGCTTGTTGGACTAGCAGGGATCAGCAAATGCAGCTCAAAGACATATGCAGCACTTAGTGTATGTACAGGTGACTCTGAAATAAAATGAAAATTTCTAAAGGATGTTATTCAGATAACGGGGATTTCATTTGTCTAGAAAATATATTTATGGCTCCAGAATTCTTTTTAAATGCTTGTCAGGGACAGGATTAGGTCTTCCATCTCAAAGGCTTGCCAATCCCTGGTCTAGCCTAATGCTTCTTCCCTGCTCCCGGGCCTTAGTCATTCATTCCTACCGAAATATTCACTACCTGGTTCTTGTAGACCCCAAATTCCTCTACAGTCCCGGGGCCCATGCTCAGTAAATGTTTAAGGATGTTTTTCCATTCTCTCGGGGCGGGGGGGGGGGGAGGATGAAGATTGAAGAAAAAAATTGTCACTGTTCATATTATTCTCAAATAAGTTCTACATTTCTCAGAAATATGCAAAGTTATGATGCAAAGTCTCTCACCTATAATGGTACCAGGTCTCTGCTGTTTGTTCCACTAAAAGAGGAGAAAGCTGGAAAACAATTGGGCTCACGCTCAGGCAGATCTAGTAGCCAGACTGATCCGAACGGGGAGAAGTGTCTGGCGGTGAAAGTACTCTCTGCTCCTAGCTCTGTTCGCCTTTTCCCAAAGTCTAGTCTCCTTAAGGTGAAATTAAAGAGACCCAGATGGACAAAAATCGGGAACAGTGAACACTGATCACAAGGAGACAGACTGCTGTAGCCTTAAAGCTTTGGAATAGAGCGCTCAGGCACAGAACGACTCAGCATGGAAGGTGGTGACCTCCTTGGCCCGGGAGACATGAAAACAGCTAATAGATCATAAATGGGTGAACAAAAACTATAAAAGGAATTGAAAGAAGACGAAGAACTTTGCTCCGGTGTCAATTATGTGTCAGGCACTCTGTTTGAACTTTGTATCTGTTACTTCATTTAACATCCACCATGGTGCTGAGGAAGATATTGTCATTTGCACTGTGCCCACGAAGCAACTATAGGTGGAAGAAGGGGGACAACATTAAAATGCTATAACTGATGAGTGGGCCTGGTGCTAAAGCTCATCCCTTTTCTATTGGAACATACTGACTCCTTAGCAGGGACCAAGGACAATGTACAAGATTCATTTGTTCATATATGCAAATATCTTGGAGTTTCCACAGACTGGGGTGGACCTGGGGACACAGGGGAGAGTGCCTGTGACACCAGTATCCTGGAAGGCAGTTCCAGCACCTGCTGAGCTCACCACAAGAAGGACTTGCCGAGCCAACACTCCTTCTCCTTCTATGTATGTTTAGGTCATGATTAGAGCTGTATGAGCCCCCAATAAAATGAGATTTTTTTAAAACCCCAAACCATTTTATAAGGAACTAATCTAGATATCATACCATTCTATAGTTCAATAATATCAAGCAGTACTGTACAATTATTACCACAATCAGTTTTAAAATCTTTTCTTTCTTCTTGAACTCCTTTATATCAGTTCCCCTTTACCCCTACCCACCACCTCCCCTACTGCACCTCCCCGGGACCCTTATTCTAGTTGTCTCTGTAAGTTCATCAATCCTCGGTTTCATATACAAAAAAAAACATAGAAAAATAAAGAATGAGTCAAGGTTACCCACAATGTCAAAAAACAACAGAGATAAACCCCAATATGAAAAAAGTAAAGAGAAAATATTAAATGTCAGATCAAGTCCAAAGTATATCAGAGGGAAAATCAAGAGGAAAGGTTCTAACCATTAAATTCAGATGTATTATTTTAATGTCTTGTTGTCTCCTAGTCTCTCTGTCTGATAACCAAGTTATTCCCATCCCTCAGTTATGGTTAGAGAAATTACTGGAGGAGGTTTAGTCCCTGTGGAGATCCTGAAAATGTATTTTGGGATTCCACTGTCATCCATAACCTCCGCACATCAGAATCTCACAATTGGATTTACAATCCTTGAATCGTGGATGTTGCTTTGCTTCTTCCATGTGCCCTTAGCTGACATCTCACTTAAATGGCTGCTTGTTTACAAACAAGCCTTTTGGATCCCATGCATTATTTTATCTGATAGCCAGCATCATCTAGTTTCTTCAAAACACTTTTCTATTGCACTCATCATGAGGGTTTCCATCATGAGGGCGAGTATCAAGTACTAATGCTCCTTCTGACCAGCCTACTGACAAAAGCATACAAAAATGTGCCCCCTCCCCAATAAATAAATCAAACCCACTGCCATCAAGTCAATTATGATTCACAGCAATCCTGTGTGGCATGGTAGAACTTCTCCATAAGGCTTCTGAGACCAAAAAGCTATATAGGAGCAAATAACTTCTTCATCTTCTCCTGGAGCATTGATCTTGTGAATGACAGCCATATATTTAACCCACTGTACAGCCAAGGTTCCTTGTGTCTAAACAGGGTTACCCAAAGGTGAATTTCCCATTCTTTTTCCAATTCATTCACCTAGAAACAGCATTTCCCAAAGCAAGTCCCCAGAACACAGAGCCATAGCCTGCTGCTTAGACTAAAATGATGGGTGCAGATGGTGAGCTTGCCTACAGGTTGCTCTTGCCACTGGAAGGTATCAGTAAATGCTGGACCCTGGCAGAACTTCTTAAACATTTTCCACTCTCCACCCCTTCTTGCCTGAGCAAATTTTATTCAATCTCAGGTATATAGGTACATAAAACAGGTAGACAAATCAAACGCTTGTAGTAGTTGTTGTTGTGTGCCATGAAATTGGTTCCAACCCATAGTGACCCCAAGCACAACAGAGGGAAACATTGCCCCATCCTGCATCATCCTCACACGTGTTCCTATGCTTGAGCCCATTGCTGCAACTGTGCTGTCAATCCATCTCCTTGAGGGACTTCTTCAGTGGCCTGCTGCTTGACCAAAAATGATGGGCTCCTCCAGGATCTGGTTTCTCCTGACAACATGGCCAAAGTCTGTAGAAGGAAGTCTCTCAATCTTTCCTCTATGGAGCGCTCTGACTTTACTTCTTCCAACACAGATCTGCTTGTCAATTTAGTAGTCCATAGTACTTTCCATAGTCTTCTTCAGCATCCAAATTCAAACACATTGGTTCTCCCATTTTCTTTTCCAACTTTCATATGTGTATGAGGCGACTGAAAATACCATGGCTTGGGTCACCTGCACCTTGGTCTTCAAAGTAAGTCTTGTGCAGTAGATTTACTTAATGCAAGTCTTCTTTTGATCTTTTTTTTTTTGACCGCTGCTTCCATGAATATTGATTGTGGATCCAAGCCAGACAAACTCCTTGACAACTTCAACCTTTTCTTCATTTAGCATGATGTTACCTATTGATCCAGTTGTAAGGATTTTGGTTGTTTTTACGTTGAGTTAAAATCCATACTGAAGACTGTCATCCTTGGTCTTCATCAGCAAGTACTTCAAGGAATCCTCCCTTTTCTTTCACAGTGCTATGAGCAGAATATTGAATGATGAGGAAGCATCCAAAGAAGCTGGAAAGAATACACAGATTCACTGTTCCTAAAAGAACTCACCAACACTCAGTGAAATGCCTTGGCATAGTCAGCGAAACCCAAGTAGACATCTTGTGGGTGTTATCTGCTTTGAGGCAAGGTCCAAATGATATCAGCAGTGATATCCCTTGTTCCATGTCCTTTTATGAATCCAGACTGAATCTCTGGTAGCTCCCTGTTAAGGTACTACTGTAACCATTGTTGGTTGATCTTCAGCAACATTTTACCACCATGTGATATCAGTGATATTGTTTTATAATTTGAGCATTCTACTGGGTCTCCTTTCTTTGAAATGGGCACAGATATGGATCTCTTTCATTCAGTTGGCCAAGTATCTTCTAATTTTTCTGCCATAGATGAATGAGGGATTCAAGTTTTTGATCAACTTAATGAAATATTTGGATTGGTATTCCATCAATTCCTGGAGCCTGCTTTTGGCTAATACTTTCAGTGCAGCTTGAACTTCTTCCTTTAGTACCATGGGTTCTTATCCGTATGCTACCTCCTGAAAATGATAGAAGGTTGACTAGTTCTTTGGGGTACAGTGTCTCTGGTGCATTTTTCCATCCTCTTTTAACACCCACATCCATTCCACATCGTTCAATATTTTATCCATAGAATTTTTCAACATTGCAATTTGAGGCTAACATTTTTTTTCTTGAGTTCTTTCAGTTTAAGATATGCTAAGAATGTTCTTCCCTTTTGGTTTTCTAATCCTAGGTCCTTTACATTTTATTATACTATTTATCTTTGTCTTCCCAAGCTACCCTTTGAAATTCTCTGTTCAGTTCCTTGACTTCATTCTTTCTTCCATTTGCTTCAGCTATGCTATGATTAAAAACAAGTTTCAGGGTCTTCTGACATCCACTCTGATCTTTGCTTAATTCTTGTATTTTTAATGATCCTTTGCTTTCTTTATGAATGACCGTCTTCATTTCCTCCCACAGTTCATCAGGTCTTCTGTCATTATTGTTCAATGCAGTAAATCTGTTCTTGAGGTGTTCTCAAAATTCAGGTGGGATAGACTAAAGGTTGTATGTTGGATCCATGGTTTTGTTTTAATTTTCTTCAGCTTTATCCTGAACTTACATATGAGCAATTGATGGTATGTTCCAAAGTCAGACCCTAGCCTGGTTTTAGCTGCTGATATTGAACTTCTCCATCATCCCTTCTCATAGATGTAGTTAATTTGATTTCTATGTACTCCATCTGTAGAAGTACATGTATATAGTCACCTTTTGTGTTTTTGAATACAGGTATTTGCTATGAGCAAGTTGTTGGTTTTATAAAATTCTATCATGTGATTTCCAGCTATGTTTCTATCCCCAAGTCCATCTTTTCCAACTAATGTAATGTTCCTTCTGGTTCATTTCTATATTTTGAATTTCAATCACCAATAATTACCAATGCATCTTGATTGTATGTTTGATCATTTTCTGACTGAAGTCATTGGTAGAATTCTTCAGTTTCTTCATCACTTACTTTTGTGGTTGGTGCATAAATTTGAATAATAGTTGTATTGATTGGATTTTCTTGATGGTGGATAGATAAAATCCTATCACAGATACCATTGTACTTCATGATGGATTTTGCATGTCCTTTTTGACAATGAATGTCACACCATTCCTCTTGATTGTGTTATTCCTGACATAGTAAACCACACACTTTTCTGATTTAAAATGGCGAATCCCCACCCATCCACTTCAGCTAACTACTGCCTAGCATATCGACCATTATGCCTTCCATTCAATTTTTGACCACCTCCAATTTCCCTAAACTTCACACATTTCAAGTTCTGATCATTAGCAAATATTTACACCTGTTTCTCCTTACCCTGAGTCGTGCCTTATCAGAAATGAAGATCCTGAAGACTCCACTCGCACAGCCTTTACTCAACTGAGGTCACCCTGGAAAATGACTCTGAGAAAGCAGCTCTTCCTCAGTGACCTTTCTAGTGCCTCTGACCTGCGAGATACATCCTCCAACAATCTCCCATAATGCTCTGCTTCCATTCATTAGGCCATCACTCTCTGACAGTGTTTCTAAGCTGTGTACTAGATTTTAAGTGCCTCCCTCCTCTGACATGGGGAAATTAGTCCTTTGTTTGTTTTTGGTCTGAAAGTTCTGCTGAAACCTGTTCACTTTGGGTGACCCTGCAGGTCTTTGAATATCAGACACATAGCTTTCAGCATCACAGCAATACACTTAATTAATAATAAGTCAGAAAGAAATTTATTTTAAAACATTCTTTGGTATACATATTATTTTACCATTTATTAAAGACTAAAATTTGCATAGTAATGAGATGTATGTGCTTGTTTATTTTTACATAAAGAATTTAACCTTGGTGGATTATTTGATATTGCAGGACACAGAGCATCTCTAACGCTTTTCAGAGTTTAGCAATATTTTGATTTTATAATCATCAATGCTGAGAACAACATATAAATATGTACTACAAAATTGCAGAAGTATGTTTAGGGCTATTTCAAAAATTGTTAGAAATTCTGTTCTAGCCACAAACCAGAATTTATTTAACAATTCTTTTAGGGAACTCAAGTTTTAAACCTCTGTCACTTAATAATTTTGCAAATTCTTCATGAACTTTTATTGACCAATGATTGGCAATTTTTTATTATTATTTCAACTGAGTATGGTTAACGAACCCAATTTATTTTTTTAGAATCAAATTTTGAAGTGAAGTATTTCTGAAACTGTATCTCCAGGGACTTCTGGTGATCAATTGTAACTCTTACAATTAAATATTTTGGAAGGTTATTTTCAATTTTAAAAAAATCCGTAGTTGTAAACATTTCTGAAGAACTATTTTCCACCTTCTTCTTGTAAATACTAACTATTTTAGTCAAATTTTTATCGTTTAACATAAACATGTTATACTTTTTCCACAAAGAAACATGTCATTGAGTTTTCAAAAATAATTGACAGATAAAATAGTTTGGAACGTCATAATTCATTATGAAAAACTTAACAAATTCTTATTTATGCTCCGTCAAAAATACAAATAGCTTCTCTAATCTATTTAACCTTTGCCCTCTTGAAAGCCACCGTACTTCTGCATGCAGTAAGAAGACTTGTAATTAGAGTCCATGGCTTTGCATAAATTTAAAAACAAACAACTGTAAGGATACTTAATGAAGTTAATAATGTTGATAGTAGCTTGAAGCACAACATCTAAGTCTGGTGATTAATTTTTATTTCAAATGTCTCCTGTTGGATCATGTGGTGACTAAAAGTGGTATGTTCATTGCCACAACCTTTAACTGTTGCTACAAGTCCAACGTTCTCATGCATCGTGCTCCAGCACTGTACAGACTCCCTTACAATTTTTCCAATGTAAACCCTTTATTTGTGAAAAATTACTTGACTTTAAGATATATTTATATATATTCTTTTCTTGTGTGCCCTTTCAAAGGGCAGCCAAATAATAATTTTTCGTGTATGCTTCCTTCAGAGACATATCTTACATAAAGTAACAGCTGTGCTATATTAGCTGTTTCATCTAACTGAATTGCAAACTTTTGACTTCCCTTAAGCCTGATAAGAAGCTGATGCAATTGGTCGTTACTAATTTCACAAATCCTTTTGGAAATAGTATCATCCAATAAAGAAATTTCATTAATTTCTTCCCATACTTTTTCCCATGAACTATTTCTGACATTTTAATTACAGCAGGTAACACAACATATTCTTCTATCATATAGGGTTTTTTAATAGCCCTTAAATAAGAAGTTCCATTAGATGAAAGTAAATAGTTTCCATTAACATTAACAAAATTGTCGATACATTATTTCTCTTTAATTTTAAGGCATTCAAAATATTCCTTTGGTTTATTGTAGTATGCTGCATAATTGCTATTAAAAGGTCATTTTCAAAAGATAAAAGGTCATTTTCATTTTGCTGGTTTCATGCTCTCCACAGCGAAAATTTCACTACAAATTAAACAAAGAGGCTTCTCCACATCATCACTATCATTAGAATTAAATTCATATTGCTAAAAGGCTGCCACCTGTTTCCTTTCTCTTGTTAATTTAGGTGCACTCAACCTACTAGTGAAGACTGAGCTGCGGTATCATCAGTATTTTTACATCTTCTGTGTCAATTTGCCACTTATCCATAATAAAAAATACTTTATATTAAAATATAAATATTGTTAATACTTTCTACCAACAAAAATGCACTTGTTTACTCCAAAATGTGCATACCCCCTTCCCCTATCTTGACTTGACTCTCCCCTCAGCATTACTTATCTTTCTGGTAGGAGTGTCTGTTCATTTTGGGTGACCTTAGCAACCCTAATCCTAAGAACCATAACCCTAATTTTAACCCTAACGCATCTTACTCTTAACCCTAACAGCCCTAACCATAATCTTACCCAAAGACACCAAAACCTAACCCTAACCCTAACAACTCAAACCCTAACCCTAGCCTTAACATTCCTAACCCTAACCCTAACCCAAACAACCCTAACCCTAATTCTTTTTCTTTTTAACAATTTATTG
Organism: Tenrec ecaudatus; assembly: GCF_050624435.1. Taxonomy (NCBI): domain Eukaryota; kingdom Metazoa; phylum Chordata; class Mammalia; order Afrosoricida; family Tenrecidae; genus Tenrec; species Tenrec ecaudatus. Next base: position 102,561 of record NW_027457576.1, on the reverse strand, counting down.
GGGCTGATACAATTCTTTTCACAGTTCATACATATACATACATCAATTGTATAAAGCACATCTGTACAGTCTTTGCCCTAATCATTTTTTTCTCTTTTCTTCTTTTACATTTTATTAGGGACTCCAACAACTCTTACCACAATCCATACATATACATACATCAATTGTATAAAGCACATCCATACATTCCCTGCCCCAATCATTCTCAAGGCATTTGCTCTCCACTTAAGCCCCTTGCATCAGGTCCTCTTTTTTTTCCCCCCTCCCTCCCCTTTCCCCCCTCCCTCATATGCCCTTGGTAATTTATACCTCGTTATTTTGTCATATCTTGCCCTATTCGGGGTCTCCCTTCCCCCCTTCTCTGCTGTCCCTCTCCCAGGGAAGAGGTCACATGTGGCTCCTTGTAATCAGTTCCCCCTTTCCAACCCACACACCCTCCACTCTCCCAGCATCGTCCCTCACGCCCTTGGTCCTGAAGGTATCATCCACCCTGGATTCCCTGTACCTCCAACCCTCATATGTACCAGTGTACAGCCTCTGTCCTGTCCAGCCCTGCAAGGTAGAATTCGGATCATGGTAGTTGGGGGGAGGAAGCATCCAGGATCTGGGGGAAAGCTGTGTTCTTCATCGATACTACCTCACACCCTAATTAACCCATCTCCTCTCCTAAGCCCCTCTATGAGGGGATCTCCATTGGCCGACACTTGGGCCTTGGGTCTCCACTCTGCACTTCCCCCTTCATTTAATATAATATATATATACACATACATATATGCATATACACATACATACACACACTTATATCTCTTTTTTTTGCATGATGCCTTATATCTGGTCCCTTGGGCACCTCGTGATCGCACTGGCCGGTGTGCTTCTTCCATGTGGGCTTATTTGTTTCTGAGCGAGATGGCCGCTTGTTCACCTTCAAGCCTTTAAGACCCGAGACACTATCTCTTTTGATAGCCGGGCACCATCAGCTTTCTTCACCACATTTGCTTGTGCACCCATTTGTCTTCAGCGATCCTATCATGGGGGTGTGCAGTCAATGATATGATTTTTTGTTCTTTGATGCCTGGTAACTGATCCCTTTGGGACCACTCGATCACACAGGCTGGTGTGTTCTTCCATGTGGACTTTGTTGCTTCTGAGCTAGATGGCCGCTTGTTTATCTTCAAGCCTTTAAGACCCCAGTCACTATCTCTTTTGATAGCCGGGCACCATCAGCTTTCTTCACCACATTTACTTGTTCACCCACTTTGTCTCCAGCCGTTGTGGCGGGAGAGTGAGCATCATAGAGTTCCAATTTAATAAAAGAAGGTATTCATGTATAGAGGGAGTGTTTGAGTAGAGGCCCAAGGTCCTTCGCCACCTTAAAACTTGACCTATATATATAGACACATAGTTCTATTTCCCCATCCTCCTATATATATTTGCATGTACACGTCTTTGTCTAGACCTCCATGAATGCCCTTTGACTCCTAGCTCTTTCCTCCATCTCCCTTGACTTTCCTCCTGCCCTACTACCATGCTTCGTCGCCATCTGGGCTAGAGTATACCTCTTCTCTAAGCAACCTTACCCTTGATCATTTCCCACCAGGCCTGCCACTCCCCCCTCTCTACCATTTGGGGTCCCATGTTTTTCCCTTGTCCCTGGGTTTGTTAACACCACTTCCTTACCCGCATTATCCCCCCACCCCAAGTCCCCCCGGAACTGTCGGTCCCGTTGTTTTTCCTCCAGATAGTTCATCCAGCCTGTCCTATTCAGACAGACCTGTGGAGTCACTAACATGCACGAAAACTAGACAGAGGAACACAAAGCAACAGTATACAACCAGACAACAAAACAACCAAAACAAACCACTGAAAAAGAACAGAACAAAACAGTTCACAAGAGAAAAGCTTGTAGTTAGTTCAGGGATCTTTGCTGGCCCTTAGGAGCGTTTTCCAGTCCAGTCTGTTGGGGCACCACGCCCTGGCCCCAAAGTCCACTTTCAGCATTCCCTGGGGACCTTGCCACTCCATTCCCTTGCTGTTCCGCTGCACTCCCCCAGTGATTTGCCTCGGTGTGGTGGTATCAGGTCAGGTGCAATTCCCACACTGTGTCTCCGGTGCTGTCCCCTGTATCGCCCTTAGTCACTGAGGGGCATCATGTCTCATAGTAGGGCCAGCCATGTTGTTCTCTCTGTGGACTGGCTGCTCTACTCAGGAACATCATTATCACGGCCTGGTGGGCCAGGCTGTGCTCCACTCTCTCCTCCTGCCCCTTCATCTGCTCCCGTGTGCTCTGATCAAATATTTCCATCTCCCATAGCTGCAGGGTCAATGTCGTCCTTTGGAACAAGTTCTTTTCGGGGGAGGGGCAGGAATCCACTTAATTTATGGTGCTGGGGCCAGCCTCCCAGACCTCTCCACCGGTTCCCTCCTCCACGCCGGGATATTGCATTCACACCTTGCGACACTCTGGTCCCACTTTCCCTGTGGAGATATAAACCATACCCTCCCCTTGGGTGGATTAATGCCCCATTTCTGTCATGCTGATTGTACTTACCTCAGGGGACTCATGTTGTACTTGTCCCTTTGGGTCTGGCTTACCTCGCTTAACATAATTCCTTCCAGCTCTTCCCATGAAATAACGTGTTTCATGTGCTCATCGGTGCTTTTCAGTGCTGCATAATACTCCATTGTGTGTATGTGCCAAAGTTTGCTAATCCACTCGTCTATCGATGGAAACTTAGGCTGTTTCCAAGTCTTTGCTATTGTGAATTGTGCCGCAATAAACATTGGAGCGCATATGACTGGTCGTGTTTTATTTGCTGCTTCAACCGGGTATATGCCCAGTAGAGGGATGGCTGGGTCGTAAGGTAGATCAATTTCCATTTTCTTTAGGTATCGCCAGATTGCTTTCCACAGTGTCTGTACAAATCTGCACGACCACCAGCAGTGGAGGAGGGTTCCTATTTCACCACAGCCCCTCCAACACTTGTTGCTCTCTGATTTACTGATCTGAGCTAGCATGAGGGGTGTTAGGTGGTATCTCATGGTTGTTTTGATTTGCATTTCTCTTATGGCAAGGGACTTCGAGCACTTTCTCATATATTTATTGGCCATATTGATCTCCTCTCTAGTGAAAGTTCTTCTCATTTCTTTTGCCCACTTCCTTAGGGGGTTAACTGTTTTCCTCTTTTTGCAGGTCATGATGGTGTTGTAGATTTTAGTAATGAGCCCTTTGTCTGACGTGTCATTACTAAAAATCTTCTCCCAGTCTGTGGGTTGCCTTGTCACCCTCTTGGCAAAGTCTTTCGAGGTGCACAGGTGTTTTATTCTTATTAGATCCCATTTGTCGATTTCCAGATCACCTGTGTGTGTCCCCTTCCCTATTGCAGTGAGCCTATGTGCTCCCTGGGCCATTGCTCTGAGATTAGTCCTGATTCCCTCCTTAATGGTCCTGATGGTTTGGGGTTTGACTTCTAGATCTGTGATCCACCTTGAGTGTATTCTTGTGCATGGGGTGAGGTAGACGTCTTGTTTCAACTTTCTACATGTGGATATCCATTGTTTCCAGCACCACTTATTAAAGAGGGCATCTGCTTCACACTTGACGTTTTTGGGACCCTTGTCGAAGATCAGTTGTCTATATGCTGATGATTTTACTCCTGGGCTTTCTATTCTTTTCCACTGGTCTGAGTGTCTATCATTGTGCCAGTATCATGCTGTTTTGACCACTGTAGCTGTGTAGTAGGCATTAAAATCAGGTAAGGCGAGTCCTCCAATTGTGTCCTTCTTCTTGAGGAGTTCTCTGCTAATTCTGGGTTTCTTCCTTCTCCATATGAAGTTGGTGGTCAGTGTTTCCAATTCTTTGAAGAAGGTTGATGGTAATTGGATTGGTATAGCATTGAACTTGTAGAGTGCTTTGGGAAGAACTGTCATCTTTAATATGTTCAGCCTACCTAACCATGAGCAGGGGAGCTTCATCCATTTGTGAAGGTCACTTTTGGTTTCCTGTAATAGGGTTTTATAATTATGCTTATATAGGTCTTTAGTATTTTTTGTTAAGTATATTCCTAGGTATTTCAGTTTGTTCTTGGATACTGTGAAGGGTAATTCCCTCTTAATCGCGTCTTCCATGGCCCTGTCTGATGTGTATAGAAACCCTACCGACTTCTGTTTATTGATATTGTATCCTGCTACTCTTCTGTATTCCTCTATTGCTGTAAGTATTCCAACTGTGGAGTTTTGGGGGTCTTCAATGTATAGGATCATGTCATCTGCAAATAACGATAGTTTCACCTCCTCCTCTCCCAACTGGATCCCTTTGATGTCCTTCCGCTGTCTTATGTTGTTAGCCAGAACCTCCAAAACGATATTGAATAGAAGAGGGGACAGGGGGCATCCTTGTCTTGTACCCTTTTTCAGTGGTATTGTTCTTGTCTTTTCTCCATTGACTATGATGTTGGCTGTTGGTCTTTCATAGATAGCTTGTATGAGCTTGAGGAACTTACCTTCCAATCCTATCTTCATGAGTGTTTTGATTAGGAATGGATGCTGGATGTTGTCAAATGCTTTTTCTGCATCTATGGATATTATCATATGGTTTTTATCCTTTTTCTTCTCGATGTGGTGTATGATATTGATGGATTTTCGGATGTTAAACCATCCCTGCATCGCTGGGATGAATCCTCCTTGGTCGTGGTGAATGATATGTTTGATGTTCCTTTGTATTCTATTGGCTAATATTTTGTTAAGGATTTTTGCATCTATGTTCATTAGAGATATTGGTCTATAATTCTCTACACTTGTGGGGTCTTTTCCCTGTTTGGGTATCAAAGTAATGCTGGCTTCGTAAAATGAGTTTGGGAGCTTGGCGTTCTTTTCTATGTTATGGAATACTTTGTGGAGGATCGGTGTCAGCTCTTCCCTGAATGTTTGGTAAAATTCTGCTGTGTAGCCATCTGGCCCTGGGGCCTTTTTCCTTGGTAGGTTTTTGATGACACTATCTATTTCTTCCTTCACTATGGGTTTGTTGAGGTTCTTGATCTCTGTCTCAGATAATCTAGGGAGAGATTGTTTTTCTAAATATTTATCCATGTCTTCCAGGTTTCTGAATTCATTAGAATACAAACCTTCATAGTACTTTGTGATTATCCTTTTTATCTCATTGGGGTCTGTTGTTATTGCCCCCGATTCATCCCTCATCCTGGCTATTGATGATTGCTCCTTTCTATCTTTGGTAAGCTTTGCCAGGGGAGTGTCAATTTTATTAATTCGTTCATAAAACCAGCTTCTAGTTGCGTTAATCCTTTGCATTGTTCTTTTGTCTTCCCACTGGTTTAACTCCGCCGTGATTTTTATTATTTCTTTTCTCTTGCTATTGGAGGGGTAGTTCTGTTGACTCTGTTCTAGTTGTTGGAGGTTTTGTGTTAACATATCTGTCATACGCCTTTCTTCTCTTTTCATGTATGCATTCAGTGATATCAAGCTACCTCTGATAACTGCCTTTGCAGTGTCCCATAAGTTTTGATATGTTGTATGCTCGTTCTCATTAGTTTCTAGAAATTTCCTGATATCCTCTCTGATCTGGACCTTAACCCATTCATGTCGCAGGAGATCGTTGTTTATTCTCCAATTGGTGGCCCTTGCTTTTCTGGGTGCCCTTCTATTAATCTCCAGCTTTATGGCATGGTGGTCTGAGAAAGACGTCTGGATAATATCTATGTGTTTCAATTTACTCAGGCTGGCCTTGTGCCCCAGCATGTGATCTATTCTTGAGAAAGATCCGTGTGGATTGGAGAAGAATGTGAAACCTTTTGCTTTTGGATGAAAGGCTCTATAGATGTCTATCAGGCCCTGTTGCCTAATTACATTGTTTAGCTCTCTGGCCTCTTTGCTGAGCTTCTTTCCCTGTGACCTGTCTTTCTCTGATAGTGGAGTGTTGAAGTCCCCCACTATTATTGTTGTTTCCGTGATTTCTTCTGTCATTTTTTTAATAGTTTGTTTGACGAAATTTGCCGCACCATTATTAGGTGCGTAAATATTCAGTATGCTTATTGCTTCCTGGTTTACTGAGCCTTTGAGCATTATGTAATGTCCCTCTTTGTCTCTTTTTATGTTTTGGATCTTGAGAGCCATTTTGTCGGAGATTAAGATAGCCACTCCTGCCTTCTTGGAGTTACCATTTGCTTGGTAAACTTTCTGCCAGCCCTTTATTCTCAGCATATGCTTGTCTGCTTGCTTAAGGTGTGTCTCTTGCAGGCAGCAGATTGATGGGTTATGTTTTCTAATCCAATCCTCCAGCCTCTTTCTTTTAACATATGAATTGAGCCCATTTGTATTCAAAGTGATTATTACAATCTCTGGCTTCATGGTTGCCATATTCTGTTTTGTGTTTTGGGTCTTTGCCTATCTTCCTTCATATCAGTGTACTGCGTTTGAGTGGAGGGTTTCTATCCTGTCTTCTTTTCCATCTGAGACCGTGTTGTCCTGGTACGTGTTGCTGGCATGTTGGCTTCTAGATGGAGATGGGCTATATGGTGGTCTCCTGGTGGTTCTAGTTGGAGCTTGATCTTCTGGCCATAGTGAGTCAGCCAGTATGTTCTGCAGGGTCGGGTGACTTGCAGTATATTTTTTGAGTTCTTCCTTGTCCTGGAAGACCCTTATCTTACCCTCTATCTTAATGGATAACTTGGCAGGGTATAGGATTCTGGGGGAGGCATTTTCATCTTTCAGTTTTTGGAAGATGTTGCTCCATTCTCTCCTCCTCTTCATGGTTTCTGCTGATAAGTCTGAGCATAACCTTACCTGCGCTCCTTTGTATGTGACTGTCTTCCTTTCTCTTGATGCTCGTAGAATTTTCTCTTTTTCCTCTAAGTTGGATAATTTTACAATTATATGCCTTGGCGTGTTCTTCTTGGTGTTTAGCTTAGCCGGCGTCCTCTCTGCTTCCTGTATGAGAGTCGGATTCTCCTTTGTTAGGTTGGGGAAATTTTCTTCCAGGAATTCCTTTGCTATCTTGGCGGTCGATTTGTGTGTTATGTTGTGTTCCGGTAGACCGATTATTCGAATATTATTCCTCTTCATAGCATCTGTCATTGATCTCAGGCTGTCTTCTGTTTCTTTAATTTTCCTATCTGATTGTTTTTCTCGCTTGCTTCGTTTGGTTTGAGCGTCCTCAAGTTCACTGATACGGTTCTCAGCCTCCTCAAGCCTAGATATAGCTTCTGTGACCTTTTGTGTGGCCTCTGCTACCTCCTCTGTTAGTTTCTGCAGTTCCTTTTGGTGGATAGTATTCATCCCCTCTATTGTGGACTTCATCCCCTCTATTGTGCATTTCATCCCTTCTATCGTTGCATCCTTATTTTGGTTTGCTTCTCTTAGCTCCTGTATTACTGCAAGCAGAGTTCTGAAGATTTCCTTTTGTGGCTGATCTATATCTGTTTCTTCTATGAGTGACGTTAGGTCTGTTAAAGTGCCTCGTTTTTCTGATTTTTTTGTTGGGAGTGATGTGGTCTGTTGATTTTTCCTTGATCCTTTAATAGGCCCCATGCTTCTGGGAGACAGGAGTAACCTTATTGTGTGGAGGCTCAGGCCACTGTGCCGTCTCCTGGGGTGGCTGGGGCGGGCTGCGGCAGGCTTAGGGCTGGCACTGGGGACCCAACAGGGCCCCAGGTGGTGAGAGCTGGCTGGAGCTCACTGACGGCTCCTCAGGGACTGCAAAGCCGAGACTCAGGCTCCACTGCAGGTGGAGTGTTTGATCTGCCCGGGCTGTGAGCGGGCGCGGGGAGGCCCCTTGGATAGCTGCGCAGGCAGCTGCGGGACACTGCAGGGAACAATGGTGTTCGCTCTCCGCCCTTTTGGCGCGAAACCGCAGGGGGTAATGGCGCCGGCAAAGGAGGCTTGGCGCGAAACCGCAGGGGGCAATGGCGCCCTTCCTCTGCTCAGGCTCAGAGTCGCGGCCGCCGGGGTCCCCGCAGCACCCTGGGGAGGGCACCTAATCTTGTGCCTTGCGCAGGGGGGGGGGCCCTTGGTGGGCAGACTCAGCAGCGCGGGGCGCGGCGCTCCGCGGAAGCTCAGGGTCCGGGACAGGCGCGGGTTGGGCTATGGCTCCTGTTGGCGGGAAGTGCTCAGCGCAGGGTCCCCGCCAGGAGTGGAGCTGGCGCTAGGCTGCCAGGGGCTGGCGGGGGCGGGCGGGGGTGGGAGGCCAGCACACGGAGGGCAGGTGGAGAGGTCCGCGGCAGCGGTGCGGGTGGATGGTCCCCCGTGGGGGTCGCCAGACAACCCGCGGGTCCGCTCCCTTGAGCTTGGATGAATGGAGGGAGGGACGTGGGCCCGAGGGCAGATCGCTGCCCTGTGGGGAGAGGGGAACTGCGGGAGAGGAAAGCTTCTCTCCCAGTGGGGATCCGCGATAGGGAGTGGGGAGTGGGCCGCTGGAGTAGGCAGGGCAGGCAAGCGGCTCTGGGCTGGCGTCGGGTTTGGGGATGGAGCCTAAGCCTGTCGCCAGTGAGCTCACGACAGCTTAGTGGCCAGAGATGTCCCACTAGTCCGGTCCTCTTTCACCTAGACCCCTGCTCCGGACAAATACGTGGGGTAGGACTGGGGTGCTGACCCAGGGGGATATTTCACTCACCAGACTCTTACTATTCAGCTACCTGGTCACCAATCCCGCTTTGTTTGGAGGAGCTCTCAGAGTATGCGGGTGTCCCTGTCGGCCATCTTCCCCCTCTTCCTCACCCTAATTCTAATATTAACATTGACCGTAACAACCCCAACACTAGCCCTATACCAAACCTTAACCCTAAAAACCCGAAAACTAACCCTTATTGGAACAAACCTAACATAATGCTAAGCCTATCCATAACCCTAAACATAACAACCCTAACCCTAACCATAAGCTTAACGCTAACATTCCCAACACTAACCTTAATCTTAACAATCCAATACATAACCCCTAACACTAAGAACCCTAAACATAACACTAACCTTTATCCTAACCCTAACCCTAATATCCATAACCATAACTTTAACCCTAACAATCGTACCCTTAACCCTAACAGCCCTAATCTTAACACTAAGAAACCCAAACCTTACCCTAACCCAATCCATAACCCTAACAAACCTAACCCTAACTTTTACAACACTAACGCTAATCCTAACACTAAATTTAACAACCTTAACCATAACACTAACTCAAACAACACTAATCCTAATTATAACCATAACCATAGCAACCCTAACACTAACCGTATACCAAACCTTAACTGTAAGAACCCTAACAATCATAACCCTAATCCTAATCCTAAACTTAAGTCTAACCCTAATCATAACCATAATCTTAACCCTAACATTAACCCTAAAATCCCTAACACTAACCCTAACAACAGTAACCTGAAACATAACCCTAACATTAGCATGAACCCTAACACTAATCTTAATCCTAACAAACATAAAACTAATCCTAACACTAGAGCCTAACTCTAACCCTAACAATCCTAACCCAAATCCTAACCAGAAGAACCCTAACCCTCACATCCCTAAACCTAAACCTAACAACCCTAACATAAGCTGAACAACCCTAAACGTAGCCTTACTCCTAATTCTAAGAACCCCAAACCTAACCCAAACAATAAATCTTACAACACTAACCCTAACCCTAACCCTAACCACGATAATACTAACCCTAACCCAAGCCCTAACCACCCTAACCCTAACCTTAACCCTAACAACTTTCTCCGTAACCCTAACCCTAAGAACCCTAAACATAACCCTAACCCTAACAACATAACCCTAACCTTAACAACCCTAATGCTAACTCTAACCCTAAACTTAACAATCCTAACCCTTACCGTAAGCCTAACAACCCTAACCCTAAACCTGACCCTAACAACACTAACCCTAACCCTACATCTAACACTCACCTTAGCAACTTTAACCCTAATGGTAAAACTAAACCTAACCTTAACCCTATCTCAAACCCTAACAACCCTAAAAGTAACCCTAACTCTAAAAAACCCAAACCTAACCCTAACCTAACGCCACTAACCCTAATCCAAAAAAGCTTTACACCAACCCTAACCCTCACAACACTAACTTTAACCCTAACAATCCTAACCTAAACCTAACCCTATCAATCCTAACCTGAACCCTAAATGTAGCCCTAACCATAATGTTAACAACCCTAACCCTAACCCAAAAACTAACCCTAACCCAAACGCTGACCCAACCCTAGCCACCCTATCTGTAACCTTAAACCTAACAACCCTATCCGGAACTCTAACCTTAATTGCCCTAAACCTAACCCTAACCTGAACACTAACAAAGGCAATGCTAACTTTAATCCTAACAATCTTAACACAGACATTAACACTAACCCTAAACCCAACACTAAGTCTATCACTAACTCTAAACATAACAACCCAAACAATCCTAATGCTAACCCTAACCCTACTACTAACAACCCTAACCTAACACTAAGCCTATCACTAACCCTAAACATAACTACCTTATACCTTAACCTAACACTAAAGTTTGCACTAAACCTAACCATAATCCTAATCTAACAACGCTAACATCCCTAACCCTAACCCTAAAAACACTAAACCTAAACCTAACCATAATAACCATAAACTTAACATGCCTAAAAATAAACTTAACTCTCCTAACTCTAACTCTTAACTCAACCCTAAAATGAACCCTAAATTTAACCCTAATCCTAAACCTAACAATGCTAACCCTGATCTGACTCCTAAGCCTAAGCCTAACCATAACACTAACAATGACCATACAACCCGAAACTGAACCATAAACCTAATCAAACCCTAAGCCTATCACTAACCCTAAATATAATAACCCTGACCCTAACCTAACTCAAACCCTGAGTCTAATCCTAGCACGAACCTAAAACTTTCCAACACTAAAAACACTATCCTAACCCTAATAAACCTAACCCTAACCCTAGCCCTAACAATCAAAACCCTAACCCTAACTTAAAAAACCCTAACACTAAAACCATAATCCTAACCATAACCTTAACACTAAAATTTACACATCTAACCCTAACTACCCTAAAATGTAACCTAACGCGAAGCCTAAGCCTAACACTAACCCTAACCCTAACACTAACCCTAATCCTAACAACCCTAACTCTGTCTCTAACCCTACCAATAACCCTAACCCTAGAAATCCTAACACTAACCCTAATCCTAACAACCCTAACTCTGTCTCTAACCCTACCAATAACCCTAACCCTAGAAACCCTAAAACTAACCCTAATCCTAATGCTAGCACTAACCCTAACACCACTAACTCTAACCATAAATAAAACCCTCACACTAACAACTGTAAACCTAACCCTAAACCTAACAATCCTACCAGAACCCTAACCCTAATTCTATTCCTTACCCTTACATAAACTGAGCCCTAACCATAACCATAAAAATCCTAAACCTAAACCTAATTATAGCCTGAACCCTAATCCTCACAAACATAACCATAATCCTAACCTGAACCCTAAGGCTAACCCTAAACTTTACCCTAACACTAACAACACGAAAGCTAACTCTAACCTTAACAACCCTAACTACTAAAACCCTAAACCTAAGAGTACCAAGCCAAATGTTATACATAAACCTAACCATAACCCTAACATTAAGCCTAAGCCTAACCCTTTCCCTAATAGCACTAACCCTAAACCAAGTCCTAGCCCTTACAACCCTACAGTGACACTAACAACCCTAATCCTAACCCTAACCATAACCATAACACACTTAAACCGAACCATTTCCCTAACCATTACCCTAACAATGCTAATGCTAGCCCTAACACTAACCCTAAACCTAACAACGCTAAACATAACCATAAGCCTAGCCCTAACTTTAACACTAACAACCTTAAGCCTAACCCTAACCCAAACCTTACTCTATAAACCCTGACCCTAACACTATACCTAACATTACTAGTCCTAAGTCTAAACTGAATTCTAATCATAAATTTAAACATAACCCAACCCTAACAACCCTAAACTTTAACCTAACCCTAACCCTAAGCACGGTAACCCTACCCTTAACCTTAAGAACCAAACCTAATCGTAACACAAACCCAAAACTTTCCAACCCAAACCCTAGCCCTAACCCTAACAACCCTAACTCTAACTGTAAGCCTAACACTAACCTTACTCCTAACAACCCTATACGTAACCCTAAGACTAAGAACTCTAAACATAACGCTAACCTTAATCCTAACCCTAAGCCTAATAACCATAACTTTAAACCTAACAATTATAACCTTAACCCTAACAACCCTGACCTTAACACTACGAAATCCAAACCTAACCCTAACACAATCCATAACGCTAACAAACCTAACCCTAATTGTAACCCTTAGCCCAGCAATCATAACCCTAATTCTAAACTTAAGTCTAACCCTAACCATAACCATAACCTTAACCCTAACACTCACCCTAACAACGCTAACATTAACCCTAACAACAGTAACCTGAAACCTAAAACTAGCATTAATGCTAACCCTAATGCTAATCCTAACAAACCTATAACTAATCCTAACACTAGCAACCCTAATTCTAACCATAACAACCTTAACCCAAATCCTAACCAGAACAACCCTAACTCTCACATCCCTAAACCTATACCTAAAAACCCTACCCTAACCCGAACAACCCTAACCCTAGCATTACTCTTAACTCTAAGAACTTCAACCTAACCTAACATTAACAATAAACCTTATAACCCTAACCACCCTAATACTTACCCTAACCTGGACCCTAGCCACCCGAACCCTAACCCTAAAAATTTAACCCTAACCTTAACAACCCTAATGCTAACCCTAACCCTAAACTTAAAAATCCTAAACCTTGCCTTGAGCCTAAAACCCTAACCCTAAACCTGACCCTAACAGTAACCCTAACGCTATATCTAACACTAACCTTAACAACTTTAACCCTAACACTAAAACTACCCCTAAACCTAACCTTAACCCTAACCCAAACCCTAACAACCCTAAAACTGACCCTAACCCTAAGAAGCCTAACTCTAACCCTAACCCTAGCACCCCTAACCCTAGCCCTCATATCATTAACCTTAACAATCCTAACCGTGAACCTAACCCTATCAATCCTAACCTGAACCCTAAATGTAACCCTAACAATATTAACAACCCTATCCCTAACCCCAAAATTAACCCTAACCCTAAAAGTGACCCAAACTCTAAATATCCTATCCGTAACCTTAAACCTAACCACCCTATCTGTAACCCTAACCCTAATTGCTCTAAACCTAACCCAAACCCGAACCCTAACCCTAACAAAGGTAACCCTAACTTTAATCCTAACATAGACATTAGCCCTAACCCCAAACCTAACACTAAATCTATCGCTAACTCTAAATCTAACAACCCTAATGCTAGCCCTAACCCTAACCCCAAAAACCCTAACCTAACGCCAAGCCTATCCCTAACCCTAAACACAACAACCCTAAACCTTAACTTCACACTAAAGCTTATGCTAACCCTAATCATAATCCGAATCCTAACAACCCTAAACCTAAAATCCCTAACCCTAACATTAAGAACCCTAGCCCTCATTCCTATAAGTCTTCTAGAGAGAGACTAGAAAATGGCACCTGGTCCCTCAAAAACAACTCAACGCAAACAGCCATCACCCCCAACAACCTCAACGAAAAATCAGGAGAAACAAAAGACGAAGGCAGAAGATGTCCTGAACATAGCAACATACATAGAAGAAGCAGACATTGAGATGCCATACAAAGAAACTCTCAGAATGCTGCTTGGAGCCATGCAGGATATGAGGGAAACAATACAGAAAAAGGATGAAACGATAGAGGAGATAAAAGACATACACCAAAGGGAAATACAGGAGCTTAAGGAGCAGATAACGAAAAACAATAGCAGAATCGTGTTTCTTGAGAATCGATTGGAGGAATCAGAGAACCGCATCAGTGTCGTGGAGGACAGCCAAGCAGGCTTTAATAAACGTGAACAAAAATCTAATAAGCGCATCAGAGAAGCCGAAGAAAACCTAAGAGCAATGTCTGATGCTATGAAGCGGAACAACATTAGAATTATTGGCCTACCGGAGGAAGACACAACAAAGAAGTCATCTGCAACAATAGCGAGAGAATTCTTGGAGGAAAACTTCCCCAGCCTAATGAATGAAAACCAAGCAACCATCCAAGAGGCTGAAAGAACACCAGCACGATGGGACCCCAAGAAGAAATCACCAAGGCACATAATAGTTAAACTATCCAACTTTGAGGAAAAGGAGAAAATCATGAGAGCAGCTAGGGAAAAACAAGCAATCACATATAAAGGTTCCCACATAAGGATATGCTCAGACCTATCAGCAGAAACTATGAAAAAAAAGAGAGAGTGGAGTAACATATTCCAAAAATTGAAAGAAAACAACGCAAATCCAAGAATACTCTACCCAGCCAAATTATCGATCAAGATCGATGGAGAAGTAAAAGTCTTCCCAGACAAGGAAAAAACACAAAAAATACGTTACAACAAACCCAGCCTTACAAAAGATCCTAGCCGATTCAGTATAGGCAGAAGAACAACACTCACCAAGCACAAATAAGAGACCAACACATAGAACAACCTCACCCAGAGCACAACAAAGAGAAAACAGACCCCAAGATAGCAATGGCTTAAGGATGGAAAGAAGTCAAGAATGATACACACACAAAAATTGAGATGCACATACTTCACTTTGAGAAGAGAGGTCAGCAATGCTCAAAATGCAGGAAGTTGAAGAAACACAGGGAGCATTCTTTTCAAAGAGACTTGATTCTCTTCTAAGCCTCGTTTCAAGCACAAGTTCCCATCCTTTTCCCATCACCTCAAGGGCAGGCCCTTTCTGACCCAGAGGCAAAAAGGACATATAAGATAATTGTTCTTATTTCTAACAACATCAGGAGGATTTGGAAGACATTAACACGATGACAAAAAAGTGAGCAAGCAAGCAAGGAAAGAGACAAGCAGGCCCCTCCACCCCCCCCCACCCCCCCAATCTCACAAAATAGCGAACCTTACAAAGACTGCCTAGAGCAGTGGTTCTCAACCTGTGGGTTGCATCCCCTTTGGGGGTCACACGACCCTTTCACAGGGATTGCCTAAGACCATCGAAAAACACATATTTCTGATGGCCTTAGGAACTGAGACCCCGCTTCTCTATCCATCTCCAGGCGGATCCACCCACATGCAGATGCGCCCACATAGGAGTACAAACATGAAGACTGTTTTACACTACACTATGCTTCAAGACGACATTTCATTTATTTGTAATTAGAAATAAATATTTCACAACATAAAAAAGAACCCTAGCCCTAATCCTAACCCTAACAACCCTAAGTCTAACATGCTAAACACTAAATTTAACTATCTTAATCCTAACTCTTAACCTTACCCTAAATTTTACCATTACCATAACCCTAACAATCTTAACCCGAAGCCTAACCCTTAGTATATTCCTAAACCTTACTATAAACTTAACCCTAACACTATCCATAACAACACTAAACCAAAACTTCACCCTAACCTTAACCTTAATCCTAAACCGAACCCTCACAAACTTAACCATAATTCTAATCTGTACCCTAAGTCTAACCCTAAACTTTACCATAACTCAAACAACACGCACGCTTACCCTAATCTTTACAACCTTATCCCTAACAGTAACCCTATCATTAACCCTAACCTAACCCTAAACCTAACAAACCTAAACCTAACCATAACAAGCCAAACCCTAAATGTAAACCTAACCCTAACTGTAACACTAAACCTAAGGCTAACCCTTACCCTAACAGCCCTAACCGTAAACCAAACCCTAGCCCTAACAACCATACCCTTACACTAACAACCCTAATTCTAACCATAACCCTAACAGCCTTAAACTGAACCATTTACTTAACTCTCACCATAAAAATGCTAACGCTAACCTTAACACCTAATCCTAAACCTAATCCTAACCTAATACTAAACCTAATCCTAACAATAACATTCACAAACTTAACCCTAACCCTAACTCAAACCTTACTCTAAGAACCCTAACCGTAACACTAAACTTAACAATCCTCACCCTCACCTTAAGTCTAAACTGAGTCCTAACCATAAATTTAAACCTAACCCTAACACTAAAATCCTAACCCTTACCCTAAACCTAACGCTTACTCTAACCTAATCCTAATAACACTAAGCCTAACATCCCAAACCCTAACCCTAAAAACCAATCCAAATCCTAACAACCAAAACCCTAAATGCCTAAATATAAACTTAAATATCCTAATCCTAACCCTTAACCTAACCCTAAATTTAACCCTAACAACCCTAATGGTAACCTGACCCCTATCTCTAACCCTAATCTTAACCCTAACACTGACCGTAAAAACCCTAAAGCGGACCTTACCCATAAACCTAACCCTAAGCCTATCCGTAACCCTAAACAAAACAACACTAACTCAAACTCTGACTCTAACACTAACAACCCTACCCTAACCCTAACAAACCTAACCCTAACCTTAACATTAATCCTAACAATGAAAATCCTTAAAACTAACACTAAAAACCATAACCCTAACACTAAAACTAACACACCTAACCCTAACCACCCTAAAACTAAACCTAACCCAAAGCATAAGCCTAAGCCTAACACTAACCATAACCCTAACAACCCAACATTAGCCCTAATCCTAACAACCCTTACTTTGTCCCTAGCTCTAACAATAACCCTAACCCTAGGAACCCTAAAACTAAGCATAAGCCTAACACTAACCCCAACACCCCTAACCTTACCAAAACCCTAACAATAGCAACTGTATCCCTAACCCTAAACTTAACAATCCTAACCTGAACCCTAACACTAAATCTATTCCTAACCCTAACCATAAACTTAACCCTAACCCTAACAACCTTAAACCTCAACGTCACCCTAACCTTAACCCTAACCCTCACAATCCTAACCTGAACCTTAAGCCTAACCCTAACAACCCTAAACTTTACCCTTAACTCTAACAACATAAACATTAACCCTATCCTAAACCCCAAACCTAACAATACTAATGGATCCGTAACAAGCCAAACCCTAAACCTAAACTTAACCCTAAACCTTACCCAAAAAGCCCTAACCCTAAACCAAACCATAGCCCTAGCAAAACTACCCTGATATTAACAACCCTAATTCTAACCATAACCCTAATCATAACAATAACACCCCTAAAACTAACAATTTCCCTAACCCTAACAATGCTAACCCTAATTCTAACACTAATACTAACCGTAGCAACACTAAACCTAACTCTAAGCCTAATGCTAGCCGTAACACTAACAACCTTAACCCTAACCATAACCCATTCCTTACTGTAAGAACCCTAACACTAAACCTCACATTCCTCACTCTAACACTAACCTCAAGTCTAAATGGAATCCTAACCGTAATTTTAAACCTAACCCTAATGGTAACAACCCTAAACCTTAACCTAATCTGAACCCTATCCTTCACCCTAAGAAACCCAAAACTAATCCTAACGCTAACCCAAACCCTTAAATCCCTAACCCTAGTCTTAGCCCTAACAACCCTAACTCTAATCCTAAACCTAACCCTAACAACCCAAACACAAACCTTAACCCTAACAACCCTATCTGTAACTATAACCCTAAGAACCCTAAACTTAATCCTAACCCTAACAATCATGACTCTAACTTTAATCCTAATAATCCTACCCTTAACCCTAACAGCCCTAACCCTAACCTTTACACAAAGAAACTCAAACCTAACCCTAAACCTAACCCAAACTGTAACGCTAACAACCCTATCCCTAACAATAACCCTAACCTTAACAACCTTAACGTTAATGTTAACCCTAACCTTAACAACCCAAACCAGAACCCTAACCCAAACCCAAACAACCTTAGCCCTAATTCTAATTCCAAAGCTAACCCAAATAACCCTAACACTAACCTATACCAAACTTTAACTCTAACAACCCTAACACTAAACCTAATCCTAACAACCCTAACCCTTAACCTAACCCTAATGCTTACCCTAACCCTAATCATAAACTTAATCCTAACAACATTAACCCTAACCCTAAAAACCCTAACCTTAATCCTAACCCTAACCCTAACATGCTTAACACTACACTTAAATATCCTAAGTCTAACTCTTAACCTAATCCTAAATTTAAACATAATCCTAACCCTAACCACCCTAACCCTAAACTTAACATGAGCCCTAACCATAACCCTAACTCTAATTCTAACACTGACCATAAAACCCTAAACCAGACCTTAGCCCTAAGCCTATCCGTAACCCTAAACATAACAACCCTTACCCTAATCCAACCCTGACTCTAACACTAACAACCCTACCCTAACCTTAAAAAACCTAACCCTAACCCTAACAATCAAAACCCTAAAGCTAAAATACACCTAATCCTAATTTAACCACCCTAAAACTAAATCTAACCCGAAGCCTAAACCTAACACTAACCCTAACAACCCTATCCTTAATCCTAATCCTAACAACCCTTACTTTATCCCTAATTCTAACAATAACTCTAACCCTAGCAACTCTAAAACCAACCCTAAGCCTAACCCTACCACTAACACACTTAATCCTAACCCTAAATCTGTCCCTAACCCTTACCATAAATTTAACCCTAACACTAACTTAACCCTGACGCTAACAAGCCTAAGCCTCAAGCTTGCCCTAATCATAACCCTAATTATAACCTTCACAAACCTAACCATAATCCTAAAATGAACCCTAAGTCTAACCCTAACAACCCTGAACTTTACCCTAACTCTAACCCTATCTTAAACTCTAAACTTAACCCTAGCCCAAACAATCCTAAACCTATCCGTAATGAGTCAAACCCTAAAACTAAACCTAACCTTAACACTAAGCGTAAGCCTAAACCTTACCCCAAAACCCTAACCCTAAACCAAACCCTACCACTAACACCCGTACTCTGACATTAACAACCTTGTTTCTAACCATAACCATAAAAGTAACACCCCTAAATCTAACCATTTCCCTAACCTTAGCCCTAACAATGCTAATGCTAACCCTAACTGTAACACTAACCCTAACACTAAGCCTAAGCCTAACCGTAACACTAACAACCTTAACCCTAACCCTAACCAAAACCTTACTCTAAGAACCCTAACCGTACACTAAATGTAAAATCCTTACCCTAACTCTAATCCTAACCCTAAAGGGAATCCTAACCATAAATTTAAACCTAATCCTAACACTAACAATCCTAAAACTTAACCCTAATAAACCCAAAACTAACCCTAACCCTAACACAAACCCTTACATCCCTAACCCTAGTCCTAACTCTAACAACCATAACTCTAACCCTAAGCCTATCCTAACAACCCCAACGCAAAACTAAACCCTAACAACCCTATCCATCACCCTAAACCTAAGAACCCTAAACTTAATAACCTTCATTCTAACCTTACCCTAACAACCATAACCCTAAATTTACCCCTAACAATGCTACCCTTAACCCTAACAGCCCTAACCCTAACCTTCACATTAAGAAAGCCTAGCCTAACCCTAACCCAAACTGTAATGCTAACAACCCAATCCCTAATGCCAACCCTTACTTTAAAAACCCTAATGCTAACCAAAATCCTATCCTTAACAATTCTAACCCTTACCTTAACCCTTACAACCCTAACCCTAATTCTGACCCTAACAATGCTAAAATCTAAACCTAACATTAACAACTTTAATCCTTAGCATAAAATAAACTTAAACCTAACCCTAACCTTAACCATAACCAAAACGCTAACAACACTAAAACTAACCCTAACATTAAGAAACCCAAAACTAACCCTTATACTAATATACTCAAACCTAACTGTAACAACCCTGACATTGACCTTAGTCCAAACAACACTAACCCTAACCTTAACCCTAACAATCCTAACTATAAACCTAACCCTATCAATCCTAACCTGGACCCTTAATATAACTCTAAACTTAACCCTAACCATAACATTAACTACCCTATCTAAACCCTCACACCAACCCTAACATTAACTCCAACCCTAACCCTAAGAACTCCAAACGTTTCCCTAATCCTAACCCTTACAACCCTACCCCTAACAACACTAATGCTAGCTCTAACTGTAACCCTAACAACCCTATCCCTAACTACCATATCCATAAGTCTAACCCTAAGAACCATAAACCTAACCCTAACACTGACAATGGTAACCCTAATTTTAACCCTAACAAACCTAACCCAGACCTTAACCCTAACTCTAGACCTAACCCTAAGCCAATCCCTCACCTTAAACTTAACAACACTAAATGTAGCCTTAATGATAACCCTAATCCTAATTCTAAACCTAATCTTAACACTAACTCTAACCCTAACTCTAATATTAACAATTCTAGCCATAGCCATAACACTAACAACCCAACCGTTAGCCCTAACCGTAACAATCCTAACCCTGACATTAACCCTATCCTTAACCCTAAACATAACAACTATAACCATAATCCTAAATCTAACCCTATCCCTTACGCAAATCCCAACCCTAACCCTAATCTTAACAACCCTTACCCTAACATCCCTAACCCTAGCCCTAACAACCCTGACCCTAATCCTAACCCTAACAACCCTAACCCTAACATGCCTAACATTAAACTATCCTAACTCGAACTCTAAACCTAACCCTAAATTTAACTGTAACCCTAACAATGATAAGCCTAAAACTAACCCTAAGGCTAATATTAATCCTAACCCTAAAAACCCTAACCCTAACCCTAACAATCATAACCCTAAACTTAACCTTAACCCTAATCCAAACCCAAACCCTAACACTAGCAGAAACAAACTTAACCCTAACAACCTTAAACTTAATAACCCTGACCCAACCCTAATCTAAAAACTAACACTAAACGTAGCCTTCACCCTAAGTCTAACCCTAACACTTACTGTAACAACACTAAACATAAACTTAACCTAAACCCTATCCCTAACTCTAGCAATCCTAACCCTAATTCTAACCCTAACAACCATACCCTAAAAATATAACAATAACCATAACCATGACACTAAAATTAACAGCTCCATTCCTAACCATAAGCACACTAAAACTAACCCTAACCATAAGCCTAAGTCTAACTCTAATCCTAATAACCCTAATTCTAACCCTAATAACCCTAACTCTAACCCTAACACTAACCCTAATTCTATCAAGCCAAAACTTAACCCTAACCCTAACGTCCCTAACCCTAAACCTCTAACCCTAACCTTAACCAAAACTTTAAATCTAACAACTGTAACCCAAACCTAGCCCTAACCCTAAACCTCAGGCTTATCCTAAGCCTAACCATAAGTTAAAACTAACCAAAACCAAAAACCTACGCCAAACTTAACCCTACCCCTAACCCTAACAAGCTTAACCATTATCCTAACCTGAACCCTAACCCTAACCCTTATATCCCTAACTTTAACCCTAACACTAAAAACCCTATCACTAACCCTAACCCTAACAACCCTAGCCCTAACCCTCATCATATTCTTAACTCTAACCCTAACCTTTACAAACCTAACCAAGCAAACTTAAACTAACCTAACCCTAACCCTAGCCCAAACCCTAACACTAACCCTAACCCTAACAGCCCTTACACTAACCCTAACACCAATAACCCTAACCCGAATCCTAACCCGAACAACCCTAACCCTAACATACCTAACCAAACCCTAACAACCCTAACCATAATCCTAACCCAAACCCTAACTCTAATTTATCTAACACTGAACTTAACTATCCTACCCCTAATTCTAAACAGAACCCTAAATTTAACCCTAAAACTAAAGACTAACCCTAAGCTTAACACTAATCCTAACCCTAACAATGCTAACTGTAAACCTAACCTGACCCCTAACCCCTAACCGTAACATTCCTAACACTGACAAACCAAACCCTAACCGTAACCCTAACAAACCTATCCCAGACATTAAACCTAACCCTAAGTCTATCCCTAACCCTAACACTAACAACCTTAACTCACCTCTAACACTTACCCATACCCTAACAATCCTAACCCTAATGCTAAACCTAAACCATACCCTAACAATCATAACCCTAACCCTAACACTAAAAATCCTAACCCTAAAACCCTAAATCTAACCATAACACTAAAACTAACAAGTGTAGCCCTAACCCTAACCACCCTAAAACTAATCCTAAACTGAAGCCTACGCCTATGCCTAACCCTAAACCTAACAACCTTAACTCTAACCCTAACCCAAACAACCATAATTATGACCCTAACTCTAACACTAACCCTACCCTTAACAAACCTAAAACTAGCCCTAAGCCAAACCCTAACATGCCTAACCTAACCCTAAACAAAACCCTAACACTAACAATTGTAACACTAAACCTAAATCTAACAGTCATAACCTGAACCCTAATGCAAAATCTATACCTAAACCTTACCATAATCTTAACACCAAACCTAACCCTAACCCTTACAAACCTAAAAAAATCCAAACCTGAACCCTAAGCATAACCCTAACAATCCTAAACTGTACCCTAATTCTAACAACACTAATGCTAAGTCTAATCTTAATAACCCTAATACTGACGCCAACCATAATCCTAATGCTAATCCTAACAATCCTAAACCTAACAACCCTAACCCTAACATGCCTATCACTAAACTTAACTATCCTAACCCTAATTCTAAACTTAACCCTAAATTTAACCATAACTCTAAGCCTAACAACCCTAACACTAAACCTAACAATAACCCTAAGCCTAACCCTGATCATAAATCTAACCCAAACTTGACACCTAACCCTAACAATCCTAACTCTAACAATAACCCTAATCCTAACTCTAACCCTAATAACCGTAACACGTAACTTAAACCTAAACCTGAGCCTATCCCTACCCTAAATGTAACATCCCCTACCCTAAATGTAACATCCCCAAACCTAACCCTAATGCTAAATCAAACCCTAACTCTAACACTAACAACACTGCCCTAACACTAAAAACACTAACCCTGACACTAACAATCCTACACTAACCCTAACCCCAACACTAACAACCCTAAAATTAACCTAAGCCTAAGCCTGAACGTAACCCTAACATTAACACTAACAACCCTAACAACAGTAACCCTAACCCTAACAACAGTAACACTAACCCTAACCCTAACAACCCTAGCTCTAACCCTAACCCTAACACCAACCTCAACCCTGATAACCCTAAACCTAACCCTAATCATAACCCTAACCCTAAAACCCTTAACACTTACACTAAACAAAACCCTAACACTAACAACTATAACAATAAACCTGAACCTAACAATCTTAATACTAATGCTAACCCTAAGTCTATTCCTAACCCTTACCATAAACTTAACCATAACACTAACCCTAACAACCCTAAACCTAAACCTAACCTTATCCTTAACCCCAATCTTACCAAACCTACTCATAATTCTTACCTGAACCCCAAACCTAATCCTAACAACCGTAACCTTTACCCTAACTCTAATAACTTTAATGATAATCCTAACTTTAACAATACTAGCCCTAAAATTAACACTATCCCTAACCATAACAGTAAAAACTAACAAACCTAACCCTAATTGCAAAAACCCTAAACCTAATCCTAGCCCTAGCCCTAAGCCTAAAACTAAACCTATCACTAACCCTAACAACCCTAACACTAAACCTAACTCCAACAACCTTAATCCTAATCCTAACCTGTAAAACCTTAACCCTAACATCCCTAACTGTAAACCTAACTATCCTAATCCTAACCATAACTCTAAACATAACTATAACCCTCAGACCCCAACACTAACCCTAATGCCCCTAAGGCTATCCCTAACCCAAGCCCTAACCACCCTAACCCAAACTTTAAGACTAACAACCCTATCTGTTACCCTAGCCCTAGGAACCCTAAACTTAAACTTATGCCTAACCTTAACTCTAACCCAAACCACAATAACCCTATCATGAATCCTAACCTGAACAACCCTAACCTTAATATCCTTAACTCTAAAACTAGCCATCCTAACCCTAACATTAGCCCTAACAACACCAACCCCAACCCTAATCCTAAGAACCTCAAACCTAGCCCTAACCATAACCCTGACATCCCTATCCCTAATCTTAACCCTAAAAACTTTATCCATAACCCTAACCCTAAGTATCCTAAACTTAAGTAAAACACGAACAAGAACCCAATGGTAACCCTAACTTTAATCCTAACAATACTACCCTAGTCCTTAACACTAAACTTAAGCCTAACCCTAAGCCTATCCCTAACCCTACATATAACAACCCTAATCCTAACCCTAACTTTAACACTAACTCTAACACTAATAACCCTAACCATAACACTTACAACCCTAATTCTAAACATAACCCTTATCCTAACCATAACAACCCTAAACCTAACCCTAACAATATCCCTAACCCTAAACACAACCCCAACCCTAACCTTAAGGCTAAACCTAACCCTAGTCCTGACAACCGAAACACGAACTGTAACCCTAACAATCCTACCACT
This sequence comes from Tenrec ecaudatus, assembly GCF_050624435.1. Classification (NCBI taxonomy): domain Eukaryota; kingdom Metazoa; phylum Chordata; class Mammalia; order Afrosoricida; family Tenrecidae; genus Tenrec; species Tenrec ecaudatus. The sequence goes on along the minus strand of NW_027457576.1, from coordinate 77,976 downwards.
AACCCATCTCTAACAAACCTAAAACTAAATCTAACCCTAACCCTAACACTAAGCCTAATGCTAACCCTAACCTTAACACTAGCCCTAACCCCAGGAACCCTAACCCGAATCCTACACCGAACAACCTTAACTCTAACATCCCTAACCTAAAGCTAACAATCCTAACAACTAACCATAGCCCTAAAACTAATACTAAGCCTAACAAAACTAACACAAAACCTAACCCTAAGAACCCCAAATTTACGCCTAACCCTATCCCGTACAACCCTAAATCTAACAAGCCTAGCATTAACCCACACTGTAACCCCAAAACACCTATCCCTAAACTTAACCCAAACAAACCCATCCATAACCCTAACTCTAAGTACCCTAAACTTAACCCTAACATTCACCTGAACCCTAAAAGCAGTAGCCCTAACTTTAACCCTGACAATACTATGCCAGACCTTAAGCCTAATCCTAGACCTAACCCTAAGCCTATCCCTAACCCTAAACATGAAAACCCTAACCCTAACTCCAATCTTAATCCTAACCCTAACTCTAACATTAACTCTAACACTAACAACCCTAACCCAAACCCTAACTCTAAGCATATCCCCAACCCTAACCCAAACAACCTTAATCCTAGCCCTAACAACCCTCACCCTAACCTACTTAACACGAAACTTAACTATCTTAGGCCTAACTGTAATACTAACCCTATATTTGACCATAAACCTAATCCTAAAACTAACCTTAAATGTAACACTAACACGAAGATTAACCCTAATCCTAACCCTATCAAGCATAACACTAACCCTAACCCTAACAATGCTAACCCTAACACTAACACTAACTCTAACAAACTTAACCTGGACCTTAACCCTAATCTTAACCCTAAACCTATCTCTAATCCTAACACTAACAAATCTTAGCCTAACCCTCACCCTAACTTTAACCCATACCCTAACAATCCTAGCCCTAGCCCTAACCCTAAGTCATACCCTAACAATCCTTACTCTAACATGAAAAACCCTAACCCTAAAATCCTATCCATAAGCCTAATACTAAACCTAACAACTCTAATCCTAAATCTATGCACCCTAAAACTCACCTTATCCCAAAGCCTAAATCTACGCCTAACCCTAACCCAAACAACCCTAACACAAATCCTAACCCTAAAAACCCTAACTCTGACCCTAACTTTAACAGTAACCCTAACACTAACAATGCTAAAAATAACCCTAAGCTTAACCCTGACACTAACACCCCTACATGAAACCCTAAAAAACCCCGTAACACTAACAACCCTAATCCTAAACCTAACAATCCTAACCTGAACCCTGACCCTAAGTCTATTCCTAACCATACCATAAATGTAACCCTAACCCTAACAACCCTCAACCTAAACCTAACACTAACCTTAACCCTAACCATAATGCTAACAATCCTAATCATCATCCTAACCTGAACTCCAAGTCTAACCCTAACAACCCTAAACTTTACCCTAAATCTAACAACACCGATGCTAACCCTAACCTTAACGACCCTAAACCTAAAACTAACCCTAAATCGAATATTACCCATAACCCTAACCATAATATGAACCCTAATCCTGACAAACCTAATCCTGATCCCAACCCTAATAACCTGAACCCTAACATCACTAACACTAAATTTAATTATCTTTACCCTAACTCTAAACCTAACCCTAAATTTAACCCTAACCCTAACCACCTTAACCCTAAATCTAACACTAGCCCTAAGCCTAACCTAACCTGACCCCTAACCCTAACCCTAACAATCCTAACTCTAACCCTAACTGTAACCGTAAACCTAACCCTAACCCTAACATCCCTAACCTGGATGTTAACCCTAAACCTAACCCTAAGCATATCCCTAACCCTAAACATAACAGCCCTAACCCTCACCCTCACGGTAACTCTAACACTAACTCTAACACTAACAACCCTACACTAACCCCAACAACCTAACCCTAACTATAACGATCCTAAACCTAGCCCTAACCCTAAAAACCTTCACCCTAACCATAACACTAAAATTAACAACCCTAACCACCTAAAACTAAACCTAACCAAAAGCCTTCTCCTAAATCTTACAGTAACACTAACCCTAAGAACCTTAACACTAATCATAACCCTAAAACCCTAATTCTAAGCCTAAGCATAAACCTAACCCTAAACATAGCAACCCAAACCCTCACTCTAACCCTAACCCTAACTCTAACACTACCAACCCTACACTAACCCTAATAACCCTAACCCTAGCAATCCTTAACCTAACCTTAACACTAAAAACTTTAACCCAAACCATAACACTAAAAACTAACAACCCTAACCCTAATCCTAACCACCCTAAAACTAAATCTAGCCCTAAGCCTAAACCTAATCCTAACCTCAACACCAACCATGAGAACCTTAACACTAACCCTAACAACCCTAACTCTAAGCCTAACCCTAACACTAACCCTAATCCTGACAACCATAAACCTTAAACCTAACCTTAACACCTATAACCCTTATTCTAAACAGAACCCTAAGACTATCAACTGTGACACTAACCCTAAACCTAACAATCCTAACCCTAACAATATCCCTAAATCTATTCATAAACATTGCCATAAACTGAACCCTAACAACCTTAAACCTAAAACTAACCCTATCCTTAATGCTAACCCTAAAAAAATTAAACATAATCCTAAACTGAACCCTAAGACTAACCCTAGCAACCCTAACCTTTACCCTAATTCTAACAATCTTAATGCTAACCCTAATCTTAACAACACTAACCGGAACACTAAACCTATCCCTAACCTTAATCATAACCCTAAAAACCCTAAACCTAATCCTAACCTGAATAAAACTAACCCTAACATCCCTAACTGTAAATCTAACAATCCTAATCTTAACCCTGAGATCCCACATCCTAACCCTAACTGTAACCCTAAACATTACAACCCTAATGCCAAACCTAACTCTAACAATCCTATGACTAACCCTAGCCCTAAACTTAACCACTCTAACAATAACCTTAACACTAACAACCCTTTCCATAACCCTACCCTGGAGACCCTAACCCTAAGCCTAAACCAAGCCCTAACCCAAAACATAACAAACCTAACCCTAACCCTAACCTAATAGTAACTCTAACCCTAACCCTAACTCTAACCCAAACCACAACAACCCTAACCTGAATTCTAACCCAAACCCTAGCATGCCTGGCTCTAAACCTAACAATCCCAACCCAAATCCTAACCCTAAACATAACACTACCAAGACTAACCCCAAACTTAACCCTAAGAATCCCAACACTATCCCTAAACCTAACCCTTACAACCTTACCCCTAACAACAATAACACTAACCATAACCATAACCGTAACAACCCTATGCCTAACCTTAACGCTAACAAAGCTATCCGTAACCCAAACCCTATGAACCCTAACCATAACCCTAACTAAGGTAACCCTATCTTTTACCCTAACAATCCTAACCTGGACCTTAATCCTAATCCTAAACCATTCCCTCACCCTAAGCAAACCTAAACCTCACCATAAACCTAATGCTAACTCTAACCCTAAACATAATCCTAAAAACCCTAACCCTAATCTTCACCCTAACAACCCTAACATGCCTAACACTAAATTTAACTATCCTAACCATAACTCTAAACCTAACCCTAAATTTAACCATAACCCTAATCCTAACAACCATAAACATAACCCCAAAACTAACCCTAAAACCTAACAATAACCCCAAGCCTAACCCAAATCCTAACCCTAACCCTAAATTGACCCTTAATCCTAAACCAAACAATCCTAACTCTAACCATAACCCTAGCCCTAACGAACCTAACCCAGATCTTAACCCTAATCCTAACCCCAAGCTATCCCTATTCCTAAACATAACAACCCTAACCATCACACTAACATTATCCCTACTCAAACCCTAACTCTCACACTGACAACCCTATGCCAACACAAAAAACCCTAACCCTAAAATTCCTAACCCTAGCGCTAACAATAAAAACTCTAACCCTAACAATAACAGTAAAAATAATAACCCTAAACCTAACCCTAACCACCCTAAAACTAACCCTAACCCTAATCCTCACCCTCACCCTAATGCTAACAACCCTAACACTAACCATACCCTTAACAACCCTAATTCTAACTCTAACCCTAACGCTACCTCTAACCATGACAACCCAAAAACTTACCCTAAGCCTAACCCTAACCCAAACCTTAAAACCCCTAACCCTTACTGTAAACAAAACCCTAGCAACCGTAACACTAACCCTAAACATAATAATCCTAACCCTAACCCTAATGCTAAGTCTATTCCTAACCCTTACCATAAATTAACCCTATCCCTTACCCTTACAACTCTAACCCTACCAAAACTACCATAATCCTAAACTGAACCCCAAGTCTAACCCTAAAACACTGACCTTTACCCTAACTCTAACAACGTTAATGCTAATACTAACCTTAACAACACTAACATGATCTTGGATGCTAACCGTAACCCTAAAAACCCTAACAACCCTAACCCTAACACTAACTCTAGCCCTAACCCTCACATTAAACCTATCACTAACCCTAAGAACCATAACACTTACCCTAACCCTAACAACCCTAACCCTAAATTTATCCAAAAAATCCTAACCACAACATCCCTAACGGTCAATCTAACAATCTTAACCCTAGCAATAACCAGAACCCTAACCTTCAGAATCCCAAACCTAACCCTAACCCTAATCAATACAGCACTAACCCAAAAGCTAACTCTAACACCCTAAGGCTAACTCTAACCCTAACCACCCTAACCCTAACCTTAACACTAACAACCCTATCAATAATCCTAACCCTAGGAATCGTAAACCTAACCCTAAGCCTAAGCCTAGCCCTAACCTTAAACATAACAAACTTAACCATAACCCTAACCCTAATATTAACCCTAATCCTAATGCTAATTCTAACCCATACCCCAACAACACCGACCAGAATCCTAACCCAAACAACCTGAACCCTAGCATCCCTAACTCTAAACCAAAAAATCCTAACCGTAACCCCAACCCTAAGCCTAACAGTAACTCCAACAACACTAACCCCAACCCTAACCATAACAACTCTAAACCCATCCAAAATCCCAACTCTTACAACCCTACCCCTAACAAAAGTAATGGTAATCCTAAACATAACCCTAACAACCCTATGAATAACCTTAAAGTTAACAACCCTATCCCTAAGGACTCTAACCCTAACCCTATTCCTAACAATGGTAGCCATAACCATACCCTAACAATGGTAAACCTAACTTTAACTATGACAATACTAACCCAGACGTTAACCCTAACCCTAACACTAAGCCATTCCCTAACCCTAAACTAAACTACCGTAACACTAACTCTAATATTAATCCTGAAACTAACTCTAAATCTAACTCTAACACTAAGAACCCTAACCAAAACCCTAACACTAACAACCCATGTAATAACCCTAAACCTAATCCTAACAAAACTAACTCTAAACTTAAGCCTATCCCTAACCCTAAACATAACTCTAAGCATAAACGTAACCCTAACCTTATCCCTAACACTTACCCTAACCCTAATCCAAACAAGCCTAACCCTAACAACCCTAACCTTAACATGTTTAACACTAAACTTAACTGTCCTAAACCTAACTCTAAACCTAACACTAAATTTAACCTTAAACCTACCCCTAACAATTCTAAACCTAACACTAACCATAAGCCTAAGCCTAATACTAATGCTAAGAGCCCTAATCCTAACTCTAACAATCCTAATCCTAACGCTAACCATAACCCTGACCATAACCCTAACAACCTTAACACAGACCTTAACCCTGAGCCTATCCATAGCCCTAAACATAACAATCCTAACCTAAAACTAACTCAAACCGTAAATCTAACCACCCTAACACTAACTCAATCCCTAATTCTAATACTAACACTTCTATTCTAACCATAAGTACCCTAACCCTAACAACCAGAACCATAATCCTAACAATCCTAAATCTAATCCAAATACTAACCATAATCCAAACCCTAATTTTAACCCTAAACTTAACCCTAACAACCCTAAGAACCCTAACCCTAAACACACCCTAACCCAATCACTAAGCCTAAACCTACTTTTGACCCTAACAACCCTAACCCTAATATTAAATGTAAACCAAACTACCCTAAGGTATCCCTAACAAGCATAATCCTAACCCTAACCCTAATCACAACCTTAACACCCCTAAACGTAAACATATCCCTAAACCTAATTCTAACCCGAACCCGAACCATGACCCTAAGAACCCTAACCCTAACCAAAACCCTAACTCTAACAAATGTAACCATAACACTAAACCTAACAATCCTAGCCCTCACCCTAACCTAAACCTAATAATCCTAACCATAAACTTAACTCTAACCCTTACAACCCTAACCATAACCCTAGGCCAAACCTAACCCTAAATTGAACAATACCCCTAATCCTAACAAACTTAACGCTAATCCTAACCTGAACCCTAACCCTAACAACCCTAACCTAATAATAGCCCTAACCCAAACCCTAACAACCCTAACCCTTACGCTAACAACCTTAACCCTAACCCTATCCCTAACACCTATAAAAATCTAACCCTAACCCGAATCCTAAACCGAAAAACCCTAATTCTAACATCCCTAACCTAAACCTAATAATCCTAACCATAACCATAACCTTAAGCCTAATCATAACCATAACATTAACACTAACCCTTCCAAAACTAACACCAATCCTAACCCTAAGAACCCCAAACCTATCCCTAACTCTAATCCTTATAACCCTAACCAAAGCAACGTGAACATTAACCCTAGCTGTAAAACAAAAAATCCAATCACTAACCTTAATCCCAACAACCCTATCCATTACCCTAACCCTAAGTACCCTAAACCTAACGCTAACACGAACCTGAACCCTAACAGCGGTAACCTAAATTTAACCCTAACAATACTAACCCAGACCTTAACCCTAATACTAAACTGAACCGTAAGCCTATCCCTAACCTGACACATAACAAACCTAACCTAACCCTACCTCGAACCCAAACACTAATTCTAATGCTAAAAACCCTACCCCAACCCTAACACTTACAACCCTAATTCTAACACTAACCCTAACCCTAACAATCCTAAACCTATCCCTAAGCCTATGCCTAAGTCTAAATATAACAACTCTAACCATAAACCTCAGCCTAACCCTATCCCTAATGCTAACCCTAACCCTAACCCTATTCCTAACAAACCTAACCCAAACATCCCAAACCCTAGCCCAAACAACCCTAACCCTAATCCTAACCCTAACCCCAACATGCCTAACACTAAACTTAACTATCCTAACTGTAACTCTCAACCTAACCCTAAATTTAACCCTAAACCTACCCCTAACAACACTAAAACTAGCCCTAAACCTAACACTATCCCTAAACCTAACCCTAATCCTAACCCTAATAAACCTAACCCTAACAACCCTAACCCTAACAATCCTAACCCTAACCCTGACCCTAACCCTAACAACCCTAAACCGGACCTTAACCCTAAACCTGTCCCTAAGCCTATTCAGAACACTAGACATAACAACCCTATCCCTAAACTTAAAACTAACACATACCTTAAATATAACTCTAACAACCCTATTCTAACCCTAACAACCCTAAACCGGACCTTAACCCTAAACCTGTCCCTAAGCCTATTCAGAACACTAGACATAACAACCCTATCCCTAAACCTAAAACTATCACAAACCCTAAATATAACTCTAACAACCCTATTCTAACCCTAACAACCCTAAACCTAACAACCATAACCATAATCCTAGCAATCCTAACACAAACCCTAACCATAACACTATCAACGCTAACCCTAACCTAACCCTACCCTAACCCAATCACTAAGCCTAAGCCTAATCCTAACTCTTAACAACCCTATCCCTAAAATTAACCCTAACCCAAACAACCCTACACAATCTCTAACAAGTGTAATACTAACCCTAACCACAACCTTAACAACCCTGATCACAACCTTAAACCCCTAAACATAACCATAGCCCTAAACCTAATTCTAAACCTAGCACTAACACTAACTCAAACCATAACCCTAACAACCCTAAACCTAACCAAAACGCTAACCCTAACAAGCATAACCATAACCCTAAACCTAACCATTTTAGCCCTAATCTTAAACCTAAGTCTTATCCTAAGCATAACCATAAATTTAACTCTCACCCATTACAACCCTAACCCTAGGCCAAACCTAACCCGAACCTTAACCATACTCCTAACCCTAACAAACTTAACCTTAATCCTAACCTGAACCCAAACCCTAAACCTTACACCCTAACCTTAACCCTAAGTTTAAAACCTCTAATGTTAACCCTAACAACCCTAACCCTAATCCTAATCATATTCCTAACCCTAACAAACCTAAAACTAAATTCAATCCTAGCCCTAACTCTACCCTAACACTAATCTTAACCCCAACTACCCTAACCTGAATTCTAAACCGAACATCCCTAACTCTAACATCCCTAACCTAAACCTAACAATTCTAATCCTAACCCTAAACTTAGCCCTAAACCTAACCGTAACTTTGACACTAACCCTAACAAAACTAACACCAATCCTAACCCTAAGAACCCCAAACCTATCCCTAAACCTAACCCTTACAGCCCCAACTCTAAGAAGTCTAATGTTAACCCTACCTGTAACTGCAAATACCCTATCCCTAACCTTAATCCTAACAACCTTATCTGTAACCCTAACCCTAAGTGCCCTAAACCTAACCAAAACACGAACCCGAATGCTAACAATGGTAACCCTAAATTTAACCCTAGTAATATTAACCCAAATGTTTACCCTCATGCTAAACATAACCCTAAGCCTATCCCTAATGCTAACAACCTTAAACATAACCCTAACTCTAACCCTAACAACCCTAACCCTAATCCTATCCCTAACCCAAAACATAGCAACCCTAACCCAAACCCTCTTGCTAACCCTAAACTTAACAGTGCTAACCCTAATCTTAAACAGAACAACCCTAACCCTAATCTAACTAGCACTAAACTTAACTGCCCTAGCCTTAACTCTAAACCTAACCCAATATTTATTCCTAAATCTAACCCTAAAACCTTTACCCTAACTCTAAAAGTAACTCTAAACATAGCACCAACCTTAAAACTAACCCTCATCCTAACCATAACAATAACCCTAACCCAAACCTGACACCTAACCCTAATTGTAACAATGCTAACACTACCCCTAACCATAAGCCTACATTGTAAGTCCACTTGTCAATTCCTACGCAAAAGCCAGAGTAACTTTTATTGGAGTTACAATGATTGTAAATATAGTTACCATCTTCACAATTAATAGTTTACTATGAATTCTTTCAGGAGTTTTATAGTTCTCAGTGCATAGATGGTATACCTTTCAATAATTGAACTGCATTTCTGATTTTATTGTCTGATTGAAATGCTAGTTTTAAAAAATAACATTTTAATGCATTGACTTTCTATGCTGTAATTTTGCTAATAAATTCCTTAATTAGTTATAATGTTATATATATATATTCATTGCTCTCATCATTCTCAAAATTTGTCTTCTGCTTGGGTTCCTGGCATCAGCTCATTTTCATTTTTTCCCCTCCCTGTCCCTTCCTGCTCCCCTCTCCCTCGTGAACCCTTAATAATTTGTAAATTATTATTTTAGCTTATCTTACACTGCCAGGCGTCTCCCTTCACCCACTTTCCTGTTACCCATCCCCCAGAGAGGAGGTTATATGTAGATCCCCGAGATCAGTTCCCCTTTTCTACCAGCTCTTCTCTCCCGGTATTGCCACTCTCACCGTTGGTCCTGAGGGGTTCATCTGTCCTAGATTCCCTGTGTTTCCAGATCCCAACTGTACCACTGTGCATCCTCTGGTCTAACCAGGTTTGCAAGGTAGAATTTGGATCACGATAGTTGGCGGGGAGGAAGCATTTAAGAACTAGAGGAAGGTTTTGAGTTTCATTATTGCTACACTGAACCCTGAGTGACTCATCTCCTCCCCACTACCCCTCTGCAAGGTATGTCCAGTTGTCTACAGATGGGCATTGGGTTCCCATAATGCACTTCCCTCATTCACAACGATATGATTTTTCCCCATGACGCTGTTGCTTGAAACCTGGTCCTCTCGGCCCTTCATGATCACACATGTTGGTGTGCTGCTTCCATGTGGGTGTTGTTGCTTCTGGGCTAGATGGCTGCTTGTTTACTTTTAAGCCTTTAAGTTCCCAGACACTATGTTTCTCAACAGTTGGGCACCATCAGCCTTCTTCACCACACTTACTTATGCACACATTCGTCTTCAGTGTTTATGTGGGCAAGGTGATCACACAATGATGGATTTTGTTATTTGGTGTCTGCTACCTGATCCCTTCAGCACCTCATATTCACTTAGGCTTGTGTGCTTCTTCTCTGTGGGCTTTGTTGCTTCCAAGCTAGATGGCCGCTTGTTTGCCTTCAAGCCTTTAAGACCCCCAGAGTTTCATTGATTTTGCACAGAGTGGCTATGAGCCAAACCCATTCTACTGCACCCAACAACAATAACAACAGGACTTGTGCTTCTAACAATATGCTGAAGAAGACCTTAAGAGAATCTTCTCAGTTTAGAGCAGCGGTTCTCAACCTGTGGGTCGTGACTACTTAGGGGGTCAAAAAGTCCTTTCATAGGGGTGGCCTGATTTATGGCAGTAGCAAAATTACAGTTATGATGTAGCAACAGAAATAATTTTATTGTTGTGTGGTCATGATGACATGAGGAACTGTATAAAAGGGTCATGAGTAAGAATGTAGAAAACCACTGTCCAAGAGGAGAACTCAATTCTTGATACAGTTGAAGGAAAACAAAAATAGAGTCAGCCCCAATATAGATGGGATAGCACAGTGTACTGCAACAATAAACGCAAGCCAAAGAAACACTTTGAAGATGGCACAAAATGGGACAGTGCATCATCATATTGAGCATAGAGTTGCTCTGAGTCAAAACCCACTGGACAGCAACTAACAAGAAAAACAACAGGACTTGTTTTTCTAACAATGTGCTTAAGTAGACCTTAAGAGAAACTCCTATTAGTTTAGCGCAGTGGTCCTCAACCTGAGGGTTGTAACCCCTTTTGGGGGATGAACGACCCTTTCACAGTGGGGGACCATTCATTAAAGTAGAAAAATTAGAATTATAAAGTAGCAATGAAAATAATTTTATGATTTGGCAGTCAGCACTACATGAGGAATGGTATGAAAGGGTCATGGCATTAGGAAGGTTGAGAACCACTGCCCTAGAGGAAGACAGAATTCTTGGTAGAGTAGAAGGGCAGCAAATGAGAGGCAGCCCCTACAAGATTGATTAACACAGTGGCTGCAACAATCAGCCCAAGCAAATGAACAACTCTGAGGATGGCATTGGACTGGGCAGCATTTCATTATATTGTGCATAAAGTTGCTGTGACCAGAAACCCACTCGACGGCACTTAACAAAAATAACTACAGGAATTATGCTTCTAACAATATGGTGAAGTAGGTCTTAAGAGAAACTCCTCTTACTTTAGAGCAGCAGTTCTCAACCTTTGGAGGGTCAAGTGACCCTTTCACAGCAGTGGCCCGATTCATAACTGTAGTAAAGTTACAGTCACAAAATAGCAATGAAAATAATTTTATGGTTGGGGGTCTCCACTAAATCAGAATCAGTATGAAAGGGTATTGGCATTAGGAAGGTTAAGAACCACTTCTCTAGGGCAAGACACAAATTTGGTACAGAAGGGAAAGAAGAGAGCGGCAGTTCCCAAGATGGATTAGCATAGTGGCTGCAACAATGAGGCCAAGCAAAGAACCACTGTGAGGATGGCACAGGACAGGGCAGCATTTCATTATATTGTGCATAGAGTTGCTACGGGACAAAACCCACTCAATGGAACTTAACGACAATAACTACAGGACTTGTACTTCTAACAGTATGCTGAACTAGATCTTCAAGAGAAACTTCTCTAAATTTAGAGCAGGGGTTCTCAACGTGTGGGTCACGACCCCTTTGGGGGTTCAGATGACCTTTTCATAGGTGTTGCCAAATTCATAACAGTAGAAAATTTACAGTTATGAAGTAACCAAAAAATTTATAGTTGGAGGGTCGTCACTACATTAAGAATTGTATAAAGGGGGCATGCCATGAAGAAGGTTGAGAAACACTGACTGAGAGAAAGACACAAAACGTGGTACTGCAGAAGGGCAGCAAATGAGAGGCAGACCCTACAAAATTGAATAGTTCAGTGACTGCAACACTGAGTGCCATCAAAGAACCAGTGTGAGGACGGCACAGGACAGGGCAGCATTTCATTATATTGTGCGTAGGGTTGCTAAGAGTCAAAACCCACTCGATGGCAACTAACAGCAACACAAAAAGGACTTGCATTTCTAACAATATGCTGACGTAGATCTTAAGAGAAACTCCTCTTATTTTACAGCAGGGTTCTCAACTTGCGGATTATGAACCCTTTTGGGGAGTGAGTGGGTTGAATGATCCTTTTGCAAGGTTTGCTTGATTCATGAGATTAGCAAAATTATAGTTATGAAATAGCAGCAAAAAGTGTTTTAGGACTGGGGGTCCACCACTACATTGGGAACTGTATCAAAGGGTCATGGAATTAGAAAGGTTGAGAACCATTGTCCTAGTGGAAGACACAAATGTTGGTACAGAAGAAGGGCAGCAAAGGAGAGGCAGCCCCTACATGTTGGATTAGCACAGTGGCTGCAACAATGAGCACGAGCTAAGAATCACTGTGAGGATGGCACGGGATGGGACAGAGTTTCGTTATATTTTACATAGAGTTGTTATAAGCCAAAAAGCACTCGAAGGCAGCCAACAAAAACAACAGGACTTGTGCCTCTAACAAAATTCTAAAGTAGACCTTAAAAATAAACTCCTATTAGTGTAGAGTAGCAGTTCTCAAACTGTGGGTCACGATGCCTTTGGGCTGAAGAACGACCATTTCACATGGGTGGCCTGATTCATAACAGTAGCAAATTTATAGTTATGAAGTAACAAGGAAAATAATTTTATTATTGGGGGTCACCAGTACAGGAGAAATGGTGTGAAAGAGTCGTGGCATTAGGAAGGTTGCAAACCACTTCCCTAGAGGAAGACACAAGTCTGAATACAGTAGAAGGGCAGCAAAAAAGAGGCAACCCACAGCAAGACGGAATATGACAGTGGCTGCAACAATCCAAGCAAGCAAAAGAACCACTGTGCGGATGGCAGAGGACAGGGCACCATTTCGTTATATTGTGCTTAGAGTTGCTATATGTCGAAAGCCACTCGAGAAAATCTAACAACAATAACTACAGGACTTGTTCGTCTAACAATAGGGTGAATTAGATATTAAGAGAAACTCCTCTTAGTTTAGAGCAGTGGTTCTCAACCTGTGAGTCGTGACCACTTTGTTGGTCGAACAACCCTTTCACAGGGGTGGCTGGATTCAAAACATTTACAAAATTACAGTTATGAAGTAGAAATAGAAAAAAGGTTTTGATTTGGGGACCACCCCTAGACATTGGGAAGTGTATGGAAGGGTCGTGGAAATAGGAAGTTTGAGACCCACTCTCCTACAGGAAGAAACAAGTAAGTACAGTAGAAGGCCACCAAAAGAGAGGAAGCCCCTGCAAGATTGATTACCACAGTGGCTGCAAAAACTGAGCTCAAGCAAAGAACCACTGCGAGGATGGCATAAGCCAAGGCTGCGTTTCATTATATTGTGCACAGGGTTGCGATGAACTGAAACCCACTCTGGGCATCTAAAAATAATAAAAAACAGGACTTGTGCATCTGAAAATGTAACTAATTTGATCTTTTTTAAAAAACTCCAAAATAAAGGGGTTAAAAAAAAACTCCACTTAGTTTAGAGGAGCAGTTCTGAAACTGTGGTTCACGACCCCTTTGGGGTCATACATCCTTTCCACAGGGGTGGCCCAGTTCGAAACTGTAGCAAACTTACAGTTATGAAGTAGCAATGAAAATAATTTTATGACTGGGGGGTCATCAATACATGAGGAACATTCTGAAAAGGTCATGGCATTCAGAAGGTTGAGAACCATTGCTCTAGAGGAAAAAGAAATATTGGTAGAGTAGAAGGTTAGCAAACAAGAGGCAGTCCCAAAAAAGAAGGATTAGCACAGTGACTGCAATAATGAGCAAAAGCAAAAGAAAATTGTGAGGAATGAAGAGGATGGTACAGCATTCCATGATATTGTGCATAGAGTTGCTATGAGCCAAACCCACTCGGCAGTGCCTTACAACAATAAGAACAGGATTTGTGCATCTAACAATATGCTGAACTAGACCATAGAAGAAACTACTCTTAGTTTAGAGTTGTGGTTCTCGACCTGTGAGTCGTGACCACTTTGGTTGTTCGAACGACTCTTTCACAGGGGTGGCCAGATACATAAGAGTAGCAAAATTACGGTTACAAAATAGCAATAGAGAAAATTTTATGATTTGGGGACCCCCACTACACATTGGGAAGTGTATGGAAGGGTTGTAGAAATACGAAGGTTGAGAACCATGGTCCTAGAGGAAGACACAAGTACAGAAGAAGGGCAGCAAAAGAGAAGGAGCCGCTACAAGATGGATTAGCACAATTGTGGCAACAAGGAGCACAAACAAAGAACAACTTCAAGGATGGCACAAGCCTGGGCATAATTTCATTATATTGTGAACAGGTTTGCTATGAACCAAAACCCACTCCAGGGCACCTAACTATAATAACAAGAGAACTTGTGCATCTGACAATGTGCCTAACTTTATCTTAAGAAAAAGTCCACTTAGTTAGAGCAGCAGTTCTGAACCTGTGGGTGGTGACCCCTTTGGGGGGGACAAAAGACCTTTTCCCAGGGGTGGCACAGTTCAAAACTGTAGCAAAATTACATTTATGAAGTAGCAATGAAAATAATTTTATGACTAGGGGGTCACCAATACATAATGAAGAGTTGAAAAGACCATGGCAATCGAAAGGTTGAGAACCACTGCTCTAGAGGAAGAAAGAAATATTGGTAGAGTAGAAAGTCAGCAAATGAGAGGCAGTCCCCAACGAGATGGATTAGCACAGTGACTGCAACAATGAGCAAGAGAAAACCGAGGATGGAAGACAAATGGTCAGAGTTTCATGATATTGTGCAGAGAGTTGCTATGAGCCAGACCTACACAACAGCCCCTAATAGTAATAAGAGCAGGAGTAGTGCCTCTAACAATATGCTGAACTAGACTATAGGAGAAACTACTCTTAGTTTAGAGCAGCATTTCTCAACTTGTTAGTCATGACGACTTTCGTTGGTCGAACGACCCTTTCACAGGGGTGGCTGGCTTCATAACAATAGCAAAATTACTTTTATGAAATAACAACAGAAATATCTTCTGATTTGGGTGCCACCATTACACATTGGTAAGTGCATGGAAGGGTCTTGGAAACAGAAAGGTTGAGAGCCGCTGTCCTTAACGGAAGACAAAATACAGTAGAAGGGCAGCAAAAGAGAGGCAGCCCCTACACGATTGATTAGCACAGTGGCTGCAACAATGCACACAAGCAAGAAACCAATGGGAGGATGGCAAGGGCCCGGGAAGCATTTCATTATATTGTGCACAGGGTTGCGATGAACCGAAACCCACACCTTGGCACCTAAAATGAACAACAACAGGACTTGTGCATCTAACAATGTGCCTAAGTATATCTTAAGAAAAAATCCACTTAATATAGAGCAGCAGTTCTGAACCTGTGGGTCGCGACCCCTGTGGAGGGACTAACAACCTTTTCACAGGGGTGGCCTAGTTCAAAACTGTAGCAAATTTTTAGTTATGAAGTAGCAATGAAAGAAATTTTATGACTGGAGTGTCACCAATACATGAGGAACACTCTGCAAAGACCGTGGCATTCGGAAGGTTGAGAACCACTGCTCTAGAGGAAGAAAGAAATCTTGGTAGAGTAAAAGGTCAGCACATGAGGGGCAGCAAATGAGGGGCAAGCGGCAGCAAATGAGGGGCAAGCAAGGGGCAACAGCAAATAAGGGGCAAAAAGGTCAACAAACAAGGGGCAGCCCCCCAAAAGAGGATTAGCACGGTGACTGCAACAATGAGTGAAAACAAAAGAAAACTGTGAGGATGTCAGAGGGTGGGACAGCATTTCATGATATTGTGCATAGAGTTGCTATGAGCCAACCCCACTCAACAGCCCCTAACAACAATAAGAACAGGACATGTTCATCTAACAATATGCTCAACTAGACCATAGGAGAAACTGCTCTTATTTTAGCCTAACTATATCTTATTTTGTTGTTGTTCTTTTTAAAAAAAAAACAATTTATTAGGGGCTCATACAACTCTTATCACAATCCATACATACATCAATTGTGTAAAGCACATGTGTACATTCTTGGCCCTCATCATTTTCAAAGCATTTGCTCTCCCACTTAAGCCCTTTGCATCAGGTCCTATTTTTCCCCTCTCTCCCTACTCCCCCCTCCCTCATGAGCCCTGGATAATTTATAAATCATTATTTTGTCATATCTTGCCCTATCTGACATGTCCCTTCACCCTCTTTTCTGTTGTCTGTCCCCAGGGAGGAGGTCACTCGTAGATCCTTGTAATCAGTTCCCTCTTTCCAACCCCCTCTCCCTCTACCCTCCCAGTATCGCCACTCACACCCCTGGTCCTGAAGGTATCATCCGCCCTGGATTCCCAGTGCCTCCAGCTCCTATTTGCACCAGTGTACATCCTCTGCTCTATCCAGACGTATAAGGTAGAATTCAGATCATGATAGTTGGGGAAGGCGGGGGGAAGCATTTAGGAACTTGAAAAAAGCTGTATTCTTCATCGGTGCTACATCGCACCCTGACTGACTCATTTCCTCCCCTAGATCCCTTTGCAAGGGGATCTCCAGTGGCCGACAAATGGCTTTGGGTTTCCACTCTGCATTTCCCCCTTCATTCACTATGGTGAGTTTTTTTTTTTTTCTGATGATGCCTTATACCTGATCCCTTCGACACCTCGTGATCACACGGGTTGGTGTGCTTCTTCCATGTGGGCTTTGTTGCTTCTGAGCTAGATGGCAGCTTGTTTACCTTCAAGCTTTTAAGACCCCAGACACTATCTCTTTTGATAGGCAGACACCATCAGCTTTCTTCGCTACATTTGCTTATGCACCCATTTGTCTTCAGTGATCGTATCCTGGAGGTGTGCACCCAATGATATGATTTTTTATTCTTTGATGCCTGATACCTGATCCCTTCAGAACCACGTGATCACACAGGTTGGTGTATTCTTCCATGTGGGCTTTGTTGCTTCTGAGCTAGATGACCGCTTGTTTACCTTCAAGCCTTTAAGACCCCAGACGCTATATATTTTGATAGCCAGGCACCATCAGCTTTCTTCACCACATTTGCTTGTTCACTCGCTTTGTCTTCAACGGTTGTGTCGGGACAGTGAGCATCATGAATATCAATTTAATAGAAGAAAGTATTCTTGTGTTGAGGGAGTACTTGAGTGAGGACCCAATGTCCTTCTGCACCTAACTATATCTTACGAAAAACTCCACTTAGTTTAGAGCAGCAGTTGACCAGTTTGGGGGTACAAATCAGTTTGTGGGGGACAAAAAACTTATTCACAGGAGTGGCCCAGTTCCAAACTGTAGCAAAATAATAATGATGAAGTAGAAATGAAAATAATTTTATGACTGGGGGTTCAACAATACATGAGGAACAGTCTGAAAAGGTCGTGAAGGTTGAAAACCACTGATCGAGAGGAAGAAAGAAATCTTGGTAGAGTAGAAGGTCAGAAAACGAGAAGCAGTTCCCCCAAAAGATGTATTAGCACAGTGACTGCAACAATGAGCCAAAGCAACAGAAAACTGTCAGGATCGCAGAGGACGGGAAAGTGTTCCATGATATTGTGCATAGAGTTGCTATAAGCCAAATGCACTCACCAGCCTTTAACAACAATAATAAAAAGACTTGTGCATCTAACAATATGCTGAACTAGATAATAGCAGAAACTACTCAGTTTAGAGGACCGGTTCTCAACCTATTAGTCATGACCACTTTGGTTGTTTGAATGACCCTTTCACAGGCGTGGGCAGATTCATATCAGTAGCAAAATTATAGTTATGAAATAGAAATAGAGAAAAATTTATTATTTAGGAACCACCATTACACATTGGGAAATGTATGGAAGGGTCATAGAAAAAGGAAGGTTAAGAACCACGGTCCGAGAGGAAGACACAAGTACTGTAGAAGGGCAGCAAATGAGAGGCAGTTCCCCAAAAGATGGATTAGCACAGTGACTGCAACAATAAGTGAAAGCAAAAGAAAACTGTGAGGATGGCAGAGCACTGGCCAGTGTTTCATGATATTGTGCATAAAGTTGCTATGATCCAAAGCCACTCGACAGCCACTAACAACAATAAGAACAGGACTCATGCATCTAACAATATGCTGAGCTAAACCATAAGAAAAACTACTCTTAGTTTAGAGCAGGGGTTCTCAAAATGTGAGTCGTGACCACACTGTTGGCCGAGGACCCTTTCACAGGTGTGGCTGGATTCAAAACAATAACACAATTACAGTTATGAAGTAGAAATTGAAAAAAAATTATTATTTGGGGACGACCCCTACACACTGGGAAGTGTATGGAAGGGTCGTGGAAATAGGAAGGTTCAGAACCACTGTCCTAGAGGAAGACACAAGTGAGTCCAGTAGAAGGACAGCAATAGAGAGGAAACCCCTACAAGATTGATTAGCACAGTAGCTGCAACAATCAGCCCAAGCAAAGAACAACTGCGAGGATATCACAAGCCTGGGCAGCATTTCATTATATTGTGCACAGGGTTGCTATGAACTGAAACCCACTGCAGGGCACCTAAAAATAATAACAACAGGACTTGTGCATCTAACAATGTGCCTAACTATATCTTAAGAGAAAGTCCACTTAGTTTAGAGCAGCAGTTCTGAAACTTTTGGTCGTGACCCCTTGGGAGGACAAACGACCTTGTCACAGGTGTGGTCCAGTTGAAGACTGTAGAAAAATTACAGTTATTAAGTAGCAATGAAAATAATTTTATGACTGTGGGTCACCAAGTCTTGAGGTACAGTCTGAAAAAGTTGTGCAATTCAGAAAGTTGAGAATCACTACTCTAGAGGAAGAAAGAAATCTTAGTAGAGTAGAAGATCAGCAAATGAGATGCAGTCCCCTTAAGATAGATTAGCACAGTGACTGCAACAATGAGCAAAAGCAAAAGAAAACTGTGAACATGTGAGAGAACAGGACAGCATTTCATTATACTGTGCTATGAGCCATACCCACTCATCAGCCTTTAACAACAATAAAAACAGGACACGTGTGTCTAACAATATGCTGAACTAGACCATAGGAGAAACTATTCTTAGTTTAGAGCAGCGGTTCTCAACGTGTGAATAGTGACCACTTTGGTTGTTCTAATTATCCTGTCAAAGGGGTGGTCGGATTCATAACAGTAGCAAAATTACAGGTATGAAATAGCAATAGAGAAAAATTTATTTTGGCACCACCACTACACATTGGGAAGTGTATGGAAGGGTCGTGGATATAGAAGGGTTGAGAACCAAGGTCCTAGAGGAAGACACAAGTACGGTAGAAGGGTATCAAATGAGAGGTAGTCCCGTAAAAGATGGATTACCACAGTAGCTGCAACAATCAGCGCAAGAAAAGAATCACTGTGAGGATAGCACAAGCCTGGGCAGCGTTTCATTATATTGTGCACAGGGTTGCTAGGAACCGAAACCCACTCCAGGGCAACCAAAAAATAATAACAACAGGACTTGAGCATCTAACAATGTGCCTAACTATATCTTAAGAAAAGCTCCAATTAGAGGTCTTGGAGGCTGGCCCCAGCACCATAAATTAAGTGGATTCCTGCCCCTCCCCCGAAAAGAATTTGTTCCAAAGGACGACATTGACTCTGCAGCTCCGGGAGATGAACATATCTGATCAGAGCACACGGGAGCAGATGAAGGGGCAGGAGGAGAGAGTGGAACACAGCCTGGCCCACCAGGCCGTGAGGATGATGTTCCTGAGTAGAGCAGCCAGTCCACAGAGAGAACAACATGGCTGGCCCCACTATGAGAAATGATGCCAATCAGTGACTAAGGGCGATACAGGTGACTGCACCGGAGACACAGTGTGGGAATTGCACCTGATCTGATCCCACCACACCGAGGCAAATCACTGGGGGAGTGCAGCGGAACAGCAAGGGAATGGAATGGCAAGGTCCCCAGGGAATGCTGAAAGTGGACTTTGGGGCCAGGGCGTGGTGCCCCAACAGACTGGACTGGAAAACGCTCCTAAGGGCCAGCAAACGATCCCTGAACTAACTACAAGCTTTTCTCTTGTGAACTGTTTTGTTCTGTTCTTTCTCAGTGGTTTGTTTTTGTTGTTTTGTTGTCTGGTTGTATACTGTTGCTTTGTTTTCCTCTGTCTTGTTTTCGTGCAGGTTAGTGTCTCCACAGGTCTGCCTGAATAGGACAGGCTGGATGAACTATCTGGAGGAAAAACAATGGGACCGACAGTTCCAGGGGGACTTGGGGTGGGGGGGGTAGGGGGGATAAGGAAGTGGTGTTAACAAACACAGGGACAAGGGAAAAACATGGGACCCCAAATGGTAGAGAGGGGGGAGTGGCAGGCCTAGTGGGGAATGATCAAGGGTAAGGTTGCTTAGAGAAGAGGTATACTCTAGCCCAGGTGGCGACGAAGCATGGTAGTAGGGCAGGAGGAAAGTCAAGGGAGATGGAGGAAAGAGCTAGGAGTCAAAGGGCATTCATGGAGGTCTAGACAAAGGCATGTGCATGCAAATATATATAGGGGAATGGGGAAATAGATCTACGTGTCTATATTTATAGGTTAAGTATTAAGGTGGCGGAAGGACCTTGGGCCTCTACTCAAACACTCCCTCAATGCATGAATACCTTCTTTTACTAAATTGGAACTCTATGATGCTCACTCTCCCGACACAACGGCTGGAGCCAAAGTGGGTGAACAAGTAAATGTGGTGAAGAGAGCTGATGGTGCCCGGCTATCAAAAGTGATAGTGTCTGGGGTCTTAAAGGCTTGAAGGTGAACAAGCGGCCATCTAGCTCAGAAGCAAAAAAGCCCACATGGAAGAAGCACACCAGCCAGTGCGATCACGAGGTGCCAAGGGACCAGGTATAAGGCATCATGCAAAAAAAAAAAAAAAAGATATAAGTGTGTGTATGTATGTGTATATGTATATATGTGTATGTATATATGTAGCATATTAAATGAAGGGGGAAGTGCAGAGTGGAGACCCGAGGCCCAAGTGTCGGCCACTGGAGATCCCCTCATAGAGGGGTTTAGGAGAGGAGATGGGTCAGTCAGGGTGCGAGGTAGTACCGATGAAGAACACAGCTTTCCCCCAGATCCTGGATGCTTCCTCCCCCAACTACCATGATCCGAATTCTACCTTGCAGGGCTGGAGAGGGCAGAGGTTGTACACTGGTACATATGAGGGCTGGAGGTACAGGGAATCCAGGGTGGATGACACCTTCAGGACCAAGGGTGTGAGGGACGATGCTGAGAGAGTGTAGGGTGAGTGGGTTGGAAACGAGGAACTGATTACAAGGATCCACATGTGACCTCTTCCCTGGGAGAGGGACAGCAGAGAAGGGGGGGGGGGGAAGGTAAATCCGGATACGGCAAGATATGACAAAATAACGATGTATAAATTACCAAGGGCACATGAGTGAGGGGGGAAAGGGGAGGGAGGGGGAAAAAAAGAGGACCTGATGCAAGGGGCTTAAGTGGAGAGCAAATGCTTTGAGAATGTATGGATGTGCTTTATACAATTGATGTATGTATATGTATGGATTGTGATAAGAGTTGCATGAGTCCCTAATAAAATGTAAAAAAAGAAAAGAGGAGAAAAAAATGATTAGGGCAAAGACTGTACAGATGTGCTTTATACAATTGATGTATGTATATGTATGAACTGTGATAAGAATTGTATGAGCCCCAATAAATTGTTAAAAAAAAAAACAAAAAAGAAAAGGAAAGCTACACTTAGTTGAGAGCAACAGTTCTGAACCTGTGGGTCATGACCCCTTTGGGGGGACAAAAACCCTTTTCACAGGGGTGGTCCAGTTCAAAACTGTAGAAAAATTACAGTTATGGAGTAGCAATGAAAATAATTTTATAACTGTCGGTCACCGATACTTAAGGAACAGTCTGAAAAGGCCATGCAATTCAGAATAAAGAGAACCACTGCTCTAGAGGAAGAAAGAAATCTTAGTAGAGCAGAAGGTCAGCAAATGAGACACAGTCCCCTTAAGATGGATTAGCATAGAGACTGAAACAATGAGTGAAAGCAAAAGAATACTGTGAAGTTGTGAGAGAATGGGACAGCATTTCATTATATTGTGCATAGAGTTGCTATGAGCCAAACGCACTCACCAGCCCTTAACAACAATAAAAAACAGGACACGTGTGTCTCACAATATGCTGAACTAGACCATAAAAGAAAGTACTTTTAGTTTAGAACAGCGGTTTTCAACGTGTGAGTAGTGACCACTTTGGTTGTTCAAATTACCCTGTCAAAGGGGTGGCCGGATTAATAACAGTAGCAAAATTACAGTTATGAAATAGCAATAGAAAAAAATTATGATTTGGGTACCACCACTACACACTGGGAAGTGTTTGGAAGGGTCATGAAAATATGAAGGTTGAGAACCACCGTCCTAGAGGAGGACACAAGTACAGTAAAAGGGCAGCAATAGAGAGGAAGCCTCTAAAATATTGATTAGCACAGTGGCTGCAAGAATGGGCGCAAGCAACAAACCACTGAGAGGATGGCACAGGACAGGGCAGCGTTTCATTATATTGCGCACAGGTTTGCTATGAACTGAATGCCACTCCAGGGCACCTAACAATATAACAATAAGACATTTGCACCTAACAATGTGTCTAAATATATATATAGAAAAACACGACTTAGTTTAGAGCAGCAGTTGAACCTGTGTGTTGTGACCCCTTTGGGGGTACAAATGACCTTCTCACAGTGGTGGCCCAGTTCAAAACTGTAGAATTAAAGTTAAGAAGTAGCAATAAAAATAATTTTATGCCTAGGTTTCACCAATACATGACGAACAGTTGAAAAGGTCGTGGTATTCAAAAGGTTGAGAATCACTACTCTAAAGGAAGAAAGAAATCTTGATAGAGTAGAAGGTCGGCAAACTAGAGGCAGTCCCCAAGAAGATGGATTAGCACAGTGACTGCAACAATAAGCGAGCTGTGAGGATGACAGTGGACTGGACAGCATTTCATGATATTGTGCATAGGGTTGCTATGAGCCAAACCCACTCGACAGCCCTAACAACAGTAAGAACAGTACTCATGCATCTATCAATATGCTGAACTAGATCATAAGAGAAACTACTCTTAGTTTAAAGCAGCAGTTCTCAACCTGTGAGTCATGACCACTTTGTTGGTCGAACAACCCTTTCACGGGGATGGCAGGATTCATAACATTTACAAAATTTCAGTAATGACACAGCAATAGAAAAAATTTTATGATTTGGGGACAACCACTAAACATTAGGGAAGTGTATGGAAGTGTCACGGAAATAAGAAGGTTGAGAACCACTGTCCTAGAGGAAGTCACAAGTACAGTAGAAGGGTAGCAAAAGTGAGGAAGATCCTAAAAGATTGATTAGCACAGTGGCTGCAAAAATGAGTGCAAGCAAAAAAAAACATTGAAAGGATGGTACAAGCCTGTGCAGAATTTCATTCTATTATGTACAGGGTAGCTATGAGCCAAAACGCACTCCAGGGCACCAAAATTAATAACAGTAGGAGCTGAGCGTCCAACAATGTGCCTAACTCTATGTTAAGAAAAACTCCACTTAGTTTAGAGCGGCAGTTCAGAATGTTTGTGTTGCGACCCCTTCGAAGGGACAAAAGACTTTTTCACAGGGGTAGCCTATTTCAAATAGTTATGAAGTTGCAATGAAAATAATTTTATGACTGGGGGGTCAGCAATACATGAGGAACAGTCAGAAAAGGCCATGGCATTCGGAAGGTTGAGAACCACTGTGTTAGAGGAAGAAAGAAATTTTAGTAGAGTAGAAAGTCAGCAAAGGAGGGGCAGTCCCCAAAAGATGGATAAGCACAGGGAGTGCAACAATGAATGAAAGCAAAAGAAAACTGTGAGGATAGCAGGAGACGGGACA
This sequence comes from Tenrec ecaudatus, assembly GCF_050624435.1. Lineage (NCBI taxonomy): Eukaryota > Metazoa > Chordata > Mammalia > Afrosoricida > Tenrecidae > Tenrec > Tenrec ecaudatus. The sequence goes on along the minus strand of NW_027457576.1, from coordinate 53,637 downwards.
GTGTTTCATGATATTGCGCATAGAATTACTGTGAGCCAACTATGAGCCAAACCCAATCGACAGCCCCGAACAACAGTAAGAACAGGACTCGTGTGTGTAATAATATACTGAGCTAGATCATAGGAGAAACTTTCTTAATTTAGAGCAGCGGTTCTCCACCTGTGATTCATGACCGCTTTGGTTGGTCAAACGACCCTTTCACAGGGGTGGCCAGCTTCATAAGACTAGCAAAATTATAGTTATGGAATAACAGTCGAAAAAACTTTATGTTTTGGGACCACCATTACACACTGGGAAATATATGGAAAATTCATATAAGTAGGAAGGTTGAGAAGCACTGTCCTAGAGGAAGACACAAGTACAGTAGAAGGGCAGTTAATGAAGTAGAAATTAACAAAATTTTATCATTGAGTGATCACCGCTACATAAGGAACTGTATAAAACGGTCGTGGCCTTAAGAAGGTTGAGAACCCCTGCCCTACAGGAAGACAGAAATCTTGGTACAGTAGAAAGGTAGCAAAAGGGAGGCAGCCCCAACAAGATGGAATTGCACAGTGGCTGCAGCAAGGAGCACAAGCAAATGAACCACTGTGAGGATGGCAGAGGAGAGGGTAGCCTTTCATTATATTGGTTATAGAGTTGGTATGAGTAACCCACCCACCCCCTGGCAGCACCCAACAACAACAACAAAAGGATTTGTTCTTGTAACAATATGCTGCAGAAGACCTTAAGAAAAACTCCTATTGTCTAGAGCAGCGATTCTCAACCTGTTGGTTGCGACCTCTTTAGGGTGTTGAACGACACTTTCAAAGGTGTGGTTTATTCCAAACAGTAGCAAAAATTACCGTTATGAAGTAGCAATGGAAAACATTTTATGATTGGGTGATTGTCACTACATGAGGGTTGGTATGAAATGGTCGTTGCTTTAGGAAGGTGGAGAACCCCTGCCCTAGAGGAAGACACACATCTTGGTGCTGTAGAAGGGCAGCAAAAGAGTGGCAGCCCCTAGAAGATGGGATAGATCAGTGGCTGCAACAATGAGCGCAAGCAAAGAACCAGTGTGAGGATGGCACAGGACGGGGCAGCGTTTCATTATATTGTGCACAGACTTGCTATGAGCTGAAATACACTGGGCAACACTTAACAGAAGTAACTACAGTACTTGTGCTTCTAACTATAAGCTCGAGTAGATATTAAAAGAATCTCATCTTAGTTTAGAGCAGCAGTTCTCAACCTGTGGGTCGTGACACTTTTGAGGGTGTCAAAAGACCTTTTCACAGTGGTGGCCAAAATCATAACTGTAGCAGAATTATAGTTAAGAAGTAGCATTGAAATGTTTTTATGATTGAGGATTCACCATTACATAAGGAACTGTATGAACGCGTTTTGGCATTAGGAAGGTTGAGGACTACTGCCCTAGGGGAAGACACAAAACATAGTAATGCAGAAGGGCGGTAAATGAGAGGCAGACCCTACAAGACGGAATAGCACAGTGGCTGTATCAATGAGTGACATCAAAGAACCACATTGGGGAAGGCACATGATGTGGCAGCATTTCATTTTATTGTGCATAGAGTTGCCTAGAGTCAAAACCCACTTGATGGCAACTAACAGCAACACAAAAATACTTGAGCTGCTAACAATATGTTGACGTAGAGCTCAAGAGAAACTCTTCTTAGTTTAGAGCAGGGTTCTCAGCCTGTGGATCGCGAACCCTTTTGGGGAGCGAGTGGGTCGAATGACCCTTTCACACGGGTTGCTTGATTCAAAAGAGTAGCAAAATTATAGTTATGAAACAGCAGTGAAAAAAGTTTTATGACTGGGGGTCCACGACTACATTGGGAACTGTATGAAAGGGTCATGGAATTAGGAAGGTTGAGAACCACTGACCAAGAGGAAAACAGAAGTGTTTGTATCGCAGGAGGGCAGCAAAGAGAGGCAGCCCCTATAAGTTGGATTAGCACAGTGGCAGCAACAATGAGAGCAAGCAAAGAACCACAGTGAGGAATGCACAGGACGGGGCAGCGTTTCATTATATTTTCATAGAGTTACTGTGAGCTGAATCCCACTCTATGGCACCTAAATACAATAACAACAGGACGTTTGCTTCTAACAATGTGCTTAAATATATCTAAAGAGAAATTCTTCATAGTTTAGAGCAGCGGTTCTCAACCTGTGGGCTGGGGCCCCGTTGAGGTGAGGAACGACCCTTTCACAGGGGTGGCCCAGTTCATAACAGTAGAAATATTACAGTTATGAAGTAGCAATGAAAATAAATTTATGATTAGGGGGTTCCCACCACATCAGGAATGGTATGAAAGGGTCGTGGAATTAGGAAGGTTGAGAACCACGGCCCTAGAGGAAGACAGAAATCTTGGTAGAGTAGAAATCCAGCAAATGAGAGGCAGACCCCCAAATGATGGATTAGCACAGTGGCTGCAACAATGAGCGCAAGCAAAGAATCACTGTGAGGATGGCACAGGATGGGAAAGGGTTTCATTACATTGTGCATAAAGATGTTGTGAGCCAAAACCCCCTCAATGGTACCTAACAACAACAACAACAGAACTTGTGCATCTACCAATATGCTGAATTATATCTTAAGAGAATCTCCTCTTAGTTTAGAGCAGAGGATCTTCACCTGTGTGTCGCGACCACTTTGGAGGGTGGAATGAAAATTTCACAGGGGTGTCGTGACTCATAACAGTAACAAAATTACAGTTATGAAGGTGCAGCGAAAATAATTTTATGGTTGGGGGTCACCACAAAATGAGAATTGGAATGAGAAGATCATGGCATTAGGAAAGTTGAGAACCACTGCTCTAGAGGAAGATCCAAACCTTGGTACAGAAGGGCAGCAAATGAGAGGCATCCCCAACAAGATGCATTAGCACAGTGGCTGCAACAATGAGCACAAGCAGAGAACCACTGTGAGGAAGGCACAGGACAGGTGGTGTTTCGTTATATTGTGCATAGAGCTGCTATGGGACATACCCACTCGACGGCACCTAACAACAACAACAAATGGACTTGAGCTTCTAACAGTATGGTGAAGTAGACATTAAGAGAAACTCTTCTAAATTTAGAGCAGCAGTTCTCAAAATGTGGGTCGTGACCCCTTTGGGGGTTAACTGAACCTTTTACAGGGTGGCACTATTCATAACAGTAGCAAAACTAGAGTTATGAAGTAGCAAAATACATAATTTTATGATTGAAGGTCTACCACTACATTGGAAACTGTATGAAAGTGTCATGGAATTAGGAAGTTTGAGAAGCACTGTCCAAGAGGAAGACACAAATATTGGTACAGTAGAAGGGCAGCAAAGGAGAGGCAGCCCCTACAACTTGGAATAGCTCAGTGGCAGCAACAATGAGCCCAAGCAAAGAACCACAGTGAGGAATACACAGGATGGGGCAGCGTTTCAGTACATTGTACATAGAGTTGCTGTGAGCCAAAATCCGCTCGACGGCACCTAACAACAGCAATAGCAGGACTGTATGTCTAACAATATACTGAACTACATCTTAAAGAAACACCTCTTAGTTTAGAGCAGAGGTTCTCAACCTGTGGATCAGGACCTCTTTGAGTTTTGAACTACCCATTCACAGTAGTGGGCCTCTCCTTATTAGTAGCAAAATTACAGTTATGAAGTAGCAACGAAAATAATTTTATGAATGGATGTTCACCACAACAGCAGGAACTTCATTATAGTGCCAAGGAATTAGGAAGGTTGAGAACCACTGGTTTAGAGCATAGTAAATTCTGATGAAATACTACGTATTTTAACACATATGAAGTTGGAAAACAAAGGAAATTGGGAGAGGACAGTAGTATAAAATTCCTATGAGTCAGAATTTCTCTACATCATAGAGTAGCAAAGACAATGAGAAGAAATGATGAAGTCAAAAAGCTGAAGAGAAAATTCCATAGGACACGTGGCAACAGCTTTATGCTCTCGTTAGCCCCTTGGGGCCTCCTTATCTTTTGTTGGTTTCCTTAACCCCATCCCCAACCACTGTGAATAGACTTCATTAAACTCTCTTTAATTAAAACTTCTGCATGGCTTGTGTTCTGCTGGACTCCTAACAGATCATTTAATTTTCTTGATTGCAATTCATCCCTAGCATACAGAAATTTTTCAAGAGTTTGTTTTTAGTTTGGTTTTCATCACAATAGCATTTCCTTCCAGATTTGTTTTCCCTTGAAACATGATCAATAGTTCTTTCCTCTCCAATGAAATCTAAGTGCTACACTGCCTTACTGCCTATGAAGTTCATGTGTGTCCTACATGGGTATCACAACCATTCCCTAGACCAGTGGTTGTCAACCTTCTTAATGCCATGACCCTTTCATACAGTTCCTCAGGTCGTGTTGACCCCTGATCATAAAATTATTTCATTGGTAATTCATCACTGCAATTTTGCTACTGTGATGAATCAGGCAACCCCTGTGAAAGTGTCATTCGATCCCCTAAGAAGTCGTGAGCCACAGGTTGAGATCCACCACCCTAGACCAACGTATGGCCCGAGGGCTGTATATGGCCCCACAAATCATCAATACTTGCCAGCACCACATATCTGATCAAAGAGAAACATTTGTAGCCATCACCTTAGGGGTGAGTTCATTAAATATTTGACTTGTATTTCCCCATGAATGATATTATAAATCACAACATGACCCTTGGCAGAAAAACAGATTTCCAGCTCCTGCTCTAGACCAAAGTTTCCCAAAGTTATTCTGCCTACTGCACTCTTTTCAGAAAAAGAAATTACTCAGCCCAGCCCACCCCCCCCTACCACCCCCGGCAATGAAAGAATTCTGTACCATAGCCCACCATCCAGGATAAAATGTAGATCTCTGCTTTGTAGATCCCTGGGTTTTTCTGTGCCCAGCAGGTGGGTGGTGTCACCCACTGTGGGAAATGAGACTCTAGGTAAATCAGGTGTGCTTTCACTCTCTCTGCAAGAATTTCAGTTGAGGAGCAAGATCTGTCTTGAAAGAAGTGCATCCAGAATGCTCCTTAGAGGCAAGAATGGCTAGACTTCGTCTCACATACTTGGACATCAGCAGTTATCAGGAGTGACATCATGGAAAAGGCCATCATGCTTGGTAAAGGGGCTCCAAAAAGAGGAAGGCCCTCACCAAGAAGGATGGACACAGTTTCTGCAACAATAATCTAAAACATTCTTGGCCTTGACACAACTCCTCAGCCCTGACACTGTGGAGCGTGCCAAAGCCACTCTCTTGGACACCCACTTGACTGCTACCTGGGAACTCTCCCTGGAGCATTTGGGGACAAAGGAGAGGAAACATGCCTGCAGTATAATTAACACTGTAACAACTTGTTTCCCCCTTGGATAATGACACCATTCGCTGCTTCAATTATGCATGAAATGTAAATTACATGACTCAGAGATGTCATGTCTGAGCAGCCATGATGCTAAGTTATGAGGCTCTCCATCAAGCAGCCTCTCCACAACGAACAGGTCCTAAGGAACCCAAGCCCCGAGGCTTACAGCTGAGACCGAGATCCTGTGATCTTTGAGTGTGCCTGCTTCACAGAGCCCCCAAGGGAGAATATTTCTGGGTGGCCCAGGATGCCAGGCAGGAATATTCCAGCCATCTGCTTTCATCACCCTGGACCTCCCATTTTCTTTAAAGGTAGTCAAACCCTGGACAGAACTCTTTCCTTCCCTATCCCTCAGAAAAGAAGGGAAAAAGGGGCAGTGGCCGTATTTGTGGTAATAACCTTCTTGCTGAGGAGCTTTGGTGATGCTGTGGGTTAAGCATCCCACTACTAATCACAAGGCAAGCAGTTCAAACCTACTAGCTGCTCTGAGAGGGAGAAAGATGAGGCCGTCTGACAATGGACAAATGTATAGTGTCAGAAACCCACATGGGCAGTTCTACTCTTTCCTCTAGCGTTGCTATGCATCTGAATTGGCTGGATTCACCAGAAGTAGGTTTTGCTTCTTGAGAGTGTATGTGTGTATGTGTGTGTACATGCGTGTGCACACCTGTATGTGTGTGTGTCTGCATTGTCATTTGTGTGGTTTGGAAGCCCAGAGAAGGCAGCTCGAGGCTGCATTGGAAACAGGTCGACAAATCCGGTTGAGAAGAGAGAATGGTGAGATCCTTGAAGAGGCAGATGCAAACTCGTTCCCCAGATTCCTTCCATATCCATCCTGCCACCCATTCATTACTCAGTCTGGCTCAAAGTACTCTGTATTCTCCCCTTGGCCAGCCCCACACAGCTTCCTACCCCTTCTCACCACTAGCTCTCTGGATACGACTCTAAATCAGCTAGAGATACCCACTGATTGATGAGCTACTGAAAGGTTGGATCAGCCACCCTTCTTTGTGGCCCATGAAAGAACTTTCCAAAACCTTGTGTAACAAGCAGGTACACGTGATTTTAGAGAATAGGCATAGGCTAATTTGTATGTTTCCACCTTGAGAAGGGCAAACATCACGATGTACAATTAATAGGTGACCACAAGCATGTCACTTTTGTGGTCATTACACATCTCCTTTGGGGGACCCATTTGTCCTTCTCCTAGCACCCTGATCCCTGGTCCCATGCCTAGACAAGAATGGGACATCCTTGTGCTCAATCAGGAACTGCCAGGTGGAATCAGAGTCATTTCCCACTCTGTGGAGCCTCTGTGAGGACAGGGAGTTTGGAAACACAGCCTAATCTGCAGGAGACATTTAGGAAAGTATCACATATTTACCCCCAAAGACAGCTGTACAAATCCCACAACCACCCTTCAAGTACCTTGCCACTGAGCAGAGCTAAAACCAGAAGGGCCAAAACCCACATATGGGTACAAGAAACCTCTGGAAGGTGTCCCTGTGGAGGGCCGGGGAAGGGGGAGCGTGGATTTGAGGAGGCTCAGGCAGGCAAAGAGCCAGAATTCCTGTCTATAAACCCTTCAGACCAGACACAACCCGAGGAAGTTGAACTCTCTCTTTGTCTCTCTGCCTAACCACCCACCTCCCACCCAGTCCAGGAGATTCTTTGAACAGGGTCCACAGGGCCACAGGTGACAGCTGTCAGCTCCTGTTACTACCCAGGCTTGGGAAACCTCCCCCATTCTGGAAATCCAAATATTTTCTTAGAATTTGATCAAGGCCCAGGTCGAGCCTTCCCTCCCCCTTTTCTCACAGAGGCACTTGGTCAGAATGGCAAATAGCGCTCAACTGTGCCATTCACTCCACCTCTTTATTCCCTGTTCCCTTCGAACCATCTGCTGCAAAAAATCACAAAACTGCCAGATGGAGGGCAGGGCGGTGTTTCCTTTTCAGTCTTCCCTCTCATCTTTCTCTGGTCGCATCATCATTCCAGGTACAGCAAACTCATTACTGTCCAGTCAATTCCAACTCATGGAGACCCTATGTAAGTTTTCCAAGGTTGTACTACATTACTGGAATAGACAGCCTCCTCATTTTCCCTTGAAGCAGCTGGTGGGTTTGAACTGTCAACCTTTCAGTTAGCAGTTCAACATTTACATGATGGTGCCTTCAGAGTGGTGTGTCATAGTCTCCAGACACCGTAGGAAAGAATCATTGTTCTGGCTTACTTTCATAAGGTGGGATTCTAGGTAGACAGGTATGAGGTAGGTGTAAGTAGAAATCTACTTGATGGCAACAATCAACAACATTGATGTTATTGTTTCGGGCTGGGGAACTGAGGCCTATGAGGCAAAGAGCTAAGTAACAGCTACATCAGGTTTGTTAGGCACTTCGTCGTTGAGCTCTGTTCTAGATACTGGTTATACAGGTAGAAGGAAGGAGGCATATCTGTTCCTGGAGTTGAGAGATGCGAGGGGTTAGAAACCTTCCTGTCCTGTTAGTAGTGGGTGTAGACATTTCTTCTGCTGTTAGATGTCATTGAGTCAGTTCCAACTCCTAGCCACCCTATGGACAATAGAATGAAACACCACCCAGTCCTGCACCATCCTCTCAATAGTTGTTATGTTTCAGCCCCTTGTTGCAGCCACTATGGCAATCCATTTACTGAAGGTCTTCCTCATTTTCGCTGATCTCTCTTCACCAAGCAGGACGTCCTTCCTCCTCCAAGGCCTGGTCTCTCCCTAACAGTATGTCCAAGGTATGTGAGGGGAAGTCTCAGCATCCTTGCTTCTAAGGAGTATTCTGGCTGTACTTCTAAGCTACAGTTGTTTGTTCTTTTGGTAGCTCATAGTACTTTCAATATTCTTCACCAGCCTCCCAATTCAAATGCATTGATTCTTCTTTGATCTTCCTTTTCAATGTCCAACTTTCACGTGCATAGGCCATTGAAAATATGACTATAAGATGGCTTTAGTCAGGTGCACCGTAATCTTCAATGTAACCTTCTTGCTCTTCAACACTTTGAAGAATACTTTTGAAAGAGTTATCTGGCAGAGTCGTGCGGCCCCTTTAAGGGTGAGGAGGCGGGGCACACAGGCAGAGGCATGTGGCCCCATAAAGGCTTGGCCTACTTGGAAGCAGCTGGATCCACAGGTGAGGAAAAGGCAGGTGACCAGCCAGCACTTTTTGTGGAGGCCAAGGGCTCAGGAGCTGAGCAGGCAAAACTCTGAGCATTGTGCAAGCCAGTCCCCTAGATGAGCCGCCACCATGGACCAGAACAACCTGATGGACAAGACCTAGGACTTCGTTGACCAGGTGAGGCCTGTGTGGCCTCCCCAACCCCACCCAGATTCCTGCCCATCTGGGCCTTGCCACCATGATCCCACCCCAGGTCTGAGGCCCACATCTGAGGCCCACCTAGTGCATGGCATGCCACAAAAAACCCGCCCTACCCTGCCCACTAACTGGGGACCTCAGTCTAGGCCTCTTGCCCCCAAATGGGGCCAGCTCACCACCAAAACCCTGTCCTGGGCCCACTGCCCACCAGGGACCCTGCATCAGGCTCCTTGCCAACCCGGGGCCTAGCCCAGGGTCACCATGAGTCAGAATCAACTCTCTTGTGCCTGTTTTGGTTTGGAGAGAGGAGCTATTAGAGGCTGTGGGGTATAATGTTGAATCCAAGACAAGGAAGGATTTCTACTGCTATAAAGATTTAGTGTCAGAAACCCACAAAGACAGTTCTACCCTGTCCTACATGGTCGCTGACTTGGCTTCAACTGGATGGCACTAAGATAGCAACTATCTGCTGAAAGGTTACCATGTGGCAGGGCTGGTGCCAAGTATGTTATGCTAATGATATTTACAGAAGACAGAGGCCCCACTTATGATTAATGTCTCTGCTGTTAGAACACTCCATTGTCCTGTCTTGGCTCTATCTCCTTCTAGCTCTAAGACCTTAGACAAATAATTGAGCCCCTCTTGTGCTGCTGTGTATAGAAGGGAAGTGAAAAATCGTTCTTAGATTGTGTGTTCGAGGTTGAAATTGAATGCATCAATAGATAGAGAGACCTTATTGCTGTTGTTAGTCGCCCACAAATCAAATTTGACTCCTTGTGACATTAGGTCTTACAGGACAAATTATTGCCAGATCCTACGCAATCTTCCTGCCCATTGACAGGTTTGGGGCCTTTGTTGCAGTTATTGTGCGAGTCCGTGTCATGAAGAGTTTCCCCCGATCCACTAATTTACCACACATGCTGTCCTCTTTTCGCAATTCGTCTCTCTTAACGACATGTCCAAAACCAGCATGACAAAATTTTGCCATCCTCTCTTCTAGGAACATTCTTGGAAGAATGGCAGTCCCCAAAAAGGTGGATTAGCACAGTGGCTGTAACAATGAGCGCTAGCAAAAGAACCACTGTGCATATGGTAGAGCACAGGACAGCATTTGATTATATTGTTCATAGAATTGCTATGAGCCAAACCCACTCAATGGCCCTAACAACAATAACAACAGGACTCATGCATCTAAAAATATGCTGCACTAGACCTTAAGAGAAACTCCTCTTAGTCTAGAGCAGTGGTTCTCAAACTGTGGGTCACAACCCATTTTGGGAGACAAACAACCCTTTCACAGTGGTGACCCGTTCATTACTGTAGAAAAATTAGAGTCATGATGTAGCAATAGAAATAATTTTATGATTTGGTAGTCTCCAATATATGAGGACCGGTATGAAAGGGTCATGGCATTAGCAAAGTGAGAACCACTGCCCTAGAGGAAGACAGAAACCTTGGTAGAGAAGAGGGCAGCAAATTTGAGGCAGTCCCCAAAAAGGTGGATTAGCGCAGTGGCTGCAACAATGAGCACTAGCAAAAGAACCACTGTGAGGATGGCAGAGGACAGGTCAGCATTTCATTATATTATGCACTGAGTTACTATGATCCAAACCCACTCGACGACCCCTAAGAAAAATAACATCAGCACTCGTGTATCCAACATAATGCTTAACTAGTCATTAAGAGAATCTCCTCTTATTTAGAGCAGCGGTTCTCAACCTGTGAGTCGTGATCACTTTGGGTGGTGTAACGACCCTTTCACAAGGATGGCCCGATTCATAACAGTAGCAAAATTACAGTTATGAAATAGCAATGGAAAAATTTCATAATTTGAGGACTATCACTACATTGGGAACTTATGAAAGGGATGTGGAAATAAGAATGTTCAGAACAACTCTCCTAGAGGAAGACACAAGTACAGTAGAAGGGCAACAAAAGAGAGGCAGCTCCTATAAAATTGATTAACACAGTGGCTGAAGCAATGAGTGCAAGCAAAGAACCACTGTGAAGATGGCACAGGATGGGACAGTATTTCATTACATTGTACATAGTATTCCGATGAGTCCAAAACCACTTGAAGGCACCTAACAACAAAAACAGGACTTCTGCTTCTCAAATGTGCATAACTATATTTTGAAAGAAACAAATCTCCGTTTAGAACAACGGTTCTCAACCTCTAGGTCATGAACCCTTTTGAGGGTTGAATGACACTTTCACAGGGATGGCCCATTCATAACTGTAGCAAAATTAGATTTATGAAGTAGTAATGAAAATAACGTAATGATCAGGTGATCACGACTACTTGAGGAATGCTATTAAAGGGTTGTGGCATTAGGAAGGTTGAGAACTACTGCCTTAGAGAAAAGTACAAATCTTGGTACGGAAGAAGGGCAACAAGGGAGAGGCAGCCCCCAGAAAGATGGATCAGCACAGTGGCTGCAGCAATGAGTGCAACACAGAACCACTGTGGGGATGGTACAGGACGGGGAAGCATTTCATTATATAGTGAATAGAGTTGCTATGAGACAAAACCCAAGATAGTACCTAATGACAATAACAATAGGATTTGTTTTTCTAACAATATGCTGAAGAAGATGTTAAGAGAAACTCCTCTTAGTTTAGAGCAAGGGTTCTCAACAGTGGGCTGCGAACCATTTTAAGGGAGAAAAATGACCCTTTTACAGGAGTGGCCCAATTCATAACAGTAGCTAAATTACCATTATGAACTAGCAACAAAAATAATTTTATAGTCGGACATTGACTACTACGTAAGGAATTGTGTGAAGGGGCATGGCATTAGGAAGGTTGAGAACCACTGCCCTAGTGGAAGGCAGAAATTTTGGAAGAGTAGAAAGTCAGCAAAAGAGAGGCAGCTCCGAACAAGGCGAAATAGGACAGTGGCTGCAACAGTGAGGGTGAGCCAAAGATCCACTGTCAGGATGTCACAGGCCTGTGCAGCATTTCATTACATTGTGCAGAGAGTTGCTCTGATAAGAAACCCACTCGAAGGCACCTAAAAAGAATAACAGGACTTGTGTGTCTAACAGTCTGTCTACCTATATCTTAAGAAAAATTCTGCTTAGTTTATTGAACCAGTTCTTAACCAGTGGGTCACAAACCTTTTGGGGGGACAAACAACCTTTTCACAGCGGGGGCCCAGTTCATAACAGTCGCAAAATTACAGTTATGAGGTACCGATGAAAATAGTTTTATGATTGGGGGGTCACCAATACATGAGGAACGGTATGACAAGGCTGTGGCATTAGGAAGGTTGAGAACCACTGCCCTAGAGGAAGACAGAAATCTTGGTACAGTAGAAGGGCAGTAACGAAAGGCAGTCCCCAAAAAGATGGATTAGCACAGTGTCTGCAACAAGAAGCCCTAACAAAGGAAGCACTGTGAGATTGGCAGAGGACGGGACAGCGTTTCATGATATTGTGCATAGAGTTGCTATGAGCCAGATCCTTACGACAGCCCCTAACAACAATAAGAACAGGACTAGTGCATCTAACAATATGCTGAACTAGAACTAAAGACAACTCCACTTAGTTGAGAGCAGTGGTTTTCAACCTGTGACTCGCGACCTTTTTGGTTGGTCGAAAGACACTTTCACAGGGATGGCAGGATTCATAGCAGTAGCAAAATTACAGTTACGAACTAGCAAGGGAAAAATATGATTGGGGTACCACCACTACACTTTGGGAAGTGTGTGAAAGGCTTGTGGAATTAAGAAGTTTGAGAATCACTGTCCTAGAGGAAGACACCAGTACAGTAGAAGGAGAGCAATAGAGAGGGAGCCTCTACAAGATTGATTGGCACGGTGGCTGGGACAATGAGGGCAAGCAAAGAACCACTGTGAGGATGGCTCAGGATGGGACAGTGTTTCATTATGTTGTGCATAGAGTTGCTAGGAGTCACAAACCAGTCGACGACACTTAACAAAAACAAAAACAGGATTTGTGCTTAGCAAAATGTGCTGAACTACATCTTGAAAGAAACAAATCTTACTTTAGAACAGCGATTTTCAAGCTCTGGGTCACAAACCCTTTTGAGGGAGAACGACACTCTTACAGGGGGGTGGGCATTCATAACAGCAGCAAAGTTAGATTTATTAGGTAGCAGTGAAAATAATTTTATGACTGGGCGGTCACCACTACATTCGGATCGGTATTAAATGGTTGAGACATTAGGAAGGTTGAGAATCACTGCCCTAGAGAAAGACATAAATCTTGGTACACTAGAAGGGCAGCAAAAGAGAGGCAGTCCCCTGAAATATGGCTTAGCACTGTGGCTGCAACAATGAGTGCAAGCAAAGAACCACTGTGAGGATGGCACAGGAAGGGGCAGGGGTTCATAATATTGTGCCTAGAGTTGATAAGGGCCAAAAACCACTCAACAGCTACTAACAACATTAACAAGAGGACTCGTGCATCTAACAATATACTGAACTAGACCTTAAGAAAAACTGCTCTTAATTTTTTTTATCAAAAGAGATAGTGTCTGGGGTCTTAAAAGCTTGAAGGTGAACAAGCGGCCATCTAGCTCAGAAGCAACAAAGCCCACATGGAAGAAGCACACCAGCCTGTGCGATCATGAGGTGACAAAGGGATCGGGTATAAGGCATCATCATCAAAAAAAAATCTTACCATAGTGAATGAAGGGGAAAGTGCAGAGTGGAGACCCAAAGCCCATTTGTTGGCCACTGGATATCCCCTCACAGAGGGGTCTAGGGGAGGAGATGAGTCAGTCAGGGTGCGACGTAGCACCGATGAGAATACAGCTTTCCTCCAGTTCCTAAAGGCGTCCTCTCCCTCCCCCTTCCCCCCTCCCACTACCATGATCCGAATTCTACCTTGCAAGTCTGGATAGAGCAGAGGTTGTACACTGGTGCATATAAGAGCTGGAGGCACAGGGAATCCAGGGTGGATGATGCCTTCAGGACCAGGGGTGTGAGTGGCGATACTGGGAGAGTAGAGGGTGAGTGGGTTGGAAAGGGGGGACTGATTACAAGGATCTACATGTGACCTCCTCCCTGGGACAACAGAAAAGGGGGTGAAGGGAGATGCTGGATAGGGCAAGATATGACAAAATAATAATTTATAAATTATCAAAGGCTCATGAGGGAGTGGGTAGCAAGGAGGGAGGGAAAAAAGAGGACCTGATGGAAAGGGATTAAGAAGAGAGCAAATGCTTCGAAAATGATTAGGGCAGGGAATGTACAGATGTGCTTTATACAATTGATGTATGTATATGTATGGCTTGTGATAAGAGTTGTATGAGCCCCTAATAAAATATTTTTTAAATCATTTTATTGGGCTTCATACAACTCTTATCACAATCCATACATACATCAATTGTTTAAAGCACACTTATACATTAGTTGCCCTCCTCATTCTCAACATCCGATTTCTGCTTGGGTTCCTAGAATCAGCTCCTCATTTCCCTTTTTCTCCTGCCCCTCCTTCCCTGCTTCCCCCTCCCACATGAGCACTTAATGATATATGTTATTATTTTATCTTATCTTACTCTGCCCAGAGTCTCCTTACACTCACTTGTCTGTTACCCATCCCCCAGAGAGGAGATTATATATAGATCCTTGTGATCGGTTCTCCCTTCCGATCCCCGCTTTTCTCCGGGTATCGCCACTCTCCCTGCTGGTCCGGAGGGGTTCATCTGTCCTGGATTCCCTCTGTTTCTAGTTCTCATCTGTACTGCTGTGCATCCTCTGGTATAACCAGGTTTGCGAGGTAGAACTGGGATGATGATAGGGGGTGGGGGGGTGCCGCGTTTAAGAGCAACAGGAAGGTTGTCAATTTCTCCACTTAATTTAGAACAGCGGTTCTCAAACTGTGAGTTGGTACATCTTTGGGGGGGGGGTCGAATGAATCTCTCATAGGGGTGGAACTGTTCATAACAGTAGCAAAATTACAGTTACAAAGTAGCAACGAAAAGTTTATGGGTGTGGGTCACAACTATATGAGGGACGGTATGAAGGGGCCGTGGCATTAGTAAGGATGAGCGCCATAGCCATAGAGGAAGACAGAAATCTTAGTACAGTAGGGCAGCAAAAGAGAGGCAGCCCCAATCAGATGGATTAACATAGTACCTGGAAAAATAAGCACCAGCAAATACCACTGTGAGGATGGCAGAGGAGGGGGCATCCTTTCATTATAGTGGGCATGTAGTTGCTATGAGTCAAAACCGACTCGACAGCACCGGAAAAAAAATCCATATTATTGTACTTCTAACAATATGCTGAGGAAGACATTAAGAAAAACTCCTGTTATTTTAGAGCAGCGGTTCTCAACCTGTGAGTCTTGACCACTTTGGTTGGTCTAATGACCTTTTCACAGGGATGGCCTGATTCATAACAGTAGCAAAATTAGAGTTATGAAACAGCAATAAAAATAATTTTATGATTGGGGTATCACCACTACATGGGGAACGGTATTAAATTGACGTGGCATTAGGAAGTTGAGAACCACTGCCCTAGAGGAAGGCAGAAATTTTGGTACTGTAGAAGGGCAGCAAAATAGAGGCATCCCCTACAAGATGAATTAGCAAAGTAGCTGCAACAATGAGCGCAAGCAAAGAACCACTGTGAGGATGGGACAAGCCTAGGCAGCGTTACATTACATTTTGCAGAGTGTTGCTCTGATCAGAAACCCACTCGAGGCACCTAAAAAGAATAACAACAGGACTTGTGCATCTAAAAATGTGCCTAATGATATCTTAAGAAAAACGCCTATTAATTTAGAGCAGCAGTTCTCAACCTGTGGGTCGCAAGCCTTTTGGTGGGACAAACAACCTTTTCACAGTGGGGGCCCAGTTCATAACAGTAGCAAAATTACAGTTATGAAGTAGCAATGAAAATAATTTTATGACTGGGGGTCACCTATACATGAGGAATGGTATGACAAGGGCGTGGCATTAGGAAGGTTGAGAACCACTGCCCTAGAGGAAGACAGAAATCTTGATAGAGTAGAAGAGCACCAAATGAAAGGCAGTCCCCAAAAAGATGGATTAGCACAGTGTCTGCAACAAGGAGCCCTAGCAAAAGAACCACTGTGAGGATGGCAGAGGACGGGACAGTGTTTCATGATATTGTGCATAGAGTTGCTATGAGCCAGACCCATTCGACAGCCCCTAAAAATAAGAAGATCAGGACTTGTGCGTCTAACATTATGCTGAACTAGACCTTAAGAGAAACTCTACTTAGTTGAGAATAGCTCTTCTCAACCTGTGATTCGTGACCACTTTGGTTGGTAGAAAGATGCTTTCAAAGGGGTGCCTGGATTGATAGCAGTATCAAAATTACAGTTATGAAATAGCAAGGGAAAAATTATGATTGGGGTACCATCACTATACATTGGGAAGTATATGAAAGTATTGTGGAATAAGGAAGGTTGAGAATCACTGTCCTAGAGGAAGACAAAATTACAGTAGAAGGAGAGCAAAACAGAGGAAGCCGCTACAAGGAAGGTTGAGAATCATTGCCCTACAAGAAGACAGAAATCTTGGTAGAGTAGAAGGGCAGAAACGAGAGGCTGTCCCCAAAAAGGCGGATTAGCACAGTGGCTGCAACAATGAGCGCTAGCAAAAGAACCACTGTGAGGATGGCAGAGAACGGAGCAGTGTTTCATTATATTGTGCATAGATTTGCTCTGACCCAAACCCACTTGACGGCACCTAACAACAATAACAACAGGACTCGTGAATCTAACAATATAATTAACTAAATCTTAAGAGAAATTCCTCTTAGTTTAGAGCATCGACTCTCAACTTGTTAGTTGTGACCCCTTTGGGGGTGTGTGTCAAATGACCATTTCATAGAAGTGGCCTGATTCATAAGAGTAGAAAAATTATAGTTATGAAGGAGTAACAAAAATAATTTTATGATTGTGGGGTCACCACTACATAAGGAACTGTGTGTAGGGATCGTGGCATTAGGAAGGTAGAGAACCACAACCCTAGAGGAAGACAGAAATCTTGGTACAGCAGAGAGCAGCAAAAGAGGGGCAGCCCAATAAGACGGATTAGCATAGTGGCTGTAATAATAAGCACCACCAAATACCATTGTGAGGATGGCAGAGGACGGGGCAGCCTTTCATTATATTGCACATACAGTTGCTATATGTCAAAATCGACTCAACAGCATCTAACAAAAACAACAGGATTGTGCTTCTAACAATATTCTGAGGAAGACATTAAGAGAAATTTCTATTATTTTAGAGCAGCGGTTCCGAAACTTCTGGGTTGTGGCCTCTTTGGGGGAGGGTCTAACGACCCTTTCCCAAGTGTGGCGTGATTCATAATAGCAGCAACATTACAGTTATGCAACACCAATTAAAATAATTTTATGATTGCAGGATCACCACTACATGGGGGATGCTATAAAAGGGACATGGCATTAGAAGGTTGAGAACCGCAGCCCTGGAGGAAGGCAGAAATGTTGGTACAGTACAAGGGCAGCAAAAGAGAGGCAGCCCCTACAAGATGGATTAGCAAAATAGCTGCTACAATGAGCGCAAGCAAAGAACCACTGCGAGGATGGCACAGGCCTGGGCAGCATTACATTACATTTTGCAGAGAGTTGCTGTGAGCCAACCCCACTCATCAGCCCCTGACAATAATAAGAACAGGGCTCGTGTGCCTAACAATATGCTGAACTAAACTGTAAAAGAATCTACTCTTATTTTAGAGCAGCAGTTCTCAACCTGTGAGTCTTGACCACTTTGGTGGCCAGATTCATAACAGTAGCAAAATGACAGTTACGAAATAGCCAGGGGGAAAATTTATGATTGGGGTACCACCACTGCATAATGGGAAATATATGAAAGGGTTGTGGAAATATGAAGGTTGAAGAAACTCTTCTAGAGGAACACACAAGTACAGTAGAAGGGCAGCAAAACAGAGGCAGCCTAGAAGACTGATTAGCACAGTGGCTGCAACAATGAACGCAAGCAAAGAACCACTGTGAGGATGGCACAAGAGGGGGCAGCATTTCATGATATTGTGCACACAGTTGCTATGAATCAAAAACCATTCGATGGCACCTAACAACAACAAAAACAGGACTTGTGCTTCTGAAAATGTGCTAAAATACATCTTAAAAGAACAAATCTTCGTTTAGAACAGTAGTTTTCAAACTCTGGGTCATGAACCCATTTTGGGGTCTAACGACACTTTAACAGGTATGACCTGTTCATAACAATAGCAAAATTAGATTTATGAAGTACCAATGAAAATATATGTTATGATTGGGCGGTCACCACTACATGAGGAAAGGTATTAAAGGGTTGTGGCATTGGGATGTTTGAGAACCACTGCCCTAGAGGAAGACACAAAAATTGGTAAAGGAAAGTGGCAGCAAAATAGAGGCAGCCCTCAGAAAGATGGATTAGCACAGAGGCTGCAACAAGGAGGACAACAAAGAACCACTGTGAGGATGGCACAAGGGGGTGGGGGGGGAGTCTTTCATTATATTGTACGTAGAGTTACTATGAGCAAACACCCACTCTATGGCACCTAACAACAATAACAACAGGATTTCTGCTTTTAACAATATGTTGAAGAAGAGCTTAAGAGAAACTCCTCAAGTCAAGGGAGATGGAGGAAAGAGCTAGGAGTCAAAGGGCATTCATGGAGGTCTAGACAAAGACATGTACATGCAAATATATATAGGAGGATGGGGAAATAGATCTATGTGTCTATATTTATAGGTCAAGTATTAAGGTGGCGGAAGGACCTTGGGCCTCTACTCAAACACTCCCTCAATGCATGAATACCTTCTTTTACTAAATTGGAACTCTATGATGCTCACTCTCCCGACACAACGGCTGGAGCCAAAGTGGGTGAACAAGTAAATGTGGTGAAGAAAGCTGATGGTGCCTGGCTATCAAAAGAGATAGTGACTGGGGTCTTAAAGGCTTGAAGATAAACAAGCGGCCATCTAGCTCAGAAGCAACAAAGTCCACATGGAAGAACGGAAGAACACACCAGCCTGTGTGATCGAGTGGTCCCAAAGGGATCAATTACCAGGCACCAAAGAACAAAAAATCATACCATTGACTGCACACCTCCATGATAGGATCGCTGAAGACAAATGGGTGCATAATCAAATGTGGTGAAGAAAGCTGATGGTGCCCGGCTATCAAAAGAGATAGTGTGTGGGGTCTTAAAGGCTTGAAGGTGAACAAGCGGCCATCTAGCTCAGAAGCAAATAAGCCCACATGGAAGAAGCACACCGGTCAGTGCAATCACGAGGTGCCCAAGGGACCAGGTATAAGGCATCATGCAAAAAAAAAAAAAGATATAAGTGTGTGTATGTATGTGTATATATGTGTATATGTATATATGTATGTGTGTATGTGTATATATGTATATATCATATTAAATGAAGGGGGAAGTGCAGAGTGGAGACCCAAGGCCCAAGTGTCGACCAATGGAGATCCCCTCATAGAGGGGTTTAGGAGAGGAGATGGGTTAATTAGGGTGTGAGGTAGTATCGATGAAGAACACAGCTTTCCCCCAGATCCTGGATGCTTCCTCCCCCCAACTACCATGATCCGAATTCTACCTTGCAGGGCTGGATAGGACAGAGGCTGTACACTGGTGCATATGAGGGTTGGAGGTACAGGGAATCCAGGGTGGATGATACCTTCAGGACCAAGGGTGTGAGGGACGATGCTGGGAGAGTGGAGGATGAATGGGTTGGAAAGGGGGAACTGATTACAAGGATCCACATGTGACCTCTTCCCTGGGAGAGGGACAGCAGAGAAGGGGGGAAGGGAGACTCCAGATAGGGCAAGATATGACAAAATAACGATGTATAAATTACCAAGGGCATATGGGGGAGGGAGGAATGGGGAGGGAGGGGGAAAAAAAAGAGGACCTGATGCAAGGGGCTTGAGTGGAGAGCAAATGCCTTGAGAATGATTGGGGCAGGGAATGTATGGATGTGCTTTATACAATTGATGTATGTATATGTATGGATTGTGGTAAGAGTTGTATGAGTCCCTAATAAAATGTAAAAGAAGAAAAGAGAAAAAAATGATTAGGGCAAGGACTGTGCGTATGTGCTTTATACAATTGATGTATGTATATGTATGAACTGTGAAAAGAATTGTATGAGCCCCAAAAATTGTTAAAATAAACCAAAAAAAAGAGAAACTCCTCTTAGTTTAGAGCAGCAGTTCTCAACCAGTGGATTGCCACCCCTTTTTTGGGGGGTGGGGGGCGAATGACCCCTTCACAAGGGTGGCCTGATTCATACCAGTAGCAAAAATAATTATGAAATAGCAACAAAAATAATTTTCTACTTGGATATTCACGACTACATTAGGAATTGCATAGAAGAGACATGGCATTAGGAAGGTTGAGAACCACTGCCCTAGAGGAAGACACAAGTTTTGGTAGAGTAGAAGGGCAACAAATGAGAGGCACCTCCCAAAAAGAAGGAAATGCACAATGGCTGAAACAGTGAGGGTAAATCAAAGATCCACTGTCAAGATGGCACATGAAGGGGCAGTGTTTCATTATATTGTGCATAGTGTAGCTATGAGTCAAACCCACACAACACAAACCAACAAAAAAACAACAGGACTTGTGCTTCTAACAATGTGCTGAAGTAGACCTTAAGAAAAACTTCTCTTAATTTATAGCAGCGTTTCTCAACCTGTGGGTTGCGACCACTTTCAGGAGACAAACAACCCTCTCACAGTGGCGGTCCGTTCATTATAGTAGAAAAAATAGATTTATGAAGTAGCATTGAAAATAATTTTATGATTTGGCAGTCAGCATTATATGAGGAACATTATGAAATGGTCATGGCATTACCAAGGTTGAGAACCACTGCCTTAGAAGAAGACAGAAATCTTGTTAGAGTAGAAGGGCAGCAAATGAGAGGCAGACCCTCAAAACGGTGGATTAGCACAGTGGTGGCAACAATGAGTGCTAGCAAAAGAACCACTGAGAGGATGGCAGAGGACAAGACAGGATTTCATTATATTGTGCATAGAATTGCTATGAGCCAAACACACTCAACGGCCACTGACAACAATAATAAGAGGACTCGTGCATCTCTCTATATGCTGAACTAGACCTTAAGAGAAACTCCTTTTAGTTTAGAACAGCGGTTCTCAACGTGTGAGTCACAACCACTTTGGGTCGTTCAATGACCCTTTAACAGGAATGGGCCAATTCATAACAGTAGCAAAATTACAGTTATGAAATAGCAATGGAAATAATTTTAGATTCGGGGACGATAACTACATTGGGAATTGTATGAAAGGGACGTGGAAATAGGAAGGTTGAGAACCACTGTCCTAGAGGAAGACAAGTGTACAGTAGAAGGGTAGCAAAAGAAAGGCAGCCCCTACAAGATGGATTATCACAGTGGTTGTAACAATAAGGGCAAGCAAAGAACCACTGTGAGGATGGCCCAGGATGGGGCAGCGTTTCATAATATTGTTCATAGAGTTGCTATGAGTCAAAACCCTTTCAACATCACCTAACAACAACAACAGGACTTGTGCTTTACAAAATATGCTGAACTACATCTTAATAGAAACAGCTCTTCATTTAGAGCAGTGGTTCTCACAGGTCATGAACCTTTTTGGAGGTCGAATGACACTTTTACAGAGGTGGCCCGTTCATAACAGTTGCAAAATTAGATTTATGAAGTAGCAACAAAAATAATTTTATGACTGGGCACTCACCTCTACATGAAGAATGGTATTAAAGAGTTGTAGCATTAGGAAGGTTGAGAACCACTGCCCTAGAGAAAGACACAAATCTTGGTACAGGAGAAGGGCAGCAAAAGAGAGGCAGCCGCCAGAAAGGTGGATTAGCACAGTGGCTGCAACAATGAGCGCAAGCAAAGAACCACTGTGAGGATGGCACTAGGGGGGCCAGTGTTTCATTATATTGTACGTAGAGTTGCTATGAGCCAACACCCGCTCTACGGCACCTAGCAACAATAACAAGGGATTTGTGATTCTAACAATATACTGAAGAAGTTCTTAAGAGAAACCTCTCTTAGTTTAGAGCAGCAGTTCTCAACCAGTGGGTCACAAACCCTTTTAGTGGGGTTGGGGGGGGGAAGAGGGGCAATGATCCTTTCACAAGGTTGGCCCGATTCATAACAGTAGCAAATTTACAGTTATGAAATAGCAATGAAAGTAAATTTATATTTGCTTGTGCACCCATTGTCATCAGTGATCGTGCCAGGCAAGTGAGCATCTCAGATTGCCAAATTGTTAGAATAAAGTGTTCTCGTGTTGAGGGAGTACTTAAGCGGGGGTCCACTGTCCATCTGTTTCCTTAGTACTAAACCTACAAATGTATGTACATAGATCTATTCCCCCCTTGTCTTATATACATATATTTATATTTATATGTCTATATTTAAAACTCTATGACTATCCTTTGCCTCCCAGTTCTTTCCTCTGTTTCTTTGTATTTTCCTCTTGTCCCACTATCATGTTCTGCCTTCATTTGGGAATTCCTCTCAGTTACATTGCCCATGATCCAGACCTCCCATGCCCCTCCTTGAGATTGATTTTGGATCACTTGTTATTCCCTTGTCCCTGTGTTTGATAACCCCCTCTTCCTTTCCCCTGCCTCGCCTACCCCCTTGTCCCCCCAGAACTGTCATCTTGTTGCTCTCTCTTCTGGCTTGTATATTCCACCTATCCATTCCAGGTAGACATTCTATGTACTATCACAAGACTGAGTACCACGAAGCAACAACAGAAAGTAAAACAATAGCTACAACAACAACACACACACGCATAGACACATAAAAGTATGAATAGTTCAGGGTCTGTTTGTTTTCCTTAACAGGTGCTTTCCAGTCAAGTCTGATGGAGTGCCATGCCCTGGCACCACCACTATCCCTGGGGACTTCATTGATTTGCTTCCCCTGCTGCTCTGCTGCATTGCCCCAGAGGCAGGATTTGGTGTGATGAGCTCATGGTGGACATGATTCCCGTTGTGTGTCTCCAGTGTTGTCCCCAATGGTGCTATGGGTCAATGAACAACGCTGTGTCCCATGGTGGGGCTGGCCCTGTGGTCATCTCTGTGTACTGCTTTTCGGAGCAGGAACATTGTCCTCAAGGATTGTTGAGCCAGGATGTGTGTCACTCTTTTCTTTGTTTTTCCCCTCGTTAGCTCCTGTGTGCTCTAACCAGACCAGTCCCTCTTACCCTCTTCTTGAGCTGTAGCATCAGTGTTGTCCTCTGAAGTGAATTCTTTTGGGGAAGAGGGTGGTGCTGTACATTTAGCTGGTAATGGGGCCGGTCACTCATACTTCCTAACTCAATGAAAATAATTGTATGACTGGGCGGTCAGCACTATATGAGGAATAGTATTAAAGGGTTGTAGCATTAGGAAGGTTGAGAACCACTGCCCTACAGAAAGACACAAATATTGGTACACAAGAAAGGCAGCAAAAGAGAGGCAGGCCCCAGAATGATGGATTAGCACAGTGGCTGCAACAATGAGCTCAAGCCAAGAACCATTGTGAGGAGGGCACAGGATGGGCAGTGTTTCGTTATATTCTACATAGAGTTTCTATGAGCCAAAACTCACTCGATGGTACCTAACAAAAATAACAATAGGATTTGTGCTTCTAAAAAGGTGCTAGAGAAGATCTTAAGAGAAGCACCTCAATTTAGAGCAGCGACTCTCAATATATGGGTCGTGACCCATTTCGGGGACGGGAGGGTGAGAGGTGGCCCAATTCATACCAGTAGCAAAATTTCAGTTATGAAAGAGCAACAAAAATAATTTTATGGTTGGACATTCACGAGTGCATTCAGAATTGTGTGAAAGAGGCGTGGTATTAGGAAGGTTGAGAACCACTGCACTAGAGGAAGAGACAATTCTTGGTAGAGTAGAAGGGCAGCAAATGAGAGGCAGCTCCCAATAAGACGGAACAGCACAGTGGCTGCAACAGTGAGGGCAAGGCAATGATCCACTGTCAGGATGGCACAGGAAGGAGCAGGGTTCGTTATATTGTGCATAGAGTTGCTCTGAGGAAAAACCCACTCGTCGGCCCCTAACAACAATAACAGGACTCATGCATCTAACAATATGATGAACTAGACCTTAGGAGAAACTCCTCTTAGTTTTCAGCAGCGGATCTCAACCTGTGTGTCGTGACCTCTTTTGGGAGACAAACAACCCTTTCACAGTGGTGGCCTGGTTATTACAGTAGAAAAATTAGAGTTATAAAGTAGCAATGAAAATAATTTTATGATTTGGCAGTCAGCACTACACGAGGAATGCTATGAAAGGGTCATGGCATTAGGAAGGTTGAGAACCACTGTCCTAGAGGAAGACAGAAATCTCAGTAGAGTAGAAGGGCAGCACACTAGAGGCAGTCCCCTAAAAGGTGGAATAGCACAGTGGCTGCAACAATGAGGGCTAGCCAAAGAACCACTATGAGGATGGCAGAGGACAGGACAGTGTTTCATGATATTGTGCATAGAATTGCTATGAGCCCAAATCATACAACAGCCCCTAACAACAATAACAAGAGGACTCATGCATCCAACAATATACTGAACAAGACCTGAGGAGAAACTCCTCTTAGTTCAGAGCAGTGGTTCTCAACCTGTGATTCGTGACCTCTTTGGGGGTTTGAACGACTTTCATCGGGGTGGCCTGATTCATAACAGTAGCAAAATTACACTTATGAAGTAGAGTGAAAATCATTTTATGGTTGTAGGGTCACCACTACATGAGGGGTATGAAGGGGCCATGGCATTAGAAAGGTTGACAACCACTACCCTAGAAGAAGGCAGAATTCTTGGTACAGTATAAGGGCAGCAAAAGAGAGGCAGCCCCTATAAGATGGATTAGCACAGTAGCTGGAAAAATGAGCACTAGCCAACGAACAACTGTGAGGTTGGCAGAGGATGGGACATCGTTTCAGTATACTATGGTGCATAGAATTTCTATGAGCCAAACCTACTTGACGGCCCCTGACAACAGTAACAGCAGTACTCATGCATCTGAGAATATTCTGAACTACACCTTAAAAGAAACTTCTCTTAGTTTAGGGCAACGGTTCACAAACTGTGAGTCATGACCACTTTGGGTGGTCGAATGACCCTTTCTCATGGCTGGCCCGATTAATAACAGTAGCAAAATTACAGTTATAATAATGAACAAAAATAATTTTAGGGTTGGGAATTCACCACTACATAAGAAACTGTATGAAATGGTCCTGGCATTAGGAAGATTGAAAACCACTTCCCTAGAAGAAAAAACAAATATTGATACAGTTGAAGGGCAGCAAAAATTAGAGTCAGCCCCCAAAAAGATGTGAGGATGGCAGAAGAGGGCACAACCTTAGTGTATATTAGACATAGAGTTGCTAGGAGTCAAAATCGACATGATACCACCTAAGAAAAACAACAACAGGATTGTGCTTCTAACAATATTCTGAAGAAAACAATAAGAGAAATTCCTCTTAGTTTAGAGCAGCAGTTCTCAACCCGTGGGTCACAACCTCTTTTGGGGGTTGAACTACCTTACACAGAGGTGACCTGATTCATAACAGCAGCAAAATTACAGTTATGAAACAGCAATGAAAATAATTTTATGATTGGGGGATCACCACTACATGAGGAATTGTATTAAAGGGTTGTGGCATTAAGAAATTTGAGAACCACTGCACTAGAGGAAGGCAGAAATGTTGTTGGTCAGCAAAAGAGAGGCAGCCTCCAGAAAGATGGATTATCACAGTAGAAGCAACGATGAGCGCAAGCAAAGAACCACTGTGAGGATGACACAGGAAGGTGCAGCGTTTCATTATATCGTAAAAATAGTTTCTATGAGCCAAAACCCACTTGATGGCACCTAACAACAATAACATGATTTGTGTTTCTAACAATATGCTGAAAATGACCTTAAGAGAAACTTCTCTTAGTTTAGAGCAGCTGTTCTCAACTAGTGGGTCATGACTACTTTCACGGGGGGGCGGCGCAAATGACCCTTTCACAGGGGTGGTCTGATTCATAGCAGTAGCAAAATTACAGTTTTGAAATAGCAACAAAAATTATTTTATAGTTGGAAATTCACAACTACATTCGGAATTGGATGAAAGAGGCATGGTGATAGGAAATTTGGGAACCACTGCACTAGAGGAAGACACAAATCTTGGTAGAGTAGAAGCGCAGCAAATGAGAGGCACCTGCCAACAAGACTGATAGCACAGGTGAGGCAACAGTGAGGGCAAACTAAAGATGCACGTCAAGATGGCACATTAAGGGGCAGGGTTTCATGATATGGTGCATAGAATTGCTATGAGCCAAAACCCACTCGAAGGCTGTTAACAACAATAACAAGAGGACTGGTGCATTTAACAATATACTGAACTAGAACTTAAGAGAAAACTTCTTATTTTAGAGCAGCGGTTTTCAACCTGTGAGTCATGATCTCTGAGGGGGGTTGAACGACCCTTTCATAGAGGTGGCCTGATTCACAACAGTAGAAAAATTACAGTTATTAAGTAGAGTGAAAATAATTTTATGGTTGTGGGGTCACCACTACATGAGGAACTGTATGAAGGGGCCATGGCATTAGGAAGGTTGACAAACACTACCCTAGAGGAAGGCAGAAACCTTTGTGCAGTAGAAGGGCAGAAAGAGAGATGCGGCCCCTATAAGATGGATTAGCACAGTGGCTGAAACAATGAGCACTAACTGAAGATCCACTGTGAGCTTGGCAGAGGATGGGATATCGTTTGAGTATATTATTGTGCATGGCATTGCTATGAGCCAAACCCACTTGACGGCCCCTCAAACAATAACAACAGGACTCATGCACCTAAGAATATGCTGAACTACACCTTAGGAGAAACTCCTCTTTGTTTAGGGCAGCAGTTCTCAACCTGTGAGTCGTGACCACTTTGGGTGGTCGAATGACCCTTTCACAGGAATGGCCCAATTCAGAACAGTAGCAATATCACACTTATGAACTAGCAATGGAAATCATTTTGTGATTGTGGGACCATCACTACATTTGCAACTGTATGAAATGGATGTGGAATTTGGAAGGTTGAGAACCACTCACCTAGAGGAAGACAAAAGTACAGTAGAAGGGTAGCATAAGAGAGGCAGCCCCTACAAGACTAATGAGCACAGTGGTTGCAACAATGAGGGCAAGCCAAGAACCACTGTGACGATGGCACAGGATGGGTCAGCGTTTCATTTCATTGTGCATAGGTTTGCTAGGAATAAAAAACCACTTGACAGCCCCTAAAAACAACAACAGGACTTGTGCTTTACAAAATGTGCTGAACTATATCTTAGTAGAAACACCTCTTCGTTTAGAGCAGCGGTTCTAAAACTCTGGGTCACGAACCCAATTGGTGGTCGAAAGACACTTTCACAGGGGTGGCCCGTTCATAACTGTAGCAAAATTAGATTCATGAAGTAGCAAAGAAAATAATTTTATGACTGGGTTCTCACCACTACATGAAGAATGGTGTTAAAATTTGTTGCATTAGGAAGGTTGAGAACCAATGCCCTAGAGAAAGACACAAATCTTGATACAGGAGAAGGGCAGCAAAAGAGAGGCATCCTCCAGAAAGATGGATTAACACAGTGGCTGCAACAATGA
This sequence comes from Tenrec ecaudatus, assembly GCF_050624435.1. Classification (NCBI taxonomy): domain Eukaryota; kingdom Metazoa; phylum Chordata; class Mammalia; order Afrosoricida; family Tenrecidae; genus Tenrec; species Tenrec ecaudatus. Next base: position 26,312 of record NW_027457576.1, on the reverse strand, counting down.
GTGCAAGCAAAGTAGTACTGTGAGGATGGCACCAGGGGGTAGCATTTCCTTATTTTGAGCACAGAATTGCTATGAGCCTAACAACAATAACAAGGGATTTGTTAATTTAGGGCAGCGATTCTCAACCAATGGGTCACAAACCCTTTCAGTAGGGGGGTGAAGGGGGTGGGCAATGCCCCTTTCACAGGGTTGGCCCAATTCATAACAGTAGCAAAATTATAGTTATGAAATAGCAATGAAACAAATTTATAGTTGGACATTCATGACTACATTATGAATTGTATGAAAGTGATGTGATATTAGGAAGGTTGAGAACCACTGCCCCAGAGGAACAGAAATCTTGGTAGAGTAGAAGGGCAGCAAACGCGAGGCAGTCCCCAAAAAGTTGGATTAGCACAGTGGCTGCAACAGTGAGCGCAAGCAAAAGAACCAGTGTGAGGATGGCAGAATACAGGACAGCATTTCTTGATAATGTGCATAGAGTTCTTTTGAGCCAAACCCACTCGACAGCCCCTAACAACAATAAGAACAGGACTCGTGCATCTAACAATGTGCTGAACTACACCTTAAGAGATACTCCTCTTAGTTTACTGCAGCAGTTCTCAACGTGTACTAGTGACCACTTGGGTTGGTGGAACAAACCTTGCACAGGGGTGTCCAGATTCATAAGAGTAGCAAAATTATTGTTATGAAATAGCAAGGAAAAATTTTATGATTGGGAGACCGCCCACTACACAATGGAAATGTATGAAGGGGTCGTGGAAATAGGAAGGTTGAGGACCACTGTCCTAGAGGAAGACACAAGTACAGCAGAAGGGCAGCAAAAGAGAGGCAGCCTCCACAAGATTGATTAGCACAGTGGCTGCAACAATGAGCACCAGAAAGAACCACTGTGAGGATGGCACAGAATGGAGCAGCGTTTCATTGTTTTGTGCATGAACTTGATTTGAGTGAACAACCACTCGACAGCACCTAACCACAACACATACAGGACTTGTGCTTCTCAACATGTGCTGAACTACATCTTAAAAGGAACAAATCTTCATTTAGAACAGCGGTTCTCCAACTCTGGGTCATGAACCCATTTGTGGGTCAAACAGCACTCTCACAAGGGTGGGTCATTCCTAGCAAAATTAGATTTCTGAAGTAGCAACGAAAATAAATTTATGATTGGGCTGTCACCACTACATGAGGAACGGTATTAATGGGTTGTGGCATGAGGAAGGTTGAGAACCTCTTCCCTAGAGGAAGATACAAATCTTGGTAGAGTAGAAGGGCAGCAAAGAGAGGCAGCCCCCAGAAAGATAGATGAGCACAATGGCTGCAACAATGAGCGCAAGGGAAGAACCACTGTGAGGATGGCACAGGACATGACTACGTTTCATTATATTGTGTACAGAGTTGCTATGAGGCAAAAACCCACTCATCGACACCTAACAAAAATAACAACAGCATTTATTTTCTAAAAATGTGCTAGAGAAGACATTAAAAGAAAATCCTCTTAGTTTAGAGCAGCGGCTGTGAACATGGTCGGAACCCCTTTAGCAGATGACTGGGTTGACCCTTTCACAGGGGTGACCTGATTCATAGCAGCAGCAAAATTATAGTTATGAAATAGCAACAAAATAATTGTACAGTTGGACATTCACGACTACATTCAGAATTGTATGACAGTGTGGACTTAGGAAGTTTGAGAACCACTGCCCTAGAGGAAGGCAGAAATGTTGGTACAGTAGAAGGGCAGCAAAAGAGAGGCAGCCCCCCGAAATATGGATTATCACAGTGGGTGCAACAGTTAGCACAAGCCAAAAACCATTGAGAGGATGGTAGAGGACAGCACAGCTTTTCATTATATTGTGAATAGAGTTGCTATGAGCCAACACCCACTTGATGGCACCTAACAAAAATAACAACAGGATTTGTGCTTCTAACAATATGCTGAAGAAGACCTTAAGAGAAAATACTTAGTTTAGAGCAGCGGTTCTCCACCAGTGGGTCGTGATCGCTTTTGTGGTAGGGGCGAATGAACCTTTCACAGGTGTGGCCCTATTCATACCAGTAGCAATATTATAGCTATGAAATAGAAACAAAAATCATTTCATTGTTCTATATTCACGACTACATTACGAATTGCATGATAGAGGCATGGACTTAGGAAATTTGAGAACCACTCCACTAGAGGAAGACAGAAGTCTTGGTAGAGCAGAAGGGCAGCAAATGTGACGCAGCTCCCGACAAGACGGAATAGCACAGTGGCTGCAACAGTGAGAACAAGCCAATGATCCACTGTTAGGATGGCAGAGGAAGGGGCATATTTCATTATGTTTTGCCTAGAGTTGCTATGAGTCAAACCCACGCAACAGCACCTAACAAAAAAACAACAGGACTTGTGCTTCTGGCAATGTTCTTAAGTAGACCTTAAAACAACTCCTCTTAGTGTAGAACAGCACTTTTCAACCTGTGGATCGTCACCCCTTGGGAGACCAACGACCTTTTCACAGCGGTGGCCCGTTCATTACAGTAGAAAAATTAGAGTAATGAAGTAACAAAGAAATAATTTTATGATTTGGCAGTCAGCACTACATAAGGAAAGGTATGAAAGGGTCGTGGCATTAGCAAGGTTGAGAACCACAGTCCTAGAGGAAGACAGAAACCTGGGTAGAGTAGAAGGGCAGCAAACAAGAGGCAGCCCCAAAAAGTTGAATTAGCACAGTGTCTGGAAAAATGAGTGCTAGCAAAGGAACCACTGTGACGATGGCAGTGAATGGGACAACGTTTCATTATATTGTGCATAGAATTGCCGTGAGCTAAACATACTCGATGACCCCTAACAACAATAACAACAGGTCTCATGAATCTAACAATATGCTGACCTAGACCTTAAGAGAAACTCCTCTTTGTTTAGTGCAGCGGTTCTCAACGTGTGAGTCGTGACCACTTTGGGTGGTCGAATGACCCTTTCACAGGAATGGCCCAATTAAGAACAGTAGCAAATCACAGTGATGAAATAGCAATGGAAATAATTTGGTTATCGGGGGACCATGATTACGTTGGGAACTCTATGAATGGGACGTGGAAATAAGAAGGTTGAGAACCACTCACCTAGAGGAAGACACAAGTACAGTAGAAGGGTAGCATAAGAGAGGCAGCCCCAACAAGACTGATGAGCACAGTGGTTGCAACAATGAGGGCAAGCCAAGAACCACTGCGAGGATGGCACAGGATGGGGCAGCACTCCAATACATTGTGCATAGGCTTGCTGGGCGTAAAAACCCACTCCATGGCATCTAACAACAAGAGGGTGTGCTTTACAAAATGTGCGGAACTACATCTTACTAGAAACACCTCTTCGTTTAGAGCAGTGGTTCTCAAACTCTGAGTCATGAACCTTTTTGGACGTCGAACAACACTTTCACAGGGGTGGCCCGTTCATAACTGTACCAAAATTAGGTCTATGAAGTAGCAATGCAAATAATTTTATGACTGGGCACTCATGACTGCATGAAGAAAGGTACCAAAGGGTTATAACATTAGAAAGTTTGAGAATCACTGTCCTAGAGAAAGACATAAAACTTGATACAGGAAAAGAGCAGCAAAAGAGAGGCAGCCTCCAGAAAGGTGGATTAACACAGTGGCTGCAACAATGAGCGCAAGCAAAGAACCACTGTGAAGATGGCACCACGGGGTGCAACGTTTCCTTATATTGAGCATAGAGTTTCTATGAGCCTAAACCCACTCGAGGGCACTTAACAAAATAACAAGGGATTTGTGATTCTAACAATATACTGACAAAGACCTTAAGAGAAACACCTCTTGGTTTAGAGTAGTGGTTCTTAAACAATGGGCCGAAAACCCTTTGGGTGGGAGGCAGGAGGTGGGGCAAATGACCCTTTCACAGGCATGGCCCAAGGCATAACAGTAGCAAAATTAGTTATGAAATAGCAATGAAAAAATTTATAGTTCGACATTCATGACTACATTAGGAATTGTATGAAAGTGGTGTGGTATTAGGAAGGTTGAGAACAATTAATCTAGCGGAACAGAAATCTTGGTAGCGTAGAAGGGCAGCAAATGAGAGGCAATTCCCAAAAAGATGGATTAGCACAGTGGAGGTAACAATGAGGGCAAGCAAAGAAGCACAGTAAGGAAGGCAAAAGCCAGGGCAGCGCTTCAGTATATTGTGCACAGGGTTGCGATAAACAGAAAGTGCTCCAGGGCTTCAACCTGTGAGTCTAGATAACTTTGTTTGGTTGAACGACCCTTTCACAAGGGTGGCCGGATTCATAACAGTAGCAAACTTACAGTTATGAAATAGCAATAGGAAAAATTTATGCTTTGGGGACCACCACTACACATTGGGAAGTGTAGGGAAGGGTCGTGGAAATGGGAAGGTTGAGAACCACTGTCCTAGAGGAAGACACAAGTACAGCAGAAGGGCAGCAAAGGAGAGGCAGCCCCTACAAGACTGATTAGCACAGTGGCTGCAACGATGAGCACAAGCAAACCACCACTGGTAGCATGGCACAAACCAGTGCGACGTTTCATTATATTGTTCACAGGGTTACTATAGACCGAAACCCACTCCGGGCCACTTAAATATAGTACCAACAGGACTTGTGCATCTAACAGTGTGCCTAACTATATCTTACGGAAAACTCCATGTAGTTTAGAACAGAAGTTTTAAACCTGTGGGTCACGGACCCTTTGGGGAGACAAACAATCTTTTCACAGTGGAGGCCCAGTTCAAAACTGGAGCAAAATTACAGTTACGAAGTAGCAATGAAAATAACTGTATTACTTAGGGGTCACCAATACATGAGGAACCCTCTAAAAAGCTTGTGGCATTAAGAAGGTTGAGAATCACTGCTCTAGAGGAAAAAAGTAATCTCAGTAGGGTAGAAGGTCAGCAAACCAGAGGCAGTCCTCAAAAAGATGGATTAGCACAGTGACTGCAACAATGAGAAAAAGCAAAAGTAAAGGGTGAGGATGGAGCGGACGGGACAGCATTTCATGATACGGTGAATAGAGTTGCTCTGAGCCAAACCCACTTGACAGCCTCTAACAACAATAAGAACAGGACTCGAGGGTCTAACAATATACTGAACTAGATCACAGGAGAAACAACTCTTAGTTTAGAGCAGCGGTATTCAACCTGTGAGTCGTGACCACTTTGCTGGTCTAACAAACCTTCCACAGAGGTGGCTGGATGCATAATTTTTTTTAATTACAGTTATGAAGTAGCAATGAAAATAATTTTATTACTGGGGATCATCAATGCATGAGGAACACTTGAAAAGGTCGAGGCATTCGAAAGGTTGAAAACCACTGCTCTAGAGGAAGAAAGAAATCTACGTAGAGTACAAGGGCAGCAAACGAGAGGCATTCCCCAAAAAGATGGATTAATACAGTGACTGCAACAAAGAATGACAGCAAAAGAAATCTGTGAGGATGGCAGAGGATGGGACAGCGCTTCATGATATTGTGCATAAAGTCCCTATGAGCCAAACCCACTGGGCAGCCCCAAAGAACAATAAGAACAGGACTCATGCGTCCAATAATATGCTTAAATAGACCATAAGGAAAACTAATCTTAGTTTAGAGCAGAGGTTCTCAACCTTTGTGTCGTGACCACTTTGGCTGGTCGATCGACCCTTTCACAGGGGTGGACGGATTCATAACAGTAGCAAAATTTCAGTTATGAAGTAGCAATAGAAAAAATTATAATTTGGGGGTCACCAGTACACATTGAGAAGTTTATGGAAGAGCCGCAGCAATAAGAAGGTTGAGAAACACTATCCCAGAGGAAGACGCAAGTGCAGTAAAAGGGCAGCAAAAGAGAGGCAGCCCCAAGATTGATTAGCACAGTGGCTGAACCAATGGGCGCAAGCAAACAACCACTGGGAGGATGCCACGAGCCTGGGCAGCTTTCATTATATTGTCCACAGGGTTACTATGGACCAAAACCCACTCCAGGGCACCTAAAAATAATAACAGTAGGACTTGTGCATCTAACAATGTGCCTAACAATCTCGTAAGAAAAACTTCATGTAGTTTAGAGCAGAAGTCCTAAACCTGTGGGTCATGGACCCTTTGGGGGGATAAACGAACTTTTCACAGTGGTGATCCAGTTCAAAGCTGTAGCAAAATTGCCGTTATGAAGTAGCAATGACAATTTTATTACTGAGGGGACACCAATACATGAGGAACCCTCTGAAAAGGTCATGGCATTCAGAAGGTTGAGAACCACTGCTCTAGTGGAAGAAAGAAATCTCAGTAGGGTAGAAGGTCAGCTCACGAGAGGCAGTCCCCTGAAGATGGATTAGCACAGTGACTGCAACAATGAGCAAAAGAAAAACTGTGAGGATGTCAGAGGATGTTCATGATGTGTGCATAGAGTCCCTATGAGCTAAACCAACTGGACAGCCCCTAAGAACAATAAGAACAGGACTCGTTCATCCAATGATATGCTTAACTAGACCATAGAAGAAACTGACCTGAGTTTAGAGCAGCGTCTCTCAACCTGTGAGTCTAGACAACGTTGTTTGTTTGAACGACCCTTTCACTGGGGTGGCCGGATTCATAACCTTAGCAAAATTACAGTTATAAAGTGGCAATAGAAACAAATTTATGTTCTGGGGACCACCGCTACACATTGGGAAGTGTATGGAAGGGTTGTGGAAACAGGAAGGTTGAGAACCACAATATTAGAGGAAGACACAAGTACAGTAAAGGGGCAGCAAAAGAGAGCAAGGCCTCACAGGATTGATTAGCACAGTGGCTGCAACAATGAGCACAAGCAAAGAACCACTGCAAAGATGGCACAAGCTGGTGCAACATTTCATTATATTGTTCACAGAGTGGATATAGACTGAAACCCACCCCAGGGCACCTAAAAATAATAACAACAGACTTCTGCATCTAACAATGTGCCTAACTATATTTTAAGAAAAACTCCTCTTCGTTTAGAGCAGCAGTTCTGAACCTGAGGGTTGCGACCACTTTGGGGGCACAAAGGAGGTTTTCACAAGGGTGGGCGAGTTCTAAACTGTGGCAAAATTACAGCTATGATGTTGCAATGAAAATGATTTTATGATTTGGGGGGTCAGCAATACAGGAAGGACAGTGTGAAAAGATCGAGGAATTCAGGAGGTTGAGAACCACTGCTCTAGAGGAAGAAAGAAATCTTGGTACGGTAGAAGGTCAGCAAATGACAGGGAATCCCCAAAAAGATGGATTAGCACAATGAGTGCAACCATGAGTGAAAGCAAAAAGAAATGTGAGGATGGAGCCAATGGGACAGTGTTTCATGATAAGGTGAATAGAGTTGCTCTGAGCCAAACCCATTCGATTGCCTCTAACAATAAGAACAGGACCCGTGGGTCTAACAATATGCTGAACTAGATCACAGGAGAAACAACTCTTAGTTTAGAGCAGCGGTATTCAACCTGTGAGTTGTGACCACTTTGTTGGTCTAACGAACCTTTCCCAGGGGTGGCTGGATGCATAAAAATTTTAAAAATTACAGTTATGAAGTAGCAATAAAAATAATTTTGTTACTGGGGGATCATGAATACATGAGGAACACTTGAAAAGGTCGAGGCATTCGAAAGGTTGAGAACCACAGCTCTAGAGTAAGAAAGAAATCTTCGTAGAGTAGAATGTCAGCAAACAAGAGGCATTCCCCAATAAGATGGATTAGCACAGTGACTGCAACAATGAGCGAAAGCAAAAGAAAACTGTGAGGACGGCAGAGCACTGGCCAGTGTTTCATGATATTGTGCATAGAGTCTCTATGACCAAACGCACTGGACAGCCCCTAAGAACAATAAGAACAGGACTCGTTCATCCAATGATATGCTTAACTAGACCATAGAAGAAACTGACCTGAGTTTAGAGCAGCATTTCTCAACCTGTGAGTCTAGACAACATAGTTTGTTCGAACAACTCTTTCACAGGGGTGGCAGATTCATAACAGTAGCAAAATTACAATTAAAAAGTAGCAACAGAAAAAAAATTTATGTTCCGTGGACCACCACTAGTAATTGGGAAGTGTAGAGAAGGGTGGTGGAAATTGGAAGGTTGAGAACCACAATATTAGAGGAAGACACAAATACAGTAAAAGAGCAAGCCCCTACAGGATTGATTAGCACAATGGCTGCAACAATTAGCACAAGCAAAGAACCACTGTAAAGACAGCACAAACTGGTGCAATGTTTCATTATATTGTTCACAGAGTGGATATAGACCGAAACCCACTGCAGGCACCTAAAAATAATAACAACAGACTTCTGCATCTAACAATGAGCCTAACTATATCTTTAAAATCCCTCTTAGTTTACAGCAGCTGTTCTGAACTTGTGGGCCGCAACCACTTTGGGGGGCAACTGACCATTTTCCAAGGCTGGCCGGGTTCTAAACTGTAGCAAAATTATAGTTATGAAGTTTCAATGAAAATAATTTCAGACTGGGGGATCAGCAATGCATGAAGAACAGTCTGAAAAGGTTGTGGCCTTCAGGATGTTGAGAACCACTTCTCTAGAGGAAGAAATAAATCTTGGTACAGTAGATGGTCAGCAAACGACAGGGAGTCCCCAAAAGATGGATTAGCACAGTGAGCGCAGCAATGAGTGAAAGCAAAAGAAAACTGTGAGGATGGCAGAGGATGGGACAGGGTTTCATGATATTAGCATAGAGTAGCTTTGAGCCAAACCCACTCGACAGCCCCTAACAACATTAAGAACAGGACTGGTGCATATAACAATATGCTGAACTGGACCATGGGGAAACTACTCATAGTTTAAAGCAGCGGTTCTCAACCTGTGAGTCGTAACCACTTCATCGGCCAAACGACCCATTCACAGTGGTGCCCAGATTCATAACAATTACACAGTTACAGTTATGAAGTAGCAATAGAAAATATTTTTTATTTGGCCACCACCACAACACATTGGGAAGTATATGTGAGGGTGTTGGAAATAGGAAGGTTGAGAACAACTGTCCTAGTGGAAGAAACTAGTGCAGTAGAAAGGCAGGAAAAGAGAGGAACCCACTGCAAGAGTGATTAGCAGAGTTGCGGCAACAATGTCCGCAGGCAAAGAACCACTGCGAGGACTGAACTAGGCAGGGCCATGTTTCATTATATTGTGCAGAGGGTTGCTATGAACCCAAACCTACTCCAGGGCACCTAAAATTAATAACAACAGGACCTGTGTATCGAACAATGTGCCTGACTATATCTTAAGGAAAACGCCACTTGGTTTACAGCAGCAGTTCTGAACCTGTGGGTCGCAACCCCTTTGGGGGCACAAACGACCTTTACACAGAAGTGGCCCAGTTCAAAACTGTAGCAAGATTAACGTTAGAAGTAGCAATGAAAATAATTTTATGACTGAAAAGTCACCCATACATGAGGAATTGTTGAAAAGGTGGGCGCATTCAAAAGGTTAAGAACCACTGCTCTAGAAGATGCCAGAAATCTTGGTAAAGTAGAAAGTCAGCAAATGAGAGGCATTCCCCCAAAAGATGGATTAACACAATGACTACAACAAAGAATGACAGCAAAAGAAATCTGTGAGGATGACAGAGGATGAGACAGCATTTCCTGATATTGTTCATAGTGTCTCTATGAGCAAAACCCACTGGACAGCTCCTAAGAACAATAAGAACAGGACTTGTGCATCTAACAATATGTTTTCCTATATCTTAAGAAAAACTCCCCATAGGTTAGAGCAGCAGTTCTTAACCTGTGGGTCACCTACTGTTTGAGGGGACAAATGAACTTTCACAGTGGTGACCCAGTTCAAAACTGTAGTAAATTACAGTATGATGTAGCAGTGAAAATAATTTTATTACTTAGGGGTCACCAATATATGAGGAACCCTCTGAAAAGGTCCTGGCTTTCAGGAAGTTGAGACTCACTGCTCTTGAGGAAGGAAGAAATCTCAGCACGGTAGAAGGTCAGCAAAAGACAGGCAGTCCCCAAAAGATGGATTAGCACAGTGAGCGCAACAATGAGCTAAAGCAAAAGGAAACTAAGAGTGAGGATTGCAGATGACAGGGCGTTTCATGAGATTGTGCACAGAGTTGCTCTGAGCCAACCCCACTCGGCAACCCCTAACAACAATAAGAACAGGACTCGTGCGTCACACAATATGCTGAACTGGACCATAGGAGAAACTAATCTTAGTTTAGAGCAATGGTTCTCAATCTGTGAGTCTAGACCACTTTGTTTTTTCGAACAACCATTTCACAGGGGTGGCCAGATTCATAAAATTAGCAAACTTAAAGTTATAAAATTGCAATAGAAAAAAATTTTATTTTGGGGACCACCACCATACATTGGAAAGTGTATGGAAGGGTCATGGAACTAGCAAGATTGAGAACCAGTATCCTAGAGGACTACACAAGTACAGTAAATGGGCAGCAAAAGGGAGCAAGCCCCAACAAGACTGATTAGCACAGTGGCTGCAACAATGAGCACAAGCAAAGAACCACTGCAAGGATGGCACAAGCCAGAGCAATGTTTCATTACATTGTTCACAGGGTTGCTATGGACCAAAACTCACTCCAGGGCACCTAAAAATAATAACAACAGGACTTGTGAATCTAACAATGTTCCTAACTATATCTTAAGGAAAAACTCCTCTTAGTTTAGAGCAGCAGTTCTGAACCTGTGGGTCGCGACCACGTTGGGGGGCAAACAACCTTTCCACAGTGCTGGCCCAGTTCAAAACTGTAGCAAAATTACAATTATGAAGTAGCAATGAAAATAATTTTAAATTGGGGCGTCACCAATCCATGAAAACAGTCTGAAAAAGTTGTTGCTTTCCGAAGTTTGAGAACCACTGCTCTAGAGGAAGAAAGAAACCTTGGGAAATTAGAAGGTCAGCAAATGAGAGGCAGCCCCCAAGAAGATGGATTAGCACAATGACTTCAACAATGAGCGAAAGCAAAAGAAAACTATGAGGAAGGCAGAGGATGGGACAGCATGTCATGACATTGTGCATTGAGTTGCTCTGAGCCAACCCCACTTGACAGCCTCTAACAACAATAAGAACAGGACTCGTGCATCTAACAATGTGCTCTTAGTTTAGAGCTGCACTTCTCAACCTGTGAGTCCTCACCAATTTTGTTGGTCGAATGACCCTTTCACAGGGGTGGTCGGATTCATAACAGTAGCAAAATTATAGTTATAAAATAGCAATTGAAAACATTTTATGATTTGGAACCACCACTACCCATTGGGGAGTGTATGCAAGGGTCTTAGAAATAGAAAGGTTAAGAACCACTGATCTAGAGAAAGACACAAGTACAGTTGAAGGGCATGAAAAGAGAGGAAGCCCATACCCCAGATCCTAAATACTTCCTCCCCCGCAACTACCATGATCCGAATTCTACCCTGCAAGCCTGGAGAGAGCAGAGGATGTACACTGGTGCATAGAGGAGCTGGAGGCACAAGGAATCCAGGGTGGATGATACCTTCAGGACCAGGGGTATGAGGGGCGATACTAGGAGAGTAGAGGGTGAGTGGGTTGGAAAGGGGGAACCGATTACAAGGATACACATGTGACCTCCTCCCTGGGGACAGACAACAGAAAAGGGGGTGAAGGGAGACACCGGATAGGGCAAGATATGACAAAATAATAATCTATAAATTATCAAGAGCTCATGAGGGAAGGGGGAGTGGGGAGGGAGGGGGAAAAATAGAGGACCTGATGCAAAGGTCTTAAGTGAAGAGCAAATGCTTTGAAAATGATTAGGGCAAAGAATGCACAGATGTGCTTTATACAATTGATGTATGTATATGTATGGACTGTGATAAGAGTTGTATGAGCCCCTAATAAATTGTTTTTTTAAAAAAAAGAAGGATGGCCAGATTTTGTCAGCCTCTGGACCTGTTCTTTCAACGTGTTGTCAGGAGAGACCAGACCCAGGAAAAGGACATCGTGCTTGGTAAAGTGGAAGGGCAATGGAAAAGAGGAAGGCTCTCATGAGATGGATGGAGATGGGGGCTGCAGTAATGGGCTCCAACATGAGAACAATTGTGATGATGATAGCAGGTGGCATTTTGTTCTGTTTGACATAGGGTTGTTATGAGTGGGAACCAACTGGGCCGAACCTAACAACAATAGTAAATCTCTGACTTGTTAAGAAGGAACAAGAATTTTTCATTTCCTCTATGAGGCAGGCACTGAGAAGACCCTGAAGGTCCAGATAGAAACAGCACTTGGCCCTTACCCATGATGGGTTCCCTGTCTAGGGATGAGGCAGCAGACCTCCACTTTTGGTTGAGACCTTTGCAGCTCCCTTGGGGTGCCAGTGCGTGCTGGAGAGACTCCAGTTAACTTTGCCTTTCTCTATACCCGCCTTTAGGGAACTGGAAGAACTTTACTCTAGAATAAACCATCCCCAGAGATTTCTGTTCCACGAGTAGAAAAAAGGAAACCAATGGGGGCTAATGAGAGCAAGTAGAAAATACAGAGCTGTGTCAGTGTCCTTGGCCATGCAGCTATCAATCAGCACAACTGACTTCAGGAATCAGGAAGGGAAGATCCTCAATATCTGGGTCCCACCAGGTGTAGAAGGAGTAGCCTCAAAGCTAAAGAAGGATACACCCTCTTTCATTTTCAGGAGGAACTCACCTGAGGAGCACTCAGTCAGGTAGGATGCACTGAAGCCTTAGAACTGGGAGGGTCCATAGGAGCATGTTTACTGCCAGAATGGTGGCTTCCCGTTCAAGAGCTTCTAGCATATTCCAGCTCATGAATTATCTTTGCCGAATCCCTGGGTTCTTTTGCTGTGACTTCTGTGACATCACTCGAATGCTCCATCCCCTCCAGCCAGGAGCAGTGGCAGGAAAATCCTATTAGGGAGAAGTGGGAGAGTGAGGTAGGAGACATTCCGTACCCAGATTGCAGCACAGATCTGGGCTGTCTCCTTCAGCACAGGCCCTGAGGGGTGGGGGCTTGACTTTTCTGATTCTCTCCAGTTAGAAGTCATCACGGAGCGAAAGAAGTGTGAATGGAAGAAAGCAGGATGATGAGCTGACAGCTTTGCCATGAGGAAATAATAACCAGAAGGGATCCAAGTGGGGATGAGGAGATGCGGGTAGGGGCACACACATGCTGCTACCAAGGGGAGAGTGAGGAGCAAGAGACCAGCAGAGGTTAGTCTCAGAGCCATCTCCAATACCATTTGCCCAACCGGCTGTTTTCCTCTCTCCACTCTAAACACGTCAGTCTTCACCTCCACCAAGCACCGAACCCCCCAATGGGGCCTTTATCTGCCCATTCCTCCCACCATTGGTCGGGGTTGCTATGGAAACTATGAGTGGAGTAAGGTGATCCCTCTATTACTACCAACCTCCCTGATTTCAGCACAGATCAATCAACCTCTCCCCCCAACCCCATATCTAAGGGGAAGGTCCTAGGGGAGAGTAAGGAAAAGATAGATTCAACACAGGACAAGAACAATAGTGAAAAATGAACAAAGAGAGGGAGTGATGTAATTCCAGAGTGTTAGTCAATTCCTTTTGTCCTTGCAGCTACCATCTTCTCCCCCAGCTTAATCCCTGAAGGAGGAAGGAACTCTCAGCGGGTGTGTGCCAAGGTGAGGTTTCAGGCCACTTGGGGGCTTCTGAGGGTTCCATTCCAGATTTGCCTTCCCTCCTTTCAAAAGGAAGTCACTGGAACTCACCAGCCAGAGTGGGCAAGGTTATCATTGAGTTGCCCAGTTAAGGTATATGTCCTGGGGAAGACTGTAGCTCACAAAATGCCTTCAAGGGATTGCTTCTTCCCTACAAGCTCTTCCAGAATCTTGTCATTCTGCATCCCAAGTTGGAGTCTATGTTTCCTCCCTCGAACCCACGCCGGCCTTATGGCTCTCCAGGAGTCAAGTATGGCAGGTGACGTGCGATGTGACTTCTGAGGTAATACAGCCCCTACCTGGCTCTTTCTCTGCACAAGACCCTCGGAGTGCAGTCCCCTTGCTGTGAGGAAGTGTGATGAAGAGGCCACATGCAGATGCTGACAGTAGTCCCCCTTAAAGTCCCAGCGAACACCAGTGGCCATTGTCAGATACACCAGTGCGGAAGCTGTGTGAGATGTCTCCATCATAAGCCATTGCCAGACGGCAACCGCACAGAAGAATCTGCTAGCTTAGTACTGCCAATCCCCAGAACCATAGGAAATGATGACTGATGAGGAAGATAATCATTGACTCCAATTTTGTTTCAAACTGGAAGAAATGTGCTGCACAGCACCGGAGTTGTAGCTCTGGAGCCACAGTCCCGATGCAGATGTATTAAATAATTTATTATCTAGTGATTGTTCCTGGTCCTCACCCTTCCCAGCTTCCCTGTGCCCACCCTGTCCCCAAGCAGCTGCTTCATAACTTATTCTGTAAACGTATGTGCAGGTAAGTCAGAAAGAATTGCTCTAAAACCACGGACATATTGTTGCTCTAAACCACGGACACATTATTAAACAAAAATATCAAAATGTGACACATTATTGCTCTAAACCACGGACACATTATTAAACAAAAATATCAAAATGTGAAGCGACTGTTTCTAGACATAGCCTCCTTCTTGGTCTACATCCGGGGAGGCAAACTTTTGAGATAGAAGAGCCAACTTTTTCCCTCACAACAATTGAAAAATTATTTGAGAGAGATAAAAATATATATATATTTACAAATTCAATCACCATTATCTGAATAATAACTGTCCTTGAAAAGGTTTCCTTTTTACTTCAGAGCCTCATGCATGGACCGAGAGACCCGCAGTGTATCCCTGACCCCTGCTCTAAAGACTTCGGTAATTATTCTCTGAGGTATTCTCTGCTCATATACACTTCTAGTCACACGACATACCATGTCAAACAGGGTCGTTTTGGCATCACTTGGGACATGGATCACTTGCTTGGACACGTTCTTTGATTGTACTGTGTCCCTTGAGAAAATCTATGCAGATGATCCCTTTCAGATACCTAAACCAAAACAGTCACCATCACCTTCTGAGCTGCCCTCTCTGTTTCGAATTTCACTGGCCCAGCAGATCCCTTCAGAAGCCACAATTTTGATTAGAAGCTTTTTGTGGGGTCAGACAACCTAACAAGATTAAAACAAAACAAAAAACAACAACAACAAAATAACCCTCACTGCCATTGATGCCAATTCATAGCAAACCTATAGGACAGGGTAGAACTGCCTGCCCTTTGAGATTCTGATACTAACTTTACAGGAATAGACAGCCCTGTCTTTCTCCTGCAGATTGGTTGGTGATTTTGAACTGTTGACCTTGCAGATCAAAACCCAACATGTAGCCACTACCCCACTGGGGCTCACTCTAAGACAAGTGTATTATGGAGCGAACTTATACGCAGCCATCAACTGATGGCAGAGATGACCTGATGTTTCCATGTGTGTTATTGGAATCAACTGATGTTTCTATGTGTGTTGTTGGAATAAACCTGTGCATGACTAGGATCCCAGGGAGCAATATTCCCTTACTCTTGCACATACACAGCCCTGGCTGCCCTCCACAACCCCCAATCCTGGTTGTTCTGGGCTCCCTGCATCTTCCCAAGATGCCCTCCACAGTGCTGCCACGTGGGCTAACCAGGGCAACATTTGCACTTCAGCACCCACAGAATCTTTCCATCGCTCAAGTTGGGGTCTCAGAAGCTGATTTAATCATCACCACCCTTTGTGCCTGAGCTACGCACCTCAGCTTCTCCGTGTACGAGAGCTGCGTCCTCTTGACCAACCACATCTCCACCATGTGGCACTTGCAGCACCTGGTCTAGTGGTTCTGGAACCTGACCTTGAACTGACTCTTGGTCCTGCTCAGGAAGCAGGCAAGCCAGACACTCCTGGCTCACCAGGTGCTTGAGCTGCTCACAGGTCCCGTCCAGCCCAAAGAGCTACTTCTTGCCATCCGTCTCCAGGATCACCTCCCACTCCCCACCCCTTATATTTTATGCACTAGGTTTGGGTGGATGGTTTTACAACAAAAGTAATAATAACAAACTAGAGTGATGCTGGACATTAGGAATGAGAATTTGGGTTCTATTCCACCATTTGTGGCAACAAACTCATTGTAGCTTTTCAGCTTCTCTGTGAAAACACAGACAATTGTTTTTTGTGACCTAGTTGATGGTTGATTTCATGCAGGGTACACACAGCAATCCTCATTCACTATTTTATTATGAAATGCTGTGAAGGAGAGAGACAGTTGGCAATTTTAGCCCATGTGATGAGTCTGTTTTCCCAAAGAAAGAGATGTCACATATCCAGTGGCTACTCATCTTAGCCATTTGTGGGTGGATGTCAGTCTTATCTATGTCATCTGATAGTTTTGGTTGTCTATTCTTTGTTATTCATAACATTTTCAATAGCTAAGTCCTCAAAAGTGGACAGCTTATTTCTACTACGCAGTCTGCTCTTAGTCTGGAAGTTCTGTTGAAACCGTTCACTTTGAGTGACCCTGCTGGCATTTGAAATACCAATAATATAGATTCCAGCATCCCAGCAACACACAAGCCACTGCAGTATGACAAACTGACAGTTGATGAGTACCAGCTTCAGGCTCCCTTATAGATAGCTGTCATATTGCTTGTGCTCACCAATTTCTTGAAGGTTGTAGACATCAGTGGGCCTCAAACTTGAGCAGGCATCAGAATCACCTGGAGGATTTCTTAAGACAGATTTCTGGACGTTACCTTCAGACTTCTAAATTCAGTAGTTCTGGATTGAGGCTCAAGAATGCTGTGTTTGTGCTTCACAGGCTCCCAGATGACGCTGAGGCTGCAGGTCCACAGATCACACATTCACTTGCCACCTCTATTCTTCTTCCCCCTCCTATTCAACCTCTTACAATATGCTTTCCCCCTTCATCATGGATTCTGTGGGAGTCAATGCTTTTAGAATATAGTCTAGCCTAAGGACCTCTGTTCATCCTTTGACCTCAATTGACCTCTGTGTATCATTAAATGCCAAGGGACCATGCTTTTCTATTTGCTGCTTCTTTTACCTTGCCTCGTGCTACATGTCTCTTCTAGTGCTGTATGCTCCTTAGTGTTCACCTCATTCCTGGCTCCATGAGTGTCCTGGGGCTGTAGTAACAAATCAGCACCAGTTCACAAGAGACACTTAGTTCTCCTGTAGTTCTGGAGGCTAGAAGTCTGAAGTCAAGGTGTTAGCAGGGCCATGCTTACTAGAAAGGCTCTAGGGAATTTTTTGTTTCTTCTTGTAGCCTCAGGGGAATCTTAGCTGAGGACAGCACAGCTCTAATTGTTGCCTCTTTCTCTTCACTTGACAGTTTTCCATTTGAATCGGTCTGTTTCTCTTCTCTTCCCGAGGGCATCAGTCATATAGGATTTGGGTTCAGTCTAATGATCTCCTTGTATAACTAATTACGCATGCAAAATTCCCACTTCCAAATGACGTCATGTTCACAATGCCTAGCTGAGCTGCAAACCTCAAGGTCATTAGTTTGACATCACCAGCTGTACTCTGGAAGAAAAATGGGGCTTTTTAAATCTCGTAAGAATTACAGTCTTTGGACTAGAAAACACTCCTAAGGGCCAACAAACGATCCTTGAACTGACTACAAGCTTTTCTTTCTTGGAAAAAAAAAAGAATTGCAGTCTTCAAAACCCACCTGGGAAGTTCTACGCTATCCTATAGGGTCATTATGCATCGGCATCAACTTGATGACAATGAGTTTTAAGTGGGCTCGTACTTCAACATATTTTTTATGAGGGGAAGAATACAGTTCAATCCATAACACGTCCTCATCTCAAGAGCTGACACTCTTTGGTGTTCTCTTTTTTCTGGTTCCTACTGATGAAGAAGCTCTGCATAAGGTCAATAAAAAAATTCAACCCTCAAGTTGGAATCTTGAAAGATTCTGTAAACAAAATAATGAATAATGCAGGAGGCATCAAGGGAACATGGACAGACCACACAGAGTCACTGTACAAAGAGCATCGTCAACATCCCACCATTTCACGAAGTAGCATGTGAACAAGAACCAATGGTGCTGAAGCAAGAATTTCAAACTTCATAGAAAGCATTAGCCAAGCACAAAGCTCCAGGAATTGATGGAATATCCATTGAAATGTTTCAGCAAACTGTAAAAGCACTGGAAGCCCTCACTCATCAATGCTAGGGAATTTGGAAGAGAGTTACTCGGCCAACTGGTTGGAATAGATCAATATTTGTCCCCATTCCAAAGCAAGGTGATCCAACAAAATGCTCCAACTATAGAGCAATATCATTGATATTGCACACAAGTAAAATATTGCTAAAGATCATCCAACAATGGTTCTGGCACTATATTGACAGGGAACTACCAGGAGTTCAGGCTGGATTCATGAGTTCAGGTCCTCACAAGAGGATGTGGAACAAGGGATATTATTGGTGGTGTCAGATGGATCTTGGCTCAAAGCAGAGAATACCAGAAAGATGTTTACTTGTGATTCATTGACTATGCAAGGGCATTCAACTGTGTGACCCATAATAAACTGTGGATAACTTTACAGAGAATGGACTTCCAGAACACAATACAATGTTCAGAATTTGCACATGGATCAAGAGGTAGATCTGTTAACAGAATAAGGACAAACTGAATGGCTTAGAGTCAGGAAAAATGTTAGGGTTGAATCCTCTCACCATACTTTTTCAATCTGTATGCTGAGCAAATTATCAGACAAGCGAGATTACATGAAGAAGAATGTGTTATCAGGATTGAAAGGAAGGCTTATTAATAACCTGAAATATACAGATATGCAACAACCTTGCTTGCTGAAAGGGAGGAGGATTTGAAGCACTTGCTGATGAAGATCAAGGATTACAGCCTTCAGTATGGGTTACAAATCATTGTAAAGAAGACCCAAATCCTCACCACTGGACCAATAGGTAACACCATGATAAATGGAGAAAATATTTTAGTCGTCAGGACTGTGTCTTACTGGATGCACAATCAATGCTCATGGAAGCAGCAGTTGAGAGAACAAAAGAAGTATTGCTTTAGGTAAATCTGCTGCTCAAGCCTGATTTAGATTGAAGAGCAGGCTGTGACTTGGGTCAGGCACACCTTAGTCCTCAAGGTCACAGTCTTCTCCATTGCATCATATACATGGGAACATTGGACATTGAATAAGGAAGACCTTAGAAGAATAGAAGCATTTGAGTTGTGGTGCTGAGAAGGAATATAGAATGTTAAACGGATGGCTAAAAAGACAAAATGTTCTATGTTTGAAGAAGTAAGGTCAAGGTGCTTTACTTTGAGGCACTTACTTAGAGGCAAAAGATGGCAAGGCTTCAATTTGGACATATAGTCAGGAGAGGCCAGTCCCTAGAGGAGGACATGTTTGGTAAAGTGGAAGGGCAGTGAAAAAGAGGAAGTCTCCCCTAAGATGGACTGACACTGTAGCTACCACCATGGACTCAGTCATAGGAACAATTGTGAAGGCAGCACAGGACAGTGCAGAGTTTTGTTCTGCTGTGCATTGGGTCGCTTTGGGTCAGAGGTGACTTCACCTAAAAATAACTAATGAAGATCAAGGATAGCAACCTCAGTGTGGATTATAACTCAATGTAAAGCAAACCAAAATCCTTACCATGGGACCAAGAGATAACATCATGATAAATGGGGAAAAGATTTAATTTTTCAAGGATTTCATTTTTCTTGGCTCCACAATTAATGCTCATGGAAGCAGCAATCAAGAGATCCAATGAAGCATTACAATGGATATATTTGCTGCACAAAATCTCTTTAAAGTGTTGAAAATAAAGGATGTTACTTTGAGGACAAAAGTTCTCCTGGCCCAAGTCATAGTATTTTCAATCATCTCATATGCATGTGAAAGTTGGACATTGGTTAAGGAAGATGGAAGAATAAGTGATACATCCAAATTATGGAAAAAATTTTGAAAATACCATAGGCTGCTAGAAGAACAAACAGATCTATCTTGGGAAATGTACACTCAGAATGCTCTTTAGAGGCAAGGATGGAAAGACTTCATTTCATGTACTTTGGACATATTGTCAGGAGAGACAAGTCCCTGGAGGACAACATGTTTGGTAAAGTAGGGGGACAGTGAAAATGAGGAAGGCTCTCAACATGGATTGAGACAGCGACTGCAACAATGGGCTTAGAGATAAGAACAATTGTAAGCATTGTGCAGGACTGGGTTGGGTTTTGTTATATTGTCCATAGGGTCACAGTGTGTCAGAAGTGACTCAACTGCACCTAACAAGAACAACAACTGGCATCTACCTGTCGATGCCTTCCAAATGTATGGCTCTAGCTGTAGCCACTCTCCTGATGTCCAGGCCCACATTTCCACCAGTCTACTTGGTGTTTCTAGCTGAGTGTCCTCCAGGTATCCAACATGCTCAACATCATTCTCCCATCTTTCTTGGCAAATGTACTTTGTGTCCCTTAGTCCTTGAAGGCTACACAAGTTAGCTACCTCGTTCTGAAATTCAAATGATCATCAGGTCCTAGCCATAAATGCTTCTCCAATTCGCTTCCTCCTCTCTAGTTCATCCTCACCTGTAACCTTTGTTTGTACCTGCAGTAGCTCTTGCCTGGACCATGACCATGGCTGTCTGAGTGATTTTCTCACCCTTAGATGCATCTCCACTTTTGTGTGCCATTACCAGTTAGATTTCTGACATAGAGATTAGGCTGTATCATTCTCTGGTTTTAAAATGTCAATGACTCTTCATAACTCTGCAGATGCTCTTCTGAGACCCTCTGATGACCCCAGGCTGCCTGAATAACTCTGTGCCATAGAGTGCCAAGGGGAGCCCAGAAACAGTGACTGGTGGGTGAGTAGCTACAAGCCTCTGACTCTCTTACTTCCATGAAGACCATGCTTGAGGAGTCTCTTATCCTGTCTCCAGAGTGACCCTGAAGGATTGTATCTCATAGAACTTGATAGCACACTTTGACTTATTTTGTTTGTTTGCCTTATACCTTTTTCTCTCTCCCTTTCTAGCTTTTCCTGGTAACATCTAATAAATCACTTTCATAAGAATCATGCTCATAGTTGGCTTCTGGGGACCTTGATCTAAGGCAAGATTTTATAGGGTACAATTAAAACTTATTAACTTGGAATTCAAGGCATTTCAAAATAGGTTCTGAGCAATGATTCTGGTCTATTATTCCTGTGTCTCATCTGCCATGACAGTCACATGTAGAACTTTGAATTCCCACAACACTTTGTGTGCTTCCACACTCCCGTGGCTCTGATGAGGTGTTGTGCCTATGGGGAGTACCAGTCCAGCCCCTGCTTGGAGACCCAGCACAAATGCCATTTCTTCTGTAAAGCCTTTGGAAGTCTGTCCTCTGGCTCCACTGTCCATGTTCCCTTTGCCTTCATGTTTTGTGCACTTCCCTGATTCAGTATTCATTTGGATGAATGGCTCATAAGCCTGCTTCCCACATTCCAATGTGAACTCCCTAAAGGGTGACCACATTTCCATAATTTTTGTACTCTCACTGCCTGGCTGAGTATTTGACCCATAATAAGCGCTCAATAAATGTTGAATGAATGAATTTTATATAAGGAAGTAGAATTTAGCGCTTACTATTTGCTGGGCATTGTTGTAGGTCCTACACATTTTTTGAGGGAGGAGAGCAACAGAGGATTATCAGCGCATAGGCCTTCAGGGGTACCATGCAGGCTCTGCCCCAAGATCCCCGTACTCTGGGATCTCACCCCTTTCAACCTGAGCACCGAGAACTCTTAGTGCTGCACTCTGACCTCTGAAAGTGGGTCAAGGGAGTGAGAGAGGCATCCTGGGAGCAGTGGGGTAAAGGCTCTGGGCCTGGAAGAATGAAACCTGCCTGGGTGTGGGATTGGAGGTGGTCCTAAGGAGGGGTGCAGTAACTCTGGTCACCCAACAAGAGGAGCGTGATTCATCGGCTTTGCAGAGAGCAGACAGGCTTGGAAATAGAATAGTGAGGCTGATTGGGGGGCAGATGTACCACTAAAATCGTAGGCTTGGGTTGGGAGGCGGGGTGCCTGAACCAGTCATCACAGGAGCAGAGCAGCAGCAGTGGGCCCACCTTGAGTCACCCCCTCTACCCCATGACTGCGCAGGCCCAGAGTGAGTCTGCCCCAAAGTGTGTGGCCTGCGGAGCTGCGTGGTGGCGTACTTCGGTCCCAGGGACCCCACAGCACTAGTCGCTGCCTCTTCTGAGGGCTTAGTGTTCACGCAGCAGGGCTCCGACTGCTGCATCTGGGACTGGCAGCCCATGGGCCTCTGTCTCAAGCACTGCAGCAATGAGCCCAGCTTTACCCGCCCCTCAGAAGGCCCCACTTACTAAAACCACTGCTACTTAGAAGCAGAGGCATGCTTGTGTGGCCTGCGCCTGTGCGTCATGCCCTGTAAGGCAGTACTGGGCTGGCTCCCCAGCAGCCCCAGGTCACCAGACCCCACAGTGCACCAGACCCAGGGACCACTCAGGAGCCGCCTGAGACCACAGCTTGCACCACACAAAGGACACCTGATGTGCCAGAGCCGCTGTGCTCTATAGCAACCCATCACAGCAGGCTGTGGCTGTTGGGGGCATGGCCAACCTGCACTTTGATGTCAGTGGGAACCCCCTGCCCACCATCACCTGGGAGCAGCGGAGTGAGCAGCCTGAGAACCTGATCCTGCGCCCGGACCAGATGTAAGGCAATGTGGTGGTCACCAGCATCCGGCGGCTAGTCCTGTACAACGCGCAGCCCGAGGATGCTGGGCTCTACACTTGCACTGCCCTCAACGCAGCAGGCCTGCTGTGCGCAGACTTCCTGCGCTCAGTGGTGCAACAGGGCTTGCCAGACCAGGGCTCCCTGCGCAAGCTCCGGATCCCTTGCCTGCCCCATGCGCTCCCAGGCCTGCTGCGCAGCCCTGCATGGGTCCTGCCACCCTGCGGCTGCTGTGACTTTTTGACCCACAGCACAGCAGCTGCGTCACCTTTGGGGTCTGTGGCTGCGACCAGGGTCAGATCTGCACAATTATTAACTCTTCCAATTCACCAAATGCAAGCATGAGGCAGGTACTATTGTTATTTGACAGAGGAGGAGGTCAGGGCATGGAGAGGTCAAATGACCAGGCCAAGGTTACAGAGTGAGTTAATAGAAGAGTTAGATTTAGAAGAGTAATCTGATGTCGGAGATCTTCACTCACCACTGTTCTATTCTGGACTAATAATACACTTCGAATAGCAACTGTTGCAAAGTAGGTTCACAGCCTCTTAGGTACTTCTAGGTAGGGGAGAAAACTGAGACAAAGACGGGGAATGGCCGAGTTTCACATGCGTGTAAACAGCCAAGGTGGCAATTGAACCCTTTTTGCTGACTCCTAATCTAATCCCTTCTCTACAAACCAGAAGAGATGGGCCTCGAGAGCATCTCATGATAAATCCTCTTGTTTGAGAGTCAATGCCACTAGGTTGGGAACGAACCAGTAAAAAAAGGGCAGATAGTTGTTGCCAGGGAAACCTGGTTCCTCGGTAGAATATTCTCTGTGGCTGGGTATGGGCTAAGAGTGGTCGTGTACATTTTCATTCTCTGTGAGTGTAACTTCCATGACTGATGATCATAGGTAGAATTGCTTCAACTTTAGATTTGTGAACCTGATGCCCATAAACCACATTTTCCTATAGAATACATGTCTGAGGAGCAGGCATGTTTTAATCTCATGAGTCATTGCCTTACATTCCTCTAAAACCTGAGCCAGCCTCCAATGAGTGAAGAGCTTGCTGTGGCAAGGGAAAAACCCACCCAGTGCTTCACAGCCTCCCATTTTGGGTTCCTCATCAGAGACCTGCATTTATTTACTCTTTAGGGGGAGGATGTTCTAATGGGTATTTAAGGGTCCTTGCTGCCTCAGAGTGGCAAGAAGAGACGCGATGTTCACATGCAGTTTGGGTCTCTCAGTCATGATTCCCTATAACTGCTGACAGCTCAGTAGTTCAGCAATGGCTCTAGTTACAAAGGATGGTGGTGGTGGTGGTGGCTGTGTGTGTGTGTGTGTGTGTGTGTGTGTGTGTGTGTGTGTGTTCTGTTAAATTCAAATCAGTTCTGCAGATCAAGTCTTTGTAATACTGGATTACTTTGGGGTTTGCCAAGTGCCAGGAAAGAAAGTATGCTCCCTGGAAAGTTCCAGAGACTTGAACTAGCCTGTTGGCTAATCCAGGTCACAAATAACAAGCAAGCCTATTGCCAGGAAGTGGTGCTATTTTATAGGGGGTGGTGATAGAACATTAGAGGTTGGCCCAGGTATATCTGAGATATTGAATTTACAGTGGACTATCAAAAGAATGAACAATCCATCTTCGAATAAATACAACCAGAACCCTACTAGGAAATGAAGATGGCAAGACTGTGGCTTGCATACTATGGACAGGTCATCACAAAGAGCCTGTGGCTAGAAAACGACACTATGCTTGCCAAATTAGGTAAACAAACCAGGGGAGCTCATCCATGAAACCAATGGACGCAGTAGCCCCCACCAAGGACTCGAGCACACCAGTGCTCTGAAGATGGTACAGGCATGGTCAATGTTTGGTTCTTTTGTACATACGGTCACCATGAGATGGAACCTACTTCAGGGCCATTAACCACCTAACTCCAAAACCAACATCAATGCCAGGAAGTCCATTCTGACTCATAGCCACCCTTTAGGGCAGAGTAGGCCTACTCCCTGGGATTTCTGCGACTGTGAATTTTTTCAGGAGCAGCCAGGCACATTGTTCTCCAGCAGATGAGCTGATGAGTGTGAACCGCTGGCCTTACAGTTGGCAGCCCAATGCTTACCCCACTGTCTCACCAGGACTGTGTGCAATAGCAGCAGCAGCTGCAGGTGCACACCCTGGCCACTGCTGATTTGAAGGGGACAGATGATGGGTCTGGAACTAGGTATGATCTAAATAGAGCTAGGACAGACACATGTAGTCTGGGGCTCACAGTGCTTCGAAGATTGGGCTAGATGCTAGGGGATGTGATACCACAAGGCAGAGGAGGCTCAGGGCAGGGTAGAGGCCAGGCATGGATGGACATGGTGGACAGTTCAAACAGCTGGCCTTAAAAGGCACAAGAAGTGGACAACTGGGGCCCTGGGGGCAGCTTTATCTAAACGGGAGGAAGGCAAGCACTGTGTCAAGTAGAGAACCCATTGGAATATGCTCTCCCTAGGAGAACTTTTGTTTTCATTTTGAAAGAACCTTTGTACTTGTATCACCCGGATAAGTACACAGAGCCCCACTTCTACAGTGATTTCATGCTTCACTTGGCTTCCAGGGTTTTCTTCATTTCTCTGGTCACTCCTTTTGAGTCTTCTTTGCTGGATCTCTCTGGCCTCCTTGACCTTTTATTCTTGTGCTACCCAAGGACTCACTCTGAATTTCTTCTTTTCTCTGCCTACACCCTTCCACATAGATGTTGTTATCCCATTTTGTGACTTGAAATAATCTCTTACACCGAGGATTGCCAGATTCATAACTACCACACAGACTCAGCCCATTGCTATTGAGTAGTTCTACTTGGACCTTGACAGCCTCTCAAACTTAGCCATGTTCTCCGTCACCCCCTTACTCAAGATTGTTCCTCCCCTAGACTTCTGTAGCTCAGTGTTAGCAGCTCCTTACCTCCAGTTGCTCAGGTCAAGTGCTGTAGATGCATCCATAACTTGCCTCTTTCTTTCCATCCATTATTATGGTAGATTCAGAATCCTGTTCTTTCCCACCCTTTCCACTCCTACCGCCCTTGCCCTACCACCATCTGTTCATGCCTGCACTGCTTTCCTAACCTCCCAATTCACTGACTGCTTTCCATCTTTGTTCCCTTAAAGCCTGCTGTTAACACAGAAGCTAATGCCCTTTTAAAATGCACGGTGGGCCATGTCATGCCCACGCACTACCTTCTAACGGCTCATCTACCCCCAAGGAAGACAAATTCTTCACAATGCCCTGTAGAGCTCTGTATATTCTGTATACATCTCCCTCAGTATCCCTTCAGCCCACGGGTCTTCTAGTCCTTCCTTCCTCCCTCCTTCCCTCCCTCCCCATTGCTCTCTGTGATATGGCCAAGCTGGTGGCATTGCCACTCCTGCCACAGACCAGGCACCTATCCATCTGAGGACCTTTGCCCACAGGATCTCATTGTTTGGAACCCTCTCCTCCAGAGATCTGTGTCACTTTCCCTCTCATCTCCTTCAGGTTTTGATCTCAAAGTCACCTTTGTGACACCTCCCCTGGCTGACCATCCCATTCAAAACAGAAACCCTATCATTCTCCCCAAACACCC